>NC_141104.1:34478888-35078888 GCF_041138505.1 Cibotium barometz | reverse complement strand
CTGTTTGCCTTCCCCCACACTCAACGCCATTCACAGACAGCGGGGCTGTGCTGCCCTTTCCACACAGAAAACGAAAATTTTTTTTTTTTAATTCTTTTGCACACAAGCTTCAACGCAGCAAAATACACAAATTGCTTACCTCCAATGTTGCTTGCTGTGTGACGGGGAGAGAGATCGAGAGAGAGAGAGTTCTTCCCCTCCATTCTTCCATGGCTGCCTCCCTCCACACCCTCCATTCGAGATAAGGATAAGGAGATTGTGGATGCAAACCATCGAGTGGGCTCCGGTCCCCCATTCTTATTGTTGTTGTTGTTGTTGTTGTTGTGTGTGTGTGTGTGTGTGTGTGGAGAGACTTAGTGAAATGTGTGTGTAGATCTCCCTTTCTCTCTCTCTCCTTGGACGGTTGCCTCTCCCCATCTCCTCATCTTCTTATGGCATTTTGCCTCTCCTTCTTTCCTCATCTTCTTATGTGTGTGTGTGTGTGGAGAGATTAAGGTAAATGAAGATTAGGTTAAATGTGTGATGTGTGTGTTGTATATGTGTGTTGTGAGAGATGTAGAGAGTGAGAGAGCTTGTGTATGTGAATCTATTACTAATGTATGCAATGTGTGTGTAGGTTTGTTTCTTCCACGTGTGTCCTACCTTACAGATCTGCTTCGAACACGCACTATCCAATCCACATTTGAGAGGTAAGCATATTACCAATTATGTTGTTTTATTAATATTACTTCTCTTTTTGTTCTCAATTTGTAATTTTTAATAGAAATTGAGTATGCAAGCATGTTCTTTTTAATTTGTTCTCAATTTGTAATTTTTAATTGAAATTGAGTATACAAGCTTGTTGTTTTATGCACATATATGCTAATATTAGCATATATGTGAGTGCATACGAAATTAATGTATGTGCTTATTTGTCTTTATACACACACACACTTTGAAAGAGAGAGAGAGAGGGAGAGAGGGAGAGAGAGAGAGGAGATTTTCTTCCTGGCGCATACCCAAGGCGTTTCGATCTCTTTTTCGACTTGAAATCTAATGTCTAAGACATGCATGAGAACGCTATGTCTATATGTATATACTCTAATGTAATTGCCTAAAGCACATATCCATAAGCTAATGTATATGCTTAAACATCGCTAATGTATACTTGATCTCCCTCAACGGCGGCTGGGGAAAAGAAGCCCGTTTGACGCTTAATTAAAAGTTATTTTTAAAATCTCCCTCAACGGCTGGGGAAAAGAAGCCCGTTTGACGCTTTTTTTAATATTTTTAAAATCTCCCTCAATGGCTAGGGAAAAGAAGCCCGTTTGATGCTTTAAATGTTATTTTTAAAATCTCCCTCACGGCGGCGGCTGGGGAAAAGAAGCCCTGTTTTATGGTTTACATAATGCTTTATGTAATGCATAATGATTTGCATTTAATGAGCTACATATACATGTTATCTTGCTAGATGGAGCCTCTCAATCTTGAAGAGAGAATAGTGTGTCCATGCATGCGATGTAAGTACCAAATCTTTCGAAAACGAAGGATTTGCAACCAGCATATTCATGACGCTGGCATATTTCCAATGGAGTGCTTACAAAATTTACGGTTTCAATCGTACAACCAAGCAAGTGTGCAGCCACATCTTGATAACATTGCGCCTATGAATTCTCGTCCCCAACAAAGGATGAGAATATCGAAGGAGGGAGTGACAGATGGAGCTCAATTAACAGCACCCGAGAGAATGGAAGAAGGTCAGGAAATGGAAGAAGGTCGAATGGAGGAAATGTTGGATGCCTTCATCGAGCAACAAGAAGCTCTCTTCGAGGAGCATGAACATGAAGATCATCAACCACGACATTCTCAACGGTCAAATTATGAACCAGAGGAAGAGGCCATGTATAAACTTGCACGCCTTCCACTATACAATGGTGCCAAGATATCTGTATTGCATGCATCTCTTACGATGCTAAATTTACAGTCAATTTTTGGATGGTCTAATACAAGTGTCACTGAACTCTTCAAGTAAGGAATTTTTGGAGATTACACCTAATGTTGAAATGATAAATTTTCAACTTGTATTTGACTAAATCTTAATAGTAATGATCAAATATTGCCATACTTGCAGGCTTTTGAAAGACCAGATATTGCCCCCTGGCAACGAGATGCCTCCATCTCGTGCAGATGCCAAGAAGTTATTGAAATCCATAGGCATGGATTACAATAATATTCATGCTTGTCTCGCAATGATTGTTGCCTCTTCCGCCATGAATATGAGCATTTGCAAGAATGTCCCCATTGTGGCTCTAACAGATACAGAGAAGATGTTCAGGGGGAAGCTGTCCCGGTAAAGGTTCTTAGGCACTTTCCAATCATCCCAAGAATAAAAAGCATGTTCAAGTGCAAATCTATAGCAAGCTTGATGACATGGCATGCCACAACTCGATCCACAGAGATGAAGTGATGCGTGTGCCTGCTGATTCACCCACATGGAGACACATTGAAGAGAAATGGCCGGCTTTTAGGGAAGATCCTCATAACCTCTGTCTTGGCCTAGCAATGGATGGTGTAAACCCTTTTGGTTTAAGGAGCACTTCATGGAGCACATGGCCTGTTTGCCTTGTGAATTATAATCTTCTGCCATGGTTAGCAAAAAAGAAAGGTCATTTGTTGCTCTCATTAATAGTTCTAGGAAAGTACAAGGTGAAGAACATAGATGTATATTTGGCACCACTTATTGATGAGTTACGCACCTTGTGGAACGGAATTGAAGTGAAGGACATGTCAAAGCAGCAGAGTGGCCAAAGACTTGCAACTGTGCAAGAAGGTATTCTCATGTGGAGAATGCTCAGGTTTGTCTATATCGGGTTACAATGCATGTCCTGTATGTGGTCCTCGACTTGATTCAAGATACTCAAAAGCATTACGAAAGAATGTCTACCAAGGACATGTTAGGTATCTTCTAGAAAATCATGAATTGCGGGATGGTAATCTAGGAAGACCTCCTCCAAGTGCACTGAAGGCAAGCGATAGGAAGATCAAATGGGAGGAATGTGGCAACTTGGCATGTCCTGGGATGAAGAGGCTCTCTATCTTTCACCAACTCCCCTATTGGGGTGATCTCCTTATAAACCATTTGCTTGACCCGATGCATATTTTCAAGAATGTAGCTGACATTATGTGGAAGACCATGACGGGAAAAAAGGAGACTAAAGGCCAAAGGGACGACTTGGAAGAGATAGGTTGCATGCAAGAGTTGTGGGCTCGCACTAGACCCAATGGAAAGGTGCTACTTCCAAGAGCCCCATGGGTTTTTAGTAAGATGGAGGAACAACAAGTGAAGAGGACAATTTCAGAGTTTCGGACTCCTACAGGTTGTATGCATTGCTTGAAAAGTGCATTTACAAAGGATGATAATATTAGTGGCCTCAAGAGTCATGAGATTGGCACAAGTTTCTACAATTTGTGCTACCCATAGCAATAAAAGATTGCCTCACTAAAGACATTAGAGCTACTATCTATAAGATTAGCACATTGGTGCGTTGGATTTCTTCAAAAGAGATAAAGAGAGACACTTTGGAGACATCGCGTTTAAACTCCATAGAGGCAGTCTGCATAGTAGAGAAGTTTTTCCCTACAAGTTTATTAACAATCCAAATGCATCTGCTAGTTCATGTCGTAGATGAGGTTGCAGTTGCTGGAACAGTCCATTCAAGATGGATGTTCTTTTTGGAGAGGTTTATGAAGACATTAAAGGGATTTGTTCGCCAAATGGCTCGCCCGGAGGGTAGTATGTCAGAAGGGTGGCTGATACAAGAGTCCCTTGTTTACATCACTGAATATTTAAGTTCTGCAGATCCAGAGATACCTCGACTATGGTCTCAAGAGTCTAACAAGCGAGTCATTGGTACCTCAGCCAAGGCATTAAGAGAAAGATGGATAACAATTTGAGGGAAAAAATCAACAAATTTTACATCTTGAACTCTCATGTAATGGAGAAGTGGATTGAGACATATGAAGCTCTCAAGCGACAGCGAGGGCGAGTACAAGATCGTTTAAGTTTCAGAAGGAATCGCACTATAAGAAATCTCCCATATCCAGAAGGTATGCAAGCTCTTTCGGACTTTCCCACAGGTAGATAGCTAGAAGCTACAATTTTAGAAGCCAAATGTGCTGGTTTAACTATAACAGAGGAGGAGGAGGAGCTTACAAAAGGATGCGATTGGCATGTAAGTGTTTAAGTTCTATATGTCTCTCTTTTTTTTCTCTACATGTCTCAGTTTTTGTTTGTCCATCAACAATCTTTATGTGCTATTTGTAGTATCACAAATATGGGGTGTTTTGGTCACATGGACGTCATTTTCGAGTAGAACAAATAGACCAAAGAAGAGCAACCTTTGATTGTGGTGTCACTGCATAGTTTGTTCAAGAAAGTCGTGTAAGTGCAAGTGATGATAACACAATTACTGGAATGCTTGATTACTTTGGAACCATTCAAGACATATTAAAGGTTGGCTTCAGAAGTTTTGAGTTGTTTATCTTTGATGTGAAGTGGTTCAAGGTAATCACAAATGGGCCACATGCAACTGTACGTAGAGACAAGAGTGGCCTCATCCAAGTGGACTCCACAAAGGTATGGACCGATCAGCAAGATACTTTTGTGCGCCCAGAGCATTGTGAGCAGGTTGTCTTTAAAGCAGATCCAAAAGATCCACGCTGGCTATTTGTGGTTCAAGTCACCCCCCGTAGTAAGCAAATTTTTGAAGAATTTAAGCTACAACAAGGTGATGTGGATTCACAGGGTGATGGGGAGCAGCAAGAACAAGCCGATATCAACAATGAAGAGGAGCAAGCAAATGAAGAGGAGCAACTAGAGCAAGATCCAAATGAAGAGATGCAAACCAATGAAGCTGGAAAACATGTTGAGGAAGAAGACAGATGATGAGGACATCCTTCATCAAGGGACTTTTAATGATGAGGATGCTGAAATGTACATAGACATAGATCTCTTTGGGGCTACTGATCTTAATGAGGATGATAGAATAGATAATGATTTTTAAAATGATGTATCTTAATGATTATGCAAATAGTTATGACATATTTGTAATGATTTTATGACATTGAGGTCGTGGTTGAGGCCAAGGTGGTGGTAAACAAGGAAATCAAAATTTTGGACAACAACAGTCCAATGATTCGCAGCAGCAGCAGGCAGCAATCATACATAGGTGGAAGAGGCTAGTCTAGAGAGGTAGGGGGAGCCAAAGAGGCCGAGATGGTTGGCAAAGAAATCAGAATGCAAATAGCATAGAGTGCTATTTGCATAGAGACCGAGGTGGTTGGCTAAGAAATTAGAATGTAAATAGCATAGAGTGCTATTATTGTGGAAAACCAAGGCACATGGCAAAGGATTGCTATAAAAAGCAGAATGACATTAAAAGTGGAAAGTTGTAACAAGGCAACTATGCATCATCTAGTAAATAGGGAGGTGATGACAAAAGTGAGCAACTGTTTGTGATGCAGCACATGCTCAGCTCCATAGCAAAAGATGTGTCAAGACCTCAATATACATGGTATGTGGATTCTGGCGCCTCTAACCACATGACTAGTCATGCTGAGTGGTTTAGAGACATGCAAAAAATAGAAAAACTAGGTTATGTAGAGACAGGTGATGATACTGCGCATCCCATTGCACATGTAGGTAAAGTGCTATTGTTTATGTAGGATAGCAAAATGAAGTACTTGGCAGATGTACTTCATGTTTCAAATATTACAAAGAACCTGGTTTCTGTTAGACAGATGGTTGAGTAGGGTCTACAAGTGAGGTTTCTGTTAGACAGATGGTTGAGTAGGGTCTACAAGTGAGGCTTAATCCTCAAGGATGTTTTGTGGAAGACTTTAAAAAACAGTGTTGCATGGTTGCAAAGGGTAATAGAAATGGCAGGATTTTTACTTTGGATGTAAACATACCTGAAGTAAAGGTAGCCATGTTTGCGCATGGAACATGTGTCATTGTAGATATTGACATATGGCACAAGCACATTGGTCATGTGAATGTACTAAAGTCTATGCCTGCCCAAAATACTATTGCAGGTTTACCAAAGTTTAAGATTAATGGTATGCACAAAGTATGTGAAGCATGACAGCTTGGTAAGTAGGCCAAACATGCTTTCCCACATGAAAAGAATGTCAGTGCAAGGCCATTAGATGTCATACATTCAGATGTATGGGGACCGCCGACCAAGATTACAACAATTGCAGGTATTATGTTACATTCATTGATGAGACCACACTAGGAAAGTGTGGGTTTACTTCATGAAGGAGAAAAGTGAGGTGTTTGCTTGCTTTAAAAGATTTAAAGCCTTGGTCGAGAAGGAAAAGGCATGTAAATAAAATGCCTAAGATCAAATGGTGGAGGATAATATTTCTCCAATAAGTTCAACAATTTCCTGAGGAAGCATGGAATCAAGAGATAGTTTACATGGAGGCACACTCTGTAGCAAAATGGTGTTACAGAAAGAAAAAATAGGCACATTGCAGAAGTGGCACGTGTCTTGATGGGGCTGAGAAGAATATACCACATTATTTTTGGGCAAAAGCAGTAGGTAGCAAAACTGATGTGTACATTATGAATAGGACACCCACTACAACAATTGTTCATGGTATGACACTTGAACAGAAGTTTACAAGCATAAGACCGGATGTGTCTCACTTAAAGTGTTAGGGTGTATTGCATATGTGCATTTTCCTGAGATGAAGTGAGAACAAAGTTAGATATAAAGGCAGAGAAATACATCTTTATTGGTTATGATATGGAGTAGAGGTTATAGATGTTATAACCCTACCACTCGTGAGATGCGAGTAAGCAGAGATGTTTTGACGAGATGAGTAGCTGGTATGCACCAGTAGTGAAGGCAACAGAAGATGCAGATGTAAGAAGTGCTGATGCTACACCATATGTAGAGTAGCAATCACATGTGCTTAGTGGACTTGGAGAGTCCTCTAACAATGGATCCAATGACCATGTTAGCACATGGTCAGGCAGGTTGAGGACAGATGTAGGTACACATATATCACACAAAGGGAAGGAAAAGGTAGATCAATCTTTTGTGCCTGATCTCTTAGTAGGTCACTCATATGTGCATGTTAACTCTAGCAGCTCTGAGTAGAGTCTTGATGAGGAGCTTGGCATTCCATCTGTGGTTACTCTTGGTGTAAGCAGAACAAGGACTGTTTTGAGGACACCTAGTAGTGATCTAGGTGTACACAAGTCTACGAGGGTTAGGTACCTTGTTGTGATAGGTTGAGATATGATGGATTTACAACCCATCATTATGATAACATGGTTAAAGCAATACAAGAATTAAAGCCCACTTGTTTTGAGTAGGAACTTGGAAATAAGAAATGGGAAGATGCCATGAATGAGGAGATGGTAGCATTGGATAAAAATGCAACATGGGAGTTAGTGCCTTTGCCTAAGGAAAAGAAGGCAATTGGATGTAAGTGGGTGTATAAAGTCAAGCACAACGCTGATGGTTCAGCGAGTAGGTATAAGGCAAGATTGATGACCAGAGGGTATGCATAGATTTATGGCACTGACTATGAAGAGACATTCAGCCCGATTGCAAGAATGGTGATCGTGAGAGCTATCATTACTATGGCTGCAACAAAGGGTTGGTCTTTACATCAAATGGATGTAAAGAATGCCTTCTTGCATGGTGATTTGCAAGAAGAAGTTTACATGATGCAGCCACCAGGTTATGAGAGTGATGCACACCTAGATTTTGTGTGCAAGTTACGCAAAGCCTTGTATGGCTTGAAGTAGGCACCTAGAGCATGTTCAAATAAGATTGAGGAGTATCTTGTTACCGTTGGATTTCAGATATCCAATGTAGATTTTTCACTTTATGTGAAAAAGACAGATAGATAGATCATGCTATTAGTCATCTATGCGGATGACTTGATTATCACTGGTGATAGTGATGTTGACATACACAATGTCAGGAAGCTTTTGAAGCAAAAGTTTGAGATGAAGGATTTGGGTGAGCTGCGGTATTTTCTGGGCATAGAGGTGGTGAGATCACATATCCGATTACACACACAAACTTCTCCACCACCTAATATAGAAACATTTGAATACTATTTCGATATGATAGAATAACAATAATATGAGACACACAATATCTTGGCATGCTACTACATACCTGTACAAGAGGTGCCCTATCATGTACGGCAAGTGTGATTTGCCAACCACGGTTAGGATCAAGGGTGGCACCCATTTTTCCTTTCCACCTTACGAACACCTTTTCAAAGTGCGTCTTCCTGAAAGTTTTGAGGGCATCCGGGATACCCACCACACAGAGTCCAGTGTGGTGGCTCTCTTGTGCATGCTGGCTAAGGTGGGTGAGCTTTCTTGCAACTTCGCGTAGAGTTGTAGCGTGTAATGGATTAGTTAGAACCAGTACACTTGCTGATGTATCCACATGAAGGGGGGGTTTTTTGGTAAGAATTTCGAGCAAGCACTTTTTGGGAATCAAGGGAGTGGATTCAAAAAAGATACCCCCCCTCCATGAAGAGACAGAGGGGTGAAGCAAGTTGCAGAGAGCAACATGACATAATTATTTGAGAGGGAGAGGGCGATAGTGAGACAGAGGGAGTGAACATAGAAAAACATGTCAACATCACATCCTCTACATTGAGGTTATTGGTTTAAGCTGAAATAAAACCAATATCATTTCATGACAACTTCCAAATACAAAAATGTGAAAACTATCATCTTTACTACTATGGGCCTCGCTTGTTCTCCGAGGTGTAGGCACAAAGTAAGAGAACGGTGTTCGTACCCTTCCGCACTTCCTCTAGCAAGACATGCTCAAAAGATTCATCAATAAAACCATGGGCTCGCCATATCGCAAAATTAAGCCCACTAATTTATCCTTAACTTGAGAAATAGCATCATCATTTCTAGGAAGTGGAAATAGCATCATCATTTCTAGGAAGTGGAAAGGATGTGAGACAGATGCTTGTGCACCATCTATGGTCTTTTGCTTGACCTCCACATTGGTGGCCTCCCTCTTGATACACACAACAAAAACTTCAATGCTAACATTTGAGATGAGGCCATCACAAACAAAACGAAGGAGGGTTTAGGGTGGTGTACTCTACTAACAAAGCTTGGTGGCAATGGTATATAACAAAGTGCTTTGGAGCTTGTCTCTATATTGGGAGAGGTGCACTCTTCTTTTTCAACAAACAAAATAAAAAATAATATTTATCTTTTTAATATTAATAAGGCATCTTTCCTTGATTTTCTACACCACAATAAATGAATCTTTTGAACTTGTTTGGAAAAGTGCGAGTATGTATTGGAGCACCTTCACCCTCTTTCTTCTCTTCTCTTGCAAGATTTTAAACCCATGAATGCTCGCAGCAACAACGTGAATACCATTCATCAATACATGACAACATTTTACAATACCGGACCTACTTGAAAATGCACAACCCATAGCAAGAGGGGGAGGAGGGAGGGGGGGGAGATAGACATTCCACAATTGAACCCTCTACAATGAGGTTTTATATAGGTCCCAAAATACTAGAGGTCAACTGATTATCCATGCATTCAATTGTCTAAATTAGGGTATGTTCTCCTACGAGATAAGGCATTGTAAAGGTCAAGGTCGAATAGAATAGGTTGGTGGATGAACATATTTTGGCTTTGGCTTAAGCCTAGCACACGTAAATAAATGAAGTACAAATGCTTGTGTGCAAGATATGACTTCTTCTTAGATTCTCTATCTACAAAATTTGGACATGTGCAACACCATTCATCTTTCACATGCACATCATATTTTCCCACAAGTGCATCATCCCTGTGCAATTTAATCTTGAAAACTTCATGCTTGTGCTCCACTCTCTACACTTCTTCTACCACCATAGCTTTCATTTTCAAAACATCCTTTATTTTTTTGGCCGCTTCCTTTGATATCGAGGTGCGGTACTTGACTCTTATGGCATTTCACATGCCTAAGCCACCAGCCTCTATGTTAGTAGTGGACCCATATGGTTGATCTTGTGAAGTTGTAGTTATAAAGAACCTTGAAGCCCCACTGCTACACGATGGGGTGAGCATAACACCTTTTGCATTCTTTCTCTCCACACCTGGTATCCACCTACCCATAATGAATATACCTCCTCATCTGTGAGGTTGGTTCCTATAGCAATTTGCCATATCTTGAGTGGTGGATTGCGCTTTGGGTCTATGTTGGTGCCGACAATATAGCAATGAAGCACGTGGTTAGGGCGACAGAACCACATCCATTGTCTAATGAGACCATAGGGTGCCTACGACAGCCTTAAAACAAAGGTGCAAGCACACCCTTAGTAGATCCGAATATGTGTTGCCCACACCTTGTTGAGATATCGAGCTGAACTAGTGTTACGATGAACATTGATAACCCACTTGGGTGATAGATTCCGCACTTATGCTACTAGCATGGTTGGTGAGATTAAGGGTAATATGCCACCAGTGGATGACAGGCTATGTGACAGCCACTTTGGACTACTAGAGTTATGGCATAGTTATAGTGCCAACTCATATAGTCGGGTTCACACTATAAACTGACCACTTTGTATGTTGTAGGAGAGTACTTTCCCTTTATGTATGTACTCTTATCTTTTGGTTATATGGATATAGAGAAGAGAAGAGGATATAAAAAAGCTCAGCCATCCATCTCCCTCTTGTGACATGCACTCTCTTGTGTGTGTGTGTGTGTGTGTGACATGCACTCTCTTGTGTGTGTGTGTGTGTGTGTGTTTTGCTTGAGCAACTCAAGCTCTCTCTCTCTCCCCCATATTCTCTTTATGCATGTGTGTGTGTGTGTGTGTGTGTGTGTGTGTGTGTGTGTGTGTGTGTGTGTGTTTTGCTTGCAAGCAACTCAAGCTCTCTCTCTCCCCCATTTTCTCTTTATGGTATTAGAGCTCCAGTTTGTGTGAGAGTTGTGGGAGTGCACATGGTGTTTGCATATATATTGTTGACATTGGGTGTATGTACATGTACTTTGGTCAGATTTGGTGACCTACAAGTTGTGCTGAAGTACTACTATAGTAGTCATCACAGAAGATACTGCTGTGTTACAGGTTATTGCATACAAAAATTATCTCTTGTAATTTTTTGATTATTGCAGGAAAACATGTCTGGTGATGGAATCAATCAAATTGTTAGTGAGAAGCTAAACAAGAACAACTTCCATGCCTGGAAGTTCAGAATGACCAATTTCCTTATGGTGGGTAGTAAAGGAATTTGGGACTATGTCGAAGGAGACAATAAGGAGTCTCTTGAGTTGTTTGAAGAGAATGCCACTCCAACAGACATAAAGGCATTCAAGGATTGGAACTAGGGTGCAAGGAAAGTCGTTTATTGGCTTTCAATTAGTGTCACAGACATGATGATAGGACATATACATGACGCCAACACTCTAGCAGTTGCGTGGCATAACTTGGTGTAGATGTTTTAGACCAACACAAAGGCAAGGGAATTGCAGCTAAAATAAGAGCTGCATACTGTGGAAAAGAAAAGCATGTCTATCAATGAGTATGCTTTAAAGATCAAGGGCATTATTAAATCCCTTGGGTCTATTAATGTATTGGTGGAAGATGATGACTTGGTAAGTGCCTGTTGAATGGGCTTGGCAAAGAGTACAAGCGATTCAAAACCTCCACATAGTTAGGGAGAATATTCCCAACTTTCGAGACTTGGTGTCTATGCTAATCATAGAAGAAAAGTCTTTAAGTGATGACTCTTCTTCACAAAGCAAGAACACATCAGAATAGGCCTTCTAATCTACTTCAGGTAAAGGTAGAGGCAGAGGTAGAGGTCGTGGTCGAGGCCAAGGTGGTGGTCGACAAGGAAATCAAAATTTTGGACAACAACAGTCTAATGATTCACAGCAGCAATAGCACAGGCAGCAATCATACATAGGTGGAAGAGGCTAGTCTAGAAATCAGAATGCAAATAGCATAGAGTGCTATTTGCATAGAGACCGAGGTGGTTGGCAAAGAAATCAGAATGCAAATAGCATAGAGTGCTATTTGCATAGAGACCGAGGTGGTTGGCAAAGAAATCAGAATGTAGCATAGAGTGCTATTATTGTGGAAAACCAAGGCACATGGCAAAGGACTGCTATAAAAAGCAGAATGACATTAAAAGTGGAAAGTTGTAACAAGGCAACTATGCATCATCTAGTAAATAGGGAGTTGATGACAGAAGTGAGCAACTGTTTGTGATGCAGCACATGCTCACAGCTCCATAGCAAAAGATGTGTCAAGACCTCAATATACATGGTATGTGGATTCTGGCGCCTCTAACCACATGACTAGTCATGCTGAGTGGTTTAGAGACATGCAAAAAATAGAAAAACTAGGTTATGTAGAGACAGGTGATGATATTGCACATCCCATTACACATGTAGGTAAAGTGCTATTGTTTATGTAGGATGGCAAAATGAAGTACTTGGCAGATGTACATGTTTCAAATATTTCAAAGAACCTCGTTTTTTTTGTTAGAAAGATGGTTGAGTAGGGTCTACAAGTGAGGTTTAATCCTCAAGAATGTTTTGTGGAAGACTTTAAAAAACAGTGTTGCATGGTTGTAAAGGGTAACAGAAATGGCAGGATTTTTACTTTGAATGTAAACATACCTAAAGTCAAGGTAGCCATGTTTGCGCATAGAACATGTGTCATTGTAGATATTGACATATGGCACAAGCACATTGGTCATGTGAATATACTAAAGTCTATGCCTGTCCAAAATATTATTGTAGGTTTGTCAAAGTTTAAGATTGATGGTATGCACAAAGTATGTGAAGCATGACAGCTTGGTAAGTAAGCCAAACATGCTTTCCCACATGAAAAGAATGTCAGTGCAAGGCCATTAGATGTCATACATTCAGATGTATGGGAACCGCCGACCAAGATTACAACAATTGCAGGTATTATGTTACATTCATTGATGAGACCACACTAGGAAAGTGTGGGTTTACTTCATGAAGGAGAAAAGTGAGGTGTTTGCTTGCTTTCAAAGATTTAAAGCCTTGGTCGAGAAGGAAAAGGCATGCAAATAAAATGCCTAAGATCATATGGTGGAGGATAATATTTCTCCAATAAGTTCAACAATTTCCTGAGGAAGCATGGAATTAAGAGATAGTTTACATGCAGGCACACTCTGTAACAAAATGGTGTTGCAGAGAAAGAAAAAACAGGCACATTGCAGAAGTGGCACGTGTCTTGATGGGCTGAAAAGAATATACCACATTATTTTTGGGTAAAAGCAGTAGCAACTGATGTGTACATTATGAATAGGACACCCACTACAACAGCTGTTCATGGTATGACGCTTGAACAGAAGTTTACAAGCATAAGACCGGATGTGTCTCACTTAAAGTGTTAGGGTGTATTGCATATGTGCATGTTCCTGATGAAGTGAGAACAAAGTTGGATCTAAAGGCAGAGAAATGCTTCTTTATTGGTTATGATATGGAGTAGAAAGGTTATAGATGTTATAACCTTATTCAAAATGCTAGTAAAATCGATAGTGAATTGATCAGCAACTTTGATTTTATGGGAAAGTCTAGTTGCTGAAATAGGCAAAGGATTTCCATTACACAGTTTCGAAAGGTGCTCGACCAATAGCCAAATGAGAAGTATTATTGTAAGCAAATTGGAGAAAATGAATGTACTTATCCCATGAATTAGGTTGTTGGAAACATAGGCTCTGAGTAGGTCCAAGATAGTACTATTAGTAACCTCACTTTGTCCATTCGTTTTCGGATGGAAAGCTGTGGAAAAATCTACTTTAGTTCCTAATTTGGAGAATAGCATGATCCAAAAGTTACTATAAAATCTTGAAACTCTATCAGAAACAATGACTTTTGGCAATCTGTGATGTACAAAGATTTGTTTGATAAATATATTCGCGGCTTGATGAGAAGTCGTTACAAGGTAAGAAATATATGCTTGCTTACTTAAATAGTCAACTATATTCCAAATCATATCATTATGACTCGATGTCGTAGGCAAACTTATAATGAAGTCCATGGATATTTGTTCCCAAGTATCATTAAGAATCAATAGAGGAGTAAGGAGTCCTTGGGTTTTACCTTTGTAGCTTTTAATTATCTGACAAATAGAACATTTAGCCACAAATTTTGCTACATCTTATTTAAGATGAGGCCAAGATAATTCTCTAGATACCAATTGTAGAGTAGTTGAAACACATAGATGACCCATATATGGTGGTTGATGCATTTTCTCTTGTATGAATTGTTTGAAAGGTTGTGTAATACACAATCTCTTTTGGAAGAAAAGATAACCATCATGGCATGAATAATCACTAATAGGGTTCCAATTATTGTCTCCAAGTTTAGTCCAAACTTTAGTAAAATTTGGGTCTGTATGATAGGATTCTCTCATAGGAGTCAATGATTGACTTTGAATAACAAAAATGTTATGAACACTAGGACGTCGACTTAAGGCATATGACACAACATTTTCTTTGCTTGGTTGATTTTGAATCATGGGTTGAAAACTTTGGATAAATGAAGCCCATTTGATTTGTTGATCGGAGGTCAATGGTTGGGTCAACAAATGACAAATGCTTTGATGGTCTATCTTGATCAAGAGTTCAGATCCCATTAAATAATGTCTCCAAAGTCTTAAAGCATGAACAACCGCAGCTAGTTCTTTATCATATGTACTATAATTTCTTTCTGCTAGCTTAAGCTTACAACTTTGATAAGCAATGGGATGTCCATCTTGCATAGAACAAAACCAAAGCCTTGCCAACTTGCATTATAGTAACTACAACGAAGAATGGTTGTTGAAAATCTGGTAGTGTAAGAATTGGTGCATGGGTCAATGCTTTCTTAAGTTTAGCAAAGGAATGATCCTGTCTGCTAGTCCAATCAAAATGTCTAGCTTTCTTAAGAAGTTCAGTCAAAGGATGTGCAATGTATGCAAAATTTCTAATGAATGTCTTGTAGTAGCTACATAATCCAAGAAAAGATCAGAGTTCGTGAATATCATGTGGTCTAGAACAATTAGCAATAATTTTGATCTTTTTGGGATCTACTCGAATACCATTAGCAAAAACAATGTGTCCTAGATATTCAATTTCTTCTTGAAAGAATTTTCTCTTTTCAAAATTTACATAGAGCTGATTCTCTTGAAGAAGTGAGAACATGTTTTCTAAATGTTGTTCGTGCTCTTGACAATTCTTACTAAAAACTAAGATATCATCAAAAAACACTACAATAAAATTTTGATATCTCAAGAATATTATGTTTATCATTCTGTTAAAAGTAGCCAGAGCATAAGTTAAACTGAATGGTATAATTTAAAACTCATAAAATGACCAGTTTGGGTTCTGAAGGCAGTCTTGAAGATATCTCCTTCGTTCATTCGAATTGATGATAACCAGACTTTAGGTCAAAGAGTTGGGCTCCCTTAAGCTTATCTAGAAAGTTATCCACTTGAGGTATCGAATATCTATTCTTAATAGTAATCTTGTTCAGTGCACGATAATCAATACATAATCGATATGTTCTATTCTTGTTTTTAACGAGAAGAACTACAACACCAAATGGAGAACTACTGGGTCTAATCAATTCTTTATCTAATAGTTCTTTGAATTGCCTTTGGATCTCATTTTTCTCAAGCATGTTGACTCTGTAAGGAGATTTACATGGCGGTGAGCTACCAAGAATTGTCTGCTCGTTGTTTGATTACATTTAATAAAAGAAAAATGCACTTTATTATGAATTATCAAGTAGCCATTGGTTGGGATCTTCAAAAGCTATTAAAAAGATGAACGTTGGGGTGGTGGTAGATCTGAGCAGCCAATTGTCTTGGGGGTATATCTGCCATGGGGGAGGGCAGCCAATCGTTTGCATTTTGGTGGTATGAAATGAATGGAGGGGAACGAGCTGCCCTGCATCCTCCCACCAGGCTGCCGGCGTGAACATCTCCTTTGTCTCATGATCAACGTTGCCTCTCACTGCTCCTTGCCATCTTCTCTTGGCACTAAGCATTCTACGCCGCCCTGCGCAGTAGCTATGCTATCACATTAGCCTGTTTTTTTAATAAACTCAATGTCAGCAACTCGAATAACAAGGCAGTCGCGCTGTCACCCATCTCTGTGCTTCTACTACATGTGCAGTCTGTCTCTCACTAACTGCTTTGTTGAATGTGTTTCAAAGCACTGAAGCAGTCGTCATCTATACTTGCACAATTCAAAAATTGGGGTTTCTTACTAATTAAGGTGAAAATAATCTAATTCTAGCTCTTGCATTTCAATAAATTTGGGCCTTTCTACAAAATTTAAGCATTATCATCAAATTCAAGCCTCTGTAATCTCAAAAAATTGGGGCTTCTTTTGAAATCAATAAATTTGAAATCCTGCCATATACCAAAATTTGGGGCTTTTCAAAATTAGGACATAAATCTTCTAATTAATCCTTCTACAGTGCAAGAAATTTAAGGCTTTTCTTATTTGAAGCCTTTTACAACACATTGAATTCTTCATAGGTCCTCTACCCTAGCCCTAAAGGGGGGGATCTAATCTTCTCCAAATATTTATGTTTTTATGTGTGAGAATCGGAGTTCTCTGCCCGTATAGTCCCCCAAAATATGGCTAAATATATGTGTGGGGTACTCTACCTGGATTAAATCCAAAACAAGATGTAATAATCAGTGTGTATGTGCGTCTTTTGTTTTATGTGTTTTGAATTAATAATGCTCCAAATCTTTTAGGTTAATCTTGCTACCAAAGGACCTCTTGGTAGTAAGAACCTCTTGGCCTAACATTTGATAGGCAACCTTCAACTAGGATTTGTATCAATCCTAAGGGCTTTAAAGCATCTCTTGTATTCAAATTTGTATCAGTCTAGAACATCTAAGAATCCAAATTAGTACATCTATTGTATCCTTATTTGTATCAGCCTAGAACATCTTTGAATCCAGATCTATATCATTCTCTAGGTATTCGAATATCTGTTGTAGGGGGGGTTTGTTAGAGACAACACCTGTTCTCTAGTCGTTTATCAATGTACACATTCCGAAGTTAAAGGGTAGCCTGTAGAAGTAGAAGTGTGTAACTACAAGTGCACTCCTTATGAGTGTGAACAGCCTTTCAGGCTTGGATTTGATAGTGTGCAAGTGTGTAGGAAGTTTCCTTAGGGAGATTGTCTAGGTTTGGTTGAGTCAAAAGATAAGGCCTTATGTCTATAAAAAAGTATGTACTTGGTGGAGGTTCTTCAATGAGTCTTGATTGAGTTTGTGCAATTTATGTCTCTCTTTCTACAGTTCATTCTCTCTCTCTCTCTCTCTCTCTCTCTCTCTCTCTCTCTCTCTCTCTCTCTCTCTCTCTCTCTCTCTCTCCTACACCACATGATGGAATTTCATCCACCATAGCTTACTACAACATGTACTTATAGTGGAGGTTCAATATTAATGAGTCTTTATTGAGTTGGTCTCTCTACAGTTCATTCTCTCTCTCTCTCTCTCTCTCTCTCTCTCTCTCTCTCTCTCTGTGTGTGCACGATGGAATTTCATCCACCATAGCTTATTGCAACATAACACTAGAATTCCACAAGAAGTACTGGGGATCCAAATGGCAAACTAATAGGTCATATGAGGCCATGGTCTAAGAGTTATTCTATTTGCCTCTGAATTTCTTTTTGTTGGATTTGATTTTATCTATAAGAGGCTCTATGAGGTGGTTGACTACTAGGAATAATCTCAATGCTATGATCTTATGGGTGAGATGTAGGTAGTCCTGGGGGTAAGTCATTTGCAAAAGAATCTTTGAATTGATCTAGAAAAGCTTATTGACTTTAAGACAATTTGTGCTCGGTTACTTCAATTTTATTCATGTAAACCATGTAAGATTTCTCATATTTTCTTAGTGCACGTTTTCTTGAGTGTGTGATAACAATGGATAGAGTTCATGCATAGCATCACTATATGAAGAGTTAAAGTTTCATTATGATGTGTGATCCACATCATGTGTGCCTTATAGTCAATTTGGGGATTAAACCGATGACAAAAAAAAGGCATGCTTAAGATGATATCACTAGTGTGCAGAGGTGTAATCAAAAATTTTATTTCTCTTCATAAGGGTTAATGGCAATTTCTAACCATCTAATTTGCTTAGTGCCATTATAATGTGTACCTTGAAATGTATACTTAACATCCTTATAGAGAGATGGATGTGTCTTTCTAATTGCAATTTCTTAACAAAACTAAGTTTTACCCTTCATTTTAGGCAATGAATAAGCTGAAATAGGATAACCTAGCACATCATTTTGGTCGGGGTGTACCATCATCGTGTAGCATATCTTCAAACCAATCTGAAACATAATCACCATCTTTGTTAAGCACCTCCTCAATGTTGTGACGCTGAGCAACTGGCTGTTTAGAGGCCTTCTAACATCGAAACCAATCTGAAACATAATCACCATCTTTGTTAAGCACCTCCTCAATGTTGTGATGCTGAGCAACTGGCTGTTTAGAGGCCTTCGAACATCGAGCAACAAAGTGACTTGGTTGATTTCACTTGTAGCACGTAGGGCGAGGCTTTTTGGCAATATTAGTGTTGTGACTAGTAGGTTTGGGTTGAATTACATTGCCTTGATTTACTAATAGGTTTGGGTTGAATTAAATTGCCTTGATTTACTAACAGGTTTGGGTTGAATTACATTACCTTGATCATCATTAACAACCTTTACATTTTGAATAGGAGTAGTACGTGCATTACTAGGTGCTACCCAAGGCATCCTATTAATATTTTGAATAGGAGTAGTGCGTGCATTACTAGGTGCTACCCAAGGCTTCCTATTAACATTAGGACCTTAAAAGAACATGATCACTGTATTGACGAGGAAAAGACTGTCGATTGTTTGTTAAAGCCCAACGTTTGTCGATTATTTGGAAAAAAGAGGAATTGAAGTTTCGAGTAGGTTTGTTTAAACGTCTTTTGCATTCTGCTCACAAGCCAAAGCAATAGCATCATCAAGTGAAGTAGTCTTGAACATGTTTACCTCCGCTTGAATAGTTTCTTCAAGATCAGATTCATAATGACGTCGAATAGTATCTTTAGGCATGTCTTCAAGCATGCAAAGTTGAAGTAGAGTTTGCCAAAACTACTCGGTGTACTGAGGAATCATCTCACGGTCGGACACAAATAAAGTGTCCCATGCACAACGAGCTTTGAGAGAAAACTATGGTTGCATTAGACTTCCTCCCAAATAGTAAGCGTGTCAAGGTTATTGCAAAGAACATTCCACCAGAGTGATGCACGATCAACCATATAGTTGGTAGTGCATTTAATCTTATCTCTTCTGAAAGGGTCTCTTCAGAGAAGTAATCATCCAACTGACTTAACCACCATGAAAGCACAAGACGAGCATCCTTCTACCTATCCTTACTGTCCTTTTTAGTTGATTGAGCATCGAAATTAGCCTTGATGATCTTGGTGATGAGTGGATCTTCTGAAGCAAGAGTATAATTTTTTTCGACAAGACATTTCTCGAGAATGAGAGGTATTTTTGTTGCTCATCTTGAAGTAATGGTTTGAGGAGTTAAATGTTGGAATTAGGGTTGCAAGAAAGCACACAAAGCTTGGAGAAGAAGAAGCAAGAATGCACACAACACACAGTGTATTAGATTGTGTCAATGTACGAAGATAAGTTAGCCCTAGAATAATGGGCATATATACAAGCCGGGGAAAAAAACCTCCTAAGGAGGGAAAAAGTGCCCCGGCGGTCCTAAGTGTGTTCACACACATCATTGCCTATATATATGGCAACAAATCTCCCCTGGGAGTGATGGTGTGAATGAGAGCTGGCACTCATGTATAGGGAAGTGCCATGCTCGAAGTAGATCAGTCCACAAAGGGAAGCAAGCCCAAAGCTTTGCGGAACGCTTCAAACTTCTCACACGAGGAAGCGCCTTTGTGAAAAGATCGACGAGGTTGTCCTGTGTTGGCACATAGGCCAAGCTGATCTCTCCTGCTAATTGAGAGTCTCTCCCTGACATAGTGATAATGCACCTTAATGTACTTTGTGCGTAAGCATGAAAAACTGGGTTTCTCGCAATTGCCAATGCGCTCTAACTGTCAGTGTAGATAGAGGTGGCAGACTCCTGTCCAACACCCAAGTCAGCCAACCACCATAAGCCGTTTGAGACACACACACTCAACCGTAGCTGTGAAAGCTACCCTGTACTCAGCTTCACAACTAGAAGTGGCCACAGTAGGTTGCTTCTTGCTCAACCAAGATATGCATGAGCTACCGAGCATGAAACAAAAACCACTTGTGGACACTCTTGTGTCATAGCAACCAGCCCAATCTGAGTCCGAAAAAGCATGTGAATTTGGCGGCAACGATCCCTCCTTGGGATAAAACAACCCAAGATATATGGTGCCACTCAAGTAGCGAAAGATGCGTTTAACTACCTTCTAATGCTGAGACCCTAGGCTATGCATAAACTTGCTCACCTGTGAGACTGCAAACTGAATGTTCGGCCTCGTAATGCATACATAAATGAGGCAACCAACAGTTGTCTGATAGAGTGTGACATCAAAGTGATCTCCAACATCATGAAGACTTAACTTCAAACCTGGTAGCAATAGGTTTGCAGTCTTCAAGGCCAAATCTCCGCAACAATGTCTCGTCTAACACAAAGCAATACCTCCATCACACTGCTTAAATTGTATCCCCAAATAATGATGCAAATACCCCAAATCTGACATCTCAAAAGAGGCATTCAAATCAGCCTTAAAATCAGCAATATGACTCTCATTTGAGAAGCATGTCATCGACATAGAGAGCAATGATTAGATGTACATCATCCACACGTTTAACATACAAAGTGCTTTCTATTGGACTATTCTGAAAACCATGTGCAGTCAAATATGCATGTATCTTTTCATACCAAGCTCGTGGAGCTTGCTTTAAACCATACAAAGCCTTTTTCAACTTGCACACTTTGTTTTCCTACCCTCTTTGAATAAAACCATGAGGTTGCGATACATACACCTCCTCATGCAAATCTCCATTCAAGAACGCAGTCTTTATGTCCAACTGATGTACATTCCAACCAGTATGAGCTACCAATGCACAAATGCTACGAATGGTAGTCATACGACAAGTGGGAGCAAAGGTCTCATCAAATCAATGCCCTTTTCTTGAGCATAACCCTTTGCAACAAGTCTAGCCTTATAGCGATCAACACTGCCATCTGGCATTCGTTTCAACTTAAAAACCCACTTACATCCAATGACCTTTTTACCAATAGGCAAATCACACAAAGACCATGTACCATTCTTCATTATAGCATCATATTTACTTTGCATTGCAGCCAACCAATTTTGTGATTTTTGTTTCTCATTAAATGAAAGGGGTTCTTCCTCTTCACACATACTAGACACAGCCAAAGCATAACAATCTGATGCATAGAGGCATGCTGAAAACCTGAACAAGTATGACTAGAAATGGGTGCATCAATTTTACTATCACGCAAGGTTTGCACCAGCCATTTTGGCATACCTCTAGCCTCCTCATTTTGAGCCCTATCCTCATAAATTATATCCTGTAAATCTGCATCAGAAATAGGCTGATCTATGATGTCGTTTGAAATCTGCATAGGCTGAATATCTGCCTCATTAGGACTTACATTTGAATTCCCACCTGTAAACAAAGGCAACAACGTATCAAATACATCCCGTGAGCTCACATATATCTCTTTGGTACATGATAACAAAGGCTGTACAGCATCTTCCACAAAAACAACATCTCGACTAATCAAGATACGCTTTGACTGCGGATGATACAATCTGTAACCCTTGCTCTCAGCACTGTAACCAACAAAAATGCATTTGATAGCCTTATCATCCAATTATCTACATTGTTACACAGGCACTAAAGCATAGGCCAAGCAACCAAAGACATGCAAGTGACCAATAGAAGGCTTCCTGCCATGCCAAGCTTCGTATGGAGTAACAGACTGCAAGGCCTTAGTGGGACCCTGTTGAGTACATATGCAGCACACATGACAGCTTCAAGCCAAAATGCATGTGGCAAAGCTTGGCTCTTGACCATACATCGTGCCATCTCCATAAGTGACCTATTTTTCCTCTCAGCAACACCATTTTGCTGAGGGGTATACGGTACTGTACGTTGGTGTTTTATCCCACGACTAGCCAGAAATGCATCAAACTCTTTAGACATGTACTCCCCTCCTCGATTAGAACGGAGGGTGCCCACAGTACAATTGGATACATTTTCAACCATAAGCAAAAACTGTTTGAAGCACAAAAACACTTCGGACTTTGCCTTCAGTGGATATACACATGCATGTCTTGAGTAATCATCAATGAAAGTCACGAAGTACAAGTGTTTACCAAATGACGGAGTTTGCATAGGCCCACATACATCACTATGTACAAGTTGCAATTTGCAAGTGGCCCGCACAGAACCATCCTTTGGAAACGCAGAACACTGCATTTTGCCCAAAATACACAAACATGTTTGAATGGTTCCTCCAAGAGGGGAAATGAAGCAACAATATCAAATTTTTGCAAACGCAGCAAACTAGCAAAGTTCAGATGACCAAAACGAGCATGCCATAGTTTTGCATCTGAGACTGCCTTTTCATCTCAGAAATTGCATTTGCTGAATCTTCCACACACTTGTCATAAGAATTGAGCGTATACAGCCCACGAAACAAGGTGCCAGATGCAATAATCGTATCACCAGAAGTCAAATCATGAACAGTACATCTGTCATCCACAAATTTGACTACAAGTCCAAGTCTAGCAAGCGCAGAGAGACAGACAATAGATTCTTCTTTATCCCTGGCACATACAAAGCATCTGAAAGTGTGAAAGCGCTGCCATTTGCAGCAGTAAGCATAATTTTACCAACGCCAGTTGCTGTCTCCATCCAATTTGTCATCAGCAGACAACATGCGAAATACATCATTGCTATTATCAGCCATGGCCCCACTGACTGAAACTGATGCAAAAGCTACCTGTAATGAAGCAAAGACTAAACAGAAAACAACTCGTGCTATGAAACACGGTCCACAATAGAATACGTATGCCTGTTTTGCAGAAAACTACATTGTCGAAATTTCTGCACAAAATGACGAAAACACCTGTATAGAACTTCTAATGCAAAAAACGGAGCTCGAAACGACCTTAGATGCGATTTCTGAGAACGCAAGGACCTGCAAGCGCTCGTGAAAGCTCACCTCAATCAAAGAACGTGAGTTGGAGGGTGCTAGCGGCGTAGCCCTGGGAGCTGATGCCTGCTCTGATACCAATTGTTGGAATTAGGGTTGCAGGAAAGCACACACAGCTTTGGAGAAGAAGAAGTAAGAATGCACACAACACACAGTGTATTAGATTATGTCAATGTACGAAGATAAGTTAGCCTTAGAATAATGGGCGTATATACAAGCCGGGGAAAAAAAAGCTCCTAAGGAGGGAAAAAGTGCCCCAACGGTCCTGTGTGTACATCACTGCCTATATATATGGCAACACTAAATTCAGCCTTCAAAGGTTGGTTGTGAAAGTGGAGAATTGGAGAATCCACTATCTCGAACATTAGCAGCTTCATTGCTTATGTCGTTGTTGGAATCCATTGGGTTAAGTTGGAGAAACTTGATTCAACACTTGCAAATGGCAAAGAATTCTAGCAAATTACTTTGAAAACCACAAGAAAACTTACAGTAAAACTTTGGGATTTTTGGGATAACTTTTAAGCCTTTTGGGCTTGAAAATGGCCAAAAGTGCTATTTGGGCTCAAAACATTATTGAAAAATATCCATTTTTTTAAATACTACGATCGATTGATTGATTTGGAACTCTTAGAGAGCTGCCATTCCAGCATTCAAATCCTTCACCAAACTCCATGTACAAGGCTTTTATGGTGATTTTCTAGCCTTTTTGAGCTTCAAAGCTAAAAAGCTTATATTTTCCTAAAAACCATCGTTTAAAGCAAAAACAAAAATTATGGTTGAGGGAAACTTATTTGCAGCTATTGTAAGCCCTTGGTAAGGGAAAGGAAACAAAAATCAAGCTTTGGGCGATGTAAGAATGGTTTAGCTATCTCTAAGCCTAGCCAAACACGTCCAACGAAGCAGCCCGATTTTGAAGAGGATTAAGCATGGAGAAAGTGGGTTTAGAATTTTCAATGGATTTGTGAAACCACAAATGGTTTTCTACCTCCTTTTGTCTTTTGGTCATTATGCTTGAAACCCTCGATTAAATCAATTTGCGTTCACATTTCTTCAATTTTTTCCACTTGCCTTCAATTGCTTCAAGCTTGTACAAGTATTTTGTGTCGGCCAAGGCTATGATACCACTCTTGGGAGACAAAGATCCTTCCATATAAAATTGCATAAAAAATGACACAGTATAGATAAAAATACAATGTTGGGTCCAATTTGCCCCCACACAAGAGTGAGCCCTTGCTTCTTCTTAGTGTATTTTAATTATATTAACTTGAAATAGCTTATGGGACTCAAAATAGCTCCCCTTTTACAAATATGTGGATTTCAAGGAAAAAATAACTTGCTTTATAAATAGGTACCATATAAATGTATACAACCTTTGTAATAAAATCAAATGTCCATAAGGAAGCTTTCACATGTCCAAATAAATATATTCGATGACAATAAACACGAACGCCATCTAGAATGGAATAAAATGGTGTGCGTTGCACAAACTCAAGTAATAATCTGCCGATATCCAAAGTCAAGTGTTACAAAATCTTCCTAATAACCACCAGCTCGCTTCCATTATCCAACTCAAGGATCTGCACTTGCATCAACTATACCAATCAATTAATAAATAAATTAATTAAAAATATAAATAACCATATGAAACTCAATAAATCAAGAGGATGCAAACCATACTCCCACACATATGTAGGGAATCACCCACATACGCAGAAAGTAAGTCACTATCTCTCAGATTTAGAAACGCATCCCAATCTAAACCCATCTAGGAGAATTCATAAACAATGAGAAACATGGGAATATTAAATTCTATGAATTTACTCCTCATAATAGCTAGTAAGTGCAGTGCTTCTCAGCATGATTTATTTTCCTCACTTAAGTCTGCTCCTCAAAGAGGAACATTCATATATGTAAAAAACTCCTCGTATCCAGTAAACAGGAGTTGGTAAGGTTATTCTCACTGCTGCAAATTGTGGGACAATTACTCTCTCAAAAGTCTTATTTGTGCCAAGCATAAAAAAGAACTTGCTATCGCTGCCATTGCTAGCGCATGCCTAATGTCAAATTTGTTGATATGACAAGTGTACAGTTCATGATCGGAGTGATGGTTGTGGTATTTGGTACTCTAAGCCATGGGCTTTACAGGTTAGACAAGTATGAGAGATTGACACATAATGCTTATTTAGTTGCCACACGTGCTATGGCATACCCGATTTAGTCATGTAAAGTTTGGCAGTTTGTTGTGCCTTAAAAGGCAAGAGATGTTGTCAGAGTTGCAAAAAGATTGATGCCCCTGTTAAACATGTATGTGAGAGGTGCATTTTTTACCAGATGCAATGGACATCCATTCCCAAAAGATGGATCAGTTAGGGTTGTCCAGAAATTATAGCTTATACATGGTAAAATGTATGTGGTCCCGTGAGGACACCATGGAGCAAATGACTACTCTAGACACACTTGGGTGTATTCGTTGAAGGAAAAGTCATAGTTTTTTACATGCTTTAAACACTTTGTTTCTATGGTTGAAAATGTGTCTGCATGTAAAGTTGGCACCCTTCATACATATCAAGGGAGGAAGTATATGTCAAAGGAGTTTCATGTATATATAATTGAAAATGTTTTTAAATGCTTTAGGCACTTCGTTTCTATGGATGAAAATGTGTTTACATGTAAAGTTTGCACCCTTTATACAGATCAAGGGAGGGAGTATATGTCAAAGAAGTTTCATATATATATGGCCGAAAGAGGCACGAAACATCAATGCAGAGTATCTTATACACCTCAACAAAATGGTGTGGCTGAGAGGAAGAATAAATCTCTCATGGAGATGGCATGTTGCATGGTTAAAGGCTAAGATTTACCTCATTTTCTTTTGTTAGAGGCAGTTATGTGTGCCACTTATGTGCTAAACAGATGTCTCACCAAGTCCTTGTTGCAAATAATTATCCTTATGAAGCTTGGAATGGCAAGAAGCCTTATGTGTGTTTTTGGTTCTTCCTTATGCTATTGTGCCTGAGCAATAATGCAATAAGTTGAATAATAAGGCACTAAAATGTATTTTTGTGGGATACAATTCAAAAAGCAAAGAATATAGACTCTACTATCCGGCCACCACAAAAGTAGATTTTGGTGAGTAGAGATGTTGTCTTTGTTGAGAACTAAGTTCAGCCCATGCTTTTATACAAAATGTATGCTCACATGACATCTTTGATACACTCCTACCTTTGTACAATGTTGGGCAGCCATATGTGGAGCAAATGAATGCCAAAAAAGGTGCTGTAAAATCAGTCCATGCGGACAAAAAAAACAGCTCGAATCTCACCCCACAGATCAGTCTTTTGATGAGGCAATTATGGATGATACAATCAATGAGGAAAGGGTAGCCATGAAAACATCCAAGAGTATGCCAAAATGGCTAGTGCAAGCATTGTAGGATAGTAAATAAGCTACTCCTTTACCTAGCACAACATGCAGATTCTCATCATGCCATCTTATTCTTTTGTGGATCATGCTGCTCTCATTGCTAGTATATGTAGTGAAGAGGAACCTGCTTCCTTTGAGGAAGCATAGGAAAATGGTCATTGGATGCTGGCCATGCAAGATGAGTATGACTTAATCCTCAAAAATGACACTTGGTATTTAGCAGACTTGTCTTATGGTAAAAAGGCGATTGGTATGAAGTGGGTCTATAAGATTAAGTGTAAAGTTGATGGTAGCGATAGGCAAAGCTCATTTTAAAGGGTTATGCTCAAGAGAAGGGCATAAATTATGATGAGACCTTTCCACCCACATCTCGTATGACTACGATCGAGTGTCTTGGCAGCGCATCATGGTTGCAATGTACAACATGTGGCAGATTTCACAAGAAAAGTTGAAAGCTTTTTGCATTGCCATTTGAGGATTGATTAACCACATGATCCATGTACATGTTCACAACATCACTATATGAGAGATTTGTAGCCATTTATATGTGTGGGCATAGGCTAATAATGGACTGGGGCACTTTTTTCCTCTTTAGGAGGTTTTTACTACCATTTACATGGTAGTGATGTGTGGATGTAGGCTAATAATGGGCCAAGGCACTTTTTTCCTCTTTAGGAGGTTTTTCCCCCTGAGTGGATGTACATACTCTTATAAGTGTGTGTAAGTGACCTTATCATATCACTTCACTCATACTCTCATCAATCTACTTTGAGCGTTGTGTCTCTCCTTGCTTGTTGCTATGTGTGTCTTGCTACATTGATCTCCACCTCTACGACTAAAGTATACCCCTAAGAAATCAAGAAGCAAGAGATAACAACGACTAAAGTATACCCCTAAGAAATCAAGAAGCAAGAGATAACAACCTCATACCTCTATAGAGAAATCACAAGTTGCTAGGAAAGAGGAATTACATGAACAACATAGCCCTAAGAGCCCACCAATACTGATGCAAATAAGAGTATCAAAGACAAAGATTACCCCAGCACGGTCAAGAACTCCATTGGAGGCGGACAATTTAAATTGAGGAAACCCTTTTCCAACAAGACTTCACACTCCACCTAGCAAGGTAATTACTTCAACACATGATGTCTCACACTCCTCCTTCTTGATTTGATTTCACAAACATGCCTAGCCCATTAGACATGGGCATGGCTATTTTGAAAGCCAAGAGGAGTATAATAGGAAAAATCTGAAATTAAATGTTTTAATCAATATTATATCCAAGAATGCATCAACCCATTTTTGCATGTTTTATTATATATAAGAAAGCATGAACCTATTGATGTGGAGGACTACTGCAAGTTGCCTGATATATTTATTGCAGGGAGAAGAAGGATGGTTATAGTAGGGAGCTATAATGAGGAAAAGACCACACCAAAGCCAAGGAGGTGATGAGGGATCCATTAACTAATAAGTAACTCTAGCATTGGTGATAGAGCAACATATAAGGTGGATGCATGGTCATTGACAACTTGATGAATCAACTATTTGAGAGCCCATCACATTGCCATCTCACTGAGGTCAATGATTAAAAAGAAGAAGGAAAATATGGAAAACTATGCCTTACAGTTGAGGCAATCATAGAGGCTTGAGATAGGAACAATCTATAGCAGCCAAAGGGGCTTTTGGGAGTAATCTATAGCAGCCCAAGGGGCTTTTGGGAAATTTAGTAGCAGTTAGTCTGATCATTAAGGAGCTTTCACGAAAGTTAGTAGCAGCTCGTG
Organism: Cibotium barometz; assembly: GCF_041138505.1. Taxonomy (NCBI): domain Eukaryota; kingdom Viridiplantae; phylum Streptophyta; class Polypodiopsida; order Cyatheales; family Cibotiaceae; genus Cibotium; species Cibotium barometz. The sequence continues at coordinate 35,050,407 of NC_141104.1, read as the reverse complement.
TGAACATTTTTGAAAATTTTCACTTTATATTTTTGAGAGCAAGCATTGCAATTATAACCGTTTCTTTATCTTTCTATTTTTGTCAAGTATTTGAGTCATTAGTCTTAGTCGTAATCTTGATTTCTTGCACTGGAAATATCTTTCAATGCTAACTCCAAGCCCAGCTAAGTAAATGGTAACTCTGTAGCAAGGTCAAGTAGAGTCATCTTAGTGACTAACCATTAGAATATTTGCCGGGTCATCCTAAACCTATGACTGACCGAGGGTCACCCTAAAGCAGAGTCATCTTAGGGACTAACCGTGCGGGGTCACGCTAAACCTAGGAGTGACCACCCTAGGTTGGTAGCTGCAAGCTACATGGTGATCCTTAAGCATTGGAAAGGTGGATGCATTGAGATATTCTTGGAAACAAACTAGTAGGCCAAAGTTGACAAGTCTTTGTAGGGTCTAAAGCAAGTCTTTGTAGGGTCTAAAGCAAGCCTCTGTGTGTGCGTGTGTGGATACTTCACACATTCGCCCGGCCGCCCAAAGGGAGAGTATTTTTTTGAAGTACGAGGGAGACTTGGAGAGAGAAAACATACAAAAACTACTAGTACTATGGGGGGCTTACCGAGAGAGAGAGAGAGACGAGCAGTTCAAACTAAGAGTGCACAGGCAGCCTAATCACACTCAACACCTACACACAGGGAGGGAAAAGGCAGAAGACACGGCAAGCAAGAGGCTTCACCATCGCCAGAGAGATCAACCCGGTTACCTCTCAAACCGCACAAACTCTTCGTCAGGTAATCACAGATCCTCGCTTATTTGCTTTGTGATTGTTTCATTTCGGTCGGCTGCTTTCTATGCTTTCCTTCTATTCATTAATGAGCCCCTTGTAACATGGGATCTTTTCTACACTGTCAGCAGCTCCTGTTTCCACTGGATTGCATTGTCACTGGACTGTATAGCTACTGATGTGTCATTTAATTTTTTTCCTATTTGCAGCAGCAGAAATCCTCCTCTAAAGCAATCAGTGATATCTGAACAGGAATACACCCAAGTCTACTGCATTTTTTGTGTGGTTCTCATGGGTTTTTTGCAGCAGCTTTAGCATCTGGGGCTTGCTGAGTATCCAGCAAATGCTGGGAATGAATCTGTAATGTTATTGAGTATGTCATGCCCTAATCTGGTGAGTTGGGGGCAGAATAATAAATGCCCACGAAAAGCTGGAACATTCTCATCACTAAGCAGTGAGATGGCAACATCGCTGTACTATTTCTGGTTATCTTTCACAAAAAAAGATGATAGCTTTGTTACTGGTGAGTTGGCAACTTGGCATTAACTGTATGCCTTCTGGCTATGCAAGAGTATCTGGGCACGTCAAGACATCCTTAACAGGATGCTTCATTAGATCACATGGATTGTGGCAAAGAGCAAAGTAGCCTCAGTGCTCTTGATGCAGGCCAGCAGGATGGTGGAACTGGATGCTTTGGAGGCAAAGATCCCGGAAAAATGTCAGAATCAACAGGGCAAGAGAGACCTGATGATGATGTGACGGGTCATTCATGCAGTCCAAAGAACACCAATGGGAAAGAGCGAATCCGAATCGTCCTGAAACGGAAGGCTCCCACGGAAGGCCATCTGATGAATTTCATAGCAGAACCTCCAACAAAGAAGCCTATTCTAATTGGAGTTTTGGAGAATCATAGTTCACTCTCAGAAACCACGAGAACTGAATGTGAACCACTTGGTACTGATGCTGCAGCACATGCAAGCGAAGATCTGATTACTTTTGTAGAACAGGTTAACATAGCTTCTGCACATGAACCTGCTTTGCAAGAACCTTTTTGGAATGCCAGAATGCAAGGGGGCTCTGTGACTCATGATTCCGTACTAATAGGTGTTCTGGACACAACGCCTAAGGATACAAGAATTCCTTTCAAATTTTCTACTCCTGGAGTTCATCTAGTGGATGGAGAGGCTCAAGCGGCCATCTACTGTCCCAAAGCTAGTTTGCCTCCTGCAAGGTGGTCACCCCTTCCTTCACCTGTTCGGAAAGTTCCCTTGCTTTCATATCAGAATCATGTCTCGTCTGCAGATGGCTACGTTGATGTAAGCAGTATACCCATGGGGTTCCCCAATGAAAGTTTATGCATTTTAGATGAACAGTTTTCTTCAAAGAGTTGCCTTCAAGGATGCAATGGGCCACAGAGGACATCAACTGTGCCAGAGCTGGCCTCAACTGGCATTGGAATTGGAACAGTAGGTACTGAATCTGATATGCAAGGTATGACGAGGAAGTCGAGAACGCGGGTATGTCACACATGTGTGAATGAGGTGGCTGAAGTGGATCTGCAAACTGCAGAAGATAGTAAAAGCTTCCCCAGCCTAGGTCAAGACATGGAAACAATCAATTACTCTTATTTGTATGATGGAGCAAGATATGGGGTTCAAGAAGCAACCACAGGGAGATCACATTGTGTTGCAAGGCTGTTTGATCGACTGGACCCCACTTGGGGTGACGTGCAAAGAGTGGTTGGTACGGGCCCCAGTCCAGGCAGGTTCTCTTTTCAAAGGTTAATAAATGGGGATATAAGTGGTTTTGAAGATGAATTAGAAGAGGATAGTGATGACGATGGGGATGATAAGGATGAAAAAGTAAATGAGAAGGATGTTGATGAGGAGAATGAGAGTGACATGTATTCCACTGTATGCACTTTGTCAGCCCCGCCACTTGATCAAGTTCTTGACCCTGGTGTGGATACCTTGGACTCTGAAAGCCAGCAATCAGATGACATGTATCATGGCCAAGAGGGGATCTCAAAATATTTATTGTTCAGAAGGGGTCAGGATGTCGATCTCGAAACTGATTGCGGCCAGCTTCCAGTGTTTGTCAACAGGAGTGCATCTTGCAGCAGGCCTCAAAGGCTCCATGGAAGCCCTTGTTTGTACTCAAGGGTAGATGCTGGCTGGCAGCAGACGTCCTCGGATTCCTCTAGAGACCTTTGCAGTGAGGGAATCACATCTTGTAGCAGGCAACAAGTGTGCCATGGAAGTCCTTGCTTGCATCCAGTCATAGATGCTAATTGGCAGACATCACCAGAAGCTTCTAGAGTCCTTTTAACAGAGGAATGTGCATCTCACAATAGGCAGCAAATGGCCCATGGAAGCCCTTGCCTGCATCCAGTCATAGAGTCAGGTAGGCAGATGGCATTTGATACCTCTAGGGACCTCTCGGTATGGCCCAGACCAAGTGGAATTATATCGAAAATCAAAATGTTTAAAGAAGAGACTGTTGTACCAAACACTCCTAAAGAAGATACTGTCAAAGAAGAACCGAGTGGTGCTAAAGAAGGAACAGTGACAGAACTGCCGGTTACTGCTAAGGCGCTTTTGTTGTCGGGTTTGCTTGAAGAGTGCCAGGTTTCATATCAAGACAAGGGAGGTAGAGTAAGTAAAAACTCACAAAATCTAGTTGCCATTTTTCTTTTCTTTGAAAGCCATGTTTCTGCTTTGGTTTGAAAGTATCCTGACTATCCAGTGGAACTTGTCATTAGGTTATGCTTACTGGAGTGGTGACAAATGGTGGGATCTTGTGCAACTGCAGAGTTTGCAAGGGCAGAAATGTAAGGGACCTCAGGGTCTTCAAAGCTTCTTTTGAATAGCTTGTAATATTATAAAATACTAACCTATGTTTATATGTTTGTCCATCCCCACCCCCACCCCCACCACCAACCCATACCCCACTCTCCTTTCTCCTTTTGTTCTTTGAAGATGGTCAATGTTTCTTGCTTTGAGAAGCATGCGGGAAGCACTGCAAGGCATCCCAGTGAGAACATTTTCTTAGAAAATGGCAAATCATTGCACGATATCTTGCGAGCCGGTTGGCAAGCTAGTGAAGGAAAGTATGTGGGTGCTCTTCGCAAAGCCATTAGAAGCACCCCCGATGATGAGAGTGCCAAGAAAGATAACTTCATAAATGCAGGTCATTATAACAAAGCCGCTTGTGATCTCTTGTCACTATCTCAGTCATCTTTCACATATGCAAACTTGGCTAAAGTTGAATCAGTTGTGCTCTAAAAGCATCAGGTACAAGTAGCCATCACAAGCGTCGGTCTGACTCTAACTGTTCAAGGATCGTGCAGACGCCTCCATCATCTCAAACAAGGTGCCTAGCAATGTCCTTTGTGTTCTGATAAGTTTTTATGACACTGTCCATGAGGCTTAGGGAGCCCGTTCTCCTTGTTTTCATGTTTATCTATAGAGACATGAACCTGCACAAGATGCTTTTCTTACCTGGAGGTTTACCAAATGGGTCCGAAGTTGCATATTATATTAAAGGACAGGTTTAAATCTACCTCACAGTTCTTCATTTTTCAAACTTATGATGGATTGTGATAGATATATTTGAAGCCTCTTACTTTTGAGGTGCTCTGATGCAGCGTATTTTGACGGGCAGAAAAGAGGGTCATGGGATCTGCTGTGGCTGCTGCAATGAAGTGGTAAGAAATCTGCTTATGTGGTGGACTACTCGGAGTGTAGTTTTACCTCATTCACTGTGTTGTTTTTGTTGATCTCCATTTGTGATGGTATTTTATATGCAGATCAGCTGTTCATCCTTTGAAGCCCATGCGGGGTGGGGGTCACGACGGAATCCGTAAGTCTGATTTGGTTCTCCATGTCTTTAGGAAACCCATTGGTGGGATCAGATACTAACTGTTTACTTTGAATGGCCTCAGGTACACAAGTATATATCTATCGGATGGACAGTCTCTGCATAAGTTTGCTCAGTCGCTTGCAGCTAAGATACAGGAAGAATCCACTGATAAGACTTCTAGAGATAATGATGATCTCTGTGCGGAATGTGGGGATGGAGGAGACCTTGTTCTTTGTGATGCGTGTCCAGGAGCTTATCATACAGGCATGCATTTTTCTGGAATTATCTTCTGGTCCCTTATTTGATTTTCATGGCATAGAAGTCTGCACATGTAATTGAGCAGATTTTCTTATTGTCACGTAGTGTATGACTCCTTTCACTCCTTTCAAATAGGTAGGGCCATTACACCTAAACCCAGTCTCGCATAAAGGTCTTTCCAAGCTTCTGCCAAACCAGCTAGGTTACAATTTGATTCCAATCCAAGTCAAGTTGACTCTAATCTGAGTTTACACAAAAGGTCTTTCCAAGCTTCTTCTGTCAAACCAGCTATGTTACAATTTGACTCCAATCTGAGTTTTTATCCTCTCATCTCAGGGCAATGAGAACAAGTATGCCCCCTGTCCTTGCACTTGAATATAGTCACCTCTGTCCATATTCCTGGAGACCTTGGTTGTTGCACCTGTACCATCTGAAGTTTGACGTCCAAAACTTACAATTGTCTCCAAGCCCTCTTCCACAGAACCTGCTGGAGATTCAGCAACTTCACATGCTTGTCATCGGTGCAGTATGTACTGATAGAATCTTTTTTTCCTCATCAATTGTCACCCAAACAGACTTTGCATATACAAGCTAAACACTGATTCAGTCCCAGATGATGGTGTACAGGTCCAAGGTACAGGAAAGTACACGGATTCAAAGCCCAAGGCAAGGAACACAGATCGAGAAGACGGGAAGAACTCCCAGGAGGTTTGTTGGTGGTGCATTGTGTTGCACATTCAGAGGATTGAGAGTGCAGGCATATTTGGGTAAGCTGTATTCAGTGGAGTACAGTTGCTTTCAGGGTTCTTGCTATTGGGTTTTTTGACACAGGTACAACATTGTGCATTGGCATAATGGCAAATCAACAGCAGAGTGATGTATTCACGTATTTGTCTAAGGAAGACAAATTGGACGGCACGAACTACTCCTTGTGGAGTTTTATGCTGAGAAATGTGCTCGTGGCAAAAGGTCTTTGGGATTTTGTTAGTGGTGATGAACCACGTCCAGGTCCATTGGCTCCAGAGACTCCTCCCCAAGGGGGTGCTCGTGGACAAGGACAATAGGTACAGGCACCAGGTCAGCCATTGCCTGCTCAAAGAACAAATGCTCAGAAGACATGGGATGCCAGAGATGCACAAGCCTTGTCACTCATTGCATTGTCAGTACAGAGGTCTATTATACCTCATATTCGTTCAGCTGGCTCTTCACGGAATGCATGGGTGACTTTATGGTTATGGCAGCCAGTTTACAGGATGATGAGCTTGATTCATTTGTGGATGCACGAGACAATGTGCATTGGAATAAAGCCATGTAGGATGAGCTTGATTCTATTAAAAGGAATCAAACATGGGATTTGGTTGATCTGCCCAAAGGCAAGAAAGCCATTGGTACTAAGTGGGTCTATAAGTTGAAAAGACATGCAGATGGATCCATTGACAGGTACAAAGCCCGTCTAGTTGCAAAGGGCTATGCACAGAAGAAGGGCATTGATTATGAGGAGACATCTGCTCCTACATCCCGTATGTCGACACTTAGGTGTGTCATTGCATTGGCTGCACATCGTGGTTGGGTTGTTCACCAAGTTGGACATTAAGGCTGCTTTCCTACATGGGGACCTCGAGGAGGAAGTTTATGTACATCAGCCCATAGGTTTTGCAGAACATGGTCATGAAGGGAAAGTATGCAGGCTGAAAAAGGCCTTGTATGGTTTGAAACAAGCTCCACGAGCTTGGTATGCAAAGATAGATGCTTTCCTACTCACTCAAGGATTTGTGAACAGTCCATTAGAAGCCACTTTGTATGTAAAGAAAGAAGAGAAAGATCTGCTGGTCATCAGTCTTTATGTAGATGATCTTTTGCTCATGGGATCAAATGATGACAAAATTGCAGCTTTCAAAGAGATACTGCAACAGACATTTGACATGTCTGATTTGGGGCTCGTACACTACTATTTGGGCATACAGTTTGTGCAGGATAACAGAGGCATTGGGTTGTTGCAATCTCGGTATGTTGCTAAACTTCTGGAGAAGTTTAAATTTCAGGATTGCAAGCCTATTAGCACTCCTATGGAGCCTGGGATGAAACTGTCACTACAAGATGACAGTATTTCTTTTGATGCCACTACATATGCTTAGGTTGTTGGGTGCCTTATTTACTTGTGTACTACACGGCTAGATATTCAGTATGCCGTATCTCAGCTGAGCAGATTCATGCACAGCCCGCGATTGTCACATTGGCAAGCTGTGAAGCGTGTATTCCGGTATTTGCAGGGTACCTTGTCTCTTGGATTGCTTTATCCTGAGGGAGGTGACATGCAGTTATATGCTTACAGCGATTCAGATTGGGCTGGTGATTTTGATACCAGACATTCCACTAGTGGAAATTGTTTCTTTCTTGGCTCTTCATGCATTTCTTGGCTAAGCAAGAAACAAACCAGAGTGGCCACTTCGTCTTGTGAGGCAGAGTACAGAGCAGCCTACACTACTACTGTTGAGTGTGTTTGGCTGCGTCGTCTCAGGACTGATATGGATATTTCAGTGGAGGAGCCTACACCTATTTATACTGATAGTCAGAGTGCCATTGCTGTGGCCCATGAATCCTGTGTTTCATGCTCACACGAAACACATTGAGATTCACTATCATTTTGTTCGGGAGAGACTCCAGGGAGGTGATATCAGTCTGATCTACTGTCCTATAGATCAGAATGTGGCTGACATCTTCACCAAGGCATTATCACGTCCGAAATTCGAAGCATTCTGCACTGCTTTGAATTTGTTTCCTTTTGGTGGATGATGTACAGTGATCACATATCACTCCAGGGGGGGTTTGTTGGGTTTTATGCTGTGTATGCACCTAGAGGAGTGCTAGTGATCATCAGTAGATTACTGGGGCACTTTTTACTTCAGTTAGTGGAGGTTTTTTTCCCCAGTTTAGCTTAGTTTCACTAATAACAGTTTATAAGTGTTTTGGTCCACCCGGCACACTTTATGGCCGGACATGTGAACACATCTTTTAGGTCACTTCATTATGTGGCTATTGTACTTCACTTTATCACAACTGAATACACAAAGAGTCGTGTTCTCTCTCTTTGCTCTCTACGTTTTTGTTTGCAGAACCTCCAAACTTTAACCCTAACTGCTGAAAGCCTTCAATACATAGGCGATGGCGAGGCAAAAATACCTCGGAGCATGATCTCCGGGTGTGAGAGAGAGAGAGAGAGAGAGCCACTGTTGCGTGCTAGACAGTCCACCCGGACCTGGCAGTCCATATGTGGATGTGGATGCCATTGTTGGAGGTGGCAATTCTCGTAGCTACTCTTGGGTTATCGCATGACTAGAAGTTGTGGTGGATTATCCCATATGCAAGAGCATGGGAAGTCAAAGAGCCATATATAGGGTGTGGTGGCACCTTGTCATAGATATCTCCTCCGGCCGAGTTTTTGGGGGAGAGCAACGGCTAGGAGATGGCAGCCTAGTCACCGACGTTGCTCAATGCCCTAGGGTGGTGTGCATGATGCTGTTGCGTGACTTTGACATATTCTCGTAGCTACTCTTGGGTTATCGCATGACTAGAAGTTGTGGTGGATTATCCCATATGCAAGAGCATGGGAAGTCGAAGAGCCATATATAAGGTGTGGTGGCACCTTGTCATAGATATCTCCTCCGGCCGGGTTTTTGGGGGAGCAACGGCTAGGAGATGGAAGCCTAGCCACCGACGTTGTTCATTGCCCTAGGGTGGTGTGCATGCTGTTGTTGCGTGACTTTCATAGCCATGTATGAGGGATGCTAGGTGTGGGGTTGAACAGCCTAACGTTGGTGCACTGAAGAAGGAGGGCTGCCTTTCTCCCAAAACTGGAAGCAGTCGCTAAGAAACAGTTTCTGCGGGGATTTGGTGTTCTCCTCATCGTCGGAATTCGCCATACTGGGAGTGGTCAAGTTTTTCCCTGACCGCAACAATACCATCCACTATGTGTGTGGGAGATGTTTCCGGTCGCTTCCATAGGCTATAAACCAACTGTCCTTCAAGGGACATGAGTCACACCGGATGGGAGTGCAACCGGTGTCTGAAAACCAACCACACAAGAGAAAGAAAATCTTCTTCTTTTTTCTTGGCTGAATCTCCTTACCAAAAGGCAAAGCTTTTATACCACTGTAACATGCGGAAGCTTACCGACATGATTATACTTTAGATAACGAATAGCGGAAGTAAAAGTGCAAGAGAGAGGGAGAGAGAAAGAGAGGAGAATCACAAAAAAGACACGGTACACCCTATTGGGTCCCAAATACCCTCTGCAAGGCCCCCACCAAGGATGGTGTATTTGCTTTATTGAATGATGAGAAAAAGACTGACTTCTATAAACCTTCAGCCTGAAGATGACCTGGTTCTTGACCTTCAAGTTCACCTTTGCATTAGGGATTCCCTTGGCTGTCCTAGCCCTTGAATACCTTCAGCATTTCTGTGAATCTGAGATGCTTTGACCTTTACCAAGCCCATGCTTATACAGTCAAAAAGATGTTGGTCGGTGAGTTCTATTGGCTGTCAGCCTGTTTATTAATCAGCCCACTACCTGTTTAATCACACCCTAAAATAGGCATGCTCTGGCCGCCTTTGCTCCTGCTGTCCAGGCTGCCCTTGAGGCTGGCCACCTGCTGGACTGGCCCTTTAGGGCTAGCCAACTGGCTGTGCAGCCCTTGGGGCTGGCCGACTGGGCTACAGCCTTTGGGCAGGCTGCCATGTTGGCCACGCTTGGTAGAAGCTGGCCCTCCTAGGGCTGGCCACACATGCTTATGGGGCTTCATGGGCCAAAGACATGGCCCATGGGCTGCCCCACATGACCTCAAGTGTAGGGTACCACCCTACACTCCATGCAAACGAACTGGTACTACTTTATGTGTGCACCTGACCAAGACCATGTACAAGACTTGCACACTTGACCTTGGATGCTTAGAGTGGAACTCTGGCGGACTCGTCCCGGGATGGGGCTCACAAGGGACCAATTTCCACTCCAAGTCTTGCACCTACTGTACAGATATGTCCAGGTGGCATCCAAGTGCGGGGTGCACATGATACGCACGGATAATATTACAATGATTTGGCACAATAGCCCTTACAAACACATGAATCCGGTCACATACTCGACCTTTGAGCTGGCTAATGGGTAGAAGCATGTCCACATCACACTCGAGACTCGAGAGAGTGTGCCTATGACAGTTGATGAGTCGCTCCTTCCATTTCCTCGGCTTCTTGCTTCATGGCAAACAATTCTTGTTGACACATTTCTCTTGTGTGACTCCGTTGGCCACAAGCTTGACGTTGACAGCTCTTCCCATGCTTATAAATCTTCGAATCACTTAGGTTCTTGAAATATATACCTAGATGAATCCAAGAACATGCCCAAATTCACCTTATAAGAAAGTGCAATTTATAACCTCATGGTAGTCATCCACAAGACAATAAACCATAAACTCCATCATGCATAGTATGGACTAGATACTAAGACATCCCCACTAACGTCATTAGTGCCCAATAGTGGGTATAGGACTTGGTATCAATATATGCTCCCACACACACACACACATAAGAGCATACACTCTTACAAAGGTCTGTGTACTAAGTTTCTGTCAAAGCTCCAAAGATGCAAGGCAGATTCAGCCATAATGAAGCCTAGCACTGAGGGATCATAACTGTCATGTGCATGACAGATGCCATGGACATTCTCAGGTGCTAGTCCCCAGGAGAGGCAGCCAGATAAAGAGTATGAACCAGATAGAGCTAGGACTTGGAGCACAAGGAGCAGTGTTGGATTGGAGAATGGACTTGGATTCCTATCGGCTATACCAGAAATAGAACAGGAGCTGTTGGCCGAGACTAGAAAGGGCTGTCGGCTGAATCAGAAAAAGGGTAGCTACAGGCACATTATTTGTATGATTTTATGTCTAGTCGGCCAGCTCTCATTACGGTTAAGAGACTATAAATAGCAAAGTGTGCTCATAGTTTTATTCATTCACCCCTTTATGGAGTGGATCCTTAGGGTCCCAGATAGGGACAGATTTTGGTGATGTTCACCTTTTCCAAGAGGGCAGCCAAGGGCTGTAGATTAGGAGTACCTTTTCGTACTATATAAATGTACTGAATTTCCAGCCATCTTTCTTTCTCTCTCTACTCTCTTCATATCTGCGTTTTGCATCAGCATGTTTCCAAGAGTGTTTAGGGCTAAAAGAAGACCCCTAGAGCTTCCACGTGTTACATTGGTATCAGAGCATCAGGCTCAGCAAAGCTAAACACTGATTCAGTCCCATATGATGGTGTACAGGTCCAAGGTACAGGAAAGTACACGGATACGAAGCCCAAGGTAAGGAACACAGAATCGGGAAGAGCTCCTAGGAGGTTTGTTGGTGGTGTTCCACAAAGCCAGAGGGGATGGCAGTCCGCCGGTGAGCCAGATAGGTTCTTCTCGAGCAACGGTCCCAAGGGAGGTTTATCCTCCAAGGGGTGATGTGAGAGTACCAGACTCATTTCTCAGGAATGAAGACCAAGACAGTGTTCAGAGTCGGGGCAAGAATGGATTGTGGACTAGATTGAACAGATGCATAGATCTTGTTCTGAGACAGAGTGGTTTTGGAGAACCGGGCCGGGCTTTCAGAGAAAAGGGTTTGCCAGGGATGGATGGATGTCAGAGGGACTTCGGGAAAAGATTGGGATGATGACAATCATCCAAGAACAGGTTGGAATCCCGTCATCAAGTTTAGCAGAGGGAGATGTTATGTGCATGAAAGATGCCATGGACATTCTCAGGTGCTGGTCCAGAAGAGGCAGCCAGATAAAGAGTATGAACCAGATAGAGCTAGGACTTGGAGCACAAGGAGCAATGTTGGACTAGAGAATGGAATTGGATCCCTGTCGGGTGTACCAGAAACAGAATAGGAGCTATCGCGGCTGAGACCAAAAAGGGCTGTCGGCTGAATCAAAAAAAGGGCATACAGGCACATCATTTGTATGATTTTATGTCCAGTCACCTGGCCGACAGCAGTCGGCCAGCTCTCCATTAAGGTTAAGAGACTATAAATAGCAAAGTGTGCTCATAGTTTTATTCATTCACCCCTTTATGGAGTGGATCCTTAGGGTCCCAGATAGGGACAGATTTTGGTGATGTTCAGCTTTTCCAAGAGGGCAACCAAGGGCTGTAGATTAGGAGTACCTTTTTGTACTATATAAATATACTGAATTTCCAGCCATATCTCTCTCTCTCTACTCTCTCTTCATATTTGCGTTTTGCATCAGCATGTTTCCAGGAGTGTTTAGGGCTGAAAGAAGACCCCCAGAGCTTCCGTGTGTTACAATAACAAATAGAAAGAATTATTACAAACAAAAGGTAGTTGACAGGGCATATGCACCACGAAAGATAGAAAGAATTAACACAATATCAACTGGCTACAACTTGGACGAAAACTTCAATATGTGAAATTTGCATGTCTGCTAATACAATCTCTCTTAGGTTCTTGAAATATTCCTAGACTGCAGATTTACTGGCAGGAATAACTACAAGCACTGCCCATAAATCATATGACACTGAAATAGTCCATTGCTCTCAATGAGTCATCAAACCATGTGATTGTACTCCTCATGGGCACCACCCAGAGATCCCAAAACATCATGCCATGCCTTTGGACTCCATATGATCCATATTCCAGATATGTACCGCATGTCATCAGTCAGGGGTTAGTGACATGCCCTAGCTTCTAATCAATTGCCCATAACTAAAAAGAATCAAGATAGCCCTTAAGGATGTAACACGCGGAAGCTCTGGGGGTCTTCTTTCAGCCCTAAACACTCCTGGAAACACGCTGATGCAAAAACGCAGATATGAAGAGAGAGTAGAGAAAGAGAGATAAGCTGGAAATTCAATATATTCATATAGTACAAAAAGGTACTCCTAATCTACAGCCCTTGGCTGCCTTCATAAAAAAAAGTGAACGTCACCAAAATCTGTCCCTAACTAGGACCCCTAAGGATCCACTCCATAAAGGGGTGAATGACTAACACAATGAGCTCATGTGCCTTTTATAGGCCTTTTGGAGCATAGAAGAGCTGGCCGACTGCTCGTCGGCCAGCCGATTGGACTCTTCACCATAATCCTTTGATGCGCTTGCAGCTGCCTGGTCCACTTGCCATGTCCTGATGCGTTTCAGCCACCTTGCTCTCTAGCACAGCCGACAGCGCCTGTAATCAGCTGTCATCAGTACCCCTTTTCAGGCAGCCAACAGCATCCTCTTCTTGTTCTCCAAGCCTTACTCCACACTGGCCTGCACCTTGTGCTCCATGTCCTAGTTCTTCTAATGGCCTTTTTCTGGCTGCCTCTTCTGGATTAGCCCTGAGAATGTACATGAGCACCAATGTAACACGTGGAAGCTCTGGGGGTCTTCTTTCAGCCCTAAACACCATTGGAAACAAGCTGATGCAAAACGCAGACATGAAGAGAGAGTAGAGAGAGAGAGAGAGATATGCTGGAAATTCAGTATATTAATATGGTACAAAAAGGTACTCCTAATCTACAGCCCTTGGCTGCCCTCTTGGAAAAGGTGAACATCACCAAAATCTGTCCCTAACTGGGACCCCTAAGGATCCACTCCATAAAGGGGTGAATGACTAACACAATGAGCTCATGTGCCTTTTGTAGGTCTTTTGGAGCATAGAAGAGCTGGCCGACTGTTGGTCGGCCAGTCAACTGGACTCTTCACCATAATCCTTTGATGCGCTTGCAGCCGCGTGGTCCACTTGCCATGTCCTGATGCGTTTCAGCCGCCTTGCTCTCTGGTACAGCCGACAGCGCCTGTAATCAGCCGACAGTACCCCTTTTCAGGTAGCCGACAGCATCCTCTTCTTGTTCTCCAAGCCTTACTCCACACTGGCTTGCACCTTGTGCTCCATGTCCTAGTTCTAATGGTCTTTTTCTGGCTGCCTCTTCTGGATTAGCCCTGAGAATGTACATGAGCATGTCATGCACATGACATCCCCCTTTGCTAAACTTGATGACGGGATTCCAGCCTGTTTTTGGATGACTGTCATCATCCCAATCTTTTCCTGAAGTCCCTCTGTCATCCATCCATCCTTGGCAAACCCTTTTCTCTGAAAACCCGGCCCGGACTCCAAAACCACTCTATCTCAGAGTAAGATCTATTCATCTGTTCAATCTAGTCCACAATCCATTCTTGCCCTGACTCTGAACACTGTCTTCGTCTTCATTCTTGAGAAATGAGTCTGGCACTCTCACATCACCCCTTGGAGGATAAACCTCCCTTGGGACGTTGCCCGAGAACCTATCTGGCTCACAGGACTGCCATCCCCTCTAGCTCTGTGGAACACCACCAACAAACCTATTTGGCTCTGTGGAACACCACCAACAAACCTCCTGAGAGCTCTTCCCGATTCTGTGTTCCTTGCCTTGGGCTTCGTATCCGTGTACTTTCATGCTGATGCAAAAACGCAGATATGAAGAGAGAGAGAGAGAGAGAGAGAGAGAGAGAGAGAGAGAGAGAGAGGAAAGAAAGTTATATTAACGTCTACGGGAGGCCGAATCCGACCTATGGGACAGATCAGGTACATCCATTTACATTCCACTCTGGGTATCGATGCCAAAGAGGCATAAAACTGAAAAAAAAAAAACTCAAAATGAACTCTTAAGACTCTTAAGAGTTTAAATTACAATGGGTTCTATTGCATGTAGTTCGAAATTGAGGTTCAAAATAAAAATAGCTATATTTCATCCATGGATGGATTTGCTCTTGAGGGGGGTGGAGTACGGAATTCTTTAATGATTGCTTGTCCTCCTCTGTATATTGCCCATTTGCCATTCTTTCTTGCTTCTTTAACTTTATTCAGCTCTGCCGATCTGTTCTTGAGTTGTAGCGGGGTGAGTTCATCAGCTATCCATACCTTTGTCCCTTGGAGAGACCTTGTTTGCTTCATCACTGCTATTTTCTCATTGTTGTCCATATAGGAGACTTTTGCCTATGTACCCTTTACTATAATAGAGATAGGGTCTCCTAAGTCCACGAAGGGGACTACTTTGCTCAGTTGTGCTGTAAGTACATCTGTATCTAATATGTAGTCTTCTCGAAGCTCTTGAGCTATGTCTGTCCTATCCCAGCCTTGAGGAAGACCACCGACTCTGATTACCTTTTTGTTACTTTCCATTCGTTCCTTTTCTTTGACTGCTGATATGACTTCTTTAACAAAATCTTGTGAGTTAACTGAATTTACCTTTGAAACATGGTTTGTCGTTTCTGTTTGTAGTGTTGTAGGTATGGGTCCTTCTCGTGCTTCCTCTTGCTTCGTCTTCATGGCTTGCACTTGCACTTTCAGTTCGTTGATTTGTTCATCTTTTTTGATAGTCTCGTGTTTCAGTGCTGCTAATTCTCCCTGAAGTTTCTTCAGTTCTTGCATGAGGTAGGATTCCCATGGTGCTTGCTCACGGGTGGAGGAATGGGCGGTATAATCGTGAAGCGGTGACTGAGGCAAAAGACTTCTTACTTCCCATGTGTTGCTACTGATGAAGGAGAGGGCTGTTAGTGGAACGAGTCTCCCCTCAAGGGTACCCTCTCCCCTTTGGGGGAGACTGAGAAAATGCGACCTACAAGATGCTCAGCTACAGGTGCAGGGGAGAGTTATGTTGCTGCCTTGGGGGCCTGAGCAAAGGTGGGTGGGCAAATGGAAGCAACTGGGTGCAGGCGAGCAAAGACGAAAGGGGGGCGACTGGGTGAACGGCGAGCGGAGACGAAACGGGGGGGGGGGGGGGGGGTGCAAGCGAGCAGAGGCGAAAGGGGGGCGACTGGGTGAACGCGAGCAGAGACGAAACGGGGGCGGCGACTGGGTGTAGGCGAGCAGAGACGAAACGGGGGGCGACTGGGTGAACGGCGAGCGGAGACGAAACGGCCGCGGGGGGGGGGGGGGGGGGACGGGGTGCAGGCGAGCATAGACGAAAGGGGGGCGACTGGGTGACTTTATAAAAAAGGTGAACATCACCAAAATCTGTCCCTAACTGGGACCCCTAAGGATCCACTCCATAAAGGGGTGAATGACTAACACAATGAGCTCATGTGTCTTTTATAGGCAACTGGGTGCAGGCGAGCAGAGGCGAAAGGGGGCGACTGGGTGAACGGCGAGCGGAGACGAAACGGGGGGGGGGGGGGGGGGGGGGGGGGCGACTGGGTGCAAGCGAGTAGAGGCAAAAGGGGGGCGACTGGGTGAACGCGAGCAGAGACGAAATGGGGGCAACTGGGTGCAGGCGAGCAGAGACGAAAGGGGGCGACTGGGTGAACGGCGAGCGGAGACGCAACGGGGGGGAGCGACTGGGTGCAAGCGAGCAGAGACGAACGAAGAGAGAGAGAGAGAGAGAGAGAGAGAGAGAGAGAGAGAGAGAGAGAGAAGCTGGAAATTCAATATATTCATATAGTACAAAAAGGTACTCCTAATCTACAGCCCTTGGCTGCCTTCATAAAAAAAGGTGAACATCACCAAAATCTGTCGCTAACTGGGACCCCTAAGGATCCACTCCATAAAGGGGTGAATGACTAACACAATGAGCTCATGTGGCCTTTTGGAGCATAGAAGAGCTGGCCGACTGCGGGTCCGCCAGCCGATGGACTCTTCACCATAATCCTTTGATGCGCTTGCAGTCGCCTGGTCCACTTGCTCAACTGGGTGCAGGCGAGCAGAGACGAAAGGGGGGTGACTGGGTGAACGGCGAGCGGAGACGAAACGGGGGGGGCGACTGGGTGCAAGCGAGCAGAGGCGAAAGGGGGGCGACTGGGTGAACGCGAGCAGAGACGAAATGGGGGCGGCGACTGGGTGCAGGCGAGCAGAGACGAAAGGGGGGCGACTGGGTGAACGGCCGAGCAGAGACGAACGGGGGGGGGGGGGGGGGGGGGGGGTTGCGACTGGGTGCAAGCGAGCAGAGGCGAAAGGGGGGTGACTGGGTGAACGGCGAGCAGAGACGAAACGGGGGCGGCGACTGGGTGCAGGCGAGCAGAGACAAAAGGGGGGCGACTGGGTGAACGGAGAGAGAGAGAGAGAGAGAGAGAGAGAGAGAGAGAGAGAGAGAGAGAGAGAGAGAGAGAGAGAGAGAGAGAGAGAGAGAGAGAGAGAGGTAGGTAGGTAGGTAGGTAGGTAAGCTGGAAATTCAATATATTCATATAGTACAAAAAGGTACTCCTAATCTACAGCCCTTGGCTGCCTTCATAAAAAAAGGTGAACATCACCAAAATCTGTCGCTAACTGGGACCCCTAAGGATCCACTCCATAAAGGGGTGAATGACTAACACAATGAGCTCATGTGTCTTTTATAGGCCTTTTGGAGCATAGAAGAGCTGGCCGACTGCTGGTCGGCCAGCCGATTGGACTCTTCACCATAATCCTTTGATGCGCTTGCAGTCGCTTGGTCCACTTGCCATGTCTTGATGCGTTTCAGACGCCTTGCTTTCCGGTACAGCTGACAGCTCCTGTAATCAGCCGACAGTACCCCTTTTCAGGCAACCGACAGCATCCTCTTCTTGTTCTCCAAGCCTTACTCCACACTGGCCTGCACCTTGTGCTCCATGTCCTAGTTCTAATGGTCTTTTTCTAGTTGCCTCTTTTGGATTAGCTCTGAGAATGTACATGAGCATGTCATGCACATGACAAAGGAGATTCGGGAACTCCTTAAAATAGGGCTCATCCATCCATTTCGTGTCCAAATTTGGGTAATTCTTGAACTTCACAAGGTACCTTACCACTAGCAACCGGCCATGGGTATGCAAGCTTTGCCCGTACCGGGTGGGGAAAGGGAGGCAACTGGGTGCAGGCGAGTAGAGACGAAAGGTGGCGACTGGGTGAACGGCGAGCGGAGATGAAACGGGGGGGGGGGGGGGGGGGGGGCGGGGGGGGGGGGGGAGGGGGGCGACTGGGTGCAAGGGAGCAGAGGCGAAAGGGGGGCGACTGGGTGAACGCGAGTAGAGGCGAAACGGGGGCGGCGACTGGGTGCAGGTGAGCAGAGACGAAAGGGGGGCGACTGGGTGAACGGCGAGCAGAGACGAAACGCGGGGGCGACTGGGTGCAAGCGAGTAGAGGCGAAAGGGGGGCGACTGGGTGAACGCGAGCAGAGACGAAACGGGGGGGGGGCGATTGGGTGCAAGCGAGCAGAGACAAAAGGGGGGCGGCTGGGTGAACGGAGAGAGAGAGAGAGAGAGAGAGAGAGAGAGAGGGAGAGAGAGAGAGAGAGAGAGAGAGAGAGAGAGAGAGAGGTAGGTAGGTAAGCTGGAAATTCAATATATTCATATAGTACAAAAAGGTACTCCTAATCTACAGCCCTTGGCTGCCTTCATAAAAAAAGGTGAACATCACCAAAATCTGTCCCTAACTGGGACCCCTAAGGATCCACTCCATAAAGGGGTGAATGACTAACACAATGAGCTTATGTGTCTTTTATAGGCCTTTTGGAGCATAGAAGAGCTGGCCGACTGCTGGTCGGCCAGCCGATTGGACTCTTCACCATAATCCTTTGATGCGCTTGCTGTCGCCCGGTCCACTTGCCATGTCCTGATGCGTTTCAGACGCCTTGCTCTGTGGTACAGCTGACAGCTCCTGTAATCAGCTGATAGTACCCCTTTTCAGGCAACCGACAGCATCCTCTTCTTGTTCTCCAAGCCTTACTCCACACTGGCCTGCACCTTGTGCTCCATGTCCTAGTTCTAATGGTCTTTTTCTAGTTGCCTCTTCTGGATTAGCCCTGAGAATGTACATGAGCATGTCATGCACATGACAAAGGAGATTCGGGAACTCCTTAAAAGAGCGCTCATCCATCCATTTTGTGTCCAAATTTGGGTAATTCTTGAACTTCACAAGGTACCTTACCACTAGCAACCGGCCATGGGTATGCAAGCTTTGCCCGTACCGGGTGGGGAAAGGTGGGTGGGGAAAGGGAGGCAACTGGGTGCAGGCGAGCAGAGACGAAAGGGGGGCGACTGGGTGTACGGCGAGCGGAGACGAAACGGGGGGGGGGGGGGGGGGGGGGGGGGGGGGGCGACTAGGTGCAAGCGAGCAGAGGCGAAAGGGGGGCCACTGGGTGAACGCGAGCAGAGACGAAACGGGGGCGGCGACTGGGTGCAGGCGAGCAGAGGCGAAAGGGGGGCGACTGGGTGAACGCGAGCAGAGACGAAACGGGGGCGGCGACTGGGTGCAGGCGAGCAGAGACGAAAGGGGGGCGACTGGGTGAACGGCGAGCAGAGACGAAACGGGGGGGGGCGACTGGGTGCAAGTGGGCAGAGGCAAAAGGGGGGCGACTGGGTGAACGCGAGCAGAGACGAAACGGGGGCGGCGACTGGGTGCAGGCGAGCAGAGACAAAAGGGGGGCGACTGGGTGAACGGAGAGAGAGAGAGAGAGAGAGAGAGAGAGAGAGAGAGAGAGAAGCTGGAAATTCAATATATTCATATAGTACAAAAAGGTACTCCTAATCTACAGCCCTTGGCTGCCTTCATAAAAAAAGGTGAACATCACCAAAATCTGTCCCTAACTGGGACCCCTAAGGATCCACTCCATAAAGGGGTGAATGACTAACACAATGAGCTCATGTGTTTTTTATAGGCCTTTTGGAGCATAGAAGAGCTGGCCGATTGCTGGTCGGCCAGCCGATTGGACTCTTCACCATAATCCTTTGATGCGCTTGCAGTCGCCTGGTCCACTTGCCATGTCCTGATGCGTTTCAGACGCCTTGCTCTGTGGTACAGCTGACAGCTCCTGTAATCAGCTGACAGCACCCCTTTTCAGGCAACCGACAGCATCCTCTTCTTGTTCTCCAAGCCTTACTCCACACTGGCCTGCACCTTGTGCTCCATGTCCTAGTTCTAATGGTCTTTTTCTAGTTGCCTCTTTTGGATTAGCTCTGAGAATGTACATGAGCATGTCATGCACATGACAAAGGAGATTCGGGAACTCCTTAAAATAGGGCTCATCCATCCATTTCGTGTCCAAATTTGGGTAATTCTTGAACTTCACAAGGTACCTTACCACTAGCAACTGGCCATGGGTATGCAAGCTTTGCCCGTACCGGCGAACGGGTGGCGCCGACAAAGTGCGAGCCCACCTCTTGCATGAGAGTGGGCATGAGGTGAGGTTTTGCACGAATGTCACGCCCGAGAAGAGACGGGAACTTCTTAACAAGCTTAGCGTCTTTGAGGCGGTCAAAGCGACAAGAAGGACACCACGAGTGGCCGTGGATCCCGCGACGATGGTGAGAGGAACTCAAGCCTCTATAATGGAGTCATGTGGTGGATCGGGATCATGCACACCATCACCTTCACCATCAAGTTGGAATGTTACTCCATCCACGATGCCGGCACCCTCCATCTCCACGGCCTCTCAACCATTACATGGCCCATGACGACAATCTACACTTGGGGAGAATTGGAACCCCAAGTTGAAGGAGGAGGTGGATATGGCGCTTCTTCTTCCACGACCACATTGCCTTTCAAGCGGATAGGTAAGTGCAATCGATCATTGCCAATTCATCATTCATGTTTTCATCATCCTGTCCCCTTCTCATTAGTAAATTACTTTCTTGAATAGGTCGGAATACCTCAAGGTCATGGTTAAGAAGATTGGGGAGTATGGCTCAACCTATATGCCCTCCTCATCCGAGAGCTTGCGCACTACATTGCTCGAGAAGGAGAAGCGCATTGTAGAGCAAGTAGCCGACAACACAAAGCGGCAATGGGAGAGGAACGGAGTCTCCCTCATTGTGGATGGATGGAGTGACACCCGCAAGAGGAGTATTCACGGCATGGTTGCATATTCCCGCGGAGAGATGTACTTTATCTCATCTCATGATGCATCCGGCACTGGGAAGAGCACGGATGTGCTTGCGGCGGAGTGGGCTACCACCATGGAGATCGTTGGCTCCGAGCATGTAGTGGGCTTTGTTGCGGATGGGGAGCCTTCCAATTGTCACGGTGTCCTTTTGTATGGCTCATTGCCTAAACAACCTCCTCAAGGACATCTGGGCATTACCATGGATTAGCACGCTCATTGAGGAGGCCAACACCATGGTCTCCTTTGTCCTCAACCACCAAAGACTTCGGCATGAGTTCAACAAGAGGTCCTGTCTCTCTCTCCTCAAATATTCCGACACCCGGTTTGCCTACAACTTTCTCATGTTGGGCCGGTTGAAGGATTGTAGCGGTGCTTTGAGGGGGCTTTTCCTTAGCGACGAGTTTGTCGCCATGCAAGAGTCCCATACAAACACTGGCCAAGAGTGTAGGCTACGGGCGGATGACGCCTCTTGGTGGCAGCGTGTGAAGACCACAGATGCTATGGTGAGGCCCATAGTCCACCTATTGAGGATTGTAGACGCTATGCAACCATGCATAGGCAAAGTCTACGAGGCCATGGATCGCATGATCGAGAAGTTGAAAGACTTCGTGCCTGACGAAGACAGATACGAAGAGATCCATGCCTTGTGTCTAGGAAGGTGGAATTCCTACTACTCTCCATTGCATGCAGCAGCTTATGTGGTGGTCCCAGAATTCCAAGGCAACAAGCAAGATAGCGACCGGGAGGTGAGCGCTGGATGGAGGATCATCTTGGATCGTCTTGTGCCTGATGCATCGGTTAGGCACAAGATCAGGGACCAGCTTTCGATGTACAGGTCATTTCATGGCTCCTATGGCTGTCATGATGCACAGGTTGACCGCTCCAAAGTTGGTGCTGCTCTATGGTGGGAGGACTTTGGTTCAGATGGACCGGAGCTGCAGCAGCTTGCCATCCGCATACTTAGCCAGGCCGTTAGCTCCTCTTGCTTGGAGCAACTTTGGAGTACCTACAGCCACATTGCCTCTAGGAAGAGGAACCGACTCGGGGTAGAGCGTGCCAATGACCTTGTCTTTGTCAGCGCGAACTTACGAATGCTTTGCAAGAGCGTGACCAAGAAGGCAGATTCCTTCACCGAGTGGGAGATGAGTCAACAAGAAGAGCAACAAGAGGATGAGGTGCAGGAGCAGCATGCCAGTGAGGATGAGACTGAGGATGAGCTTGATGCTTCTTTGGCACAAGCTACCCATGACCATGAGGCGAGCACTTCACGTGGATAATCATTCATGGATCATGATTCATGGGCCTTACTACTTAGCTCTAGCCTCTAGCCTCTAGCCTTTAGTCTTCAGCACTTTTTTGTCATTGACTCATTTGAGTCCGTCCATGTATTCTGCCTCCGTAAGGCTTAGTCTTGACTCCTGACTCTTGAGTCATGACTCATTTTGTATCTACTTAATTATTAATATGACTCAAAAGCTTACCATTTTAGTGTAAATTTGTGCTCATTTTGATGTACTTCCAAAGTAGAATAAGTGTAGAGTAGAAAAATTTAAAAAAAAAGTATTTTTTGAGTGTCGTTCCCTCCCCCGTCCCCGTTCCCTACTTATGGCCGTCCCCCGTCCCCCGTCCCCCGTCCCTTGTGACTATGGATACAACCCTCCATTCAGCCAATACATTACATTAGCCGGTGCAGGGACAATCCCCAACCATCAAGAGGCAAACCTTTTGTTAAGGGGAGTGAAGGAATGTAGGAACTCTTCACAAGTAGTAGTTGACGAGAATGCCAACAACCAACATGATAGAGGCTAGTATGCAACAAGAGAGCCTCCCTAAATGAAGAGAGAGGGCTCATGAGCTAAAACTGCAAGAGAAGGCCATAATGACAAGTAGAGAGCCATACAATAGCTAAAGTGACGAGTGTGAGGCCACTTGTCTCACCTTGATTCACTTTCTAACAAGTGTGAGACCACTTGTCTCACTTTGATCCACTTTCTTACCACATTTCCCAATCTAAGAGATGGGTCCTCCAATAATCTTTACCTTTAAAAATACCCCAACTGGTAGCCCATTTGTCATAGGTACTTTGGCAACTCTTGGTATTTTCTCAATTCCAAACGTAATGACATGAACAGAATTTCCATCGGAGTCAGACCAAAAATAGCAACTCTCCTAAATTTTAGGAGTGTGATCCTTTGTATTCCACGATAATCCCCGATTCCCAAAGCTTGTACTTTCCAAATATTTAGACGTCGTAGTCTACCAAACCCCTTTCATACTAGGAAATTATCCAAGCTAGTGACAGCTCTCCCCATTCCAGTCATCAATCATTTGAGTTCTTCAGTCATCCATTAAATAGCCTTTGAAGCTCATAAGCGTGCATTTGAAGGCAGGTAACTCCAGAGTCATCTAGTGTTTTATCAATGTATCAACGTTTTCATCAACGTGGGCTTTATCTACAATTGATCACCTTGTAATTATTCCATGGATACTTGTAATCATCTTTTGTCTCAAAGGCCCATCAGGCCTTTTGTAAGACATAAATATAACTTTCTTTCTTTGTTTCTTTCTCCATTTGCAATGATACTTGAGAATAATATTCTGTATTTTGGAGCTCTTTCTCACAAATTAATATAGAGATTAGCGGTAGGTTAGTGGAATCCTTGCATTTTGCGCATTTTCAATCTTTCGCAGTTATTTTCACTATCAAACACTTGCACCTAGCCAGTAGCCTTGTAAGATCTGACACCGGGAGGAATTGGCTTTTATACAAAGAAAAAGGTAAGTGGATACCTCAAGGGCACTTCACACATGTCCTTAGCCCATAACTCACTTACACCTCAGTTTTACTAAATTCTCTTATACATCAACTAAATTCATAATTTTCTTGTTCCTTTTTATGCCGGGGAGGGGTGTGTGCGTGTTTGGTGGGGGGTGGGGGGATGTGAGATAGAAAGAGGGAGACCAAGCCAAACGAGGAAATTTAAAGGCAATTGGCAACACTTGCACATGGCAGTGAAAGTGTAGGTCGTGGAGCGATCGGCCAGCTCCTTGCATCACTATAAAAGGGGCCTCCTCATAATCACTTGAATCATCCAATCCTAGCACAATTGTAAAACTCTCTGTTGGCTATTGCCATTGTAAAAGCCTCATGCTATAATAAAGGTGATGTCGTCAACAAGTTCTCTCTCTCCTTTGCTCCCACTCTCTCCTTTGTTTTTGCTTCCGCATTGTGCACCTTTATCATGGTATCAGTCGCTTCAGTGCTAGCATCCACGTCTCGTTCCCTCATCTGCTGTGCTGAAGTCGGCGTTTTCTATTGGAAGAGGAAGCCTGCATTTTCTTGCATATACAGCAACGGGAGGCTGCATTTTTTGCTTTGTCGCAAGCGGCTGCGTTTTCTTCATCTACTGGTGGCTGCGTTTTACTGTTGTGTTTCCATCCAGGTGGCTGCATTTTCAGATATGTGGCTGCGTTTTCACCCTAGGTGCTGCGTTTTCAACATAGCAGCTGCGTTTTGGTGGGTGGCTGCGTTTTTCTCTCCTTTCGCCATCTTCTTCATCAGCATTTTTTTGTGCTGCTAGTGGCATGTGGGCTGCGTTTTCAGTCCCAGTCAGCAATTGGTGGGCTTCTTCAAGTGTGGAGCACCTCCAACTAGTGGCATTAACAGCCTGCCTCTTCTTTGGCAATTCTACCTACTTCGTGGGTGTTTTTCCGGCAAGATTTATGGGCTTGTTTGTTGCAGTCCTGTCCCACTCTACCTTAGTTCTTGTCACATGCACTCTGCAGTGTAGTGCATGGTGACAAGATGGCTCATCATCATCAGTGCAACATTGTACATTATTAGTACCCTTTAGGATGATATTTGTCATACGCCGTGACGCCACTGTAATCCTCAGTCCAGGATAAGTCAGGCACGAGCTACGTAGGTCATTCCTCCAGTCAGTCAATCAGTTAGTCCAAGTCCCTTAACCCACTTGAAGAGATGCATTCATGCATGTAGAGTCGGTAGAAACCTTAGGGTTTGCATTAGAAAGCACTCTGCATAGTGCATAGCATTCATCCATTGCATATAGACCATTGCAGAAGCCTTCAGATAACATGTAGCATTTATTACGATTTATCGAGTATTTTCCCATCATTGGGCACGCCGCCTTGCAAAAATAGCCCCATTTACACCATCGCTTGGCTGGTCTCTTGCTTACATCACCACTTTGACCAAGCAACTTGCTCCACCTCCTCATATGGTCGACCCGCGCCTCCTAGAGACCCCCTTGAGCTGCATATAACTGCTTCTGGCTGCATATCCTTCATCTCACTTATTGAAGGCAACATATCCCAGTCAAGTGAAGGAAGGAGGATGATTGCTGGTTGCAGCCTGCAAGAGTTGTAAACAGAGGTTTTTATGCATTAGCTTTTATTGCAATAAATCACATTTTTCTTGCAATTCTTGTTTATCAAGTGTTTGCTTTAGCTGCTGTAATTTTGTCGACTACAATCCTACATCTAGGACTTGTGCAAGCTTTTGCGTTTTCTCTATATTGTTTGGCGCCCATTTCCACAGGCCATCAAACCTTCTTATGGCTGATCGGCTTGTTGGCTTGCTGCCTGACTTGTTCACCTCGTGTCACACTTGTATGGCATCCAATGGCTTCTGTCTTGTGCCTAGATGAAGCCCAAAACTGAGCTTGACCCGAGATTCCTGGAGCAGCCCGTCCTGGACGGAGGGCTCTGCTAATCCTGATGCCACTGTGCAGGTGCATTACAGATCTAGCTAGCCCACAAAGCTGAAGAGGAAGTAATGAAAATTAGGCTACTTTTAAGTAGTACTATAGAAAACTTTGAGGTCTTCCACCGATTCCAAGCTGGAGATATGAGAGGAGTATGACAAAAGATTGAGAAGACCACAATGCATAGCTGTCAAAGTTGTTAGACATCATCCCCTTCTTGCTAGCTTGCTATTTGGTGTCCTATTTTAGTCTCTAGGGCTGACCATGTTAGCTTGAGGGGCTGGTCACCCCTCACATATAGTTTACCCATATTTATTCCCCATTTTACGGTCTTGGGTATTTTCCCAGTCGTGGAGGTTCTTTATCACCAGTCGGCTGCCTTCATATGGGCATATATATAGCTGGCATGCCTCCCTCATTTCTCATTTCTCACTGCTTGCCTAGCTTTGTTTGCTGCAGTCCCTTACATACGAGGTTCTCCCCTCTTGTTCGGGACATGTATTCCTTTTGGTGATGATATTGAGAGCAGGTTCTCACCTGTGTTTCCTCTCCATCTTTCTCTCTCACTCTCTCTCTTGTGTTTCCACTTTCCCTTCTTCTGCTGCACATTCTATCATGGTATTAGAGCGCCGGTGATCATCAGCGTTGGATGCTCCCTCCTTTACCTCTTGATTTCTGTGTTTTTTTCTGCCTGTGGACAGATTTGGGTTTTCACGCGATGAAGCTTGCGTTTTAGGTCAATCAAGGGCTGACTCATCCCCAATTCAGTGGGCTGCAGTCCCTCTTCATCAGGGCGTCAGTTGGCAGCCACTAGGCGGACTGACGGGTGTTTTTTTCAGGGCAGCATACCTGCTCTTCAGGCGGCACCTTCCAGGGTTCTCAGGCGGTTGTTTTTCAAGGTCTGGGCAGCAACACTGTGTCCCAACAGGCTGCGTTTTTGGCTTGTTTGGGCTTGCCTTCCCACGCCTTGTTCTTGGAGCTCGCTGGGCTCCCCTTTTTGGCCTCTTCAAAGGGCCTTCTACTAGGCCCTAGGCTAGCGCCTGTCCCTTTTGGTTATCATGTGTCATCGCCCCCCTCGATTGTACTTGTTCTTTGCAACAATTCTTGATCTGAGGCTTCAGCGTTTCCATACTCAGCCCGTTCTACAACCCCTTTTACCTCTGCGTTTTCAGATTTGCAGCCATGGTTGCTGCGTTTTTCTGAACCGATCTTGCTGGTAGCTCTACCTTCAACTAGGCTTCATCTATTGGACCCGAAGGTACCTTCTCTTCAGCGTTTTTCCTCATAGGAGGTGTGGACACTGGTTGACTTGAATTTTCAGGTCTGTAGCCCTTGTTTGGCTGCGTTTTCTTCTCCAGTGGACACTATCACTTGTAGAGGGGATTTCTTGTTTGGATTGTGGCTTTGGAGGCAGTTTGGTACTTGAGGAGGATTTTGAATTTCAGATTTCAGTTAGCGTTTTGCTGATTTTGGAGCATCTATACTTGTTCTTTGTTCCTGGCCTACACGATTTCCCGGTTTCTTCATGTTCCTTGCCTTCTGTTGGCAGTGGAGTGCTATTTTTTGCTGGATAGCAGTGTTTTGGCTGCGTTTTGCTTCCTAGAGGAGTTTTCTACACTCAGAGGGGGCTATCTCCAGCTACTTCATTTGAGGATCAGTTTCGGGAGCTGTTTTGTATCTGTGGAGACTTTCTTCTGTGATAGGAGTTTACAGATTTGGAGGAGAGCAGTGATCTTTTCATAGATCGTGAGCAGAGTTTATTTTGTCCGAGCTTGTGTTCTTTGCAGTGTTTGCAGAACAAGGAGGGTGTTTTGCCCGTGAGATGTGATCCTTTCACATGGATTATTTATTTGTTGTTGATTCTTGGGATTTGATTCTACTTATGGAACAGTCTTCTGCTATTTGTGATGCTTTTGAGGACTTTGCTACCACTGCAGTTTATATTCCTGCTTCCCTTCCTCATTGTGAGGAGTCTATCTCTGCCTCTCTTTGTGATGCTTCTGAGGATGCTCCTTCCCCTGCCAGTTCAGCAGGTTTGTTGTTTTGGAGGATGGTTTTGTGGACCCAGTGGGATGCTTTGGATTTGTGGTTGCTAACCGTGCCTGGGACACAATGGTACTTCCAGAGTTTTTTGGATTTGGATCAGAATCAGGTTAGGCTTGTACCAGTCCAACGATATCTTTTTTCAGAGGGGAATGTGGAGTCCTTTCATCTTGAGATGCCCACCTTAGTGGCGTGTACTTATGTACAGCATTGGGCAACTCATGGTACAAAGTTTGAGCAGATGGATCCCATCTTTTCTACAGAGTCTTTACATCTTGTGATGCCGACGTTTTCAAAGAATGCTTTTGTACAGAATTTGGCCACTCTTGCTACAGAGTTGGAGTAGATTGACTCTATTTCTTTTGAGGTTTCTAGTGAGAAGCACTTTGCTTCTCCCAGGATTGATTATATACAAGATCAATCTGATCCTGGTTGGTTATGAGGTTTTTCATACCTTCTCTAGGTTGGATACACGACATTCGACTTCGGGGAGTGTTCTTACACTTTGGTTTGGAAGCATTATTTGGAGCAGCACGTGTTGTTTTCTTCTAGAGGAGCGGTGTACCTGGCAGCTTGTTCTGTTGCTTTTATAGTTGAGTTGCTAATGAGATTGCTTGTGGAGTTTTCTTGGTACCTATTTTTGCAGTCTTTCATCTTTGATCGAGGACGGTGTCTCTGGCTTCTTGGAGTTCACTCAGCATCTGGTGCTGAGAGGGGGTGTTAGACATCATCCCCTTCTTGCTGGCTTCCTATTTGGTGTCCTATTTTAGCCTCTAGGGTTGACCATGTTACCTTGAGGGGTTGGTCACCCCTATTTATTCCCCATTTTATGGTCTTGGGTATTTTCCCAGTCGTGGAGGGTCTTTATCACCAATCGGCTGCCTTTATATGGGCATATATATAGCTGGCATGCCTCCCTCATTTCTTACTGCCTGCCTAGCTTTGTTTGCTGCAGTCCCTCACATACAAGGCTCTCCCCTCTTGCTCGGGGGATGTACTCCTTTTGGTGATGATATTGAGAGCTGGTTCTCACGTGTGTTTTCTCTCCATCTTTCTCTCTCACTCTCTCCCCTGTGTTTCCACTTTCCCTTCTTCCGCTGCACATTCTATCAAAAGTGTCCCAACAAAATGGAAGCGGAAACCCCCCAAATGTTTTCAAAACGGCAAAAAATGAAAATGGAAACACATCCCAACACCATGTCATTATGCCGTGTCATAGGGTTAGTTGTATTCCATAGACACACTTGCACAAGTAGGATTTTGTGCAAGACTATAACATGAGAAAAAGTTATTCGAAAGTGCACCACAATGGCAATGACATAACTACACTTGGAACGATGGTCACGATGTTTCCATTGACAACTAGGTAGGACATTATTTTCACAAATGCACGCTTAATAATGTAGCATTTCCTAACTTGCCAGCCAACACGTCTCAACAGGGTTGGCTATGGCTTCTCTTGGGCAAAAACGTGAGAACGGGGTTGGGACCTTGCCAACGCCAAGTTTTGACAACCATGCCACAATGAGTTTCCACATGATGAGGAGGTGGCTGAATCCACACACGAAGAGAAGACAAGAAAGACTCCACCATAAGCCTGCCTTATGACTTTGCCATACACTATGGAGTGATATTGGCAAGGTGAAAGAAAAATTGACAAGGTGAAAGAGAATTTACTATTTTGATGGAAAATAAGAGAAAGGAACTAGGGCCCACTTAAAAGGGGAGCTATGGGGATGCTTACACGATGTAATTTTAATATACTTTGCAAGTATGGGAATCTTTTTTTTTTGAAACCTGAATCCATCTTTTTAGTTATCGTAATATGCAGCGGAAGTCTTTGTATTGGAGATCCTATCACACAAATGCTCACACCGTCTTCTGTATCCTGAGTTTCATGAGTTTAGCAATCCATTTTAATACTTCAAACTTTAAAGAGATGAGAGAGAGATATATGAGAACTGTACACCAGATTGGGTCTCAAATTACCCACTGAAGGGCCCCTATCCCGATAACGAGATAGTATTTGCTTTATTACTTATTAGAGAATGACTGTGGACTGTAGATAAGCCAAACGCAAGATCTCGGAGGATCGGAAGCTTGGCTGAATTGTATACGAGTGTAGAAATACCTCAATGAACTGATCTCGAGTATATGCACTCTTCCCAAGGGCATGAGGAAGGGCTGCACACTTGAGGCTGAGAAGGGACTATAGTGGACTGTTCTAAGCTATGTAAAATGCTGAAAATGCTTATGAATGGTGTGTTACCTTCACCAGATGACTGAATCATGTATGGATGATGCACAGAGGGCGGAGGCACTGCTGTAGGGCTGAATACGCAAGGTAAACTGCTGTAGAACTGCAAACGCAGGGTAGGACTGGACTGAATACCTGCTGGATATGGTATATGCACAAAACGCAGAGATGCTTGCTGAACTGGGGCCTGAAAAGGTTTTGAATGCTATAATCTGTAGGTACGGCTGGTCTGCTGGGCAGTGTACTGAATTGTTGCGTTGGATTGCAGTGGCTATTGGACTGCTGCGTTGAACTGCAAGGACTGATTGAAGCAAAACGCAAGATCTCCAGGGTGGTGAAGCCAAAGCAGAAGCTCCAATAGGACTGGATTAGTCTAGGGCTGAAGGCGTGGATGCTCCTAAGGCTGAGGATGAAGGCGCCTAGCTTCTGAAGACTGAATGAATGTCTAAGCCCTATGCAAGCCTATTTATACTAACTAGGGGCTGGTCAAGTTGGCTGGTCATTTATTTAATAAAGTTTATATTTATAAATGACATTAAATGCTAAATAAATACCATAAAATATGGAAAAAATACCAGATAAATCCTAGTAAATTCCCTAAGGCTTTTGGGATGTTCTAAATGATGCACAGGCATATGAATGCATATTATGCAGGATGTAGAGTGCTTTTTGATGCAAACCCTAAGGCTTCTACTGACTCTACATGCATGAATGATTCTCTCCAAGTGGGTTAAGGGACTTGACTGACTGACTAACCCGCTAAGGCTGAGTAATGACCTACGTAGCTCGTGCCTGACTTATCTTGGACTAAGGATATACAATGGGGTCATGGCGTACGACAAATATTATGCTACTGGGTTCTAATAATGTACAAATGTTGCACTGTTGATGATGAGCCATCTTGTCACCATGCACTGAGTGCAGAGTGCATGTGACATTCCCTCTTGCTTAGTTTGGCGGCAGGTTCATGGCTTCCAAGTAGTCCGCCAACAACTGGGGGTACTCTTGGAAGAACTCCTCGTCTAGCCATACGGCTTCGTGGGTACCTCGATCTGGGAATTTTATATAGAACTCACGTATCCGTTGATCGGAACCATGCTTCCAACGATGAAGAAGGATCTGCTCGGGCTCAATAACTTCTGCTTCGTCTACCGCGTCTGGCTGCTGTTTATCTGAAACATCAAACACTTCTGGACCAACATATGGTTTTAGCCAAGAAACATGGAAAACATCATGCATTGTTCAACTGGTAGGCAATTTTAACTTCATGGAGACATCACTTGACTTTTTGACTATTGGAAAAGGGCCAAAACTATGGAATGAAAGCTTGGGACAGTGTTTGCCCACTTGTTTCAATCTTTGTTTCATGATGCACTGAGAGACCCAATCCCCTTCCTTGAAGTGGATATCTCGTCTAAACTTACATGCCTGTCTGTGAACTGAATAATGGCCAGGCTCAAAATTGAGGGCCAAACTGGGTTGAGTACCAAACTCTGCGGAATCGACATACTGACCTTCTAAGTCTTTTCCAGAGATGTTGAGAATGGTAGACTCTTGACTGGTCTGGATGCTGGTCTTTCTACTAAGAACATCTGCTATTGGGTTATGCTGACCAAGGATGTACTTAATCATTCCTCCAACTTGTTGGAAGAGTTGATGTCATGACCCTGTGAATGTGTTACAGCACAAGTGTGGGCATGGTGGTCGGTGAGCAAGATAAATATTTCACGATTCATACTTTGGTGCACGGACAAATGGTAACATGTGTAGACATGGTGGTCGGTGAGCAAGATAAATATTTCACGATTCATACTTTGGTGCACGGACAAATGGTAACATGTGTAGACATCCCCAACTGTGAAGGGGGACCAAGGGATTTAATATTCTAATGTTTTAACCTTGGGTGGCCCCTAGGCATAAGTGGCCCCTAGGGATAAGTTTTAATAAACTTAAAAGGGCCTTAGGGCCTTAGAATTTCTTATGGTTAAATTTGGGGAGAGGCTACTCCATTTCTTACGGGCGACTTCAATGCCCACACACAGAGCAGACAGTGTGAGGTGTATGACTATGATGACATGGAGATCCTCCATCCTGTGGATCCAGAGGAGATAGGGGCTAGTCGGGCATCAGAGGACACTGGACCAGACAGAGGACATTATGGGGACCACTTACTAGAGTTGGGAGCCAGGCATCGTCTCGTTATTTATAACGGGATGCTACAGTGGCCGGGATCAGGAGGGCTGACATGCTTCCCACATGGGGGTCATACACGGACCGGAGGCACGGTGGTAGACTACATTATGGGATCTTTGGAGGCATCACAGCTTGTCACCTCATTCTCCATTCCACCTCGTCCTATTGGGGCAGACCATACATACTTGGCATTTTCACTAGCCGGATCACCAGTATCACCAGCCCCCCACATACCGACGCCACACACTACCATCTACTTCACACATGACATGGCAGACATATACACTGGCAGAGTAGAGGATGGGCTCCTACTCATGGATCCCCTGGCACCTATGGATACCATTACAGCCCAGCTGGCATCACTCCTACACACGGCTGCATTACAGAGCTTCCCACATCGTGTACACTCATCAGGAGAGCCTGCGAGACCTGGGACTATGCCCCATAACAGATGGTATGATGACGAGTGCAGAGCCCTATACTCACGGCTCCGCATACAGAGAGCCTCGGGAGCCATCACAGAGCAGGAGTTGAGGAGAGAGATGAGGAGACTTACTCGCCTCAAAAGGTGGGCCTTCACAGAGATACAGGAGCTAGAGATCTTTCATTTCTTCATGAGTAGAGATAGCCCTGTCTCATGGCGGCACTTCAGAGAGCCTCGGACCCCGACACCTATTGTAGACCCACAGACATGGCACACATATGCAGAGGGCCTATACCATGCCCCACATCAGCCACCTATACCTCAGCCCACAGGAGCCTCGACCTACCACAGCTAGCTTCTTTACCCACTCGATGGTACAGGAAGCTATCCGCCGCCTACAGCATGGACGGGCCGCCGACCATATGGGCCTGCAGGGTGAGCATCTCATATATGCAGTAGATTCTTTAGCTCCTTTTCTTGCACACCTGTTTAACAGGGCACTAGCAGAGGGCTTGACTGCGGAGTGGACGATGCACACCATTGTGCCGATTCACAAAACAGGGGATATGCTCGATCCGAGCAACTACAGGACGTTTATGGTTAGCCACGTGCTGGCCAAACTCTATGGTGGAGTGCTGGAGCAAGAGCTTAGCTTATATGCTGAGCGAGCAGGTTTACGCTCATCAGGGCAGGCAGGCTTCAGGAGAGCTTTCTCTACCACTGACCATGTATTCACTTTGAGATGTATGATTGATCAGGCCAGAGTGAGGAAGAGAAAGCTCTATTGGTGCTTTGTGGATTTCCGCAAGGCATTTGACACAGTACCACGAGAGAGGCTCTTTCAGCGCTTGCAGTCTCTTGGCATACCAGCAGATATATCATGGGGCATCTATGCATTATATGAGCAGGTTTTTGGGCGAGTCAGATGTCCAGGAGGTATGTCCGAGACTATTGCTAGCACCATTGGTGTGAAGCAAGGATGCCCACTTTCCCCCACGCTATTTGGGTTATACATTGATGAGGTGGCTGACTTCATTGCACAGGGAGGCGGAGATGGAGTTGATTTAGCAGGTACCTCAGTACATATTATGCTCTATGCTGATGATATTGTATTAGTGTCTGAGTCTCCAGGTGGTCTACAGCAGCATCTACATGCACTCGATGATTTTCCACACAGAGGGGTCTTACTGTGAACCTTGGGAAAACCAAGGTTATGGTCTTTCATACATCGAGACAGGGCAGGAGTCAGCAGCCATTCACTCTCGCAGGATGCGAGGTGGAGGTGGTGACATCATACGTGTACCTAGGGGTACCTTCTCTGCAGCAGCCACACGCTTCACCATGGGTTCAGCAGCCAGAGCTAGATTGACACGGGGATATGCAGCATTGGCTATGCTAGAGAGACAGTGCCACCAGGCGCATTTTCAGGAGCCCCAGACGAAGGGGTGGCTATTTGACACATTAGTCACACCGGCATTGATGTATGGAGCAGCGGTATGGGCGCCAGGCCTTGCTACCCATTGGTGGACACAGATAGAGAGACCACAGGCCCTCATGATGGCACCCATGATACGCAGCAAACCGTCAGTACCTCATGACATTAACCGAGCAGAGTTTGCTGCGCCTCCTATGATGGTAGAGGCCATATTTCAGACTATATGCCTGCTAGACAGATTCAGAGAGATGCCACAGGACAGATTGTCATACAGAGCTTTTGAGGCATCTAGACAGCTGGCTGAGGCAGGAGACAGAGGATCATGGTATGCACAGGTCACACATTGGTTCTCACAGCATGGCCTAGACATGGATCATCTACCACCATTCCAGTATGACAGGGATGCCACATATCCGTCTCTCTCATAGTGAGAGGAACAGAGTATTGAGACAAGATCTATGGCAGCCCTATACACGAGAGACATGGATATCACCTACACAGCCTCTTCCACCGAAGATGCTATACTACAGAGATCACTTCATGAGTATCACTGATGATGGATTTATAGAGAGGCCTAGATACATGGAGGGCTTTTTACCACACGCCTCCCGAGTGGCTATTGGTCAGCTCAGAGTTTCATCACACCGATTGGAGATTGAGACTGGCAGAGCAGCACGGATCCCCCGAGAGGAGAGGGTATGCAGATTGTGCAGAGAGGAGGTGGAGAGTGAGGAGCATTATGTATGCAGATGCAGAGCATATACAGCCATCAGAGAGAGATATCCCATTTTATTCAGAGAACCACATTCCCTACGCCAGATCTTTGAGGCAGCAGACCAGCGCATACTGGGGAGATACATTCTAAACATACAGCGCCACAGAGAGACATTATTACTGGCTCAGACAGCTCCAGAGGGGGGGCGACAGACACAGATTACTACATTTTTTCAGAGATCCATCCCCCTCCCAGCCCCTACACGGCAGGGAATTACTCTCCAGAGAGCAGAGACACTTAGAGCCCGCAGGAGTCAGAGGACACCTGGCTTTTGGACACCACGCCTATACCAGAGAGAGATGACAGAGATCAGAGCTCAGTTTCACAGAGAGGGTGCGGAGCGACTGGCTCGCTTCAGAGCACACCCAGGCATGTTCTTCAGGGAGCTGTGGACACCCCCTTCATTGATGTATACCATTTTATACCCCCAGTATGGTACAGGATGGAGCTAGCTAGGTTGCATATCATGATCGTATACTCCATGCATATAGCTTTGCATTCTCCTAGTAGATTCAGCTTTTTTTTGTTCAGTACTTTTTCATTTTGTTGGGATGACAGAGGATACCCCGTACAGGTACTCCGATTTGTCTCATAGGCCGAGTTCGGTCTTTTGGAAGACGTTAATAAAATCTTTCTTTCTTTCTTTCTTTCTCTCTCTCTCTTGCTTTTGGAAAGGGGAAGGCAGCTGGCTGCGTGGAGAGGAAGCCGTCTGAAGAGATCTGTGCACGCCGGTATAGGACAGCTGGTGCAGGTCGGTGTAGGCCAGCTGGTACAAGTCGGCAGGTATAGGTTGCGCAGGTCATCTGGCGCAGGCGGCTGTTGGACAGCTGGCGCAGGTGGCTGTTGCAGATCAGCTAGCGTAGGCGGTTGCAGGGCGATTGGTACAGTCGGCTACAGGGCAGTTGGCGCAGGTCGGCTAGTGCAGATTTGTACAGGGCAGCGGGTGCAGGACAACTGGTATAAGCGGTTGACAGGACAGCAGGCGCAGCCTGAATTTCTCTCTCTCTCTCTCTTCTTCTCTTCCCCTCGTGTGAGCTCTGGAGAGCAAAGGCGGGTGGCTACAATTCAGGACATCATACTCTATACTCTCAGGGTTAGTGTTGTTGAGGAAGTTTGGACTGAGGGACAGCAATGTATCTGCTGAATATCTTTCTCTCTCTTTCCACTGGCTTACGACTGCTTCAGAGTTGTTTCTTTTGGCCCTTTGTGAGAGGAGGGGTGTGGTAGTTTGAAGGGTGGAAACAGAGGTAGGTGGTGGACTTGTTCTTTGGCTGAGTTGAGGCTACGATCATGGAACAGCCAGATGCGTGTTGAAGGCTTCCCTGTTGCATTGTCTTGGTTGATTAGAGGAGACAACAGTGTGTTGCTTTTGTGGGACACAGATCTGTATGTGTATCCTCTATGCTAAGAGGTCTTGAGGGTTGCCAGATTGGACATGCAGGTTTCTTTTCCTTGACTGGTTTTGTTGTATTCAGTTAAGCTTTTCCATTGAAATTGAATAAAGAAATACCGAAAGGGGCGCCAAGCTTTGGGGCCAACAGGTGTCGTTCTCCTTTTTGTTTTGGAGCACTCTAGCTCTGGTTTATTTGTTTAATTGTCTGGACTACAATTGGATAGGTGACTGCTAGTCTACCGCACTTTGGTTTCTACCAGAGGCTGGTTTCAGCTGACCGTGTCTAGTGTGCTGAGCACTCCACTGGGCACTTGGCATCATCGGGAGCCACTTAAGTGCTTGGTGGTTTGTGGTGACTGTGAAAATGTGTCCATAAGGAACATGTTTCAAATGTTTGAGAACTGATTGCTGTTCTGGCTTGCCCTTGAAAGTCTTGGAATGACAAGAGGGAAACTTGCTAGGAGGTTCTGCTAACTGTGGGATACTGGGTAGGAGATCATCCTTGCTAACTGAGGGACTGAAGATGATGAGACAGCGGTTATCGATGAGATAGAAGCTGTCTGAGCATAAATCAATGCTCCTTCTGCTCCCTTGCACATAGCTCGTCGGGCCTGGAGATGAGAAATCATAGGAACGCCAAGAATGCTCCTATCCCCCCGAATCATGACAGGCTCAGGAAAACCTTTAGAGATAATAAAGATGTCTTGCCCCCAATTGGGAATAGGTTCATACTGACGAAACCACTGGATTCCTAAGATCATGTCACATCCCAAAAGAGGAGAGACAAAGAAATCTCGCTGGAATGAGGCCTTTTGAACTTGAAAAGAAATATGCTGTGCTTGTTGAGATATGTGGGTGCAGAGACCAGGTGTAAACCCGTCTACCTCCAAATGATAGGGCACTAAGGTACAACTCATGTTGGTAGCCAACTGGGAGAGAGATGGCATCCTCAGAACTGTCCATGTCAAAAAGGATTATGAACTGTCGGTCCATAAGCTCGGATCAGGCTTTTCTGTGTGGTTGTTGCCTTACCCTCCTGCTTAGCATCAAGTACCATGGATGGCATGAAATATATAGAAGATAAGATCTGAACCGCATTGGTGGTAGCAGGCGGATTTGGAGGAGCGGGGGATACTACGGCAACTGTGGCAGAAGGCTCTTTGGAGGCTTGCTCTGCTTGCCTTTTTGGACAATCTTTCTTACCATGCCCAATGGTATGACAGAAAAAACATCGGTTTTTTGACTGATACTGTCTTCGCTCCTCTGGAGGAAGATAACCTCCAGTAATGCCTGCTTGAGCCTTTTCCTCAGGGGTTTTCTTAGGCTTGGATTCCTTACCCCCTGAACTAGAGCTAGGACTGTTGTCTGTCTTAGTGTCTTTAGAAGACGAATTACCCTTCCCCTGTTGGGGTTTGGTATTGGACTGTGATGACTGCTTGGGCTTGCCTCCGTTCATCTTCATTTCTTCATTCTGAGCGAGAGTCAGAGTACTTGGTTTAAAGTTACGAACTGTGAACTGAATGTTAGAGTCCAATCCACGAATGAATTGCTCCATCTTGACCTGCACAGATAGCCCTAATTGATGTGCTAAAGTAATAACCTTTCTGGAAAACTGAAGCACTGGGGATCCGTTCTGTCTGAGTCCATAGAACTCATCTTTCAGACCGGTCATGTACTGGGGCGGGAGAAATCTGGTCTTCAAGTCATGGACAAAGATGTCCCAGTCAAAGGCTGTGACACCTGTGGCCTGGTGTGTATGAATACTAGACCAATGCTGCCACCAAGTGACTGCCTCACCAGTGAGATGGGGAGCCGCTAAGTGGACTTTATCTTGGGGGTTTGTGATCCTAGCTAATGGAAAATGAGCATTAAACTGATGAATAAATTGGTTAACTGATGAATGATCACACTTACCATCATACTTACTGAAGTTTGGTTGACTGTGAATGAAAGTGGTTGATGCTGTTGTGGACTACGGGCTGGTGACACCTATGACTGGGGAGACTGAGGAGAGCTGCTGATACCTCAAGTGTATGGCCTCCTTTTCCCGTTGGTGCTCGAGTAACATACGTTCTCGATCAAGCTCATGTTGGTGTTCCCGAGCGACGAGTTCAGCCTGACGTCGGTCTTCGTCGATCCTGCATTGGGCTTCCTCATAGTCCCGTCTTTCTGCTTTTTCTTCTTTCCTTCGGGCCTCATCCTCTCTCCTTTGTTGTTCCATCTGAAAGAAGAGGGAGATGTAGTCGGGTGTTGCTGGAGGCGGAGGAGGACGTGCTGCTGCTGCCTCCAAGAGTTGGAGACGCTTCATGAGTAGCTGGTTCTGAGCTCTAAGAAGAGCTATGGTGTTTGTTGTAGGCGGACATGGTCTCCTTCAGGGGAGACGTCTTCTAGTTGATGAGTACTCTCTTCTGTAGACATGATGCTGAAGTCGGTGGTCGTGCTGGAACGCAATATCTAACCATCCAAGGATGCCCCACGCTAGGATACGGTGTGTGTGGACAATCTGAATATGATACCAATGTAATATGCAGCCGAAGTCTTTGTATTGGAAGATCCTGTCACACAAATGCTCACACCGTCTTTTGTATCCTGAGTTTCGTGAGTTTAGCAATCCATTTTAATTCTTCAAACTTTAAAGAGATGAGAGAGAGATATATGAGAACTGTACACCAGATTGGGTCCCAAATTACCCACTAAAGGGCCCCCTATCCCGATAACGAGATAGTATTTGCTTTATTACTTTAGAGAGAATGACTGTGGACTGTAGATAAGCCAAACGCAAGATCTCGGAGGATCAGAAGCCTGGCTGAATTGTACACGGCTGTAGAAACACCTCAATGAACTAATCTCGAGCTTATGCACTCTTCCCAAGGGCATGAGGAAGGGCTGCACACCTGAGGCTGTGAAGGGACTGTAGTGGACTGTACTAAGCTATGTAAATATGCTGAAAATGCTTATGAATGCTGTGTTACCTTCACCAAATGACTGAATCATGTATGGATGATGCACAGAGGGCGGAGGCACTGCTGTAGGGCTGAATATGCAAGGTAAACTGCTGTAGAACTGCAAACGCAGGGTAGGACTGGACTGAATACCTACTGGTTATGGTATATGCACAAAACTTAGAGATGCCTGCTGAACTGGGGCCTGAAAAGGTTCTAAATGCAGGCGCCTATAATCTGTAGGTATGGCTGGTCTGCTGGGTAGTGTACTGAATTGTTGCGTTGGATTGCAGTGGCTGTTGGACTGCTGCGTTGAACTGCAGGGACTGATTGAAGCAAAACACAAGATCTCCAGGGTGGTGAAGCAAACGCAGAAGCTCCAATAGGGCTGGATTAGTCTAGGGTTGAAGGCGTGGATGCTCCTAAGGCTGAGGATGAAGGCACCTAGCTTCTGAAGACTGAATGAATGTCTAAGCCCTATGCAAGCCTATTTATACTAACTAGGGGCTGGTCAAGTTGGCTGGTCATTTATTTAATAAAGTTTATATTTAATTTATAAATGACATTAAATGCTAAATAAATACCATAAAATATGGGAAAAATACCAGATAAATCCTAGTAAATTCCCTAAGGCTTCTGGGATGTTCTAAATGATGCACAGGCATATGAATGCATATTATGCAGGATGCAGAGTGCTTTTTGATGCAAACCCTAAGGCTTCTATTGACTCTACATGCATGAATGATTCTCTCCAAGTGGGTTAAGGGACTTGACTGATTGACTGACCCGCTAAGGTTGAGGAATGACCTACGTAGCTCGTGCCTGACTTATCCTGGACTGAGGATATACAATGGGGTCACGGCGTACGACAAATATCATCCTATTGGGTTCTAATAATGTACAAATGTTGCAGTGCTAATGATGAGCGATCTCGTCACCATGCACTGAGTGCAGAGTGCATGTGACAGTTATGTACTTAAATACGGGTATCGAAAGTATGAGTCTGCATGGTTGACACATGCATTACTCCTGCCAAGAAATCATGAAGGCATGTGGACAAGGGGGACCTTGCAATCAAAGAAAATCAGCTATAAATTATTCTGAGAGTGGAGCATCCATCTTGAACATGATCATCAGCACAAATGGAGTTCTTATGTTGACGATTGAGGAAAACAAAGGGAGAGCTAGTAGAATTTGGGGATGGCCTCTTTAGCAATACGAAGAGGAGAGCTATTAGAGATTTGAAGACACCTTTTACCCATCAAAACATTTTCTGTAACTTCGTTCATCAATCCTAATGAAGAGGTTTGTTTTGGTTTATGCTTTTAACAGTTAAGTGATGTTTTACAGAGTGCCTTGGGCTTTCTAGCATCCCAGAGGGTGACTGGTTCTGTCCACTTTGCGAAGACAAGGTTGAGCATGACAGAAATCAATCAGACAAGAAGAGCATACGAGCGTGTGGGCGGCTTCTCAGTATTTTGACAAGAGAGAAGCTTTCGGATCGGTGTCAACGTGTGGTCAAGGCATCCAAAAACGCTATTGGAGGCTGTGTAATCTGCAAGTAATTTTTTTGGTTTTTCTTTTTTTGAAGTCTTAGAGCTTAGCCTAACCAGATTATATGTTTCTGTTATGGTGGTACTATAATACTTTTACATTGATGAATTTGATTGGTTCTGCTACAAATCCAGAAATGGGGATTTTCTGAAATCAGGATTTGGTGCAAAGACTATCTTGCTATGTGACCAAGTAAGTGTTGTGATCATTTGGAAGGGGGGCCTTGTAAATACACTCTGGTGGTTAAAGCTTCTATGACATTATAACAAGATTGTTGATTATGTATCTTTTTGCAGTGTGAAAGAGAGTACCATGTGGGCTGCATGAAGGAGGAGGGTATAGCTGATCTGCAGGTACTTCACTTGTTTACAACATGTGCTAGTTATTATTGAAGGCTGGATGGCTGCTACCTTCCTTCTAAAGGCTGTATCTCTATACATTTCTGTGGAGATATAGTAGCAACAGCTGTATTCACCTCTGAAAGAGTAGTGTGGCTGTAGGAGCTGCCTGCAGGAGAGTGGTTTTGTGGTGCAGACTGCACCCGCATCCACAAGTTTCTAGAAGAGTTGGTGTTAAGGGGACCCGAACCTGTACACAGCAGCATCTGCAGTGTAGTGCTTGAGAAGAAACAACTTGAAGAATGGCAAGGAGAGCGGAAACCTCAAGACTGTGAGTTTACTTGGCAGCTGCTTCATGGTAGAAGAGGCAATCCTGAGAACGGAAGAATCTTATCTGAAGCTGCAACAATACTTACGGTAGCATCTTCCTGGTGGTTTCTTGAAGCATCTCATGGTTTTGATTTAATTCTGTGTTATTTAAACATTTATTGGTTTTGGCTATTTGCAGGAGAGCTTCGATCCAATAGTAGATGCAACATCTGGCCGGGATCTGATTGCTCTCATGGTTTACAGGTAAAAGTTCTAAGCACCTATCAGATTAAACAAGGCTGGTTACACAAATATTCCTGCCTGTTAGTAGGCGCCCATCCTGGTTGCGTCTGTTGTCAGGGATTGCCCATCCAGCTCCCTGCTCGTCTCATAGGCAGTCGATTTCTGTAGCCAGCCTGACTATTCTTCTTGATGCTGGCTTATCAACTTGCTCGTACATGTTCACCAGCCGAAGCATCCGGGATCAAGATTTTCGGGGCATGTATTGTGCTGTTCTTAAGTGGAAGTAAGCATTTTTGAAGAAACTGATGTGCCATTTGCTTTTTGTTTCAAGGGTCATATGAAACCAAAATCATGTAATCTAAACTGTTGGATTCATTTCAGGGAAACAGTTGTATCAACTGCAATTATTCGAGTTTTTGGGCGAGGCTTTGCAGAAATGCCTCTAGTGGCAACGAGTGCTGCTAGTCGTGGGCAGGCAAATTTCTTCGAGTCTTTTTGTGCATGATGAATCTCTACTAGAAGGATTTGTGGTTCTTCATGTCTTAGTTTATTTTGCTGCGGTCTTCTATTGATGTATGCAAGCATGTATGTATGTATGTATGTACACACACTCGCACGCGCACACGTATGCATGAAGGCACACACACATATGTGGTTAAGGTTTTTATATTAATTTGTATAATTACTTACCATGTATTTTAATCATTATGCATTAAATATCTGAATATAGTTGAATTTACTGTTAAATTAGAAATATTATCCCCTATTTTCACACACACTATCACTCCTTACTAGTGAATCAGGCCATATTTGAGGTGTCCCTATACTCAGCCATGGATCAGTTCAGGAAAAAAAAAAAGGACCTGTAGAGAGTGTATAAGCAGTAGATAGTGGGGTGAAATACTTATGGCAGGCGAGAGTTGATGAGGGAAGAGATCCACAAAAGGAAACTCAAAAGCATGCAGTTGCAGGGCGTTGAAAAGCACCATCTCTGGTCGACTTCAGAAATCTGTGTGTATAGTGTGGCCACATGCCAAAAAAGGCATACTTCGTCCCAAAAAAGGCATACTTCGTCCCAAAAAAGGCATACTTCGTCCCAAAAAAGCATCTCAAATGTGCACCCCTCAAAAAGCTCCAAAACGGCCTGTTTTTGAGTGAAAAAGCACGTGTGCTTCAATAGTCACTGCCTGCTATATATGGAAAAAGCTGGCATCTCTGATGTGCGCTCAGGTTCAGGCCAATATTATTTATGAAGAGAAACTATAATATGATAGTAATATTATTGACTTGTTCATTTATATTTATGGTCTTAGAGGGTACACATACTCCAGAGAGCTAGACGCCCTCATCTCGTCGGACCCCGACTACCCCCAGCTCATCAGTCCCGGATTCAGGAGATCCTGGCCTGCCATCAAGCAGCCTCATCCTTACAGGAGACTATTGACATCTCTAGCCTTCTTGTATCACCCATTGATAGACTCTGGCGATGATGTATGCAGTCCCGTTTTGGGCACCGGGATTATCCATGGCAGACTGGAAGCGGATTGACTGGCCTTTGATCCTCATGCTATCATGGATGATTCGCAGCAAACCATCTGTCCCGCATGATACATCATATCATTCGAGCAGAGTTTGCTGCATCCCCCATGGTTATAGAGGCACTCTTCCAGACAGTTGCCTATATGTATATATAGAGAGAGAGAGAGAAAGAAAGAAAGAAAGCTGTGTTAATGTCTACTAGAGGCCGAACTCGACCTATGAGACAAATCAATGTACAACTGTCCATGTCTTCTGGATGTCCAGAAAAAAAAGGACAAAATGAACATGAAATAAACTATGAAAGTACTGAGCTAGTGGGGGTGTGTGATGGATGGAGCACTATTGCTAGAGGCTCAATATGCAACCTATATGCGCAGAGTATGCAAGAATGCAATGCAAATCTGTCTAGCTCCAACTAGTACCATAATGGGGGTGTAATATGTGATACATAGGCGATGGCGAGGCAAAGATACCTCGGAGCATGATCTCCGGGTGCGAGTGTAAGTGAGCTAGCCGCTCCTGGATATGGTGCTGATGTCGAGCCCGTATCTCTGTGATCTCCCTCTGATGTAGTCTGGGAGTCTAGTAGCCTGGTGCTCTCGGTCTCCGTCTGGCTCGGAGGTCCGCAGCAGCGCGCTGAAGTGTAACCCCCTCCTATGTCAGGGTAGGCACTGGGATAGATCTCTAGAAGAAATCAGTGAGCTGGAGCTGTCGCCCACCTCTCCCTGTGGTATGAGTCCATAGCAGTGTCTCTCTGTGGTGTTGTGTCTCTAGCAAGAACTGGCCAAATCTGCCCTGGTCTGCGGACTCCATGATTTGGCGGAGTGAGGGATGTCCACTGAAGATGGTGGGTCTCTCTCTCTAATGAGAGAGAGAGAGAGAGAGAGAGAGAGAGTTGGACTCCACATGACTCCCTCGCCTAGCCCTGGAGTCTTCACAGGCGATTTCTGCGAGAGGCACACACTCATCTTGGTATGGCTCCGTTATCACATGGTTTATGAG
This sequence comes from Cibotium barometz, assembly GCF_041138505.1. Classification (NCBI taxonomy): domain Eukaryota; kingdom Viridiplantae; phylum Streptophyta; class Polypodiopsida; order Cyatheales; family Cibotiaceae; genus Cibotium; species Cibotium barometz. Next base: position 35,006,498 of record NC_141104.1, on the reverse strand, counting down.
AGAGAAAGAAAGAAAGAAAGAAAGATTTTATTAACGTCTTCCAAAAGACCGAACTCGGCCTATGAGACAAATCAGTGTACCTGTGTGGGGTATCCTCTGTCATCCCAACAAAATGAAAAAGTACTAAACTAAAAAGCTGAATCTAGGTGTGCAATAAGTACAATGAGTGGGGGAGGGGATGGAGCTCTACTACTAGGAGAATGCAAAGCTATATGCATGGAGTATACAATCATGATATGCAACCTAGCTAGCTCCATCCTGTACCATACTGGGGGTATAAAATGGTATACATCAATGAAGGGGGTGTCCACAACTCCCTGAAGAACATGCCCGGGTCTGCTCTGAAGCGAGCCAGTCGCTCCACATGACTCCCTCGCCTAGCCCTGGAGTCTTCACAGGCGATTTCTGCGAGAGGCACACACTAATCTTGGTATGGCTCCATTATCACATGGTTTATGGCACATGGGCTTTAGATTAACCAGCTCCCTCCTTACTAGTATGACCCAGAATCACCATACCTCAGGATTTCCCACGTGGACCGTAACTGGGTGCTTCGATATGATCTGCTTGAGGCACACATTAGGGACACTTGGATTACCCGGCAGGTCCCTTGCCCATTAAAATGCAGTATTATCGGGATCATATCCTTGGGCTCACTGAGGATGAGATCATACAGAGTCCAGGCTACATGGATATCTTTATGTCTCATGCCATGAGGATTGCCATTGGCTAGGTCGGAGTTTCATCCCATATCCTAGAGATCCAGGCAGGCAAAGCAGCGAGGATACCCACGGAGGACAGGATTTGCAGATTATGTTGCAGAGAGGTGAAGTCTGAGGAGCATTATGCATGCTGATGCTCAGTCTACTATGAGATCAGAGGGAGTTACCATTCCCTTTTTAGAGAGGGGTTTGGTCCTATTAGCCAGATCATGGATTATCCAGACCAGAGATGCCTGGGCTTGTTCTTGCTGGAGCTATGACGACACAGAGAGCCTCCTCGAGCATAGACCTCACGAGCTAGTTGAGCCCAACTCAAGATCACTGGCTTCTTCCAGCCCCAGCATGTTGTACCTACTCCACCAACAGATCCGGCACTTCATCAGACTAGGATAGTATCCAAGAGCATAGGGGTCATTCTTATCGTGAGCCATAGTGCTCCGAGCTGCGAGATGACCTCGGCCCCCTGGACCATGACCACCACCAGTCCATCAAGCCCAGATTGATGTGATCCTTAACACGTCACCGATGCACGATGGAGGCCTCTACTTCTCAGCCTCCCTTCACAATTTCAGATCTTTCGGCCATCCTTTCTTGCCCGATTATGGTCTCCTCCATGGACCCCTCCCCTCCATAGATTTGGGATAGAGTGCATTATGATCATTCTTGTATACTTTATTGCGTTTGTTCTGTGCATTTACCTAGGACTCAGCTTGAGTTACTAGGTTTCGGTTTCGTTTTACTTTTCCATGATGATGATATTCCTGTCAGAATATGCAGCGGAGATGATGACCAAATCTGGGAACACAAGAGCAAACACAGTGTAGAAAAACAGCACAAGAGAAGGAGAGAGATAGAGGCGTGTAACTCTGCTCTATATACACAAAGAAGATCCCGAAGATAAGATACAAAAGTGGCAAGGGGTGAGGGGCCATTTTATATGGCCCCCAAGCAGTAGTCGGCCTGCTCCAAAGGCAGCCGAGATAGGAGCATGTCCACCACGACTAGTAATAAACTAGTCGGCCAGAACTGTGTACAGTCGGCTAGCATCAGTAGACGCATACAGCTGCAGTCGGCCACATGCTAAGACATCCTGCCACCTCAGGGCTGCCACCCAAGCCACAGAAAAAATGGGAAAAACCGGGGAAAAATACGGGGAGTGAGGAAAAATGAGAAAACACCTACAATGGGTGGGCACACCCACAACAGAGGCCCTAAAGACAGGAGATGACTTCTAACACCCCCTCTCAGCTCCTGGCTGTGAAACCAACCACAGGAAGCTGGGGTGCCACCTGAGCAAATCCTGAGATAGCGACTTCGTGACGAGGTCCACCATACTGTCCTCCGTCAAACAGAACTCTAGCAAGATGTCATCAACAACGAACTTTTCACGAACAAAGTGCCTCTGCATGACCGTGGGTTCCTCCAGTGGAAGCCCAATCCTGCCATGCAACCTCTGCAACCTCACCACCTCACAAGCAGCACCACAAGCAGCCCGGTACTCTGCCTCTGTCGACGACAAGGCAAAAGATGACTGCCTCGTACTGCTTCATAAAACTGCTCCTGGGCCTGAAGTAGATCTCCTCGTGTCTGGATCTCCTCCCCAATCTGACTCACTCCAACCATGGAGTTGGACTCCATCCATCAAACCCCCTCTTGTGTAAAAGAGACCAAGATCCTTCGCATGCTGCAGAAACCACAAGATACGCAATCCTGCCTCCCAAAGAGTCATTTGCAACCATGAGCACAACAGCCTCATCAGGAAGCTCCCGTCCAATGTGGTATCCATCAACCAAATCAATGAACCATTCTGCTTCTGAGTCAAAGAGGCATCACACTGTTCACAAGGATCAACACCTGTTACGGTGGGAAGCCAAGTCCTGGAAACCTGCTGAAGACCATGCAAGGCCTTCTGAAACCTGTCAACCACCCCCTTTGAATCCGGAACCACAAAGCCTGGAGGATACACCTCCTTCTGCAAGTAATCAACTGCCACCCGCCTGGCTTTCCAAGAGGTCTGTGTGGAAAGAACATCTTCATCTACAGGAGTTTCTTGTCCCGAATACTACGAGACATCAGAGCATAGGTTACCTATAAAGTTTCCTTTGACTGACGAACACAAGAACTACCAACATCAGTACTGGAAAGTTCTTGCCAATTGTTGCCATCAACTAGCAAGCTATCCTCCATCTGGTCCTGGAAAACCTGCACCTGCAGCGTATCCACACTTAAGTGGCCATTACCATACTGCCACTCATCACATAACTGAGGACCTGGGAGAGAGAGTGCTGAAAGTTTGTAAACTCCTTTCTCCACTCCACCTTCCCAAACTACCTGGCCTGTTGCCTTGTCCCGGAGAGCAACAAAATGCTCATCAAACTCCACCCGTACGCTAGTCTTGCAAACCTGATGCACGGCCTTCCCTTTGCCCTTGTTACGGCCGTTCGACCATTGGCCAGTTAAGGCCTCCGAACCTCCGCCCTGTGGAGGGTTCGAGAATCGTTCCTCCTGGTCCAATGCCATGGGCACAAGCTCCTCCCATGTGATGGTGCTGAGCTTGCCACTGGTAATCAAAGACGAGTAGAATGATGAGTACTGAGAGGGCAAATGCGACTGCAACGTTATGGCCATGTCCTTCGATGATATCTCCTTCCCAACTTGAAGAACTTCCTGTTGAAGAGCCTGCAGCTTGTTAATGTGCTCCCGCATTGTCGACGACTTTGCAGGACTCATAACCCGCATGTGTACTTCCAAGGAAATCCTCTTCATGGGCGATACCCTGTTATAAAGAGAAGCCAAATGCTGCCATATACCTCTGGCCAACGTCATATGCTTTACATGATTGATTACTTGCGGTGTGCAGTTGAGGAAGATAAATGAACGGACCCTCGCGTTGACACGATCCCACAACTGTGCATGTGTCTCCCGGTCCTTACGAATCGACGGTAACTCCCCTTCCCCTACTTCCGGCCTTGGAACCCCAACAACGATGAAATCAGCAAGGTCATAGGACTCCAGAACAGATTCCATCATAACCTTCCATATGCTGTAGTTGTTCCCGTCCAATTGACGGTCCACTGGGAACGTGGGGAGTGTCAGTCACATGTCTCTCAGCCATCTCAAGCAGATCTGCCATTGCGGGGATGTAACTGAAAAAGGGTGGGTGGGTGGGAACAAAGAAGAACTTAACTAGCAAGTGGCTGTCCAGCAAATCAGCTCGCCATACTCTTGCTTCTCTTCTTCGCGAACAGTCCCGAACAGTCCACCAATCAGCAATAGTGCCCCTCTTGCTCACACAACTCCCAAGATCTATCAAGAGCCTAGGGCTCTGCTACCATGTCAGAATATGCAGCGGAGATGATGACCAAATCTGGGAACACGAGCAAACACAGTGCAGAAAAACAGCACAAGAGAAGGAGAGAGATAGAGGCGTGTAACTCTGCTCTATATACACAAAGAAGATCCCGAAGATAAGATACAGAAGTGGCAAGGGGTGTGGGGCCATTTTATATGGCCCCCAAGTAGTAGTCGGCCTGCTCCAAAGGCAGCCGATAGGAGCATGTCCACCACGACTAGTAATAAACCAGTCGGCCAGTACTGCACAATCGACCAGCATCAGTAAACGCATACAGCTGCAGTCGGCCACATGCTAAGACATCCTGCCACCTCAGGGCTGCCACCCAAGCCACAGAAAAAATGGGAAATACCGGGGAAAAATACGGTGTGACATGTGAGGGGTTAAGACCGTCGTAAACACAACCTTAGTCTACACTTAACTGCACTTAATGATGTTTAAGAGACAAACAGATATACAAAGAGATAGACAAGTTTGTGTCAATGCAGTGCAGCTATATTAAATGAATGAATGCGGTTACAATGAGATCCAAATGGATCTGTACTGCTGAATATATGCTGTAAATGCGGGCTGAACTGCTGTCCACTCTTTCCCTTGTCTCCTGGGAAGGAAACACTGAAGGGAGGCTTTGGAACAGAAGCTGAATGCTGAATGGATGATGAAACGCAGACCTGTAGGGCTGAACTGGCTGCGTTTGCTGATGAAGATGCTGAGGATGATGCGTTTACTGATGAAGATGCTGATGGAGATGCGTTGAATGCTGCTGCTGATGATGATGGCTGAAACGCATGATGCTCCAGAGGAGGCTGCGTTTACTGATTATGCTGCTGATGATGATGCGTTAGAGCACCATGGGCTGAAGGGGTACTATGATGATGCTGCTACTGTATGCTGATGATGCCAGGCTGAAAACGCATGAAGATGATGATGCGCTTCCTGCTGAGCCTGTTGACTGAATGAATGAGGGTGCCTGTATTTATATGGGTGAGAGAGGGCTGGTCGGCCAGCACTCATGCAGTCGGCCAGTTCATGTCTCCATAAAAATATCAATAAAGTACCATAAATGGTAGTCGGCTGCCCCAAAAATGCATAAAAATGCCTGAATAATTCCTGATAAATGCTGGTAAAAATACCTGATGAATCTGATGATGCTAATGATGCTAGAATGAAGCCATGTCACTGTACACCTGACTGGTGTGCACATGACATTCCCCGCTGCTAAACTGTTGCTGGGTGGATACCTGGCAACCTTCGACTCGTCTGCGATCCTTCTCCTCCGAACCACTGCCCCCTTCTGTCTTCTGCTGGGACTGAGGCCGTCTGCAGGAGTGAAATCCTTGAGCCAAGACGCTATATACTGTGGGAACTGGATGGCAACTACCTGAGTCACCCCTGACCTGTTCCTGGAAACCTTTCACCTACCATCTCCGTCGTACCTGAAGCTCTGAACCTCCTGAGGCGAATGTTGGAGCAAACTTCCGTCTTCTGTGGAAGAGAAACTCCCTGCTGCCAGTTGAAGCCAAAACTTATGTGCTCCTTTGATGATGGATGTCATTCTTCCCTGAGAGTTCATGGGTAACATGTATGCAGGACTGACTGCTAGGATGACGCTATGATGATGACTATGCAAGCCATGTGCAACCCTATATGCTGTGCAAGAATGCAGATGGATGGGTTACTGATGCAGACCTAAGGGAAAATCCCTAAGGGTGGCTTGCAAAATTTTCAGAACTGGGTTTAACTGTGCGGAAGCGATAAAACTGATGACTGACTGAATGACTGATGGAATCATGCTCTAAGGCTGGTTACCCTGTAACGCTCTGATACCAATGTAACATGTGAGGGATGAGACCGTAGTAATCACAACCTTAGTCTACACTTAACTGCACTTAATGATGTTTAAGAGACAAACAGATATACAAAGAGATAGACAAGTTTGTGTCAATGCAGTGCAGCTATATTAAATGAATGAATGCGGTTACAATGAGATCCAAATGGATCTGTACTGCTGAATATATGCTGTAAATGCGGGCTGAACTGTTGTCCACTCTTTCCCTCATCTCCTGGGAAGGAAACACTGAAGGGAGGCTTTGGAACAGAAGCTGAATGCTGAATGGATGATGAAACGCAGACCTGTAGGGCTGAACTGGCTGCGTTTGCTGATGAAGATGCTGAGGATGATGCGTTTACTGATGAAGATGCTGATGGAGATGCGTTGAATGCTGCTGCTGATGATGATGGCTGAAACGCATGATGCTCCAGAGGAGGCTGCGTTTACTGATTATGCTGCTGATGATGATGCGTTAGAGCACCATGGGCTGAAGGGGTACTATGATGATGCTGCTACTGTATGCTGATGATGCCAGGCTGAAAACGCATGAAGATGATGATGCGCTTCCTGCTGAGCCTGTTGACTGAATGAATGAGGGTGCCTGTATTTATATGGGTGAGAGAGGGCTGGTCGGCCAGCACTCATGCAGTCGGCCAGTTCCATGTCTCCATAAAAATATCAATAAAGTACCATAAATGGTAGTCGGCTACCCCAAAAATGCATAAAAATGCCTGAATAATTCCTGATAAATGCTGGTAAAAATACCTGATGAATCTGATGATGCTAATGATGCTAGAATGAAGCCATGTCACTGTACACCTGACTGGTGTGCACGTGACATACGGGGAGTGAGGAAAATGAGAAAACACCTACAATGGGCAGGCACACCCACAACAGAGGCCCTGGTGTCTAGGTAAAGACAGGAGATGACTTCTAACAATTCCATGGATACTTGTAATCATATTTTTTCTCATAGGCCCGTTGGGCCTTTCGTAAGACGTAAATATAACTTTCTTTCTTTCATTCGCTCTCTCTCTCTCTCTCTCTCTCTCTCTCTCTTACACATGGCATCATAGAGTAGGTGAGGGCACAGAAACAGCATGTATGTTGCTGCTTTGTGGATATCCGCAAAGCTCCGCATACGTTCGGATCATTAGTCTCTTAGATATTTGCTGACACAATCTCAGCAAGACTTGTCTCCCTGCTAGTTACAATGGTGGCATTTCTGTTGGAAGGTTGGCGATTTCGAGCGTGTGATCTATGGCTAGAAGGTGCCTTGGATTATCCCATAAGTGGAAGCATGGGAAGGTTAAGAGCCATATATAGGATAGAGTGGCACCTTGTCATAGTCATCTCCTCCGGCCGGTGTTTTGGGATTCATCTCACCAGGCGATGGGAGCCCGGTGGAGGGATGCTGCAGTGCCCGTTGGGGGTGTTCGTGGAGCTTGATGGTGATGCGTCTCCTATGTGCGTTAGTCTTCCGCTGCGCATTATGACATGGCATCAGAGCCCGGGCGTGTGTGGTCTTGGGCGACCCCCTCGCGCCTCGGTGGCTTGCGGAGCTCGAATCGAGGGAGGGTGTTGGAAGGTTGGCGATTTCGAGCGTGTGATCTATGGCTAGAAGGTGCCTTGGATTATGCCAGTCTTGCAAACCTGATGCACTGACAACAAATGAAAACCAAGTGACGGAACATACAACACCTGGGAGGAATGCTTCCCCCCTCTGCCATCGGGAACTATCTCCATCCTGCCCTCACTGTGAACTGGGATAGTGGATGTATCCCCAGTAAGAATGTGACCAGAATACTTGCAGAGATTCTGTAAATCTGAACGGGAAGGAGTCATGTGCCTGGAAGCACCACTGTCTAGAATCCACTCCCGAGTATCCGCTGCGGAGAATCCTCCAATCTCCTCCCTGCCTGAAGAAAATGAAACATCGGTGGCCATCACCTCCAGGTGCACAAAAGCCGGAGTCTTCATGATTGCTGCTGAGGAATCTTCACCCTTCTCGGTCTTCCGCTTGGGACACTGCCTCCAATAGTGGCCTTTCTTGCTACAATCATTACAGGTCCTCTTTGCCTTTAGTTTCTCGCGGTTTAACGGACTTCTTCTCAAAAGACTTCTCCAATGAAGCCTTCCCTTTGCCCATGTTACGGCCTTTCGACCGTTGGCTAGTTAAGGCCTCCAAACCTCCACCCTGAGGAGGGTTCGTGAATCGTTCCTCCTAGTCCAAGACCATGGGCACAAGCTCCTCCCACGTGATGGTGCTAAGCCTGCCACTGGTAATCAAAGACGAGTAGAAAGCTGAGTACTGAGAGGGCAAGTGTGACAGCAACGTTATGGCCATGTCCTCTGATAATATCTCCTTCCTAGCTTGAAGAACTTCCTGCTGAAGAGCCTGCAGCTTGTTAATATGCTCCCGCATCGTCGACGACTTTGCAGGGCTCATAACCTGCATCTGTACTTCCAAGGAAATCCTCTTCATGGGCGATACCCTGTTGTAAAGAGAGGCCAAATGCTACCATATACCTTTGGCCAGCGTCATATGCTTTACATGATTGATTACCTGTGGTGTGCAATTGAGGAAGATAAACGAACGGACCCTGGCGTTGACACGATCCCACATCTGTGCCTGTGCCTCCCGGTCCTTTCGGATCGACGGTAACTCCCCTTCCTCTACTTCCGGCCGTGGAACCCCAACAACGACGAAATCAGCGAGGTCGTAAGACTCCAGAACAGATTCCATCATAACCTTCCATATGCCGTAGTTGTTCCCGTCCAACTAACGGTCCACGGGGAACGTGGGGAGTGCCGGGATCTTCACATGCCTCTTGGCCATCTCAAACAGATCTGCCATTGCGGGGATGTACTCTGAAAAAGGAAGGGTTGGTGGGTGGGAACAAAGAAGAACTAACACCTGCAAGTGGCTGTCCAGCAAATCAGCCCGCTGTCCTCTTGCTTCTCCTCTTCCCAAATAGTCCCGTACAGTCCACCAATCAGCAACACAACAGTCCCCCTCTTGCTCACACGAATCCCAAGAACTATCTAGAGCCTAGGCTCTGATACCATGTCAGAATACGCAGCGGAGATGATGACCAGATCTGGGAACACGAGAGCAAAACGCAATGTAGAAAATAACAGCACGAGAGAGAGAGATAGAGGTGTGTAACTCTACTCTATATACACAAAGAAGATCCCGGGAATGATACAATGATGTGGCAAGGGCTGTGGGGCCATTTTACATGGCCCCCAAGTGGTAGTCGGCGTGCTCCAAAGGCAGCCAACTGGACCATATATCCCACGACCAACACAAATCAGCAGTCGGCCAGATACACCTAGTCGGCCAGCATCTGAAAAAGGTCCACGACCTGTCAAAGACAATCGGCCACCTCAGGAGGTCCTTGTTGATAGTTGACTGCATCTGTTTGTTCTGGAGGCCTGAGGTCCTTGTTGATAGCCGACTGCATCTGTTTGTTCTGGAGGTGGCCGATTGTCTTTGACAGGTCGTGGACCTTTTTCAGACGTTGGCCGACTAGGTATATCTGGCCGACTGCTGATTTGTGTTGGTCGTGGGATATATGGTCCAGTCGGCTGCCTTTGGAGCAGGCCGACTACCACTTGGGGGCCATATAAAATGGCCCCACAGCCCTTGCCACATCCTCGTATCATTCCCGGGATCTTCTTTGTGTATATAGAGCAGAGTTACGCTCCTCTATCTCTCTCTCGCTTGTGCTGTTATTTTCTGCATTGCGTTTTGCTCGCGTTCCCAGATCTGGTCATCATCTCCGCTGCGTATTCTGACAATTTCTCCCTCAGTTTACCTTTTAGATTGATTAATTGCCTGGTAAGAAGAATGTGGTAGTAGCCAGCATGTTGAATTGAAGGCCACATCCAGTGCATACCGTGGAGAGTTGCCATAGTGATGATTTCATGCAGACGATGAAGGCAATGTATGCTGAGGTACCAAACTTCAAGGAGCCTTGCAGCTTCAAAGTACACCATTCGAGATGGGTGGTTGTACTAAAGGATTGACTTTGGGTCGCCAAGGGTGGCACATGATGTTCCTATTTCACGACACTGTGGGAGGGCTCGGCATTGGTGGGAGGGCTCGGCATTGGAGAAGTTATGTCATTTTTTATTTTGGCCTTCAGTGAAGTAGGATGTGCATCAGAATGTATGGTTCTGCCAAGTCCGTCGGAAGTTGTGACATGCTTTGTATTTCTGTAAATTTTTTTTTTCTGCAAAGAGACTCGCTTTGCTTTTCTTATTCTGATGAAAAATCTGCGCTTTGCTCTTGTGCTTAGACTTCCTTGCTTGCTGCCGCCACCACCATGAGGGTTGGGGATTCCAAATCGATGTTAATTATAGCCACAATTAATCCTCCCTTAATAATTAATTAATGAAACTCTCTCAAGCTCTTAATCAAGCCTTCTACCCCAAGCTCTAATACCAATGATACAGCCCGTGAATCTTTCCCAAAGTTTAATTCCCAAAATGCATAAGCTAATTTGATTAAGCAGCACATAACCCATAAAGATAATTAATTAAACATAAATGGAGAAAGAAAGATGTTGGTGGCCATAACACAAGCCGTGCATGCAAGATTAAGAGAGATTAAAATTAAACATGAACACAATCAATGGGTTAAATCCCCCCCCCCCCCACGCATATGCCCAATATGCGTGAGCATTTGGAATCTTTATTATTAAGAGTCCCATAGTGCTTGGGCATGTCGTGTACATTTGCATGAGGAAAGTGTATCATATATGAGACATCTCATTACGTGCTAAATGGGTAGGTACACTTGTACCTCATGCTTACACTTTCCAAGTTTGAAATGCACGACTCACTACAACTACTAAAGTGTATCAACTAAAACAAAGACCTTAGGCTTAAATATTTACATCATTTACAAAGCTTTCACAATAACAATCCTAAGAGGTGTTTTCCATGCTAGCTTTCCCGAGCTATCAGCCGCATCCATTGCTTCAATCTGAGTCCTCTTCACCTACATTAAATCATGTTAGCACTTGCATAACATCATGTAGCATCCCATACACCACATCCTCGTGCCGTGACACACACTGCACCAAGAAATGGCCCCAAGCTCACATCATTTACAAGGATCAACCTTTAACACATAAATGCCAACATGATGTCCCAATATTAGCGTCCCCAAATATTGGTAAAAAAATAGAGAAGTACAAAGGATGTCACAGAAGTTAAAGCCAGACACCAAGAAAGCTATTGGTAAGCTTTAGTCACTGCCATGGAGGATATTTCTATGGACTTTGTGGTTGGATTGCCGAGAGAGAGAGAGAGAGAGAGAGCGAGAGAGAGAGAGAGAGAGAGAGAGAGAGAGAGAGAGAGAGAGAGAGAGAGAGAGAGAATGTATGTATGTATATAATTGTGGGCGTATAAAGTATATACATTAGTATTTGAATGCGTGTATATAAAGTATCTACATAAGTATATAAGTATATGTGATATATGTATTGACATATAAATATTACTTTAGTAATTCCTAATAGGTGTGCTGGATTAAAAAATATTAATACATAAATTTGCCCGTTAACTGAAAATTGTACAATTATCAAAATATAAGAGCTGTATAAACTTAAAATTTTCAAGTGTGTATGATGGTAAGTAAGTATATCAGTTTCCTGTCAATTTTACTCTTCCTTTTGGAACTTTTGACTGGGAGAGTGCACGGAGTGGCACGCATATGAATTGAAATATAAATTTTAATACGTATGCTAGATAAATCAGTACATGTAAATAAAATTATCTCTTAACCCGATTGGGCAAAGCTGGATTGGACTGAGAAGAGGTGGGCGGAACCCTAGGGTGAAAACCCGGACAGAATTGTAGCAATCTTGTCATCTTGATAGACAAGCTAGGTAGGCCCATTTGGGTCGCAATTTCTGCCAACCGAGGCGAACTTGGGATGGTTAAAGGGCACTCAAACTGCATATTTCAGGACATTGTGGTAGTGAAAAAAGTTAGCCAATACGGTGTTGGCAATGCTGTAGCAAGCTTAGACAATTTTGGCAATGTTGTAGTTAGCCAAGAGTGGGCAGAACAGATGATCAAAGTTTCATGTGTTGAAACTTAATGTATGGAAAAGTGCCAGAACCATGTAGAGCAGAAACTGCATAAACTCCACCGACGAGAGCAAGCTTAATTTGGGAAAGAAGAACAGTTTTGTCATGACAAAGGCCAGTGAGTGGGCTGATGTGAAGAGTTAGCATGGGGTGGCTACTTTTGTATGTCGAGGGGGATTGGTGCTACGTGTGGGGTATGGGTGGCACAAGTAATGGGTGTGGTGTATCCCTGACTCAATCAATCACTTGATCAACAATACAATGGAAATTTGAAATAGATGTCAGATAATCAATCAATTGATCAACACATCAAAAACTACTGGCCCACCAACATTTACAAGTATCAGGCAGGAAATATAGAAAGCCCACAAATACCAGCTAGTTGTTACAGGGTAGCCCATCCACAAGGGAGCCAACAACCAACATAGAATGCCCACAAGCAAATATAGGGCACCTGAGCTGCAAATACGGAGCAAATATTGCAGATATAAGCTACCAACTTTAAGTACAAGTTGCTAGAAAGCTGCTACAGGTCGCCAGACGGATGGCATGCACAGGGTGCTCATCAGCATATACGAGTGCTGGATAGCATACTCAGGATGGAAAACAGCCCATAGCTTTACCTCTCTCATGCCTCAATTCTCATTCCCATTTTTCATTGTTTTTACCCTCTACCTCTCTGCCTGCTTCTTCCCAAATATGCCTAACTTTACAAATATGGAGCAAATATTACAAATAGCTTGTAGCTATGGTTGCCAGAAATCTGGTACAGGTCGCCAGATGGCATGCACAGGGTGCTCATCAGTGAATACGAGTGCTTGACAGCATACACAGGATGGAAAACAACTCAGAGCTTTACCTCTCTCAAGCCTCAATTTTTGTTCCTGTTGTTCATTATTTTTAGCCTCCACTTCTTTGCCTGCTTCCCAGATATATCCAACTGATTTGTGGAGAAGCCATGATTACACTTAAAAAATGTAGAAAAAAGATGCCGAAAATTAACAAGCTGATAATGAACAGGGTACTTTTTGCAGAGCTTGTCGTTTCTCTGATGTGCTGTCCTATAACCCTAATTTTAGCAATTAGCAGGTTAATAGAGAATTAGCATGAATAGAGGAAAACCCTAAATTCATTCTTTTCCATATATGTATTAATATTTTAAATCTAGGATACATAATAGACTTTACGTATCAATACATATATTTTATTGATATACTTACCATCATACACTTGATTAACTTGAGTTTATATAGCTCTTATATCTTTTGTTACTGGGATAACAAGCAAAGATTTGCATGCATAATGTGCAGTTACCACTTACAACCTACATGTTCTAATGTATTTGTTGTGATGGATGGATGGAAGTTGAAGGTTCTCCCTTAAAAGTCCATGCCTTGCCTCAAAACGTGGATCTATCCTCATACAACACATTACAGTTTTTGTTCTTTAATTCTCAAATGTTAATGTATTTTTATTTGTTATTTCCTAGCCGTCTTTGAATAATCAATTCTATTTCTCTTAATTCTATTCTAATACCAAACTGATGTAGTGGGGTTGTAATTCTGTTTTGAGAGAGAGAGAGAGAGAGAGAGTTATATTAACGTCTACAAAAGGCCAAAATGACCTATGAGACCAAAAGATTACATCATGTCCATGGAATACATCATTGTGGGTACTAAAATTAAAAGATAGGAACAAGAGCTGAAATGCCAAAGCTGATCCCAATACAAAGAGCGTCAAGCTCTCACATCACCCTAGAATATCCCGCATAGGGCGTTGCATCATGGTACCCAATGTAGTAAAGCTGAGCCGGCGGGAGAGAATCCTGTGCTGGTGGGAAATGATGGCTCTGATCCTCCTCCTGTTTTCTAAGAGAGAGAGAGAGAGAGAGAGAGAGAGAGAGAGAGGAGTGGGTACGCATGCATGCTCACATGTGTGTATACATGTATGTTTATATGAGTGTCTCTGTATGTATGTATGTGCAGTGCTACAAAAAAGAAAAGAAAAGTCTGTATGTATGTGCATACATATATGCATTTATGGATGTATGCATATACATATATGTATGTATGTATGGAGACACATAGACACACACGCGCACACTTATGGACGTATATATGTATGTTGTTATATGAGTGGGAAGTAAGCCGGGCTTTCTTTTCGTAACATGGTTTCCAGGGCTTTTTCCAAATGCTGATGTTAAGTATTGAGCGGCTTCTTGGCGTGCTTCAAGTTGAGCACCTTGTCCTGCCTGCTGCAGAGGAGGCAGAAGGCCTCTGGACAAAGAAGTTTGGTTTCTCCAAGCTTAATGATGATCAGGTTTGTTTCCTCTTATGTTTTGCCAAAGAAAAGGAGAAGCCATTTAGAAAGTTCTCCTATAATATGTACAAGCTTGTTCAAGTTAGAAAAAGTCTTATGTACATGTTTGTGGTGAGGCCTGTTACAGTTACAGAAGTTTGGATCAGAGGTGCAGATCATGATCTTTCAAGGTTCTTCCATGCTGCTAAAGTCCATTCCACAAGAGCCATCATTGAGTTTTGTTGACACTAAGTAAGGTAGTATGATTCGATTACTTTACACTACTGGATAAGTTGATCATATTTGTAATAAGACGTGTTCCTTTTTGAAACTTATGAAACGTTTCAAAAATATTTTGTACATTTTGTACTCCGTGTGAGTGGTCCGAATCCCTCTCGGAAGAGGCAGTGGAATCTCCCCCGTATCTTGTAGTAAGCCGGGCATCTGAACATATAATGGGCCTCATCCTCTACTGCTCCTGTGGTGCATACTATGCATGTCCTCTCCTCATGTGGGATATCCTCAGCTCTGCCAGTCTCTACTTTGAGGCGGTGGGAGGATACCCTGAGCTGGCTGATCGTGATATACATAGCATGTGACATGTGTATCTGTATGCATCTCGGGATCTCAAAGAATCCATCCTCGGAGAGTCTTAAGAAGTGATCTTTGTAGAACTCACACTTCTTACCAATCTCTGACGGAGACACCCGTGTCTGGTGTATGTGCAGCCTGAGTAGATCTAACTTGATGATCCGGTTGATCTTTTGTTGTGAGAGATCAAGGTAGGGGGAATCTAGGCTATACTGAAATGGGGGGAGACAGTCCATCTATATGCCATGTGCATGAAACCACTCGACTACCTCAGAGTACCATGCATGTGTTGGTAATGGTGGTGGCCATGTTGTTGAGGAGGAGGGCAATCCAGCTCGTCTCAGTCGCTCCCTCTCCCTCTCCCTCTCGCCGCAGTATAATTGCATAGAGGACTCTAGTGCTAGTCGTGGGAGGTGATCTCTGTCAAGCGTGAGAGAGAGAGAGAGAGAGAGAGAGAGAGAGAGAGAGAAAGAAAGAAAGAAATATTAACATCTGCAAAAGGCCAAAATTGGCCTATGAGACAAACAAGTAGTACAATGATGTTCCTCCAAGTCATCAAGAGGAAAATGTGGAGTGAGAATAAAATGTACAAGTATGACAACACGACCATAGGGGACTCAATATTGGTGTACAAACGAGAGGGTGTGGATGGAGTACTAGGGCTACTAATGCATCTCTATATGCTGAAGGGGTGATACAAGTATGATATGTTATCTACTCCTAACTCCATCCAGTCCCATAGTCTGGGTACAATATGTCATACATCCGATCTGAGGATGCCGTAAATGTCTGGACATGCGTCCTGGATTAGAGCGAAAATGTGCCAGTTGCTCCTAGACCTCCTGCTGCTGGTGTCGAGACCGGATGGTCGCGATCTCTCTGTGGTGTAGCCGTGGTGTCTGGTAGCTAGCTAGTCTGGGTTGTCACCTAGCTCGAATCTCCTCCGCTCGTTGAGATGTCACTCCCAATGTGTGTGGCTGGGCTACTGGTGCCAATCTCTGGAAGAAGTCAGTCAACTGGGACTGTCTTCCTCCGCTATGATGTGCGGGTGTCTGAAGTAAGATCTCCCTGTGTCTCTGTAGTGCTAGTAGTAGTTTGCCTAGCTGTCTCTGGTCCGATCTCTCCCAGATCTGTCTAAGTGATGTGGTCCCTCTGAAAACCTCAGGATAGCATGCCCTGATCTCCTGCAAAGCACCACATTGGCAAACAAAATGCTCCTCTGTCTCTACCCCCGTCTGGCATAATCTGCAAATGCGCTCTGCTGGAGAGATGCGTGCTGCTCTCCCAGTCTCGATCTCTAGTTGGTGTGATGAGACCCTTAGTCGCCCAATGGCTACTCTGGCTCCATGTGATAAGTGGACCTCCAAGTATCGTGGTCGCTGGATGAAGCTGTCTGTGGAGGTGCTCAAGAAGTGGTCTCTGTAGTAGAGCATCTTCGTCGGGAGTTGCTGACTGGGAGATAGCCAAGTCTCCTATATGTGGCCCTGCCAAATGTCATGTCTCATGACTCTATTCCTCTCTGTCTGAGAGAGGTGTCTGTGTGGTGCAGCTAGGTCATACTGTAAGGGTGGTGATCTGTCAATATCAATCCTGTGTGATGATATCCACTGTACCACCTGGGAGTACCATGACCAGGTATGTCCCTCCTCAGCAAGCTGTCTGGATGCCTCAAAAGCAGCCCGAGATACCCGATTTAGTGGGAGCTCCCGCATCCTGTGTATAAAAGATATAGTCTGGAACATGGCCTCTACTAACATAGGTGGTACAGCAAACTCCGCTCGAAGGATATCATGTGGTACTGAAGGTTTGCTGCGGATCATCCGTGAGAGCATCAAAATCTGAGGGCGCTCTATCTGTGTCCATGAGGATGTAGCCAAACCTGGTGCCCATACTGCTGCTGCATACATCAATGCTGGTGAAACTAGTGTATCAAATAGCCACCCCTTAGTACGGGGCTCTTGGAAGTGTGCCTGGTGACAGTGGCGTTCCAAAATTGCTGCTGCGTACCCTCGTGTCACTCTGTCTCTGGCTGCCTGTGCCATAGAGAATCTCCCTGATGAGCTGGTAAATGTGACCCCAAGGTATACATATGAGCCCACCACCTCTACCTGTCGCCGGGCTAGTGTAAGGATAGTCTGGCATCTGACTGCTGCTGATGTATGAAAGACCATAACCTTGGTTTTCCCAAGGTTCACCGTGAGTCCTCGCTCCGCACAGAAAGTATCTAGGGCCTGTAGATGCCTTTGTAGCCCTGTCCGAGTATCCGACACAAGAATGATATCATGAGCATATAATAGAATGTGTACAGTCGTACCTGAGATGTCAATCCCAGAGCCTCCTCCATGTAATGTGTAGTCTGCTACCTCGTCGATGTATAAGCCAAAGAGTGTCGGGGAGAGAGGGCAGCCTTGCTTCACACCAATGGTGCTGGCAATCATATCTCATAGCCCCCCTGGGCATCTAACTTGTCCAAACACTTGCTCATATAATCTGTAAATCCCCCACATCATGTCGGGGGGTATGCCCAGTGTCTGTAAGCGGTGGAAGAGGCGCTCTCTCGGGACTGTGTCGAAGGCTTTGCGGAAGTCCACAAAACAACAATAGAGTCTCTGTCTCCGTGCCCGAGTTTGGTCAATCAGGCATCTCAGGGTGAAAATGTGATCAATCGTAGAGAAGGCTCACCGAAAACCTGCCTGACCAGGGGCACGAAGCCCCTCCCTCTCAGCGTGTGTGCTCAATTCTGCCTCCAAGATAGCCCCATAGAGTTTGGCCAAGGTATGACCAATCATGATAGTCCTGTAATTACCGGGGTCCAACATGTCCCCAGCTTTGTGGATCGGTACAATGGTGTGCATCGTGACTTAGCCGGGAAACCTTCTACCAGAGCCCTGTTAAAGAGGTAAGCAATAAAAGGAGAGAGTGTGTCAGCTGCATAAATGAAATGCTCACCTTGTAAGCTGGTGTGATCCTCAGCTTTCCCATGTTGGAATCTATGTATAGCTTGAGATACCATATTGGTAGTAAAGAAAACCGATGAGGTCGGTGGAGTCTCGGTGGGGCGAGGGATGAGTGGCTGGTATGGAACATCATAAAGCCCTTCTGCATAACTCTGCCAACGTTGAGGATCAGTAATCGGGGTGGGGGGGCGTGGCTCTGTGAGTCGTCGCCAAGCAGTGGTTGCATCTTTGCTCATGAGCATGTGGTAGATGTCCCAGTATTGAAGACCTCTAGGGTCTATGAGACCGTAAGTAATACAGTGGTACCATGGATATACTATCCCGGGATCTCAAAGAATCCATCCTTGTAGAGTCTCAAGAAGTGATCTCTGTAGAACTCACACTTCTTACCAATCTTTGATGGAGACAAGGTGGTTCCAAACGTAGTGAACTATACGTTTCGTAAACGTGCTGCAAAGATTCCAAACGTAGTGAATGTTGACCCCAGTATATATGTATACAAAATTTATAGTTTACTTAAAAACTTTTGAAATATGAAGTTTGAAGATTCATCAATGAACATTAAAGCACTTACTAATACTATACAAACTTTATATTTCAAAATTCAAGCACAATGCGAATAAAATTTCAGCCTATGTGTAGGGGTCCGGGGAGGTGCAACAGAGAGAGCCTTGTGGGGGGGGGGAGAGAGAGAGACTTGTTGGAGAGAGAGAGACAGACTTGCGGGAGAGAGAGAGAGACAGACTTGCGGGAGAGAAAGAAAGAAAGAAAGTCATATTAACGTCCATGGAATGCCTTGAAGGCATATGGGACCAAAAACCGGTACCTCACAGTCATTACAATCCACTTCGGGGTGCACTTAGGCACAAGCAAAAGATTAATGAAAACCCTAGGATGATAAACAACTATATGTGATACAAAAAATGCAGATGGCACATTAGAGAGAGAGAGAGAGAGAGAGAGAGAGAGTTGCGGGAGAGAGAGAGAAAGAAAGAAAGAAAGAAAACTATATTAACGCCCTTTAGAGGCCACATCTGACCTATAGGACTATTCAGATACATCCATGTGATTACATTCCACTTCGGGGGCAACAAAATGAAAATAGAGATAAAACTAAAAATAGTTCAAATTCCCTACATGACCGTAGGAGAATCCTAGATAACATGAAGGATTTCTCTAGCAGCTACTCTTCATTACTACCATGTTTGGTTGTCCTGAAATCTGCAATAACAGCTCTACCTCTACTCTTCATTAGAGAGAGAGAGAGAGAGAGAGAGAGAGAGAGAGAGAGAGAGAGAGTGACTCTGAGTGACTTGGGCAATGAGCGTAGCACGACCAGCCCACGAGCGCCCGCCACCGAAGAGAGAGAGAGAGAGAGAGAGAGAGAGCCGCACGCACATAAGAAACAGGGAAAAAAAAACTTGATGTTGACGTGCGTGGGTTTTTTTAACCTACATTAATCAAAATCCCAAGGACCCACGTTCACTAACGTTTCCAAACGTTAGTGAACGTTTCAATCATTCCGAACGTTTGGATTAGATCCAAACGGCGTTTGAATGCAACCTTGGATGGAGACACCCATGTCTGGTGTATGTGCAGCGCGAGAGATCAAGGTAGGGGGAATCCAGGCTGTACTGAAACGGGGCGAGACAGTCCATCTGTATGCCATGTGCATGAAACCACTCGACTACCTCATAGTACCATGCATGTGTTGGTAATGGTGGTGGTCATGTTGTTGAGGAGGAGGGCAGTCCAGCTCGTCTCAATCGCTCCCCGCAGTATAATTGGATAGAGGACTCTAGGCTAGTCGTGGGAGGCGATCTCTGTCAAGCGTGAGCGTGAGAGAGAGAGAGAGAGAGAAATGAAATGAAATGAAATGTTATATTAACGTCTTCAAAAGGCCATAATGACCTATGAGACCAAAAGTTACATCATGGTGGATCTGATACAATGTCTGGATAAAAAAACCCAGAAAATGAAAAATAAAGATGATACTACCGGCACCTAGAAAATGAAACTGGAACTGGAATATAGCGAGGGGGGGGGGGTACGCTATGGAGGTGAGAGAGAGAGAGAGAGAGAGAGAGAGAGAGAGAGAGAGAGAGAGATTTTATTAACGTCTTCCAAAAGACCGAACTCGGTCTATGAGACAAATCAGTGTATCTGTGTGGGGTATCCTCTGTCATCCCAACAAAATGAAAAAGTATTGAACTAAAAAGCTGAATCTGGGTGTGCAATAAGTACAATGAGTGGGGGAGGCGATGGAGCTCTACTACTAGGAGAATGCAAAGCTATATGCATGGAGTATACAATCATGATATGCAACCTAGCTAGCTCCATCCTGTACCATACTGGAGGTATAAAATGGTATACATCAATGAAGGGGGTGTCCACAGCTCCTTGAAGAACATGCCTGGGTCTACTCTGAAGCGAGGCAGTCGCTCCGCACCCTCTCTGTGAAACTGAGCTCTGATCTTTGTCATCTCTCTGTGGTATAGGCGTGGTGTCCGAAAGCCAGGTGTCCTCTGTCTCCTGCGGGCTCTGAGTGTCTCTGCTCTCTGGAGAGTAATTCCCTGCTGTGTAGGGGCTGGGAGTGGGGTGGATCTCTGAAAAAATGTAGTAATTTGTGTTTGGACTCTGTCGTCCCCCCTCTAGAGCTGTCTGAGCCTGTAATGATGTCTCTCTGTGACGCTGTATGTCTAGAATGAATCTCCCCAGTATGCGTTGGTCTGCTGCCTCAAAGATCTGGCGTTGGGAATGTGGCTCTCTGAATAAAATGGGATCTCTCTCTTTGATGGCTGTATATGCTCTGCATACATAATGCTCCTCACTCTCCACCTCCTCTCTGCACAATCTGCATACCCTCTCCTCTCGGGGGATCCGTGCTGCTCTACCAGTCTCGATCTCCAATCGATGTGATGAGACTCTAAGCTGACCAATAGCTACTCGGGAGCCGTGTGGTAAAAAGCCCTCCATGTATCTAGGCCTCTCTATAAATCCATCATCAGTGATACTCATGAAGTGATCTCTGTAGTATAGCATCTTCAGTGGAAGAGGCTGTGTAGGCGATATCCATGTCTCTCGTGTATAGAGCTGCCATAGATCCTGTCTCAATACTCTGTTCCTCTCACTATGAGAAAGACGGATATGTGGTGCATCCCTGTCATATAGGAATGGTGGTAGATGATCCATGTCTAGGCCATGCTGTGAGAACCAATGTGTGACCTGTGCATACCATGATCCTCTGTCTCCTGCCTCAGCCAGCTGTCTAGATGCCTCAAAAGCTCTGTATGACAATCTGTCCTGTGGCATCTCTCTGATTCTGTCTAGTAGGCATATAGTCTGGAATATGGCCTCTGCCATCATAGGAGGCGCAACAAACTCTGCTCGGATAATGTCATGAGGTACTAACAGTTTGCTGCGTATCATGCGTGCCATCATGAGGGCCTGTGGTCTCTCTCTATCTGTGTCCACCAATGGGTAGCAAGGCTTGGCGCCCATACCGCTGCTCTATACATCAGTGCCGGTGTGACTAATGTGTCAAATAGTCACCCCTTCGTCCGGGGCTCCTGAAAATGCGCCTGGTGGCACTGTCTCTCTAGCATAGCCAATGCTGCATATCCCCGTGTCAATCTAGCTCTCGCTGTTGAACCAATGGTGAAGCGTGTGGTTGCTGCAGAGAAGGTAACCCCTAGGTACACGTATGATGTCACCACCTCCACCTGGCGTCCTATGCGAGAGTGAATGTCAGCTGACTCCTGCCCTGTCTCGATGTATGAAAGACCATAACCTTGGTTTTCCCAAGGTTCACAGTAAGACCCCTCTGTGTGCAGAAATCATCGAGTGCATGTAGATGCTGTAGTAGACCTCCTGAAGACTCACACACTAATACAATATCATCAGCATAAAGCATAATATGTACTGAGGTACGTGCTAGATCAACTCCATCTCCGCCTCCTCGTGTAATGAAGTCAGCCACCTCATCAATGTATAACTCAAATAGCGTGGGGGAAAGTGGGCATCCTTGCTTCACACCAAGGGTGCTAGCAATAGTCTCGGACATACCTCCTGGGCATCTGACTCGCCCAAAAACCTGCTCATATAATGCATAGATGCCCCATGTCATATATTCTGGTATGCCAAGAGACTGTAGGCGCTGAAAGAGCCTCTCTCGTGGTACTGTGTCAAATGCCTTGCGGAAATCCACAAAGCAATAATAGAGCTTTCTCTTCCTCACTCTGGGCTGATCAATCATACATCTCAAAGTGAATACATGGTCAATGGTAGAGAAAGCTCTCCTGAAGCCTGCCTGCCCTGATGAGTGTAAACCTGCTCGCTCAGTATATAACCTAAGCTCTTGCTCCAACACTGCACCATAGAGTTTGGCCAACACGTGGCCAACCATAACCGTCCTGTAGTTGCTCGGATCGAGCATATCCCCTGTTTTGTGGATCGGCACAATGGTGTGCATCGTACTTAATTTATGTAAAGGTTTGGGGATTCTAATGTGTATACTTTTGGAAAATAATTTATTCAAATGCTCCATCCTCATGTTGTTGCTTTTGGTGATGGATGTGCTCTATTTTATAAGGTCCAGGAGTAGCTATGCTATGTGTGGTAGGTACCTAGACACTCGTTAGTTCCTAGTTTAGACATTGGTTGGTGGCCAAAAATAGATGGCAAGGAGATATCTTATGTAGACTTGGCACTCTGCTAAGTAGGATGTATGCTTAATATGGTCCCGATAAGATGATATGGTCTATTAGTCATTTTGGACCGTGCCATGGGTTTGGTCGGCCCTGGCGTGTGGTCCTCCTGTATGCTGACTCCCATTGGAATCCCTCTACTCGAGGTAGCCCTCTCTCTGGGCTCTGATGTGTCTCTGTTAGAAGTATGATGTCTTTCCTCACCATAACATGCTCCAGTCGTCCAGGCTGCACCCATAGTGAACCATTACAGTTCCATACTGCCATGTGTATCTCTGTCAGTGGCCTGGTCTGTGTCCCATAGGCCCCAAACCGCTAATCCATGGGCCGGCCATCAATGATGACCCGACCATCTCGATAGAAGGCCTTCTTGCCTTCTCTCCTCGCGTGTAAGACTCGTGGCATGCTAGCTCTCCTATGCTCTAGCTGCATCCTTGTGAGATCATCATCCAAGAAAATAGGAGCTCCCTCTAAGCCTCGTAGTATGACCCTCTTCCTCATGAAGGTGACCCTCTCCGTCTCTCTTGCAAACTGTAGGATGAGGGCTCGCTTGCGTGTTGAGTCTTTCCCGGCTCTCCATGCTTTGGTAAAGGGGAGAGGGTCCTCTTCCTTGTAGCCTAGCTTCATGCATAGAAGCTGTCCATCTTTCTCGGGAGTGGAGTTGGGTGTCTCAGCTATACCTGTGACTCGAATGTTGAGGCGGCGGGCATGCCTCGTCTTCTCCTCCTCAATGGTGGTGTGAATGATTTGATGTTCTTCCCTTTGAGTCTCCTCCCTCGCTTCTTTACGGATGTTCTTCTTCACCACCTCAACCCATCCTAACTGCTTGGCTTCGAGTTTTCCCTCCATGTCCTTTGTGATCTCCTTGGAGATCTCTTCTTTGATGGCCGTGAGAGTGTTGTCATTGATCTCCCCTTCTTCCTTCTCGGTGTTCTTGACGGCTACCAGTTCCACTTTCAATGCACTCACCTCCTCCTTGAGTGCTATGTTCTCTTGTTCAAGGTCCGTGACCCGTGCTTCGAGGGCCATGATGTGCCGGTGTAGTTTGTTCTCCACCTCATTGAGGTTGGAATCGGATGTCTTCTTGTTCTCCTTGATTAGTGCCTTCATTGCCGTCTCGAGGGCCTCCAGTTTCTCTTGGAGACTCGGGGCCATTCCTCGAGATTACTCTGCAGCCCAGGGAGGAGAGAGAGAGAGAGAGAGAGAGTTATGTTGCTGCCTTGGGGGCATGAGGAAGGGTGGTTGGGAAAAGCCAGGCACAGGGGCTACCGGACAGGCAGACCGGCCAGCATAGCGCCAGCAGGGCAGCGAGGCGGAGGGGCTACTAGGCGGTAGTAGCGAACAACGGGTGGTGAACAGAGAGACGGAAAGAGAGAGATGGCGGGGTGTGCTGGGCACAACGGGCGAGGCGAAACAGGGGGTGATGGACAGCGGGCGCACAGTGTGAGCGGAGGGGCTAGCGGGCAGCAATAGCGAACAGCGGGCGGCAGAGAGAGAGAGAGAGAGAGAGAGAGAGAGAGAGAGAGAGAGATACATGTATGGAAGACCTCTAGGGTCTATGAGACAGTAAGTAATACAATGGTACCATGGATATACAAAGCCATGGAAGAACTGAAAGGAAGGCGTCAAGCTCATAGAATGGATCGTTCTCTCTCGTTAAGAACTCTGGGGCGTGGACCGGAGTGTGGGTATGGGTGGTGAGCTTTGAAGTTGGAGTTGAGGCAGTGGCATGGGCGGTGGACTTTGATGCGGATGTGTGTACCGCAAAGAAATCTGTGATGGCTCTCTCAGATGTGTTCTGTTAGGGATGGGCTCATCTCTCAGCATGCTTCCTCAACACTACATCCCTGTGTCGTCGAACAGCTAAAATATAATGGGCCGCATCCTCTACTGCACCTGTGGTGCATACTCTGCATGTACTCTCCTCTTGTGGGATATTCTGGACTTTGCCAGCCTCTATTATGAGGCGTGGGAGGATACCCTGAGCTGGCCAATCGCGATACGCATAGCATGTGACCTGTGTATTCGTATGTCTCCCAGAATCCATCCTCGGAGAGTCTCAAGAAGTGATCTGTGAAGAACTCACACTTTTTACCAATCTTTAACAGCAACACCCATGTTTGAAGAATGTATAGTCTGAGTGGATCTAACTGGATGATCCGGTAAATCTCATTGCTTGAGAGGTCGAGGTAGGGGGAATGTAGGTCATTTGTCATAAGAAATGTTTTGAGGTTTTGAAGGTTTTCTTCCAAAAGGTTTTGTCCCTCACTAAAAAAACTGAAGGTTTCAAAAAGTGCAATGTCATCAATGTATAGACCGAAGAGTGTAGGTTAGAGTGGGCAAACGCACTTAACCCCATTAGTGCTACATATATCTCTGGAGAGTCCACCGGGTGCACGTACTCGGCCCATTACTGCCTCATATACTGCCATCACACCCCATATTATATTATGTGAGAACTGGAGGTCCTGCATGTGTCCTATCCAATCGGATCGGGGGGGGGGGGGGGGGGGGGGGGGGGGGGGGGCTTTGGTGGGGTGGAGGCAACCGGAGTCAAACTAGAGTCAAATGCTTTGTGGAAATCCACAAATCAGCAATACACACGTGTCTTTCGTGAGAGAGGGAGAGAGAGAGAGAGAGGGATCTTATTAACGTCTACTAATGACCCAATGGGGGTGTGAGACCAAAAAGTTTTACAAAGGTTCCATGTGTAAACTGAAGATCATAAACATGCATATAAAAAAAATTGCCAAAGAAAAACTAGAACCGGGTACTACATGGGTCCTACTTGTACCATGAGAAGGTCGGGTACGACCAACGGTGCTCATCCTATGTCATCCTTATCTATGACGATATACACGGAGGCAATGTCCACTACATGGGGTGAAGCAGCTCTATGGCGCTGGAGGAGCTCGCACATGTGAAGCTAGTGGGGAAGAGGGTCCATGTCTTCCAGGACGGGGACGTTTGGCTCTGTGCTTGATCTCAGATAACTCCACGTATGTGGTGCCCAGGGGTCTGGGTTTCAGGGGCGGTGGTGTCCCACCTATGGCAATCCTCTCGAGTGGCGATGGGGCTGAGAATCTGCTACATTCCCTTGAGGAGGTCTGAGAAAGTCAGTGATGAATGGCTGAGTGGTATCCTCCTAGGCTTAGTGTCTTGTTTGTAGCCTCAGTAAGGCCTCTCAGTGCTGATACAAGTCTAGCAAATAAAGGCCCATTCATCTCTGTTTGTAGCCGCAGTAAGGCCTCTCAGTGCTGATACAAGTCTAGCAAATAAAGGCCCATTCATCTCTGGTGTATGTAGTGTACCACCTGCTTGAGGGGGCCAAACCCCTCTCTCTGGAGAGACCAAAACCTCCCATGAATCTCAAAAGAGAAAGAAAGAAAGTTCTGTTAACGTCTACAAAAGACCAATGGGTCTATGAGACCAAAATTGTTACAATGTGTCCATGAAGTGACAGAATCCTGATAAAAATCCAATTAGAGCTGAGAGAAAAAACAAGTCTTGTAAGTGCATGTGGTACAATCATACAGTGTGAGGGGATCAAAGTGGGTCCTTGACATCTTTGATTTTATGGAGGCTCTCCACTGTTAGACATCATCCCCTTCTTGCTGGCTTCTTGTTTGGTGTCCTATTTTAGCCTTTAAGGCTGACCATGTTAGCTTGAGGGGCTGGTCATCCCTCACATATGTTTTCCCATATTATTCCCCATTTTATGGAGTCTTGAGCTTTTTTCCCTAGTCATGGAGGACCTTTTTCCCTAGTCAACGGCCTTCATATGGGCATATATATAGCTGGCTTGCTTCCCTCATCTTCACTGCTTGCTTAGCATTGTTTGCTGCAGTCCCTCACATACGAGGGTTTCTCCCTTCTTACTCGGGACATGTATTCCTTTTGATGATGATATTGAGAGCAGGTTTTCACTTGTGTTTCCTCTCCATCTCTCTCTCTCACTCTCTCTCATGTGTTTCCACTTTCCCTTCTTCCACTGCACATTCTATCATGGAATCAGAGTGGCGGTGATCTACAGTGTTGGATGTTCCCTCCTCTCCCTCCTGGCTGTGTTTTTCTGTAGATGGACAGATCTGCGTTTTTTTCTCTCAGGTTGTTGCTGGTCGCCTGGTTTCATCTCGGCTCTTCTTCTCAGCAGCCCGTGGTCTTTCTTCATGAGTTTGACCTCTGAGAACCCCTTTCACACCTATTTCCAGGGTAGCAGCACCTAGTGTGCTTCGTTTTTCTACAGGTGGTTTCTACAAGCAGTTTTTCAGCGTTTTCTTCAGCCTATAGTGCTGGCCGCCTATTCTGTGCGGGACAGCAGCAGCCTATATGCTGCGTTTTTTCTCCTACGGGTTTTCTGATGCCGATTTGCTGATTGGAGGCTTGGGTGTAACTATTTCTTATGTGTTTCCAAAATTTGCCCTTTCTACTGCCCCGAATACCTCTGCGTTTTCAGATTTGCAGCCATGGTTGCTGCATTTTTTTGGACTGATTTCTGCTAGTAGCTCTACCTTCACTTGGGCTTCATTCGTTGGACCCGAAGGTACCTTCTCTTCAGCGTTTTTCCTCATAGAAGGTGTGGACACTGGCTGGCCTGAATTTTCAGGTTTGTAGCCCTTGTTTCGCTGCGTTTTCTTCTCCAGTGGACACAAATCACTTGCAGAGGGGGTGTTTTGTTTGGATTTTGGCTTTGGAGGAAATTTGGTACTTGAGGAGGATACTGAATTTCTGATTTCAGTTAGTGTTTTGCTGATTTTGGAGCATCTATACCTGTGTTTTGTTCCTGGCCTACACGGTTTCCCGGTTTCTTCATGTGCCTTGCCTTCTGTTGGCGGTGGAGTGCTGTTTTTTGTTGGACAGCAGTGTTTTGGCTGCGTTTTACTTCCCACAAGAGTTTTCTACACTCAGAGGGGACCCATCTCTAGCTACTTCACTTGAGGATCAGTTTCGGGAGCTGTTTTGTATCTGTGGAGACCTTCTTCTGTGACAGGAGTTTATAGATTTTGGAGGAGAGCAGTGATCTTTTCAGAGATCCTGAGCAGAGTTTATTTTGTCCGAGCCTGTGTTCTTTGCAGTGTTTGCAGAACAAGGAGAGTGTTTTGCCTTTGAGGTGTGATTCTTTTCAAATGGATGACTTGTTTGTTGCTGATTCTTAGGATCTTGTTATCGTTGCACTTTATATTCTTGCTTCCCTTCCTCATTGTGAGGAGTCTACCTTTGCCTCTCTTTGTGATGCTTCTAGGATGCCCCTCCCCCTGCCAGTTCTGCAGATTTGTTGTTTTGGAGGATGGAATTTTGGACCCAGTGGGATGCTTTGGATTTGTGGTTGCTAACCGTGCCTGGGGCACAGTGGTACTTCGAGAGTTTCTTGGATTTGGATCAGAATCAAGTTGGGCTTGTACCAGTCCGATAACATCAGTTTTCAGAGGGGGATGTGGAGTCCTTTCATCTAGCGATGCCCACCTTAGTGGAGTGTGCTTATGTATAGCATTGGGCAACTCATGGTACGGAGTTTGAGCAGATGGACCCCATCTTTTCTACAGAGTCTTTACATCTTGCGATGCTGACCTTTTCAGAGGATGCTTTTGTACAGTATTTGGCTACTCTTGGTACAGAGTTGGAGCAGATTGACTCTTTTCCATATTATTTCCCATTTTATGGAGTCTTGGGCTTTTTTCCCTAGTCGCGGAGGACGTTTTTCCCTAGTCGGCTGCCTTCATATGGGCATATATATAGCTGGCTTGCCTCCCTCATTCTTCATTGCTTGCTTAGCATTGTTTGCAGTCCCTCACATACGAGGTTTTCTCCCCTCTTGCTTGGGACATGTATTCCTTTTGATGATGATATTGAGAGCAGGTTCTCACTTTTGTTTCCTCTCCATCTCTCTCTCTCACTCTCTCTCTCTCCTGTGTTTCCACTTTCCCTTCTTCCGTTGCACATTCTATCATCCACTATGGAGGGGCACTCTTGTATCTCTGGTGGATCTATGATTGTATGGAGGCTCTCCATTGTGGTGAGGGGAACTCTTGCATCTCAAAAGGATCTGAAGTTGTTGGGTGGAGCATCTCCTTGGACCACTGGGTCTCGAGTGCTGCACTTGGATCTCTTTATCTAGGAGGAGGTGGGGTGGCACCTGTTGCATATGCATTGTCAGTGCACGCTTCTTGGTCTATTGAGTAGGGGCATCTGGGTCAAAAGTGAGAAAGGAAAGGAAAGATATATTAACGTCTACAAGAGGCCAAAGTGGCCTATGAGACAAAAGTACCAATACATCCAAAACTCAAGGAAACTAAATTTCCTGAGTAGAAAATGAAAAGCATTAACTGAAAAACAACTAGCTATAACATGTGGCCAAAGAGGAACTAGTGGCCTAATACAACTTCCAGAAAAAGGCATATCTGATAAAAGTGTGGAACTGGAAAAATGGTAGGCTATGGGAAGCAGTTGAGATAGACTCATCCCATAATGTCTCGCATAGGTTGATCCAACATAGATAGGCTGAAGTGCCGAGGTCGTGCCGCAAGATGTCGTGCCAATATCGCTTGTATCCTTTGATAATGTCTCGGCTGGGATCGTGGTCAGGCGGGTTGTGGACACCGTGCTCTACATAGCTCTCTAACTATGTCCAGGCTGACTCCTCGAGGTGGCTGTGGGCCCAGTTGACTCGTGGTCAACGGTGCGCGGGGTCGTTGCTGCTTTGAAGAAGTCGGTAAGGGTGCGCTGGCTTGCGTCTTAGACATATCTCCCTTGTTTGGAGCGTAGGATGTGGTCTCCGTGTCTGTGCAGCTTGAGGAGAAAAAGCCCAAGGCAACGCTGGTTTGAGTAGTCCATCACTCTGGACAATGACCCAAATCCATCTCGGAAGAGGCAGTGAAAGCGCCCCCAAATCTCGTAGTACACTGGGCACCGACATATGTAGTGCTCCTCATCTGTGTGGATGACTCTAGCGCGAGTCTAGAGTATCTGTTCCTGGAGAGGCTCCATAGCCTATGTATGAAAGTGACTGTCTGGAAGAGGGCCTCGGCTACGATTGGTGGGGTTCCCATCTCTGCCCGGACTATCTCATGTGGTACTGATGATTTACTCTTGATCATGCGGGAGATCATCATCACTAGTGGTCTCTCCATCTGCTCCCACCAATCACAAAACTCCCCTCCACTTGAGGCTGGCTGCTCTGTTGTAGATCCACTCCTCCATCTATGATAGAGACTCGGCCCCCAGATGGGAGCGTTGTACAAAAGGGCTGGTTTAACCAATGTGTCAAAAAACCAGAGCTTCTTCCGAGGCTCATGAAACTGGATGTGTGCACGCTGGCTCTCCAGGGCTCCGAGTGCAGCATATCCTCTAGTCAATTTGTCCTCCACCGCCCTCTCGTAAAGTGCGGTCCAGCAAAAGTGACCCCTAGGTAGACATATCTCTTGACCTCTGTACTGTCTCCCCACCATAGGTGAACTGAGGCAACCGGTCGGCCCACTGCTGAGAGGTTAAACACCATTACCTTGGTCTTCCCAAGGTTCATTGTAAGGTCCCTATCCTAGCAGAAGGTCTGTAATGCATGCAGGTGTCTCTGCAGCCCCTCTGGTGTAGCTGAGATAAGTACAATGCCGTCGGCATAGAGCAACAGAGGGATCAACACTCCTCCCAAGCCAACTCCAGGTCCTCCTAGTCTATCAATGTAGTCGGAGATCTCATCAATGTATAGCCCAAAGAGTGTGGGTGATAGCGGGCAACCCTGCTTCACCCCAATAGTGCTGGTGATCTCCTCTGACATCCCTCCCGGAGCCTAGACCCGGCCTCTGACTGACTCATACAATGCTAAGACTCCCCATCTCATCTTATCGGGCACCCCCATGTCCTGCAGCCTTTGCATCAGCCTCCCTCGTGGTACTGTGCCAAAGGCCTTGCGGAAATCCACAAAGCAACAATATACTCTCCTCCCATGAGCTCTGCCCTCCTCGATGATGGCCCGAAGCGTGAAGATGTGATCCAGGATAGAGTATCCCCTCTTGAACCTCGCCTGTCCATGTGCCCGATGCTGATGTGTCTGCCCATTTGCTCAACTCATGCTCTAGTACCGATCCATAGAGCTTGGCTAGCACGTGGCCAACCATGATGGTCCTATAGTTACTCGGAACCGTAGGATCACCCGCTTTTAGGATCGGTACTATAGTATTTTCTGACCAACTGGCGGGGAAACCTTCGCAAACCTTCGCAAAGGGCCCGATTGAACAGGTGGGCTAAGAGTGGCGCAAGCACATCCCTCGCATGCGAAAGGTGCTCTGCCACTAATCCATCATGATCCTGGGCTCGACCATTCTGCAACCTGTCAATGGCGTCGCGGATCATGCCGACTAGGAAGAAGGTGGAGGAGGTTAGTCGGCTCTTTGGTGGTCAGGGGAGAGGTGGCTGTCCGGGTATCTGGTAGAGCGAGGTAGCATAAGCATGCCATGTCTCCGGTGAAGTAATAGGTGTCTGGGCTCTGGGTGTCTGGAAAACTTGCCACGCCTCCTTGCTGTCTTGTCCCAAGAAAAGATGGTACAACTCATGCTCCAACTTCGCCAGGTAGGCTTGCTTCTTCCTTCGCACGAGGCGGCGAAAGGTCACGCGCCTGGCAATGTGTACAGATCCCCTGTGCTTCCTCTTGGATGAGGCGGCCACGGGTTTCCTGGCATTCATCATCATACCAGCCTTTCTGTGGGACATTCTTGATTGGAGCTGTGATGAATGGCTGAGTGTGAGGGAAGTACATGGCAGCTGACGTGTGGAGTGTCGAGGCGAACTGTGTCGTGAAGTCCTCCAGCGGTACATGTCCTGCAGAGCACTGTACAAGTGGTTGCCGTAGCCAGATGCCGTCTCTCTGGTGAAGTGGTATCGGGGGTGTCTCTGGGGGCTGCTTGGTGGTGGCATTGGATCAAAGCGGCATGCAATGCTGAAGGAAAGGTATGCATGATCAGCAGCAGCCAGCTACAATGATGGGGTGAGGTGAGACTGTAAAAGACTGTATGTCCGGTATGAGAGATAATGGTCCCAGCACTATACTCACACCGGGTCTGTCTGTCATGGAGCACGCTCTTGGCCGCCTGCTGTGTGCATGCTTATGTGAAAAGCATGTGAAGGCTCCTGAACCTGGCCATCGAGCGAGGCCATGAGTATAGCCAATCCGTGTGCTCCTCCTAGCTCTAGCAGATGATCTCCATAATCTGAATCCTCCATGTCCTGGGAAGTCCTGTCAAGTCCCAACTCCTCTGGTGCTAGATCTCTGTACATGGGCTCATCACTCTCAAAAAAGGGCACCAAATGCTGTTTCGTACGTACGTTGAAGTCACCTGCCAACAGTACATCTCCAATGTTAGAATAGTGCATGACATCCTATAAAGTGGGAGGTATGGTGACTTGCCCTCTGCATGGGTGGCGTAGGTGGAGCCTTTGGGCATGAAGTAGCATATGGCAACATAAATATCACGTGGCCGATCAGATTGTATGCGGATCCACATGAAAAAGGCCTCCTCATCTCTCCTCATGACCTGCACGACATGCTGTAGCTCCTCCTTGTAAAGGACAGCAACCCCTCCAGATCCTCTAGTACCTCCACGTGACCTTGCCTGAGGGCGGCAAGTGGAATCCCACCTGTAGCCTCTGACCTTTGGTAAGCGGGTGCCCTGGTGTGTCTCCGTATAAAGTACAATGTCTCTGCCTCTGAAAGTCTCCTACATCCCCACATCTGTCCTCATCGCCCCATTGCAGTTCCACACTGCAAATCTCAGGTGTGTCTCATAGGCTGCGCCCCGTCATGGGCGCCTCTCTGTGATGATCACATGACCATCCGGTAAACCGCCCACTTGCCTGCCTTGCGGGCCTCTAGAATCTGTAGCATACATTTCCTCCGATGTGCTACTTGGGCTGGTGTGAGATCGTCCTCAAGGTAGATTTTGTCTACCTTGAGTGCTCTCCTCTTGGAGAGAAACCCTCACCGTGTCTCTAGGTCCACGAACTTGAGGATAAGTGGCCGCTCCTTGGCAATGTCTTTCCCTACTCTTCATTCACCGACAATAATAGAGGTGTCGGCCACTCCCATACGCCCGCAAATGCCCTTGGCATTCTCTAATGGGCTATCCTTCTCCTTCCATCCCACCACTTGCACGTGAGGTGCGCGGATCTTCCTCTTCCTCTCCTCCTCCATGGCCGCATTGATGAACTCCTTGCTCGTCGGTGGCTTGCACCTCCTCTTGGGCCTTCTTGGCCACCACCACCCATGTTTTGATCTCCTTTGCTACATGTGTTTTGATGTCTTCAAGGTCCTTAGTGACGTGTGCAGGCATGACCTTTTTGATTTCTCCTTCCTCCCCCTCAAGGAGCTCGATCTCCTTCTTGTAAGTGACCACTTCGTCCCGCAACTCCGCAATGACCTTGTTGCACTCATGCAAGCACTCTTCAATATCTGCTTTCCACGAGGCAAAATGCGCTCGCATCTCCTCATAAACTTCGTCTTTCCGCTCCGCCAAGCTTGGTGCACATCGTTGCCATGGCGTCTTCTGTGGTCTTTTGGGCCCCCTTGAGGTTGTTTTCGTGGTGGGTCTTTTAGATGTCCCGCAACACCTCTATTGCTTTCTTTTGCTTGCTGTCCGGTGCCGCTTCGAGGTAGGTCCATACGACGGAGTACTTCCCGCCATGCTCACCACGTGTACGGCCATCCAGGGTTGTTCCGTGAGTCTTCCCCTTGGGTGATGCTCCTGCCATGGTAACCCTTGGACTGAAGGGCTCTCCTGCTGTTCAGACTATGTTGCTGCCTTGCGGGCCTGATCTAAGGGCAGGTGGGATATGGGAGGCGGAAGGGCCCAGCGCACAGAGGCAGGAAAGAGCAAAGAGTAGACGGAGCGAAGTGGGTAGTGCGAAGAGCAGTGTGAAGCGAAGTGGGGCAGGGCGAAAAGAGAGAACATGGCGAAGAGCAGTGTGGAGCTAAGTGGGCAGCGCGAAGAGAGAAGATGGCCACCTGCGCGAGGCGCGATCAGCAGTGGGGCTAAGGGTCACGCCATGGCGCAGAGAGAGAGAGAGAGAGAGAGAGAGAGAGAGAGAGAGAGAGAGATTAAGATTAAGCGTCTACTAAGTACTCAATGGGCCTATAAGACCAAAGTGATACAATAATGTCCATGGCATATCTCATCATGGAACGGAAAATAAAATAGAAACAAAACAAAGCTATCTCACTAGGGTGATACAAAACTGTCCATGGAATCTCATCATGGAATACTAGGAACATGGAACACGAGGAGCATCATCCCCCAATAGATGGTATACCACTCTCTAAAATGTCAAGCTTGGGGCTAATGAGTATGGCCGATAGATCTCCCACAGCTACGTCATGTGGAAAGGTAGCTCAATGGCGGTGGAGCATGTCCTGGATCTGGAGAATATGAGGGGATTGTGGCCGACATCCAGGGGGCGCGGGCGATGGGCACGTTGAAATGCAAAGGCCTAGTCCGAGGTAACTCCTCTCAGGCAAGGTGGGTCCAGAGCAACGCGAGATGGGTCCACAAGATCCACTATATGGGTGGCCTCCACCTCCTAGGTCCAAAAGAAGCTAGTGAGGGAGGGGTCGGGGTGGTTGAGGCCGATGCTCTCTAAAGAAAGTGTCCTTGTGTCTATGGAGCTCAAGCAAGAAGAGCCCTAGGCACTGCTGCTCTGGGAAGTCCATGATCTTGGAGAGAGAGAGAGAGAGAGAGAGAGAGAGAGAGAGAGATAAAATGTCTACTAAAGATGAAGCTAGGAGGTGGGCTGTCTAGTCCCTTGTCCTTTACCGATCCCTGGACCCATTATGCTCAGGTGCATACAAAGGCTTATGGTTCTTGGCGAACTTAACACCCGAGGCCAAAACTCGCCATGAATGTAGGAGCTGCTATAAGTCGCTTTATATAGAGACCTTCTTTCAAGGATCAGAAGGCCCCCACGACTCAAGCAGTTGGATGGGGGTGGGTGTCCTTCTCGTGGGTCTGGAAGAAGCTGGGGTGATGATTGGCTGATGGGTGAGGGTCGGGGTGGTTGGGGCCGAAGCTCTCTCAAGAAAGTGTCCTTGTGTCTGCGGAGCTCGAGCAGGAAGAGCCATAGGCAAGGCTGGTTGGGGAAGTTGATGATCTTGGAGAGTGGGCCAAATCCCTCATGGAACAGACAGTGAAATCTCCCGCATATCTCATAGTATACTAGGCAACAACATATGTAATGCTCCTCTGTCTCAACCTCTGTGTGGCATAATCGGCAGATCTTCTTCCCTGAGTCTCTGTATGAGTAGTTTCTCCTAAAGCTTGCCTGGCCTGTGGCTCTTTGCCCCTGTCTCTCTGCCAAAAGGTTGATCTCAGCCTTCAAAACTGCCCCATAGATCTTGGCCATCATCTGGCCTATCATAATGGTCGTGTAGTTGGTGAGATCAGTGGGGTCTCTTGCATTATGGATGGTCTTCACATAAAGCCCTGTTGAAGAGTTTTGCAAGAAAGGGGGCTAGGATTTTGTGAGTGGAGATGGGGTTCAGGGGTGGGTGGCCAGGATGTGCAAGAGATGGTGAAGCTGAAGTATGTGTAGTCAGCCCCAATAGGTGGTAGTGGGATGCATAAGTGTTGGTGTGTGGCATAAGATCAGGAGACCCCATCAAGTAGTCTCACAGTAGTTCCACCTTCTTGGACCAACTTTTGGCTATTATGGCGAAGGCATCAGCATGGAATGCCTTGGTTCCTTCAATCGCAGCCATGTGTTTGTCCTTGAAGACTCTGATTTCCTCCATCTCCTTCTCATATAGAGCCTTGAGACGTCCAATTTCATTGTCATGATGCTCCTGTACTGAAAGAATCTTTCACGCTAGCTAAGGCACCCAAATGTGGGTCACCACTGGGCTTCTCCATAGTAACAAGGCCATTGATGGCATCCCCATCTGTTTATAGTAACAAGGCCATTGAGGTTTTCACTCCATTTGTTGGGCCTGGTCACTCTGTTATTAGTGCTGTTACTGTTGTTGGAGGGTGGAGTCACCGTCAGGGTGGATTAAAGGGGAAATTAAACAATTGCCATCAAAACCCTTTTTTTTCTGTGATTTTTGTCTCTGTGATTCGCAGCTCAAGAAAAGAGAGGTTATTAACGCGTTGAGGGGGCTGAAGTGGCTTATGAGACCGATGTCATACAATATGTGAGTACTGTGGTGGAAGATGCATAGGGCATCCCCTACAATGTAAACAAAACATAAGGAAAAATAGGTGGAAATTGTGAAGTGTGCCAAGAAGATAGTGATGGACAATCAAGACACGGTAGAGAGGGAAGATCTCGTCCGGTGACGAACATGAGGGCATCCAAACTCATGGATCGCCTTAAGATAAAAAATGGTCGTCTGACCCTGAGGTGGAATGTGTCTGGGTGTGGTGTCACATAGAGGGTGGTCTCATGACATGGTACCTACAAAATTTGCCATGCTTGAGGCTGCTGATCATCTCGTAGGGAAAATCCTGGCGTGGTGGAGATCTAGGAAGCAAGGGGTTATCGGTGCAATGCTTCTTTTGAAGCGCCTATGGTGTGGAGGAAGTCAGAACAGTCCATATGTGATATTAGGTCTTCGCAACTACGTGGACCATAGAGTACCACCACCTTGCCTCTGTTAACTGTTGAACGAAACGCTTCACAGTAGCTTACAGACCCAACATGAACTTCTTCCATTGTCTTTCCTCTGCCTGTGTGAGGTGAATGACCAGTTTTTGAAGGTGATTGGCAAGCCGCAAGATGCACCACAGTCTCTTTCCTCCTGGCATATGTTTGTGAACGCTTCATTGAAGGCCTAGTTTGTCCTAGACCTTACTGTGCAGACTGTACCCATCATGCATTCAGCATGTGTGGGTCTCCATCCAGCCCTTACCTCCTGCATGCTCAATTCTTTTTAAGTAGATATTTATATTTTCACAAATAAAAGACTGTTCCTAATGCACCTTACCTTGGTCACTACATTCCATACATGTGCAGGATATACTATGCCCAACGTTTTCAACCACTGTGATGCATTAACACGACTGAAAATGACACCATCTTCGTACATATCAAGATTCTCTTCATTTGAAACATTTGAGTTTTGATACTGATGATTCTATTGATTTTGTTGATCTGCAGGCTCAAGAGGCGGGCTCATATTTTTGTAGATGGTTTTCCTTTTGCTTGCACAAGCATGCCCATAAAGGGCTTAAGCATTTTTATGGCTTCTCACGACTTCTCCTGATTATCTCGCTGGGAGCTGATCAATAATGCAGTGGCATGGCAGATCTGGAGGGCATGGTGTTGAGAACTTTAGGAGAGGCCATGAGCACCGTGGGCAAATCGAGGCCTCAGCAACATCACCTCAGGAGAGGTCATAGAGCGCTCTCTGGACTGATCTTGTCCATATTCTTTGCTGCCATTGAGGGCAACTCCCAGGCTATGGAGGAACGGTTGTATGCTTTTCTTTGCACTTGGAAGTGTCCTTTCTTGACCAAAGCAGGGTGCCATCATTCGGCATTCCCGTCCCCTAGTGTGCCTAGTCCTGCTGCCCCCTTGGATGTAGTCTCCCTGCAAGAGTAGCCAGCCATGTTGCAGGAAACAGCAGCACCGCCACACATCAAGCTCTCTTCTTACAGCCAATTCATCTCTGAAAGGTTGTAATCGGTGTAATCTTTTTTACTAATAGAAGGGTTAATGTTTTTGGGAAAGAAAAGGATGAGAGAGCTATTTTGTGAGGTACAAACAAGCTTTGATTGTTGGGTGTTTTAGGTTTGAAAGTAGATCTCACACTCTTTTTTTGTTTAATTGGAGGGTCATAATTTCTTAAATCTATGAATGCATTAGTATGTCCATCATGTCCTCACTCTGTTATGCTCCTTTGCTAAGAAAGTGAATTTAGAGCACAAGCGACAAGTTTTTCACACTAGGCTGACCAAGCCAAAAAGTTGTACGACCAATATTACTATTCTTAAGCAAGTACGTACATAAAGTCCTTAGAGTTTTCCTATTTTACACTAAACTCAAGATAAGTCTGCTTTATATGTCCTTGTGTCATCTTACAAAAGATAAGTACATGTTCGAACGAGTAAGATGACAAAGTTTCTTATGGTTATGTCAAGAGAGTGAAGTCATGTTACCTTATGGATGAGAGAGAGAGAGAGAGAGAGAGAGAGAGAGAGATCTGTTGGGTTACATTGAATATGAATAGTAATAGAGGTTATAGAGGTTTTGCATGCCAAGACAATGAAGCCATGTTACCTTACGGATATAAGAGAGAGAAATAGTGTGTGTGAGATGTGTTGGGTTACATTGAATATGAAAAGTAATAGAGGTTGTAGAGGTTTTGCATGCCAAGTCTTCATTGGCTCTAAAAGTAGTGTGAATCCTTCAACATGAGTTAGTTGGTAGAAGTGATCCACACCCATTGATTGGGAGAATGAGTGTTAGGATCCCATGGAATGATTGGCATGGGTAGATGGAGATCCGGGATATCTTGGCGCGACAAGGTATTGTGCTCGATTTTATGCACGATGCCTAGATGTCGAGCTTTTGTATGACGAAAACTTTTTTAGGTATTGAATATGATCTCGAGCTCCATCAAATTTGTCTCATCATCCTTGAGATGTGGATGGGCTTGGTTTTTCCTAGCTCTCCAAGCCTCTAGGTGCTCTGTGTATTGCAACTCATCTTACTATTTTGAATGCCATCCTAAGCATATTTTCTACGTATTCACGATGGTGGTGGAACGTAAGCAGGTAGTTTGTGAAATCCTTTGTTTCAAGGCATATGATATCTAGCCTTATAAGTTTAGACTTCGCGGTTCGACACTCGTGAGTCTATCGTCGGCCTGGCTTTGAGGTTGCTGTCTCGCTGAGGACACATTTTGTGAATGCTCGTGTGGATCCCTTTGTGTGATGAAGTAGTCCCTCACATTGGTTCTTTACTCTTCCCCAAGTTCCTTATTCCTCGTCTAAATGGAGAAGAGCTGAAACTGGGTTTCACGGTAAAGGCACTTCTATAATGGGCTCTGGTGGAGAGTGGAACTCTTGCTGCATTGTGTGCACTTACTATTGTGTGTACCAAAGAACATTTTTCCATGGTGATACAACAAAAGAGGCATGTCCCGTTTGTGATAACTGCAATTGTTCGGTCAGCTTAGAATAAACCCGACACCAAATGTTTGAAACATTATAGTGTTGGACATGGTTTAAATGCTTCTTGTGGGAGAAAACCTTAAGATTCTAGGGCTTATTCCTCCTCCTCCTTCAGTAGAGCTGCACCCACAAATAGGGCGGTTGAATGTCTTGTTCATTAAATTTAAGGCATTGTTAACAGAGCCAGTCGTCGGTGAATCCAGAGTTCGGATGGTAGTGGTGGGGACTCCTATTTCGAGGGGTTTCGTTGTTTCGCCACTCACGTTTGTGTTTCCTTGCTTATTTCTTACCAAAGCTCCTCGTTGGAGGTGGATTCGAAGAATTCTAGTCTTCTTAATAGGGGAGCACTATACTTAGTGATGGTCGTTTGTTGGGATGTAAAGCTTGGTGGGTTTGAGGATGTGTGATTTGATGTGCTATAGTTGACTGTATTGTCGTTTCTAAAAAATTAGACCAAATCATATTCACATTAAATCTCCCTGGTGTTTTTGGTGTCTTAAAATGATTTCATAGAACTTTTTTTCAAGTTAAATTTCTTAATTTGTTTTTTTTTGCTGCGAGGCTCAGTTTCCAAGTTCACGCCTCTAGACTCACGTCTCCAAGCTCATGTATGTAGGATCACATCAGCAGGTTTGCGTATACAGGTTCATGTCTGTAGACTCATGCCTATAGGTTCACGTCTCTTGGCTCATGTATCCAGGTTCATGCCTCTAGACTCACATGTGCATGGTCATGTCTTTTTTGGTATGAACTCGGCTCCCATACTTCTCTTGTATAATATGAGCCTACCTGTGGCACATAAATCTAGGAGCTGGGCCTATGACAAGGATAATAAGTGTACTTAATTCTCCAATAATTATGAAGGACGAGAATTTTCCTTGGAATTTGTAGCTCGTATAAATTGTTTAATAAGAAAAACTTCCATAATATAGGTAGGTGTGTCAATATGAGTCTTTATGGTAGTAATAGTTGGTTCGTACTATATTAGGAATACCTACCTCTAGACTCATGTTCCCAAGCTCACGTATGGAGGTTCACATGTCCAAGCTTATGGCTCATGTGTCTAGAATCGTGGCTCATGTGTCGACGCTTATGTCTTTTTATGCAAGACTGTGGGCTCATGTCTCCTACCCGAGTTTTTGATTTTTTGAACTAGATAGGGTGAGATTAATGATCCTAATCTTAATTAATGCTTGCTATGTAACTATTTAAGTTTTTTAATTATTTTTTGATGGTGTAGCATGGTTGCAATCTACCAATTCTAATAATGCATGAATAAATTATGAAAAAATGTGAAATGCATGAACAAAAATTGGCATTCTCACTTTAATTTAACCTAATGAAGCTTAATGCTCATATTTTTGAAGTGGATTTCACTCTTAATCATAACTGTTAAGCTAATCCTTGGATAAAAGTAATGAAATCTAAGTCTCTTAGGCTCCAATTTCATGAAAATAAAACAAACTAGGGCTTTGTCCTACTAATAGATGAAATAGGATGCCCTAATGCAAAAGATACTTTAAATCAAAATCAAACACACAAATAAACACATCCAACGGGTCCAGAATCGTATCTTTTTTGGAGTGTGACCTCCTAATCAACATTGAAGTAATATTGGGTAGTTTCAATCGCTTGGAATAGATAGAAAAATGGAGCTAATCCCTAGGCTAGTCCTCGATAGTGGTACCAAATATGTTCACTCCAAGAGCTTTGCCAAAACGTGTCATGTTGGGTCTTGTCTTTGAGCCGCCGCAAATATAACTTTCCATTGTGGGAGTGCTAACTTATCTCTGTTGTATCTTTACTCTATTGTCCCATTAAAATGCTCCTTGCCAAAGGGGCAAAGGGAGATTTCTCAATGTCTAGATGGAGACAAGAAGAGATGGTTCGTCGTGATGGTTCTCTCTCAAAAAAGACGGGGAAAGAAGCCAATGCAAGATAAAAACTTGTAGCTGCCATGTTGTTAACCCAATTCTAGGGTTAACAAGAGCTACCGCCATTATCTTACATCGAGGAGTCACGGTAGATACACCAAAGAGTCATACATTCAAGATATGAAGCAATAGTATCCAAAGCTATAACTTGGACGGGCTCCCGTAATAATGGTGTGACGGAGTATTTATGGCGATTTCCGCTTCAAGAGCGTGTGGTAGCAAGTTAGAATGAAGTCCTAAGTGATGTACTTCATGGATATATTATGAAAGTAGTCATTGTAATAGTAGTAGACTTCTTATGAGCCTAAAAGTGCTCGGTCGGCCACAGTTTAAGTGAGTGTGAATACTTATGGCTATGTATGTAAGTGAATATCTCTCATAATACAACATACTCTCCCATTGTGCAATTGAGTCTTGCTCTTGTTAATCTCTCTCCCTAATGCATGCTAGTCAGTGTGTGTGAGTGAAGTGAGGTGAGAGGAGAGAAGGGTATCCGCAGTGCAACGTGGCGGTGTGACAACGTTCACGGGAGGCACGATAGAATTGCTTCTCAAGGAGTTGTAGAGCTTGGAGACCTCAAGGGTTACAAGCTCGGCCATTGGAAAGATCCTCACGATAGTTGCGGTTCACTACGTAATCTCTTTTTTAATGTGTTTCAAGGAGGGTTAGAGTGAGCCATAACATTTTTGGCGCCACTGTCGGGAAGCCATTCCTTGGCTTTTTCCATCGTTTTTCCTCTAATCTACGCATTACCCATTGCCCATTATCTTGATTAATGGTTTCCCATGAAAAAGATGTGGATTTTATAGTGATTTGTGTGAGATTTGGTGTAGAATAGCTCTTTTTTTATTTTTGAAAAGAACGCCTTTTGCTTAATTTTTTAGCTTAATTTGTTATTTTTATGGTTTTTCATGTTCTTAGGGCTGACACATAGTTTGTATTAGGCTTAGTTTGTATCCATTGCATCAAATAATACAATAGAATGTAATTTTTAGTGAATGTTAGCTCTCTTTCGTGTTAAACATAAAACTAAGATCATTAATTTTAGTTTCATTATGTGTTTATGTTGAAATTATTTGGATTAGAGTGTTTGAAATTGTTTGGATTAGAGTGTTGGCAAACATTAGGAGTAGCTTAATCTTTCAAAAAATTTCTTAAAACCATCAAAAATCTTTGAATTTAACTAATTTCTTTTAATGGACTGGTGTTTATCATTAAGGGTGAGGTAAAAAAATTAGAAGATGTGTTAATTAGGAGTCTAAATTGATCATATGACTAGTCGAAATTGATGTTTTTGAGTGTTTTGAGAGCATCTAGATGCATCAAAACACCTAATCACGTCAAATTTTTTATCATATGGAGAAATTTGACTCTCTTTGCTTAATTTTGCCTTAAAAGAGGATATCATAATTAAGAGTCTAATTAATTTCTTATTTTAGATTAATTTACACATTTGATTCATAAAGATTAGCATTCCCTTACTCTATTCAATGATGTGCTCAATTGTGTGAATTAATTAGAGATTAGTGATTAATTAAAGTCTTTGATAGTATAAAAAAGAAAGATTAGTGAAAGAATTAATCTTAGATTAATTTTTAATCATTTTTTACATAACTTATTAAGGTTAATGAGCATTCAATGAGTAGATGCTCATGAGTTGTAAAATTATCCATTTTTGGGGGTCATTTATGAAGGGTATAAGGGGTGTCATTTATGAAGGGTATAAGGGGTGTCATTAAAAGGTTGACTTTTTTTATTCCCACTTACCTTTTTGAAAAAATACCCATATCTCTTTCATTTTAAATTCAAAAAAATATTCCCCCCCCCAAAAAAGAAAATTTGTATTTTCCACTAGACTTCAAATTTTTTAAAAAAAATTAATATTCTCGTGAAGTCCAGCTCACAACGTGAGCTTTCTA
The DNA here is from genome assembly GCF_041138505.1 of Cibotium barometz. Lineage (NCBI taxonomy): Eukaryota > Viridiplantae > Streptophyta > Polypodiopsida > Cyatheales > Cibotiaceae > Cibotium > Cibotium barometz. The sequence continues at coordinate 34,963,933 of NC_141104.1, read as the reverse complement.
CAACTTCACGAGACGAAAGGGTTTATGCCCAAAAGGTTCACGCTCTCGGAAATTGCGCTAAAAAAGAATTTAATATTTTCGTAAAGTCCGATTCACGATGTGAACCATTTTTTACAACTTCATGGCCAAAAGGTTCACGTTCTCAGGAGAACCGCGTCCATTTTTGGTTCATAACGTGAACCATTTTCTATAACTTCACGGCCAAAGGGTTCATGTCCTCGGGAATCACGCGAAAAAAAACGAATTTAATATTCGCGTGAAGTTTGGTTCACGACGTGAACCATTTTCTGCAACTTCATGGCCAAAGGGTTCACGCCCTTAGAAACTGCACACAAAAAAATAATACAAATCTTTTTGTGAAGTCCGGTTCATGACGTGAACCACTTTCTGTAACTTCATGGTTAAAGGGTTCACGCCCAAAAGGTTCACGCTCTCATGAATCCCGTAAAATTTTTTTTAATATTCCCATGAAGTCCGGTTTACTAGGTGAACCATTTTCTGTAACTTCACGGCCAAAGGGTTCACGTCCTTGGGAACTAAAAAAATAAAAATAAAAAAATTAAGCTTTTCGTAAAGTTCGGATTACGACGTGAACCATTTTCTGCAACTTCACGCCAAAGGATTCACGTCCAAAAGAAACCGCGCTAAAAAAGACAACGAATTTAATCTTTTCGTCAAGTCCGGTTCACTATGTAAACCGATAAGGGTTCACGGCGTGAGACCCTTCGTTCACGTGAACAAAAATAAATAAATTTAAAAAATCAAAATTTATAAAACCCATGAAGTACATCGGCGTGAAAAGGAGTCCGTCTAGAAAACACCCATGTTTGGAGGCCCGTATCTCCTAAACCTTATATTTGATGAAGGTGCTCTAGGGCTCATTGAAAAGCTGACATCGAGCTCTTTGACTTTGGACTTGGCCGTCCGAAGTCAAAATCGACCATTTTGGCCTCCAACCAGTAGCCTCAAAATTCGACTTGGAAATCGAGACAAAAATCACCCAAAAAACACACAAAATCGCAAAAAAAATAGCGCGAAAACAACAAGTCATATTCGGGCTACTTTTGGAAGGTTTAAACGACAAAATCACAGACAACTCAGGGAAACAAAGTTGCAGTACTCCAAAAATACTATAACTCCCTCATATAGAGTTTTTCAAAATTCCTTTTGGAACACCCTGAAAAAAGTGTTCCGAAATAGGAAAAAAAATCTTGGAAAAATTTTTCGTCTTGAGACAGTGATGGAAGATAGGTTTTAGTAGCACCTCTTCCATTTGAGAACTTACTAGTATACACTCTTTCTGAAAAATTATCTCTAAGGTCGTTCACGTGCGTATAGCGAATAAGCTAATTAGGGCAAACGGACACCCATTTGACCCAACGAAGAGTACGCCAAACCTGTTGAGACTGTAACAGCCTGTGGGAGAATATAAAAAGCAAAAAGAAAAAAGAAAAAAAAACTTATGTTTGCTCATTAAGGAGCATTTAGGCACTCTGACATGGCCACGATAGAGGGATTGCCAGGGATCACACAAGGACTGAACCCAATGGCTGACATCTTCGAGCCATTGAGATCTATGCCGCAAATGCACCTCCTTCTCTTCAGCAATGTACTCGTAACTCTGCTAAGTGCTGATAACAATTCCAATCTTCATATTCCAGACATATAAATCTCTAGAATCGATAGGCTCATTCCGCTATAGCATCTTGCCCCAAAGACTACGGGCCTTTATCATGATTCTCATATGTTCTATCGCATCTCCACTTGTTATCGTGCGCACAAATCTTTGCAAACCCTATCAAGGGTATCCTTGAGAGTATAGTTGGGGCCATTAGAAGAAGACATAATGAGATCAACAAAGATTAGTGGATGATGATGATGAGGATTGTTAAGGTAGAGAATGATGGTGAGGGAGAGAAATACAATAAGAGGGAGAGGGAGGCAATAAGATTTGGAAGTGAGGCTTAGTGTAAGACCCAAGGGTCACAATTATAGATACATCATGCTAAAAGTAAAAAGGAATTTTGTATGGATATTCCCTAAATTTAGAAAAGTAGATGCATGGCTATTCCTCCCTAAATTTAGAAAAGTAGATGCATGGATAAGTGCTATGTGTAAAAAAAAAGAATTACATGAATAAGTAATATATTCAAGAAAATCTACGTAGACATGAACATTAAGAAGACCTTGAAATAATAAATGAACATATTCCAGCTATTGATATACAACCATATTGATTGTCTTACTAAAATATTTAAAAAACGAAAAGTAAATAGACCTTGCTAGAGAGTTGATCGAACCATGATACTACAAAGGACATTTTACTGAAGGACCTTTTCAAAACTACAATACAATGTCATCAACAGTATAAGGTCCTTTTCAGATTGTTCTCCTACTGTTGAACATTTTCATTAGGTCCTCCTTTTTTAGAGTGGGTTGATGTATAAACATATTATGGTTCGCATCTAACCCAAAGATACACAAATATATTAAATAAAGGTGCTTGTTTGCACAGTATGATCGACCAGTCCCTACCCTAATTTGAAAATTGGGACACTTGCATGATGGTTTCGTTCCCATAGTCATCCAATATTTTTTACTACGTAGTAGGGATTCCTCGGTCTCAATTACAAACACTTACATCAATCTGGTCTTAATGACCAAATGCTCAAAGACGGTTGTAGATATGTTTTAAATTTCTAAATCTATTCTCTTAGTTGCCATATCCAATATGCCACTTCTGTACTTTGTTGACCAATTGGCTACATCATTTGCTTCTTGGTGTAGTCCCTTTTGCAACACAAATCCACTAGCCTCTAATGCTCAAACCTCCTCCACAGTAAGGTTTGTATCTCATCCAACTTGGCCATACAATTGGGGGGTCTAGCAGGTGATTGACATATGGTATTATATACTCTCTCCAAGTATGATCCACACTGTTGCAAAACCATATGAACTTACGCCTCTACCCCCCTGACCACACTGTCTTATACCATAGAAAGATGGAGCTGGGACTCCTGTGCCCACAGCTCTTGATTCTCTTCTTACACTTTCCATCTTGGCCACCTAACCATCCTTGCCACATGACCTTATTGTGTGTAGAGGTGCTCAATGTATAGCCCACATTGAGTCATGTATGTTATTCTCCAAAATTTCATGCACCTTTGATTCTGCATTGTGACCACCTTCTGCAAGCTAAAGGAATAGTGGGTGAAAAGTTTAATCTCCTACGTGGTTGGTTTTCTGTGACATACTTTGGACGATATGATAAGTTATCTTTCTCAAGATTTATAACTGTGGGTTTCCGATGCCGGCTAACTATAAGATTATTACCAATATATTTTGGTTGTACATGCATTTGAGTGCCACTCACTACTTCCCCCACCAATCTGGTGGTGCTTGTTGACGGACTTGGAGCTTTTGATTCTCCAAAATTTTATGCACCTTTGATTCAGTTTGCTAATCCCTCTTCATTGTGACCACCTTCTACAAGCTTTGAAGGAATAGTGGGTGGAAAGTTTAATCTCCTACCTTGTTTCTTGCATGGTTGGTTTTTTGTGACATACTTTGGACGATGTGATAAGTTATCTTCCTCAAGATTTATAACTGTGGGTTTCCGATGCCGGCTAACTATAAGATTATTACCAATATATTTTGGTTGTACATGCATTGGAGTGCCACTCACTGCTTCCCCCACCAATCTAGTGGTGCTTGACAGACTCGGAGCTTTTGATAATTTGGCCTTCTCCATCAACTTTGTTATTGTAGGGCCTGCTCCATGATATTTATCTTGCATGAATGTATGCTTCTCTTCGTGGGGATTGTAAGAGGACATTAGTGAGATGTGAAATAGCAGCATCATATAAAGAGATGGTTCCCTTGAAACCCTCTCCTACTAACCAATCTGCATGTTTCGTTTCTGCTAGGTTGGTGATCGGCATGTGCAAAAAGTGGCGTTATCCAACCTCCTATAACAAAAGATTAATTGATAAGAATTAAAGTTTTAAGCTCTAACCACATTCCATAACAAAAGATTAGATTAACAATTTAGATTCCAAATGTAAGCTATTTGTTTTCAAATCCAAGAAAGTAATACTTACCCCTACAAGGTGCTTCCTCTAATGCGAATATCTAGTATGCCACCAACTAAGCCAACAATCCATGGTTGGTAAGTTTGCATCAACGACTTTACCGTATTCATCCACGTGTCTGTATTTCAAGAGTGCCTCTTCTTCACTCAATACACAATGCCACTCACAGCATAGTCGCTTGTGCTCTTCTTGAAAATTCACGACTACATATTACATTGTATGGATATTCAAGCTTTGTTCCCAATGAAAAAGATAGGAATGCTCATGAACTTCCATTATATTCTCTGGTCCATTATTATAGACTGTCCTAACTTCCCTCTAGGTGGCTCCAGCCTCATCAACATGAAGCCAAAAAAATCTGGTTGGAAAAGCCTTTTTTCCCACAACAGTATTAATCATTTCCTAGAAAAGAACTTGTGCCACTGTGCCCTCTTTCATTTCGCATGTCGAAATTGTGATGAGCTCTTACAGGCTACATGCCATCATATAATAGTTGAAAAGCAACTAAAAACAAGTTTAAAATTTTAAAGAATTTGACAAGACCAAACTGTACCTTGGATCATATACATGTGCAACCATTGTTGTTCATCCCTGCACACACAAACCTAAGCCCTCCTCAAATCATGGTTCCCTATTTGGTGCATATGGTTCACTAGCCGATGTGCAGGCCTTGTGGTTGACATTTTGAACACATAACACCACTCTGACTCATTGTTAACCCAATTCTAGGCAATGGAATTTTATGGTTTTAATGTTACGGTTTAATTTTGGTGTTGTGTTGTAGACCACTATAGTGCAAGTTAATTAGGACGAGAAACTGGATTGTTTGACAAAGGATAGGTTGTACAGCTTAGCATCTAACTCAAATTTTAGATATTTTGATTGATGGCAATTCACAGAGGTTGAAGGACTCACAAATCCCTAAAAGTAAGTAATAATTACTTCCCTTTTCTTATTGATATATACAAAGCACTTAATTTTGTTTGAATAATAATTTCAATGGCAATGCAACAAATGCAAGTTTATTTAGGGATTGGCTTCAAAGATAAATCATATGGCATGAGATTAGAGCAGCACATGGTGTGGCCATCCTTACAAAAATATCTGAAAAGTGCAAGATAATTTTCCAAGATACATTTCAGGAGGACCTCACCGATCTTAAGAGACTGTGTGTTAGGAAGCTATTCGAGAAAATGATGGGATCCTTGAAGAAACAAGGCATGTTAGCTTCAAACCTTGTTGTCGCAAAGCTACCAAGCGTGCTATGTTCAGGTGCGTAACATTCTATAAAGCTTACTTACTAATTAATTGTGCTCTTATATTCATAAACTAAATGGAAACAATAATGTGTAGATGGATTCGTAAGTGCCATGCAGAGAGATATATTGTAGATGTGCTTGCAATCTTGAAAGATTAGCGCAATCCATAACATGAGAGAACTATGTATACACAGCAAAAACTTCAAGACCTTTGGGATGCAGGGATATACAAGAGATGCCCATTGTTCCTTGACTTTCCAAGTGGTAAATTTTCAAAGAGAGAGAAGGAGATGTATATTCAGGCCTATAAATCAAAGCAATCAACCATGGTATGACCTATACAATTATATATGTTAAAAAATTTTAAATATTGTTTCTTATATCTTTTCAAATCGTGATTTCTATTGTGAAGCCTAGAAGTCTATGTGACCAACCACATGTTCAAGACAAGGGTAAAGATTTTATAAAAGATGAAGGGGATGATGATGATGATGAAGGGGCAAAAGTGACAAAGAAGGATGCAATGAAGGAAAAGAAAAAAGGAAAGGCATGAGAGGAAGAGCACGACTCTGATGTCTCTACATCATCAGAATATGACGAAAGCGATTCTGAGGATAGCACTTGCAAGATCGAGGAAACCCCAAAAGTTGAAGAAGTGGGTCATGTAGCAACACAAGTAGGGCATTCTTTTACTTGTGGTTCATTGTTTTTTATTGTTACATAGCTCAGATACTAACATAGATGAATAAGTTATGGATCCAAATAAGCTTGGCAAGAGGTGAAGCACCAAATGCACCATTGCGACATGATAATCCACCTAGCTTGGGTTTTCTGACCCCAATCCAAATGAATTTGCCAAGTATGATTTTACTCATTGGTAATGATAATGTAATGTATAAGTGTGGTGCCATGCACTTACAAAATGTATACTTTGTAGTGTCTTGTCATATGGCCTTGATAGTAATCTTCAGTGTTTCAAGAGAATATCAAAGTGCTAGTTCCTCTACTGTTATAGAAGCCTCGGTGTGACAGGTGTAATAATTAATTGTGAAAGGATTGTGAAGGTGTGTCTTTTATATCCTGTAATGACAATTAATGTGTAATTCTTCTCAACATAGTGTAGCAGGACATGATTCTACAAAGATGAGGGAATTTATTGGGGATCCTTTCAAGATAGGCCATGCAATTTGGAACTAGGAGTGTCCACAAGAGCTAATACGTCTTTTTGATATGTTGCAGATTGGCAAAGAGAGACATCAGACCTTTAATGTTTAAAGTGTCAATACAAGCACAACTTGTCATTATATTATATAGTGAGGTCTCTCATAGGAGGTTCCGTTTATGGCTACCCCAATGACATTGTCCCACCATGGAATATCTGTACATGTGAGTGATGAGATGATTTTTCCTTCATTAAGACCTTAAGTGTTATTTTGTATATGTTGCGTGTATGTCATTCTTACATTTTATGTCTATGCCATGTACATGGAGAGGAGCCTTTATTGCTTCAGATTTGTGAGACCATCTTAGATGACAATGGCTCTATTATTGTCTGTAAGGTTCCCCCCTTCTAAAATAGGAGAAACACTTAAGATAGTCCACTAAGTCTTAACTTGGAGAAAATTTCCTATTTATCGACACCTTGACCATGTAGATATTCAAGGATACGATCCATAGGTAAGACCTAGTCCTATCCCGCAGGGGAAGCGTGATCTTTTAAAAATCAAATCACCCATAGGGTAATTAATCATAAATTGGGCAACTACTAGACTTGATTTCTAGAGGCAACGCTTTTTTCCTCATCCATGCAAGGCACAGCCACCACCGCTGACCTAGTCTTCTAGCATAGAGTTGCCCAAGAACCTATTTATCTAGCGTAGGGCTTTCACTTAATCTGTTGGAAAGCTACCCGACTAATCGGGTCCACCCGTCCGTAGGATGGTGCCATCGGGGCATTCCATCCTCCCACTTTCCACCCTACTCACGCGTCAATTTGTTTTCTAATTAATCCTACCACACTGTTTGACATAAATAAACATGTTCCTTAATTAAGGTCCTTTTTACAAGGTTTGTTAAAACAGCCTTTTTACACAATACAATCATGCCAAAGACAAGACTTTATATATATATATATAAAGTTTATACATGAATCAATTTCATATAAGCCAAACCGACTCTCTTATTCTTTTCCTTTATACTGCCGATGATCTAGAATTCGACCTTCCAGCCTCTACATGCTGGGCAAAACCCTACGGGACCATACACCTCATCGTCGGCCACCCACTGGTGTGGCGAGGACTCAAGCCGGCCTGTCGCCCTCTCAGGCTCCATCGCTCGATCCTCCCGCCTCTCAAAACAGAGGGATGTTTGCACACTAGGGTGGGCTTATTCACCGCACTAGCTTGGGTCCTCAAAACTAGGCAGCATTATAATCTCTCGCCTCAATCAGCAAACCTTATTCTCCCAATGGTATGAGGGATACCTTGGGCCATTCTCGGGCTTTGCTAAAATGACGCCGCCCGGCTACACAAGTACGGAACGGAGTTAGCGTTGAAGCCAGGCAAAACTTTCACTCTTTAAAGATAACAATTTCAATGCAATTTATTGAATACAGCATCACACAATTCGTAACTTCATATAATTTTATGTCATTATTTTAAAAGGAAAAGATACACATTTATTAGCACTAATATAAAAAAAACTCTTCTCTAAAATATAACCAAGCTAACCTGGCCACCATTTCCTTGAGGAGCTTGAAAAGGGAGGGTTGGAGTCGCATCGGGAGCATCTTTCCTAATCTTGTTGTTGCGCGCTCCTCTCGAGGTAATATTCTGACGTTTCGGGGATGGGTCCATCTTGGATGTCGTCTTGTAGGGCTCACTGTTGCGGTCGAAACGCTTCAGTCGGATCTCAATTCTGAGATCGTTTGCTTACCGTATGAGTAAAAGACTATAGCGCATGAACCCTTTCTTAACGCAAAAAACTCTTATTAAAGTCTACGCAAAGGGGGGGATTGTGAGATGTCCTTAAGAGACAAAAATGTTTTGCTAAAGGGGAGAAGGGCTGAGGGCTGTTGTTGTAAGTCTCTTCACACAGGGAGGGGGGGAGAAGAGTTAAGGACACTGTCTCCTAGCAAGAGGGGGATGGAGGAAAATTGCCTTATCTGAAAAGAGGCAAATGAGGGAGTGTGAGAGGGGTGGCTACAAGGGGCGGTTGTACTACAGCAAGTACACTGCACAGGGACAGCAAGTACACTGCACAAGGACAGCAAGTACACTGCACAAGGAGAGACGGCGATACAACAGGATATACGCTGCACAAAAATGCATGGTGCTTGTGAAGCACCCCGAGGGTTTATATAGTTGTGGGGTATGGGTACGCGCACTGCGTAAAGCAAGGGCGAAAGGACGGTGTACCATCAAAGGCTATGGATCAGTGGCCCGCATGGGTCTAGGAGAAAGGTACGGTGTCGGTTATCAGGGAAAGGAGTGGTACGCATGTACCTTATCTGGTTTGGGGCAGCATGGGTGTCCACGTAGTGGTATGTGTGGACCACACAATGGGCGGCCGTCCTTTGGTTCTTGTGCGACCATCGTACGGGCACCATGGTAAGTGTGTACGGTCCAAATTTTTAGGGTAGGGGTTGATTAATTAGAAAACAAATTGACGCATGAGTAGGGTGGAAAGTGGGAGGATGGAATGCCCCGATGGCACCATCCTATGGTGGACAGGTGGACCCGATTAGTCGGGTAGCTTTCCAACAGATTAAGTGAAAGCCCTACGCTAGATAAATAGGTTCTTGGGCAACTCTATTCTAGAAGACTAGGTCAGCGACTGTGCCTTGCATGCATGAGGAAAAAAGCGTTGCCTCTAGAAATCAAGTCTAGTAGTTGCCCAATTTATGATCAATTACCCTATGGGTGATTTGATTTTTAGAAGATCATGCTTCCCCTACGGGATAGGACTAGGTCTTACCTATGGATCGTATCCTTGAATCTCTACATGGTCAAGGTGTCGATAAATAGGAAATTTTCTCCAAGTCAAGCCTTAGTGGACTATCTTAAGTGTTTCTCCTATTTTAGAAGGGGGGAACCTTACAAGTGGTATCAGAGCCGATCTTAGTTCCTAGGATTTGTTTTTCAAAGGTTAACTATCAAGGGATTAAAACAAGTGATTGTTTATCATATGAGGACGAATCAATCATCTCTATTGGCCATAAAAGTGGTTTGAATATCCTCACATGTTGAGACAATCATCCTATGAAATTGTTCTTGTATCATCTTGGGGGTGCACACGTAAGATATTTGTACAATAAATTTGAGAAATAAGATTGGGGAGAAAACCTTTTGAGGAAAAACATAGGGCGATCAAATTAAGAAACTAGTGAGAGGCTGAATGACTAGAAGGATAGACCGAAACTAGTGAGAGACTGAATGACTAGAAGGATAGGCCGAAACTTTGTTTAGAGAAATTTTCGGGATATATCTCATTAACTTGCATATTATAAATTATTAAGATTATAACTCCATTAAGGTTTGAATAGTTGACATGTGAATGCCATCCATTGGATGCTTTATACTAGGACAATCATCCAAGATCTTGAACCCATCTCAGACAAACATGGGTCTTTGGATGTGTAATTCCCAGAGGATCATGCTATTAGATGTGTTAATCCCAAGATACTAGATGTGTAATTTTCAAAAAACTAATCATCTCAGACGTGTTAATCCTGATAATCTTTGGATGTGTCAATCCCAAGGCACCAGATGTGTAATTCTCAAAAAATGAAGACCACGCTTCCCCTACGGGGGATAGAACTAGGTCTTACCTATGAATCGTATCCTTGAATCTCTACATGGTCAAAGTGTCGATGAGTAGGAACTTTTCTCCAAGATAAGACTTAGTGGACTATCTTAAGTGTTTCCCCTATTTTGGAAGGGGGGAAACCTTACATTGTCACTGGTACTATGTATCAAGTGGCAACCATTATATCATAGGCCAAGAAATATGGCTTCTCCTTAGACACCTTGGTGAATGTGCAGTGTATATAACACAGATTAGAAAGGCATTTGGACAAGAGGTAAGCAACACTAACCATAGAGGTTGCCATTGAACATCACTTTTTGTTACAATAAATCATCTCATACTCTTGTGCAGACACATACTCTCGTTGCTACTACCCTCACGAGCGTAGTTGGAGTAAACCATACACAACCTTTCTCGCATGTTTATATCATTGATCCTTGCACCGTGGTGCACTATGGTGGCAGACGCCCAGATGGGACAACATGGTAAGGTATGGTGCAAACATATAAGTGCTCCAAATTAAGGGTGTTGCATTTTTTTGTGGAATTAAGAGAGTTGTTTTCTTTGCAAGTGGATGTCAATGTGGATATGACTTTTGGGATAGCCTGCTGAAGCATCATATAAAAAAAAGGGCAAGTGATAGTAGAGAATTTATGTAGAATGTGGAGATTGTGCTATGGTGGTAGCGCACAAATTAGGCATGAACATTGTTGAATGTCAACGTGGATATGACTTTTGGGATAGCCTATTGAAGCATCGTGTAAAAAAAGGGGCAAGTGATAGTAGAGCTTTATGTAGGATGTGGAGATATGGTGGTAGCGTACAAATCAGGCATGAACATTATTTGTATTGATCCCAAGAGGACGTTGTGGAGGGTGTCTTGATGATGAAGATTTCATTGTAGTGCAATAAACATATTTATTTATTAATATTCAAGTGACTGGGTTTAGCAATTGCTATAATTATGTCATGATCTTATTTTTCATATGAAAAAAGAGAGAAAGAGGGCAACAGAAATGCATGTAGTGCAATCAACATATTTTTTTTTATGAATATTCAAGTGACTGGGTTTAGCAATTGCTTATGATTATGTCATGATCTTCTTTTTTATATGAAAAATGAGAGAAAGAGGGCGAGAGCAATGCACGTTGGGGTGTAGCAATAAGATATCATTGTCAGTTTCAACAATATTTATGTGTGCAACATGTACAAAGAAATAAATAATTGACATTTTCTATATTGTGTGGATGAATAAGGTAGTGTTGAGTTTGTAGACTTGAGGATCTATATGCAAAACATGAGTTAAGTGCACTATGTTGATAAATGAGAAGAAAATAGAGAGAAAGAGGGAGGATAGAGAGAGTGAGCAAAGAGAAGCGCAGAGAGATTGAGTGAGTGAGAGAGAGAGAGAGGGGGAAGGGAGGGAGAGCAAAGAGAAGGATAGAGAGACTGGGAGAGGGAGGATAAAGAGAGTGAGTAAAGAGAAGGATAGAGAGAGGGAGTAAAGAGAAGGATAGAGAGAGGGAGAGAGGGAGGACATAAGAGAGTTAGAAAAGAGAGAGAAGGATAGAGAGGGAGAGCACAGAGGGGGAGAGAGAGAGAGAGAGAGAGAGAGAGAGAGAGAGAGAGAGAGAGAGTAAAGAGAAGGATAGAGAGAGTGAGATAGGCAGGACAGAGAGAGTTAGCAAAGAGAGAGAAGGATAGAGACACTGAGATAGGGAGGACAGAGAGAGTTAGCAAAGAGAGAGAAGGATAGAGACACTGAGATAGGGAGGATAGAGAGAGTGAATAAAGAGAAGGATAGAAAGAGTAGGATAGGAAGGACAGAGAGAGTTAGCAAAGAGAAGGATAGAGTGAGAAAAGAGAGAGAACATAGAGAGAGAGAGAGAGAGAGAGAGAGAGAGAGAGAGAGAGAGAGGATAGAGAGAGTGAGAAAATAATAGGATAGAGAGAGAGAGGAGGAAATAGAGAGAGAAGGGAGGATAGAGAGAGGGATGGTAGATAGAGAGAGTGAGCGAAGAGACAGATATAGAGAGAGAAGAGCAAAAAAAAGATGTGAGATGGTTGGAGAGATGAGAGGAAAGGATGGGAAGATGGTAATAGATAGAGAGAGAAAGGAAGGAGCAAGGTTGGTGGTGGAGGGGGCTGGGCTGGGAGGTGGTGGGAGGTGGTAATAGATAGAGAGAGAAAGGAAGGAGCAAGGTTGGTGGTGGAGGGGGCTGGGAGGTGGTGGGCGGCGGAGATGGTGGTGGGAATAGTTAGAGAGAGATTGTTCAAGTAGATAGAGAGGTAGCTAAGAAAAGCTCCCTCCATCGAGCTCCCTCGGGTGACCACCCCCCATGGGTGACACAATGGTTGTGTCATGGGAAGCTCTTCCTTTTAAAGGTGTGGCATTTACTTCGAGCTGTGGATAAATAAAATGGTCACCTTCAAGGAGATTAGCAGTTTCAGGATTTGAATATGTTCCTTCTTTGGGGTTATGGCTACTTTAGAGAGTTCGTCTCACAAGGAATCTTTGGAGAGAGAGGGCAGCTAAGAAAAGCTCCCTCCACCAAGCTCCCTTGGTGACCATCCCCCATGGGTGACACAATGGTTGTATCCTAGAAAGGTCTTTCTTTTAAAGGTTTAACATTTACTTCAAGCTATGGATAAATAAAATGGTCACCTTCAGGGAGATTTGCAGTTTGAGGATTTTAAATATGTAGGTTTGGGACTAGTTCTGTAAGATTCCTCCCTTCGGCTTTTGAGGTGTGCAGGTGTAAGAACCTCCCCTTCTGATCTTATAATTATTCCCCTCTTAGAAATAAAAGAAAGATCCTGTTTTACCCTGTTTTGACCTAGAGAGAGAAAATACTCTAGAGAGAGATTATTCAATTTTTAGATATTTTTGGATGGAAAAATAACTCTTTTTATTAAAATAAATTTCCCCGAAACAGAAGTTCAAAAAGATTTTCAGAAGGTGCATTAGAAATCAATTATAATCTGTTCAAAAGGCCTTATCCTGAGGGTCCAGATTTTTAAAAAATTTTAGATTAAGGTTCTGAGGAGCCAATTAGATTAATCCAAATATAGGAAGAAGATAAATTGAAGAAATAAAGAAAATCCCCCCAAAAATGAGTAAATACTCACATAAGATGAAGAGTTGTCTAAGAACAAGGATATTAGTTAAAAAAGAAGAGATATTTAGAGAAATGATGCATTTTTGACACCTCAGTATGGGGGAATTTCCCTCATGAAGGAGGCGCCTATTTCACATGTGTGGTTGAGTTTTAAACTCACAAATAATGAGATATTTTCATCTCTCCTCTCTCCTGCTTCAACTAGATCCAAAAAGTAAGCTAAACTGACCTAAAAAATGGTCAAAAATTGACCAAACTGATCTGGAAAATTCTTGAATCAGTTTGCTTGGTTAGTGGCTCACTTTTTCGTATAAATGAAGCCTCCCCCTTTGTAAATGGTTAATAGTGTTTATGCATTGTTAATCTACTCCTTCCCAGAGCCAAAAACTGTGAATTTCTTAATAATTCATTAGTTTTTGACCTTCCCTCTTCTAAAGAACTGGTGGCCACTCTTGTTGCAAACAAGAGTAGATCCCTCAAACCATCAAGCCAAAGGAAAGCTCCCCGAATTTCATGTAAGTTAGAAATCCTACTTTTTCTTTATTCTTTTAATGGTTCTCTAATTTTTTTGTTATCTTTAAAATGATAATCTGATGCTATGCCTTGCTCTGGAAAGGATTTCCCCCTCTCTCATTCTTAAATTCAGCCCTTCTTTATCCTAGTTAAGTAATCAAATTGTTTGAATTAAACTTTTCATATTGTTTCTCTTTTAAAAGTGGAGTTTGATTAGTTTAGAATGCTTTAATCAAATTGGGGTTAATTTTTAAGTAAATTAAGAAAAGAAAAATTAAAAAATGGTCAGCCATACAAAGGAGGTTATGGTAAAATTTTCTTAAATTTTATGAAATAAGTATTACCTTTTATTATTCAAAACGAGTAATCCCCATCGTTTGTGTATTTTAAAAATGTTATTTTCATTGTAGGCACTAAAAAATGCATAGTAGAAATATTTTTATTATAAAAGTGTTATTTCCATTAAAATTAAATTCTATGCATAGAAAGATGCATATTGATTATTTTTTTATAAAAGAGTGATTTTCATTAGATTTAAATTCTATACATAGAAAGATGTATATTGGATATATTTTTTTATTATAAAAGTGTTACTTTCATCAATATTAATTTTTATGCATAAAATGATGCATAAAATAAATTTTTTATTATACAAGTGTTACTTTCATCAATATTGATTTTTATGCATAAAATGATGCATAAAAGAATTTTTTATTATAAAAGTGTTACTTTCATCAATATTGATTTTTATGCATAAAAGAATTTTTTTATTATAAAAAAGTTACTTTCATCAATATTGATTTTTATGCATAAAAGAAATTTTTTATTATAAAAGTGTTACTTTCATCAATATTGATTTTTATGCATAAAATGATGCATAAAGAATTTATTTTTATTTCAAAAGAGTTATTCTCATCAATTTTGATTTTATGCATAGAAAGATGCATAAAGAAATTTATTTTTATTTCAAAAGAGTTATTCTCATCAATTTTGATTTTATGCATAGAAAGATGCATAAAGAAATTTACTTTTATTTCAAAAGAGTTACTCTCATCAATTTTGATTTTATGCATAGAAAGATGCATAAAGAAATTTATTTTTATTTCAAAAGAGTTATTCTCATCAATTTTGAATTTATGCATAGAAAGATGCATAAAGAAATTTATTTTTATTTCAAAAGAGTTATTTTCATCAATTTTGAATTTATGCATGGAAAGATGCATAAAAGATTTATTTTAATTTGAAAGTGTTATTCTCCTTAAAATTGAATTTATGCATAAACAGATTTTTATAAAAGTGTTATTTCCCACTGAAGTTGTTCTTATGCATAAATAGATGTGTAAAGAATCTTTATATCAAAAATAAGAATTCTCTTACATTCTATAAATGGATGTGATGAGAATAAAAGTAATGAGAATGAGAGGTAAATAGATGTGATGATATGTGATATGAATCAGATAGATGAGAATGAATAGAGAATGGATGTGATGGGAATAGAAGTGATGAGAATGAGAGGTAAATAGATGTGATGAGATGTGATGTGAATCAGACAAATGTGAATGAAATGGATGGATGGATGTGGATGTATGTGAAGAATAGAAGTAGATGTATGTGAATGGATGGATGGATGTGGATGTATGTGAAAGAATGGATGTGGATGTATGTGAAAGGATAGATGTGGATGTGTATGTGATAAGTATGGATGTGGATGTATGTGAAAGGATGGATCCGTTAGTTGATCTTGTTGATCTTCAACGAAGATTTCATTTTTTGGAGGTTTTGTGACACATCAGGAGGAGAGGAAAAAACCTCCATCAAGCAGGCGCCTAGAAATCACATCAAGAAGGCATTTTTTTATTCAAAAATATCATAAAGTGGCTAGATATTTCATCTCTCCTCTTCCAAACTAGATTAAAATTAAATGATTGTTTTAAAGATTGTTGAATCTGTGAAAAAGGCAAGTTCATATTGGGTGTGTAAGTAGTGTGACTAGTTTTATATTTGCATGAATATTCGGCTAGGGGACGTGGGAACTCTTTTCCCTGGTACCCGGGACAAAACCTAACCAAATTCTTAATTGGATTCCACTACAGTGGTTGGGCGGTTGGCTAACCCATGGGATTGGGCTGGACTGATGGATCCGTAAAACGAGACTCAATTTCTATATAGTACGATAGATGAGGTAAATCCTGGATAAAAATTGTTCATTGGAAAAGAATCAACGGATGTGTCTCTCAATGAGGAAAAAAGCGTTAGTCTCTATGATCCAAGTACAATATTTTCCCTGATCTAACTATGGGACTTACGGGTTCGGTCAGATCACTTCTGTTAGTTCAAGCTTTTGACTACGTTAGAGAAAAGTTATCCTGGAAGAATATCGCCCGTGCTTTCCGGGCAAGGGAAGTTTTTCCGGATTCGAATTTGGATGAACCGATGGATTAGTCTCTTGTCCAGATATCCGTGGGGGCGAGGCCCCGAGTGTGGGACCCTGCCCCGTGCAAGAAGTGCTACTTCCGCTGCTAGCACCCCTGAATTCGTCGTTGCGCGGTGGGGACAGGGATCATACAGCTGGTATCAGAGCAAATTAGCTAATGAGGATCAACCGAGAAGCCAAAAATGTCAAAAATTTATGAAGAAGCAGTAAAGGGTTGTAATTGTGTGATAAAATTCACACAAATTGATATTCAAACTGAAATTTGTAAATTGGTAATTGAGTCTCCAGATGGAAGTACCGCAATTGAATGGAATCCCTGACTTGCTTGAGGCCTAGACATGATGGTATTTACCTTATAGTTCTAAGGACCATGACTACCCGTATATACCGAGGGTATAACTGTAGCTCTTTACTGGCAGTATATATGAGTAAATCTAAGATCTTCAAATTATAAGCTAAAATGCTGTCCAAATGATGAATTCGAATGTGGTTGATATGATTTCAAAATTCTGGTTAAGAATTGATAAGTTGAATTGGATTTTGATTGAAAAATAATGATTGAAAAATAATGATTTTGATTGAAAAATAATGATTCCTGAATTTTGATTGAAATACCGAGGGTATAACTGTAGCTCTTTACTGACAGTATATATGAGTAAATCTAAGATCTTCAAATTATAAGCTGAAATGCTATCCAAATGATGAATTCGAATGTACAGTTATACTCGTATATACCGAGGGTATAACTGTAGCTCTTTACTGGCAGTATATATGAGTAAATCTAAGATCTTCAAATTATAAGCTAAAATGTTGTCCAGATGATGAATTCGAATGTGGTTGATATGATTTCAAAATTCTGGTTAAGAATTGATAAGTTGAATTGGATTTTGATTGAAAAATAATGATTCCTGAATTTTGATTGAAATGTATTAAACTAAGCAAAACCACAAATGTGGATGAATGGGACGAGTCCCTGTGATGATGTTCGTAGCTAGAATGACGTTAATGACTTCAGCAAATCACTATGAGATTAGTGGATTGTGCTGACAGATTGCTGCTGTTAACACTTGACCCAGTGGATCAAGTTAAGGGGTGTCAAATTAAAAATTTGTAAAATTGGAAAATTCCATGAAGGACTGTTAAGATAGAAATTTCAGTCTAATGGACCATTATTGTGATAAGGGTTTGAATGTTATGATCTGAGTGAATTATTATCTGATGATGAATTTTATATAAGGGATCTTTATCCCAGGATTCTGTAGGGCTCACCAAACTATAAGGAACCCCAGAATCAGTTGGATCTTAAGGAAAAGAGTTCTCCTCTAATTTTGCGAGATGAGGACATCTCGCATTTTTTTAAAGTGGGGTAGGATGTAAGATTCCTCCCTCCGGCTTTTGAGGTGTGCAGATGTAAGAACCTCCCCTTCTGATCTTATAATTATTCCCCTCTCTGAATAAAAGAAATATCTTGTTTTACCCTGTTTTGGCCTAGAAAGAGAAAATATTCTAGAGAGAGATTATTCAATTTTTAGATATTTTGGATGAAAAAATATCTATTTTTATTAAAATAAATTCCCCCGAAACAGAAGTTCAAAAAGATTTTCAGAAGATGCATTAGAAATCAATTATAATCTATTCAAAAGGCCTTATCCTGAGAGTCCAGATTTTCGAAAAATTTTAGATTAAGGTTTTGAGGGGCCAATTAGATTAATCCAAATGTAGGAAGAAGGAGATAAACTGAAGAAATAAAGAAAATCCCCCCAAAAATGAGCAAATACTCACATAAGATGAAGAGTTGGCTAAGGACAAGGATATTAGTTAAAAAAGAAGAGATATTTAGAGAAATGATGCATTTTTGACACCTCAGTATGGGGGAATTCCCCTCATGAAGGAGGCGCCTATTTCACATGTGTGGTTGAGTTTTAAACTCACAAATAATGAGATATTTTCATCTCTCCTCTCTCCTACTTCAACTAGATCCAAAAAGTAAGCTAAACTGACCTAAAAATGATCAAAAATTGACCAAACTGATTTGGAAAATTCTAGAATCAGTTTGCTTGGTTAGAGGCTCACTTTTTCGTATAAATGAAGCCTCCCCCTTTGTAAATGGTTAATAGTGTTTTATGCACTGTTACTTTACTCCTCCCCAGAGCCAAAAACTGTGAATTTCTTAATAATTCATTAGTTTTTGACCTTCCCTCTTCTAAAGAACTGGTGGCCACTCTTGTTGTTTGCAAACAAGAGTAGATCCCTCAAACCATCAAGCCAAAGGAAAGCTCCCAGAATTTCATGTAAGTTAGAAATCCTACTTTTTCTTTATTCTTTTAATGGTTCTCTAATTTTTTTGTTATCTTTAAAATGATAATCTGATGTTATGCCTTGCTGGAAAGGCTTTCCCCCTCTCTCATTCTTAAGTTCAGTCCTTCTTTATCCTAGTTAAGTAATCAAATTGTTTGAATTAAACTTTTTATATTGTTTCTCTTTTAAAAGTGGAATTTGATTAGTTTAGAATGCTTTAATCAAATTGGGATTAATTTTTAAGTAAATTAAGAAAAGAAAAATTGAAAAATGGTCAGCCATACAAAGGAGGTTATGGCAAAATTTTCTTAAATTTTATGAAATAAGTATTACCTTTTATTATTCAAAAAGAGTAATCCCCATCGTTTGTGTATTCTAAAAGTGTTATTTTCATTCTAGGCATTAAAAAATGCATAGTAAAAATATTTTTATTATAAAAGTGTTATTTCCATTAAAATTAAATTCTATGCATAGAAAGATGCATATTGATTTTTTTTATAAAAGAGTGATTTTCATTAGATTTAAATTCTATACATAGAAAGATGTATATTGGATATATTTTTTTTATTATAAAAGTGTTACTTTCATCAATATTGATTTTTATGCATAAAATGATGCATAAAATAATTTTTTTATTATACATGTGTTTCTTTCATCAATATTGATTTTTATGCATAAAATGATGCATAAAAAATTTTTTTTATTATAAAAGTGTTACTTTCATCAATATTGATTTTTATGCATAAAATGATGCATAAAAGAATTTTTTATTATAAAAGTGTTACTTTCATCAATATTGATTTTTATGCATAAAAGAATTTTTTTATTATAAAAGTGTTACTTTCATCAATATTGATTTTTATGCATAAAATGATGCATATAGAAATTTATTTTTATTTCAAAAGAGTTATTCTCATCAATTTTGATTTTATGCATAGAAAGATGCATAAAGAAATTTATTTTTATTTCAAAAGAGTTATTCTCATCAATTTTGATTTTATGCATAGAAAGATGCATAATAAAATTTTATTTTTATTTCAAAAGAGTTATTCTCATCAATTTTGAATTTATGCATAGAAAGATGCATAAAAGATTTATTTTAATTCAAAAGTGTTATTCTCCTTAAAATTGAATTGATGCATAAATAGATGCATAAATGGATTTTTATAAAAGTGTTATTTTTCGCTGAAGTTGTTCTTATGCATAAAAATAGATGTGTAAATAATCTTTATATCAAAAATAAGAATTCTCTTACATTCTATAAATGGATGTGATGAGAATAGAAGTAATGAGAATGAGAGATAAATAGATGTGATAATATGTGATATGAATCAGCAGATAGATGAGAATGAATAGAGAATGGATGTGATGGGAATAGAAGTGATGAGAATGAGAGGTAAATAGATGTGATGAGATGTGATGTGAATCAAATGGATGGATGGATGTGGATGTATGTGAAGAATAGAAGTGGATGTATGTGAAAGAATGGATGTGGATGTATGTGAAAGGATAGATGTGGATGTGTATGTGATAAGTATGGATGTGGATGTATGTGAAAGGATAGATGTGGATGTATATGTGATAAGTATGGATGTGGATGTATGTGGGAGAATACATGTGGATGTAAATGTGTTGATGGATATGAACGAGCATCTAGGCAATGAGATGTGATGTAAATTGGATAGATATAAATGATAAGGGATGTGAACGAATGTGATAGCATGTGAATCAGGATGTAAACATGTAAATCGGGATGTGAATGAATGTGATAGCATGTGAATGAATGTGATAGCATGTGAATCAGGATGTAAACATGTGAATCAAGATGTGAATGAATGATATAGGATGTGAATGAATGTGATAGCATGTGAATCAGGATGTGAATGAATGATAAGGGATGTGAATGAATGATAAGGGATGTGAATAGATGTGATGTGATGTGAATCGGGATGTGAATGAATGATAAGGGACGTAAATGAATGTGTTAGCTTGCGAATCGGGATGTGAATGAGATGTGATGTGAAATGAATGTGATAAGATACGATGTAAACTGGATAGATGTTAATGTATGTGAAGTGATGAGATATATGGGTAGATGCAAATGGATGGATCTGATGAGGATAAATGAGGAAATAAGTGATGAGATAGAAAAAGATGTGATTAGAAGAGGATGTGAATGAATGAGATGTGATGTGAAAAAGATGTGATTAGAAGAGGATGTGAATGAATGAGATGTGATGTGAAATGAATGTGATAAGATACGATGTAAACTGGATAGATGTTAATGTATGTGAAGTGATGAGATATATGGGTAGATGCAAGTGGGTAGAAAAAGATGTGATTAGAAGAGGATATGAATGAATGAGATGTGATGTGAAATGAATGTGATGTGATGTGAAATGAATGAGATGTGATGTGAAATGAATGTGATGTGATGTGAAATGAATGTGATAAGATGCGATGTAAACATTTATGTGCAAGCGAGACTGATCACCTCTAACTTGTCACATATTTTGAGCTTATATTGTGAATGTCAGTGTGCAGATCAGTGGGGGCAAGGTTAGTGTGTGGGATGTGCATGGATCCATTGGGCTTACTTCGACGAAAATCTATTGATGCATGGCACGTAGCGATTATTTATTTTTCGGCAGTGGTAGTGATATTTTATGTGCACGTTAGTGTGCAATATTTTGATTACATTAGTTCTATTTCATGAGTGAACCTTAGAATGTTCACATTTTTGTATTTATGCTTATGCAAGCCCAATGTGAAGATCCATATTTTTGGCTACATGTATTTCTGGCTCTTGCTTTTTATACAGGGAAATATATTTAAATACACCATGAAGAGGACGTGAGCCACTCTCATGGTGGGGGAGATTTAACCCATTCTTGTCACATGCATAAGCTTTCTTCTATTTTGAGCGTGAGCATTTCTTTCAAGTTGATTTTGAGCGTGAGCATTTCTTTCAAGTTGATTTTTATAGAGGGCCAACCGTGAGCTTCCAATATTGGTATCAGAGCCAAAGAGCCAGGGAACACAGAGAAATGTGCTGTCATACTTTTCTTGGCAGAAAAAAAAAGTTGTATATTAGGCGCTCAGACGGCCCAAGAGTGCTGTCCTTCGTGTAAAGGTGAGAGACGTCCACACGAAACCCCAGGATGATGCCAGTTGTTAGAGCACCGCCTATCTCCTATCTACAATGCATACTGCTACAGTAGTGGACAGTGCACCGGCCACCGACTCCCCACCTTACACATACCGACCACCGGTGAACACACCGATTACCAACCGCCAGCACACATGCAAGCATAAGGGGCATCTAGTACAGCCGACACTGGAAACAAGCACCGACAACAACACCAACAATAAGCACCGACAAGATAGGCAATGGATGATAGCATCAGCGAGACAAACGACAAGCGCATCGATGACCTCATCTCCCCATAATCTCCAATGTGGGTGTCTTCTAAGAGACATAAGAAAAGAGTACTCTATTCTTCCCTTTATACTACCCAGTGTGTTTCCCTTCTTCAACACTATGTGGGATGACTAGGGGGCTGCGTAAGTAGCACTTTTTGGTGAGCTGTGTGAGAAGAGAAGAAGTAGAAGGAGAGCAAAAGAGAAGAAGAGAAGAGAAGAAGAAAGATAAGAGAAGAAGAAGGAGAGAGAAGAAGTAGAGAGAGAAGAGAAGAGGGAAAGAGAAGAAGTAGAGAGAGAAGAGAAGAGGGAAAGAGAAGAAGTAGAAGGAGAGCAAAAGAGAAGAAGAGAAGAGAAGAAGAAAGAGAAGAGAAGAAGAAGGAGAGAGAAGAGAAGAGGGAAAGAAAAGAAGAAGAAGTATTAAAAAAACAAAAAACAAAACAAAACAAAAATAATAATATATATCTTTTGAAGGGGTATAGTTTTTCCAATCCTTGTTTCTTCTACAACCCCAATTTCTACCAACAAGCATCTACAGCCATGGATTCTAATGATGGCACTCAACCACCAACCAATTCAAATGTGTCACCTCTTCCCACTCCTACTTTGGAGGTGCACATTCTTCTACTCGAGATGCAACTTGAAGAACAACACAAATGCCAGCACGTTCATGAAGAATCTCCTGATATCATGCCTCCCAAACTTGATCGCTTGAGCAAGATTCTCAAATATGTTTTTGACTCACCAACGGACTCACAAAGACTCCAAGATCAGCCATCGCACATTCACATTCTCCAAATTTGATGTGGTAAAAAAGATGGTCATCCAGTTCTTTCTTGGTTAACTCAATTTGATTGATTATTTTACTGGGGTGAACGATTTTCTGAGGAAGATAAAATAAAGTGTGCTACTAATCATTTGAGTGATTGAGCTCCTTTGTGTGGTGGAATGCACTTTGCATGGGTCCTACCAAGCCTCTCACTTGGGAGGATCAATTCCAAGACAAATTCAAATCTATTTTCCTTCCTCCACAATTCCACCTTAATACTCGTCAAGCATGGAGTCTTCTCTGTATGATAGATCGTGATATTGTTTCTCAATAATTTGGCAATCACTTCTTATGCTTCGTATGCTCGAGGATGTTCCTCAAGAGTCACTTCAACAAAAGTATGAAGATGGTCTTGAGACAACTATTCAAGCGGATGTGAACATGTTCAAGTTAACTTCTCTTGATGACGCAATCTCTCTTGCTCATGATTCCAAGCGCAAGAAAGGTTTGCCTCATCAATTACCTCATAGTGGTTAGTATGCTTCTCCAACCAATTTACAATCTTCTTTTGTGGGGAATCAAGGTTCATATCTTCTTTTCAACACCCTCAATTTTATCAATCTCCTTCGTCACAAAAATGGCATCCATGGAATGGTAATAATGGTAATTTTGGTAATAGTAGTAGCAATGCACTCACTTTTTCCAATTCAAATGTAAAGAACAATTTTAATACTACCAATCCAAGCAATGTACACCCCAAACCCAATTCTAGTCACAATAGTAATGCACCCTCTCCTCGCCCTACCCAATCTCGTCAAGGAAGTGTCATCAAGTGGGACATTGAGCCGACAAGTGTACCTTTAGTCCTACTCAAGTGGCACAACTTCACAATATTGAAGACAACACATACTACGATGGTGATGGTGATACGGCTATGAATTGGACGGAAGAGCAACTCAACAATAAAGAAGTGGGTACGTAAAGTGAATCGGCAGGTACTTCAATCACTCCTCACTCTTTGCTTCATATGAAAGGATCTATTAATAGAAATGATATCACTATTTTGCATGATAATGGTAGTACGCATGATAATGGTAGTACGCATGATTTTATTTCTAAAAAGGCAGTTCGTAGGTTGCATTTGGAGACTCATCCTTCGTGTTATAAGGTTAAATTTGCATTTCAAGGCACAAGCTACATGGGAACTCATGAAGTACATGACCTTGAGATACAAATTGGACTTATAAACAAAAACGAAACTTTCTCATTACACCTTTGCATTCTAGTGATATCATACTTGGTATGCCATTTAGACATGAATTCAATGTATCCATTATTATCCCATACCCAAGCTAAATGTACAATTCGGAAGCAATCACGTGCATACATGATTTTAGTTAATGAACTGCAAGAATATGAAAATAATCTCTCCTTCTCAACAAGCATTCATAGCTAAGTTTTAGGATGGTTTTTAGATGATTTACCTCCTACCTTACCTCTTTCACGTCCTAAAGACCATACTATAGAGATTATTTCGGGTAGCCAAAAACCTCATAGAGCTCCTTATCATACAAATTCTCTTCAACAAAAAGAAATAGAACGCCAAATTAGAGAATTATTAGACAAGAAACTTATTCGACCTAGTAGTTCTCCTTTTGGTGCACCTATTCTTCTTGTTGAAAAGAAAAATAAGACTTACCGCATGTGTATTGATTATAGAGCTCTCAATAAGGTCACAGTTAAGAATAGATATCCCATCCCTCGTGTTGATGATTTGCTAGACAAGCTTAAATGTGCATCTGTCTTTAGTAAAACTGATTTGAAATCTGGATATCATCAAGTTCAAATGACTAGTTAGGACATTTATAAAACTGTTTTTCGTACTCAAACTGGTCATTATGGAATTTTGGTTATGCCTTTCGATCTAACCAATGCACCTGCTACTTTTACACACATGATGAATCATATATTTCTTGACCATCAGAATTGTGTCATTGTTTTCTTTGTTGATGATTTGATTGTCTTTAGTAAGAATCATACCGAACATGAACAGCATCTTGCATTAGTGTTTAATCTTCTTAAGGAAAATCAACTTTATGCTAATCCAAATAAAAGTCTCTTTTTCCAAGATGAAATTGAGTACTTAGGCCACATTGTTTCAGGTGAAGGTATCAAAGGTGATCCAAAAAAGGTAAAAGTCATTGAGACTTGACCTACTCCAACACATGTTAAAGAAGTTAGATCTTTTCTTGGTTTGGCTGGTTTTTATAGGAAGTTTGTTCGTAATTTCTCATTGATAGCACTTCCTTTGACAATATTGCTTAAGAAAGGTCTAGTTTTTTGATGGGGTGAAAGCTAACAAAAATCATTTAATAGACTAAAATATTTGTTGACTCATGCCCCTATCCTCCAACTTTCAAACTTTACTCGACCGTTCTTCCTCGTAGTCACACTGAATGCTAGTGGCTCAGGAATTGATGTTGTCCTCATGCAGGATGGACATCCTTTTTTGGCTTATGAGAGTAGAAAATTGACGCCTTCTGAACTTTTGTATAGTACATATGACAAGGAGTTATTAGCATTTATCCATGCCTTACGCATGTGGAAACATTATCTTATGGGTTCTGAGTTTATGATTAAGATCGACCAACAAAGTATTAGATATCTTCTTAATTAACCTCTTATCTCAGACCGCCATATTAAATGGGCATCTTCTATTCAAAGTTTTCATCCTCTTATCCAATATCAACCTAGTAAAGAGAATGTAGTGGTTGATGCTCTTAGTCGACGACCTTCTATTTCTAACATTTTAGTGCTTGACATTCATTCTTTGCATGATATGCGTGATTCATATGTTACAGATCTTGATTTTTCTAATGTTTGGCACAAGTTAGAAACGAATAATTGGTTGCCTCTTCATGATTATGCATATAATTATGGTTTCATTTTCTTTCAAAAGCGTTTATGCATTACACTTCCTTATAGATCTTTTATTCTTGAAAAGATGCATCGTCCCCCATATGTTGGTCATTGTGGCATTCTCACTACTCTTCACACCATAGAAGAATATTTTTACTGGGCCATAATTAAAACATGATGTTGCTTCTTTTGTATCAGAATGTGTGATATGTCAACAAGTTAAAAGATGCCAAGGAAAATAGTATGGGCTACTCACGCCTTTACCTATTCCCGTGGCACCATGGGAAGAAATTTCTATGGACTTTATAACTGGTTTACCTAACACATCTTCTCAAAATGATATGATATGGACAATTGTGGGTGGATAGGTTTAGTAAGCAAGCTTTTTCATTGCATGTTCATAAAACATTTAATGCTTCACATGTTGCACAATTGTTTATCAAAACTGTCTTTACAAATCATAGATTACCTAAAGTCATTATTTCATATCATGATTCTCGTTTTTGTAATCATTTTTGGATGGCATTGTTTTCATACTTAAGCACAAAGATTGATTTTAGTTCTGCATATCATCCAGAAAATAATGGACAAACTAAGGCCACAAACAACAATATTTTAGATCTTTTAAGGTCTTACACTATCTCATATCCTGCAAATTGGGATCAGTATTTGCATCTTTTGAAATTTGCATATAATAACACACCTCATACAACTACTAGCAAAGCTCCTTTTGTGATTGTCTATGGTAAGAAACTTCCAACTCCAATTACTAGACTTTCTCATGAAGTTCCAGTGGGCAGCCGATGACTTTTCCACGACTCATAACCGTATTTTGGCTGAAGCTCGTGAGTCTATTCTTAAGGCTCAACAAGCTTACACTAAATAGGCTAACAAGCATAGAAGACTAAAGACTTTTGAAGAAAATGATTTAGTTTGGCTTCGCATAGAAAAGCACAGACTAAAGTCTATTGAGAAACATCCAGCCATTAAATTAGCTCCACGATTTTATGGGCCTTTTAGAATAATTGCTAAGATTAATGACAATGCTTATCGTTTGTCCCTTGCTGACCATTGGAATATTCATAATTCCTTTCACATTAGTCTACATAGACCTTTTAAAGGTACACCACCTTCTACTCCTGTTTATGGTGACCCACCTCTCCTAGGGGTTGATACATAAATTTTAGTTCCTGAAGCAATTCTTGATCGTGAGAAAACTACAACTCGCAATGGCAATGTTTATGTCAGATATTTGGTTAAGTACAAGAATCATCCTGCAGAAGAATCTCAGTGGATTCCAAACCGTGTCCTTGCTACACACTCTGCCTTGATCGACTCCTTTCACAGATAGTTGTAGTGAATTTTACACTTGGTATTGAGACCAATGTAATCGTGTGGAGGTCACCGATTTGAGGTATCACACGATTGGTAGTTTATTTTGGTATTTGATATTGATATGTATGAAGGTCACTGATTTGAGATATCACATGATTGGCTATTTATTTTGGTATTTGGCATTGGTATGTGTAAAGGTCACCGATTTGAGGTATCACACATGATTGTTTTCCGTGCAAAGGTCACCAAATTGAGGTATTGCACGAGGTTTTCATATTATGGATTTCTGTGGTGCATATTTTGAATTTGATATTTTCTTTCATGCAAAGGTCACCGAATTGAGGTATTGCACCTAGTTGTTTAAATCAAAGGTGCCGACTTTAAGGTATTGCATGTTTAGCAACTGAGGACATGGACGATGTTGTGGAGTACTTTTACCTTTCGTTGGCCTCTGAGTGTTACGTTGAGGAAGAAGCTTTGAGTGTCGAGGCACCCAAATTTGATTGGCACCTTTATAGTAGCCTTGAGCTATAAGTAGCTACTTTTTCACCCACATTTTGATACCATTAATATACCTTGATTTTGGTTGTCTTAGTGGAGCTTTCTTTTTGGTTGACGTGGAAGGTTTGGGGCCCTCCTTGACATTGGTTGGCACTAAGGTTACGGGTTTGAGACTTATGGGCGTTGTTAACGATAAGGCTAGAGTTTCTTGTGGAGTGGCTATCGATGATGAGGTTTTTGAGTATGCAGCCATCTCCTTTGGTGAGGTTGGTTGATGAAGAGGCGTTGGCTTTAGGGCTTTTCCCTTTAGTTCCTTTTTAGGAGATAAATGGTTTCGGTTAGGGATCTTCTTTAGGAATAGTAGTTGATTGCAAGGTTTTGGCATTGAACTTCGTTGGTGAGGATGGAGTTGAAGGAGTAGATGCCTTATCGAAGTCGGTCATTGACGCAGATGGTAGGTCATTGTGTAGAGGGGCTTCCGAAAGAGGCTAGTAACTTTTTGTGTTCAATATCATATAAATCCATTAGGGTTGAATCATCTTCTTTGCAATATGGTTTTGTGAACTTTGTGTCATTGAACCCATTATGATAACCATATCACTAGCAAAGCACAATGTTGCTTGGGTAGTAATAGTCCATTTATGCCCCAAGATCAAATCTGCTTCCTACTCAACCACAAAAAAACTTACAAATAAGAGGGTTAGTTTCAATATACATTGTATATTCAAAGTATCCCAAACATGGCATGTTCAAGTCTTATGTGAATGGAATTCTTTTAGGATGAACCGTGAGTATTGGTTAACGTACCAAAATATTCCATAACTTGAGGGTCGTGAGATTCTGCTCTCATGTTGGATAAAGTTATGCTTGGATTGTGGTGATTTTATTAGAAAGTTCTAATCCAACCATAATTCTTGGGATATTCTTAGTAAGATATGTTGGAAGTTCCAACTCTTCTAAGGTTGCTTCATCCCTTAAGAGCAATTGTACAATCCCTCCTCTGCTGTGGGGCAGGAGTGTTTAAAGTGACTGTTTGAATAAAATGAGTCACGTATCCAAGTTTCACCAAGGATGACATCATCCTCAAGGGGATCTGGGGTAACATAGAATCTAAATTCCATGTTGCATGGATTCATTAATTATTGAACACAATGAGTCACGTATCCAAGTTTCACCAAGGATGACATCATACTCAAGGGGATTCCATATCTCCACCGATTGTGTAGCATAAAGTAACCTGGAACGTTAATGTTTTGTCCATTAGCTCCTCTTCCAAAACCATTGTCTTTAGGGATGAGTTTAGATTTCCCCAATGACAGCCAAGTGTTTATTGTCAGGATCTTATTTCTAGCGCAAGGGCTAATCAACATGTATTTGCGCTTAACATCATTGCCCTCCTGCAAGGAAATTTTACCATACCATGATAGAATCTTCAAGAGGAACCATGGATGTTTCAGCTTTTATTTCAACTTTAGAGCCCATTTTGGTTTCATATTCACATTTGCTTTCATCCTCTTTTTGGCTCTCAGCTTTTTTAAGAGTCCCCAATGTGCACAATGGTACACTCGGTCCTCTGACAATTCTGATTAAGGTCTGTTTGGAAACTTCTGAATTCTCACAATCATGTCCTATGTAGCTCTTTATGTCTTGGTATAACTCATGTTTAGCCTTTAAAGATGTAATTACTGATGCTATGCTAGCTTCATTATGAGAGAAGAGCACTCCTCAAAATGAGGATTTAAGAGACTGCTTTAATTTCATAACAGATTCATCGAATTCCTCACGTGCTTTTTTAATTGCATAGTTCATGCAATCTGTCTCTAATGACTCTTCTGTAGAGAGTACGTCTTCCTCTTGAAAGGGAAAGCAGTACTCCTCCGGGTTTTGTATTTTGGTTGCTTTTTTAGGTTTGACATTATAAGGTTCAATCACAAACTGATGATCCTGTATGACACTCAACAATGCTAAGCATGCTCTCCTGAGCTTGCTTTTTGCGTTCCACATTATGTCATGTCATCATGATTTTCAATTTGGGGTGGCTGGGCAAGTTCTATTTTTTGGATTGGTCTGGAGGTGCACCTAGTGTCGAATCGGAACTTGATTCATTGTCACTTAGTGTGTGACGTACTAGAACTTGCTTCATCTTCTAACTTTATTTGGATCGTCAAGTTTTCATTATGTTTACCCATGCGACGAGAACGAATTTTCTTTTGGGCTTTTATATTCTATGTCACACATATGGGTGTTGTGGTTTGTGTGGTAGCCTTTGACGTGGATTCTTTTGTAGCATGTGTAGCTTTTGGATCTTTTGGGGTTATGTCCTCCACATGCTCTTTTTCCATGTCTTTTATTTCAGCTTTGGTGTTTCGACAGTTTGTTGTCCCTTGTTTTTCTTGGGTTTAGAAGGTTTCGCTTTCTCTTTTGGTTTCTACTTTAAAGCATGTTCTTCTACCCATTTTGAAGTGTTTTCTTTTGCATTCTTTTTTATTATTTCTCATGCCTTGGCTTGTAAGCATGTAAGCACATTCAAGGGTACTGTGGACAATTGTCCGTTTTATACACTTAAGATGTTAAGAGTAGTATTTTGTGAGGCAGGTTGCATTGAAGCAACTCGCCTTGGGCAGTCTTTGAACATGTGGTCGATGCCACAACATTCACATAGGGGTTGCAAGTTGACAGTGATTGTGGGCATGAAAGTATTCCAAACTGTGCAATCTACCACCTTATGCGGTCCACGAAAATAGAAACACTGAAGTGTTTGCTTAACTATTTCCTGAGTAGTTTCTACCCTTTGGACTATTTCTATTTGTTGCACAGGAGATTGAGGTTTTAAGTCAATTGTTGATGAATTGGGACATTGGGTAGTGTCATGACCAAAGGTTTTGCAATATATGTAGTACAAAAAAAGAGGTGCCTTGTAGTGATTGCACTGAACACAAGGGATTTCGCTCATCACTTGGAGAGGCATTAAGAATGTTTAGTTTTAAAGGATTGCATCCTCTCATAGAGATGTCGGCTGTAAGCTTTTAAGCAAAGCTGCATAGAATTCAGGGAATGACAATTTCGAGATCAATTTTTCTTTAGCCATTGCTTCACTTTGTTTAGATGAGGAACATCTCGTAGTGTGATCATCTTCCATCATGTTATCATCTAAACATATTGCTTCTTTACAACATTGATCGAATGTTTGTGGATTGGATACAATGATCAAGTTGTGTAAGTTGTTATTCTTTAAGCCCATCATGAAACATCTCTTCAATTGAGAATCGTTTAATTTTTCCCATGACACATCGTAAGTCCATGACTTTTATCTAAAGGATAAAATCTCTAATGGTTTCATTTGGTTTACGCTCAATTGAATTGAGTTCTTTCATTGCACTCCACCGATCACCTTAATGGTTTCGTTTGGTTTACGCTCAATTGAGTTCTTTCACTGCACTCCACCGATCACCTTAACTTGAAAAGCCATGGATAAAGGTTATTTTCAAAGTCTTGAAGTTTGTCTTGATCGAACAGGCATCAATGTGATGAACCATCGGCTAGCATTTTCCACTAAGCATAGGTTCAACACATGTACCTTGGTGGGACAGTTGGGATTTCCAAAGGCTTCGCATCGCTGTTCAAACATTTGTATGAATTGAACAGGATCAGTTGCTCCATCGTATTTGCCCATGATTTGGGAGATTTGTACGGCCATATTTTTGTATGAGTCACTGAGGCCATAGATGAGTGCTCTTGTGGGTAGGGACTCACTTAGTCCTTGGGTAACCCCCCTTCCTATACTAGTCAATATGTCCAAGGTGTGGACATGGGGTTGGAAAGGGTTAGTACCTATAGGATTTATGAAAATGTTAGGTAAAGGACCAAAGCTCGGTGGGATTAAAGTGACAGGGGGTGTAAAAGCCGATGACACTCTTGTTGTTAGCATGGCAAATGGTATTGGGAGGTGCATTTATGGCATGGATCTCAATGGCTCGAATATGTTAGCCATTGGGTTCAGCGAGGGTATCAGCCCACGTAGTCCCTCTATCGTTGCCATGTCTGATGTTACCAATTGCTCCTAATGAGCAAGCACACGTGTTTTTTTTTTGCTTTTAAGATTTTCTCATAGCCCGTTATAGCCTCACGAGGCCTGGCGTACTCTTCATTGGGTCAAAGGAGTGTCCGTTTATCCTAATTAGCTTAGGCGCTACACGCACGTGAACCTCTTAGGGATATTTTTCCAGAAAAAGTGCATGCTAGTATCATCCCAAATGGAAGAGGAGGTCTCAAAACCTATTTTTCATCATTGTCTGAAGACCAAAATTTTTCCCTGTTTCGCAACCCGTTTTTTAAGGTGTTCCAAAAGGAGTTTGAAAAAACTCTATATGAGAGAGTTGTAGAGTTTTTGGAGTACTACAACTTTGTCTCCTCTGAGTCTTTCGTGATTTTGTCATTTAGACCCTCAACAAGTAGCCCGAATATGGTTCGTAGTTATTTTTGTACTATTTTTAGCTATTTTTAGTACTTTTTAGGCTGTTTTTTGTCTCGATTTTTGGATCAAATTTTAAGGCTACTAGTCGAAGGCCAAAACGATCGATTTTTCTCTTAGGCGATTGTCAGGCGTTTTTCTGAAAGGTCTTTCGGGCTTGTGTACATACGTGTGCATGGTGTGAATGAAAACTTGGCCATGGAGGGCGTTGCCAGATGTTCAGTGTTGTGGATGCTTTTATTTTGAGGTTTGTGCAAGCCTGTCTGGAACGAGGTCTTCTGAGGTGATATCAGCTCCTCAATAACTCGTATGTTCGCGCGGCGCCTTGATATGTGTACGCGTCCCCAAGGATCGTGGGTTGCATTTGGAATGTGTATGGAGGCATGGGCATTAAAGACTGAGAGGGCCCTTGTTGCCTTGAGAAAGAGGTATTTGTTTTGGGTTTTGGAGGTTTTTTAATGATTGATAGGCTAATGTAGCCTTGGGCATTAGGTGGAAGAAATTGGTGGCTTTAAGGGAAAATAAAAAAAAGAGGCTGAACGTGCCAACTGGTAACGTTGGCGTGGAACGCTGAAGGGCTGCCAGCGTATACCTTCCAGAAGACGGTCGAAACTGGCGAGTCGGCGTGTGCTGCAGAAAAGGTGTGGCCGAGTTGTTTTGAGTGGGGGGCTTCTCGGGCGACGAATGCTGCAGGCGATAGGCTGCTGCAGATGTGATATTGGTCGAGCGCAGCTCGTCGAAAGTAGATGGGCTGCAGAAGTGTGGGAGCCTCCCCGTGTGAAGAGCCGACAGCTGAAGGCGTGTAAGAAGCCGACTGTGTGCAGGTGAGCGTGGAACGCTGTGAGGCTGGTGGTGGGCCGGCGTGGTAAGAGAACAGTCGTTTGGGCTGAAGAGTGGATGCCGACTGACGGGCTCGTGTGAAGAGAAGTGGAGCGTGGAGCGCACAAGCCGACATGTAGATGGCTGGCAAAACGATTGGGGAGCAGCGTAAGGTAGCTGGCGGCGACCAAGTGAAGAGAAGGCCGCCTATGGGGCTGGTGTACTGAAGATACAGCAGCTGGTGTTATTAGGCGACAAGGGCTGAGTTACGGGCTATGCATAGTGTGGCCGGTGGGCGACTGGAGACTGTAAAGATGGCCGCCCTGGGGTACGAGAATTGGTGAGTGTGGAGGACACACACAGAGAGACAGGTGGCCAGTGACTTTGAAGGCAGAAAGAGCCTGTGAAGTGAGGAGCAGATAAGCTGCAAAAGTGACAGGTCGGCTGGTGTGGGCCACCTAGGAGACAGGGCTGTGAAGCAGGGTGCCGAGTGAAGCACAGAGAGAGGTTGGTGTTGCTGTTTGGTGGTGGGCCGGTAGCAGGGCAGATAAGCTGCCTGGGTTTGTTGTGAGGCTGGCAGAGGATCAGCACAGAGACAGAGAGTGAGAGAGAGATGATGGTCGAGCTGCTGCTGCTGACAACACATGCAGAAGTGATGGGCTGCAGAGGACTCGAGGGTTAGCTGGTGTGGGCGCCTTCTGGAGCGAGAGTGGTCGGGTTCATTCTGGTGTGATTGGTACAGCAGGCAGGCGAGTGGTTCGTGTTGATCAGGGATGTGGTGTATCCTCGACTGATAGGCCTGAGTGAGTTTTTTATGGTTGTGTGAGTAAAGCTTCTGTGTCGAGAGAAGCTTGTATGAAATGTTTTGATCTGGGAATATAAAGCTGGGTGTTTGTCTTGGTTTATGGTGCCCCTGTTTATGCTGTCTGTCTGGCGTGGGTTGGGTGGTGAGTGAGAGAATTGTTCCAGCCGGTGGCTGGTGGTGCCCCCGCCGTTCGTGTGTGTTATTCCAAGTTTGCGAGGTGGAAGGGCTATAGAGGCAGGCTTTTCTTTCTTTTTTTCACCTCACAGCGCGATCAACACCAAATTCGAAGAGCTCAATGTTGGCTTTCCGATGAGCACTAGAGCGCCTTCATCGGATTCACGATTTAGGAGATCTGAGCCTCCAAACAGGGTTATTTTCCATAGTCTTTTTTTTTGGCCGACAAACCCATAAACTAGCAGGGTGCAGTTCACAGCGTGAAACGGGCTTCACAAAATTTATCAAATTTGATTTTTTTTTTTTTACTGTCGGGTACTGTTTCATGTCGTGGTACACTTAAGGGTTTCATGACGTAAACCCTTAAGGCGTGAAATGGACTTCACGAAATTTATTAAATTTGAATTTTTTTTACGTGAGGTCTTAAAACGTGAGACCCTTAAGACATGAGATGCTTAAGGCATGAGCTCTTTTTTTTGGGCCGCATGAGGCCTTAACTCGTGAGACTCTTAAGGCGTGAGACCCTTAAGGCATGAGCCAATTTTTATTTTTAGTTTTTTTTGCCACATGAGGCCTTAACTCGTGAGACTCTTAAGGCGTGAGATGCTTAAGCCATGAGCCAATTTTATTTTATTTTTTAAAGTCCAAAGGGAAATTCGAATTTACTTGTTTGGGAGGAAATATTTTTTAAATTTTAAATTAAGAAGATATGGGCATTTTCCCAAAAAGGCAAGTGGGAATCAAAAAAGTCAACCTTTTTATGGCACCCCTTTACACCCTTCATAAATGAATTTGACAACTCATGAGCATCCACTCATTCAATGCTCATTAGCCTTCATGAATTTGACAACTCATGAGCATCCACTCATTCAATGCTCATTAGCCTTAATGAGTTATGTAAAAAAAAGTGATTAAAATTTAATCAAAGATTAATATTTTCACTAATCTTTCCCTCTTTTAGACTAATCAAAGACTCTAATTAACCTTTAATCACCAATTAATTCACACAATTGAGCACATCATTGGATAGAGCAAGGGATTGCTAAGCTATGTGCATCAACATGCAAATTAATGTATAACTAGAGATTAATTAAAGTCTTAATTTAGGTCTCTTCCTTTAAGACAAAATTAAGCAAAAAAGAGCCAGATTTCTCAATTTGATGAAGAAATTAATGTAATTAGGTGTTTTAATGCATCTAAATGCTCTCAAAACACTTAAAAACACTAATTTCGACTACTTACATGACCAAATCAGACCCCAAAAAAATACATTTTCTATTCTTTTTGCCTCTTGAAGTGGATTAATTACCCTTAATAACAAAAAAAAGTCCATTAAGAGAGATTAGTCAATTTCAATTAAGCTACTCTTAATGCTTGCTAACACTCTAATGTATACAATTCCAACAAAAAACACACAATTTAAGCTAAAATTAATGATTCTAGTTCTATGTTTAACTCTAAAGAGAGATAGAATTCACTAAAAATTACATTCTATTGCATTGTTTGATGCAATGGATGCAAACTAAACCTAATACACTCTATGTGCAAGCCCTAAGAACATTAAAAACCACATTATCAATAACAAAAACAACAAATTAAGCTAAAAATTAAGCAAAAAACATTCTTTATAAAACTAAAAAAGAGAGCTATTTCTCACAAAATCACACACAAACCTCCATAAAATCCACATCTTTTTCATGGAAAACCATTAATCAAGACAATAGGTGATGGGGGTAATGCATAGATTAAAGAAAAATGATGAGAAAAGCCAAAGGATGACTCCCCGATAACGACGCCAAAAATGTTAATGGCTCACCCTAATCTACCCTTGAAACACATCCAACAAGAGTACCTAGTGAACCGCAAAACTGTCATGAAGGATCTTTCCAATGGCCAAGCTCATAACCCTTGAGGTCTCCAAGCTCTACAACTCCTTGAGAAGCCATTCCACCATGCCTCCCACGAGCATTGTCACACTGCTGCGTGCGTTGCACTATGGATACTTGTCCCTCCTCTCACCTCACTTCACTCACACATAAGTAGCTCTTGTTAACCCTAGGAATGGGTTAATACATCAATCTCGGTATTACCATACACAAGTGCAACCTCCTCTATGAGGGACTTAGCCATTACCACCCACCATGGCTCTTGAGATGCACACGTCTTGCGCAATAAAGGCCATCTCCTAGCAACCATATGTAATTTGACATCTAATAGAGGGATGCCCCTCCACTCCTCTTCGGAGAGTAGTAACATGTTCCCAAGAAATCCACATCTTCCCTTACTTATTTTCTGCTCTTTTCCATAGCATAAATCTAATTGGTTGTTGTATCTAATGCAAAGCTTTACCCATCCACCAAGGCAATAAAGGCAAGAAAAAAGATATCATACTAATCATAATGGATTGTGCCACTTTGAGCCAAACATGCATAGGCCAACCCTAAGATTTCCAATACACAAACTTATCATTTATCCGTACAAAAATCCATGCCAACAAAGCCTGTGAGAATCAACATCAACTCCAATCGGATAACTCAAGCAGCATGTGGTGCATCCCCTTTGTATAACTTGCTCGTTTCATCCTAAACCAAGCAAATCGTTGTTGGTATAACTTATCAAAGCAGATTTTTGCATATTAATGCATAACACTAAAGTAAGACCAAAAGTATCCTAAACAGCCATAGCCTTATGAACAGTATCTCTTTGTGCCTTAAGAAACATGAAAGAATCATCTACTAATGCATGGCCAACCATCTACTCTCCACTTGGAAGTATAAGCCCTACAACTTCACCATCCTCCGCTAGCTTATCTAGTCGAGATAAGATTGGATGTGTAACAATTGCAAACAAGAGAGGGCTAAGTGGGCATCCCTGCCTAACCGATCGCGTCAAATAAATAGGCTCAATCACCCCACCATTAATCATAAGCCTAGCCACTACATGTTGGCTAATAGTATAAATCAAAGAAGACATGCGAGGGTCAAATCCCATAGCCTGCATAAACTGTGAAAGAAAAGACCAACTAACATAATCATAAGTCTTTTCAATATCCAGTTGAATCATAAACCACATCTTGCCTCAAAGCCCTTGCGTAATCAATTCCAATTTGTACATTCAATATATTATGCAAAATATTCTAACCTTTAATAAATCCATATTACCTTGGATGAATCAAAGTAAGAAGAATATGATGCATTATGAATCCCATACTAGCGAGCAACCTTTTTAATATTGAACATACAACACTCCTAAGCTGACACCCCAACAGAGATTACATGGCCTCAAAAGTTTTGTAACACTTACAACATAAACTAATGGAAAATAGTATGCACCAAGAAAGTATGGTTTTTCCCAATAATGGCCTATAAGCATCCACAAAATGGCTATACATCTCTACTACCAAAGGGAAATGATTTGACAAAATATGGTTATATTCCACCTGCATGGACAATATCTCTGGCAGAAACAGATCATGCTGACAAATATAAATTTGGTTTAGATGAGCTCTTGTACCCACATACTGTTGAGAGGCATATGTAAATCCTCTCTCATGTGGGTGTAGCCATGACCACATATCTTGTTTCAAAATTTGAGTGGCAAACGCATTCCAACTGAGCCAGGCTTAGCATTGCACAAACACAATAAATCGTCCCATAACTGACGATGTTGTGCAATGACATTAGGCGCATACAACCCCACAAGCCATAATATTTCATCTCCATAAACTCCACTTCCACAATAATGAACTGCCCCCATACATCTTGCATAACTAATGATGACTTAAACTAAGATTTTGCTACAATCATGACCCCTAATTGTGTAGTAGTGTGCCCACTATAAAACACACGAAATTCCTTGTAATCATACACTTGACCAGCCATGGAATGTTGTTTATGCTCCATGGCACAAAACATAACCCATTGGCCTTGAAATAAAGTATGCCACATGCGATAATTTGGTGAACACACACCTTTTACATTCCAAAGAGCAATCTTCATAATCCATCAAAAAATATGAAGTCAATCAATGAGAGATACCACCGTCGACCTCTCTTTCCTTAAAATATTGCACAAGATCCTCAATGCCTTCTTATTGGCACAGGGAGCAAGGGACTGAAGCTGGAATAGCAGGAATGAAATTGTATACCAAAAAAATGAAGTGACTAACAGTACAATGTCATGTCAACATAATTCTAGCTTAGGACTAACTGTCCTACGTGTCCTAGGCTAGAATAGGACTAAGTGTACTAAGTGTCCTAACAAGCATAAAATAACTAGATCTAGACTAGCTAGCCTACAAGGCCATACCAGGGTACAAGTGGGAATAAACCCCCCTCCATTACATGGCTAAAGTATCTTGGAAACATCTGAGATACCTGGAATCTAGGTCATGTTTCACATGTTCATCTAAAAAGGGATATAGCAAAACCTATGAAAGTACAGGGATGGCGATATCAAGTAACAAAGGGAAAAAAGTGTAAAGCTTGTCGAAAATATTCAAATTTGGGTCGAGGTAGCGCTTTGGTAAAGAATCGGCCACATTGTCTTGTGTCGGAACATAAGACAGCTGAATATCCCTAGTGATAGTCTTTCCCTTACATGATGATAGTAGTGAACCTCAATGTGCTTGGTGCAAGTCTAGGTCATCATGATGCCCCCCTCGACACATGAACAAACTGAATGCCAAGATAATAGTGTCCCAAATCTAACATTTCAAAAAAAATCTTTAAATCAGCCTTAAATGTTGAAATATGTCGGGGATCAGGCCCAGTCAAGAGCATGTCATCAACATATAAAATCAAAATCGGCAAGTCTTCTCCACACATGCGGATATATAGGGTGCTCTCTATGTGGCTATTGTGAAAACCAATGCTAATAAGATAGACATGTATTTTAGCATACCAAGCACGGGGTGACTGCTTAAGTCCATAAAGGGCCTTACACAATTGGCATACCTTATTTTCAGAACCCTTAATTTCAAAGCCAGGAGGCCGAGTGACATACACCTTCTCAAGTAAATCACAATGCAAAAAGGTAATCCTAATGTCTAGTTGATGCACCTGCCAATGATGATGGGCT
The DNA here is from genome assembly GCF_041138505.1 of Cibotium barometz. NCBI lineage: Eukaryota > Viridiplantae > Streptophyta > Polypodiopsida > Cyatheales > Cibotiaceae > Cibotium > Cibotium barometz. Next base: position 34,925,122 of record NC_141104.1, on the reverse strand, counting down.
GCAATTGCTATGACACGTCTGATGGTAGTGATGTGTGAAGTGGGGACAAACGTTTCCTCAAAATCAATACCCTGCTGCTGTACCATGCTGCTGCTCAGCATAACCCTTTGCAACAAGATGGGATTTATAATGGTCAACATTGCCATCAGCCTTTCTTTTGAGTTTATAGAACCACTTTGTGCCTATAGCACGTTTGCCATCAGGCAAATCACACAACTCTAAAGTGCCATTCTAATGAATAGAGTCTAGCTCAGACTGTATTGCTGCATCCATCCAATCCTTGCTATCAAATGCATGCTTCTTGTGACACAGTGCCTCTTCATTGCAAGCTATAGCAACTAATGCAACCTCCACTAAGTGTCCCTACATGTGACAAGAAGCTGCTCATGTGCAGGCGGCTAGGGGTTCAGCTTGTTTGCTATCCCTTAATGTGTCTAACAGCCATCTGGGGGCTGTTTTATGATGTCTTGGACAGCTCTTTCATCTTCCACTGCTCTGTTCGTGACACCCTAATCAAGAGAGGGTTAATCAGGCCATAAATCAAAATTATATGAGGGTTGTAAAGGCTTTGCAGGTGGCTGCGTTGGGGTCTCCCCTCACTCATCAATCTCTAGAGCAAATCCGAACAAAGGCAGCAGTGTATCAAACATATCTGATGCATCAATAATGGGCTATTTTTGACAGTCTAACAACAAGGGCATAACTGAGTGCTCAACAAAGATAACATCTCTACTAACAATGATCTTCCCAATACGGGGCTAGTATAATCCATACCCTTTGCTCTCTCCAACCACTGTAGCCAATAAATATGTATTTGACTGCGTTGTCTTCAAGCTTATGTGTTGAAGAGCTGAGAAAAGGCACATGTGCATAGGCAAGGCATCCAAATACCCTCATATGAGAAATGACTGGCTTGCATCCTGTCCATGATTCATAAGGTGCAATTGTCTTCAATGCCCTGGGGTTGGTGATGTGTTAAGCACATAATTTGTACACATAACTACATCCAACCAAAATCTGTTAGGCAAAGACTTGCCTTTCATCAATGCATATGACCATCTCCATCAATGTTCTATTATTCCGTTCTTCCACACCATTTTGTTGAGGTGTGTAGGGGACTGTGCACTGATGTATAATACCTTGAGATGCCAAAAAATCAGCAAACTCAATAGATAGGTACTCACCCCCTTGTCAGTACTACAGAGTGTAGCCAGCTTGTTTCCACTCTCATTCTCCACCAAAGCAAGTATTCTTTTAAAGTATTCAAACACATCAAATTCGGATTTCAGTGGATAAACCCAAGTGTGTTGAGTAAAATCATCCACCAAAGCAAGTATTCTTTTAAAGTATTCAAACACATCAAATTCGGATTTCAGTGGATAAACCCAAGTGTGTTGAGTAAAATCATCCACAAATGTGAAAGTAGAGATATACTCCAATGGATGCTGTCCTCATGGGTCCACATATACATCACTTTATGAACCAAATGCAATTTGCTGGTGCACTAACACTACCATCTTTTGGGGGGAAAAATCGATGCATCTTGCCAAGCAATCATCCTTCACAAATGTCTTTAGCAAGGACATGTATTTTAGGAAGATCCACCACCATCTCATCATGTGAATGTAGCCTAACGAGGCTGCCATAATTGAGGCTAGCATGTGAGGTGTCCAAACCTCACATGCCATAAATGTGTATCTGCCAATAGCTGAAGTATCACTACAAGTGCATCCATTACTGGTTGCCTCTCATAGGCATCAAGAGTGTAAAGACCCTTTGTTAATGTTCCAGTAAACGACAATGGTATTGTCATGCCTATACTCATACACTGCATAATGGTAACCATCAAAGGAAACTCAATATCCAGCTAGAGCAATAGCTAAAATGGATATCAGGTTCTTTTTAATCCCTGGAACATACAAGATATCCTAGAGAGTGACAGGATCACCTAAAGCAGAAGTGATCTCAACTTTCCCAATACCTTGTACTACATATGAGGAATCATTGGCACACGTGATTGTGCCCCCCTTAGTTGCATCCCTCAAAGATAAAAAGAAATTCTTGCATGATGTGATATGCTTGGAAGCACCACTATCAAAGTATCAAGTACTTAAAGCATCATAGACTTGCATGAGTCATCCATAGAAGGATTGTAATGGCATGTGACAAGGAAAGCCCAATCGTGATGAGAAAGGTTTGCAAACTCATCCTTTGCCCCTGTAGTAGAAGCATCTGACTGCAAGACCAGATTCCTTCTTCTTCTTTTCAGAAGGAATGCGCTTCTTACACTCTAAAATGTCATGCCCTGGCTTTCTACAATAATTGCATCCTTTGCAGTCTTACAAGACCTGATGTGCGGGATAATACCCCTCTTAACAAACAAGGCAATCAAGGTGCAAGCTTGCACATCTCTACCATCCCATCTGGACTGCTCCTGTGTGGGAGGTAAGGGAGCTATAGTGACAAAAGACTCAGAGTCAGAAGCATTTCCACTACCTAGTCTTAGAGGTCTCACCTCTGATCCTACAACAATGTTCCACAAATTCTTGGCTACAAATACATGATGCATCATGTAAGCCCACACAGGTAGTTGGTGCCAACGAGCTTATCATCAGCTCCAAGCATCCCAAACAAGTCATTGCTTGCCACACTCTATTCAATTGAGCATCAACCAAATGAATCCATTAGAGATTTTATCCTTCATATAAAACTCTTGGACTCACAATGTGAGTCATGGAAAAATTAAACGATATTCAATTGAAGAGAAGTTTCATGTTGGCCTTGAAGAATAACTGCTTACACAACTTGATCATTGTATCCAATCCGAAAACATTCGATCAATGTTGTAACGAAGCAATATGTTTAGATGACAACATGCTGAAAGATGATCATGCTACGAGGTGTTCCTCATCTAAACCAAGTGAAGCAATGGCAAAAGAAAGATCGATCTTGGAATTGACATTCCCAAAATTCTATGCAGCCTTACTAAAAACTTTTCAATCGACATCTCTAAGAGAGGATGAACTTGTCATGTTGTAGGCTGTAATGCCTGACTAACGGCGGCAGACCGGATGGCCAGACGGGGCTTTAGCATCAACGCCTCGGCCAGAGCGCTCAGGACATGGCCATCCGAGGGGTTTAGTGGGAGAGGACACCCATGCGGAGTCATGGGGGTGGCCAGGCTAGTGTGGACGACAGGCCACACACTATATAGCCTGGGGGATGAGGAGCAATCCTCATTCTTCCTTTATGGCTGGGTGGTGAGCCAGAGGCCATCCCCTCCTGTGGTAACGCCCGTAGTGGTGTTACGGGTATCTAACACTGGTATCAGAGCATGAGTTTCGATTGGGTCAGGGTCCGTGGGTGATCGGGGACCGGAGCCCACTCAATGGTTTTCAACCATTCAAAAAAACTCTTATCCTTATCTCCACAATGGACTGTGTGGAGTGAGGCGGCCAGAACGGGAAGGAAGAATTCTCTCTCTCTCTCTCTCTCTCTCTCTCTCTCTCTCTCTCTCTCTCTCTCTCTCTCTCTCTCTCTCTCTCTCTCTCTCTCTCTCGCGCTCTCTCTCTCGCTCTCTCTCTCTCGCTCTCTCTCTCTCTCTCTCTCTCTCTCTCTCTCTCTCTCTCAACAAAGCGATAATCTGCAGGTAAGCATTTTTGTTTTTTTGCTTTGAAGCTTGTCTGCAAAAAAAAGGTTTTCGTTTGGTATAGAGAGAGAGGTCATCTGGTGTAGAGAGAGAATGGCTGTGAAGAGAGAGAGACGACTGGAGCTACGCGTCTGGTGAGTTCGGCTCTGAAGAAAAGAAGCGGTTGCTTGGTGCTACCGACGGCCAGCCAGCCACGACCAGACGGCCAGCCCACGAAGAGAGAGACATCGACTGTCTTCGCTGTCCACTGTTTGGGGGGTGCGAAGACCAGCCCTGAACCGTCTGGTGTATAGAGCTGAAGTCGACTGTGAAGACCACTCTGTGTGGGGGCGAAGATAAGCCTAGGCGGCCAGGAACAGCCACGACGAGCGGGCAGCCAACCGGTGCAACCACAGCCGGCGGCCAACCCTAACGGGCGGGCGGCCTGGCCCACAAGCGATAGCCAGCCGACCGTTAATTTGTGTTTTAATCCAACCAACGCTGCCACGAAAAATAAATTTTTATTTTTTTTTGTTAATCAAACGGACACCTCTCTCCCGATGGAGGGATAATCCCGGCGGCGAGGGATAATCCAGGGTGTTTCAGGCATAGCTTCCCGAGGAGATTAATTTTTTTATGAGTTGCAGGCACCTTTCTCTCGGATCGAAGCATCTCGGAGTAGCGATGCTTGTAGAGGCTCATAGCGCAACACAAATTGACAGTCGACGAGTCGCAGGCGACCGTAAGGGGGGTGACTATTCTCTCTCCACCACTGCTCATTTTATTAGCGTTTTTTTTGTAATTTCCGAGTTCACGCATTTTTATTTGTGCAAGAATTAAAGATATCTACTAGGCGTAGTGTGTCCCCACCACCTTCTACTTCTCTAGGGTTTTTAGGTCTCTTGTCCTCGGTCGTGGGTTTGACACCGACCGAATTGTCAGGCCGTATACACCCGACCGTTGACCGGTCCGGAGTGCGCTCGTCGATCACGCGTGATCCGCCAACACCCTCCTCGTTTGTTGACCCCACCTTAGGACCCAGCGAGCCCGCAACAACGGTCGTAGTAGCAGATGACCCCTTTCTGGTGGTGGCCGATGAGCCAGATGACACGAACACCGACGTCGCCGAGGGAACCGAGGAGGACCTCTTGGAATATGACGACGACGATTATGACCTATTGGACCCTGCTGACATCCTGACAGAGACGGAGCTCTCTAGTGGACTTTTTAAATATCTTAATGCAAAACTAAACAATATGGATAAAGTCCAGACTAACTTAGTCACGATGCTACAAAGCATCTCCACACGGTTAGATGCACTGACAGCCGCCCCGGCTAGTACTCTGACTCCTCATGGTAGCCGAGCTCCTGTGGCACGGGTGAGCATAGCCTCGCTAGTGGTTGCAGGAGTACAGGCCGATGCGCCTGCGGGGCCGTCTGTAGAGACAGCTTCGTCGTTTTTAAAAGACTTAAAGCCACCTAGTCTTGGTGGCGAGGAGAAGGAGAGAAACAAAGACTCGGTTAACATGTTTCTAGCGAAGTGGTCAGATTTGCATGCGCTGCGATAGTAGCCTAGCTGGATACAGCCCGTAGAGAGGCCAGCCTCTCATTAAACCGACAAAGCGTACAAGTGGTGGATGAGTTTGACAACTCGTCCTGCCACTTGGATGGAGTTTGAAACGATGTTTCGAAAAGAGTTTTTGCCTGTTAATAAGGCGGAGAGAAGCTGGGAGTTATGGGACAAGTACTCGATGGAGAACAAATCCCTGACTCAGTACATCTCAGACTATAGGGAGATAGTACTCAAGCTAAAGGGGATCGATGTATTCCAGACATTGCGAGGCTTTAAAAGAGGCCTCAAATATGATTACCTTGAGTACGTAGAGCCCTTACAGCCTAAAGACTTGGCAAAGGCAATTAAGTACGCAGATATTTGATGACATCAAGCACCGTAGTGCGCGTGGTGGTTCTAGCAGGGCCGAGGGTAGTGAAAAGAGGAGGTTAGGCCTTAAAAGAAAAGGGTTCCACAGTGATAAGCAAGGGGATAGGATGGACCAGGAAGGACAGGGTGGTCATTGGTCTAAAAAACCACGACCATCCAAGAAGAAAAGAGATAGCGAAATCCAAAAGAAAGAGCAGTTCATTGCATGGGCAAACATAATGAAAAACTGACAATCCAAAGAAAGACAGAAAATGAAACAAGTTCTAGTACGCCACTAAGTGAGGATGAAACAAGTTTTGACTCTTCACTCAGTGCACCACATAGACCAATCAAGAAACTAGAACCTACCCAACCACCCAAAATTGATAATAATAATCACATGACATGTGCGGAATGCAAAAAGCAAGCTCAGGAGAGCATGCTTAGCTTGGTTGAGTGTCTTACAGGATCACCGGTTGTGATTGAGACTCATAATGCCAATCCTAAAAAAGCAACCAAAATACAAAGCCCATAGGAGTACCGCTTCCCCTTTCAAGAGGAAGATATACTCTCTACAAAAAAGAGTCATTTGAGATAGATTGCATGAATTATGCGCTTGAGAAAGCACACGAGGAATTCAATAATTCCCTTACAAAATTAAAGCACATGAGGAATTCGATAATTCCCTTACAAAATTAAAGCAGTCTCTCAAAACCTCATTTGGAGGAATGCTCTTCTCTCATGGTGAAGCCAGCATTACATCAACACACTTGCACCTTTAAGGGCTCAACATGAGTTATACCAAGACATAAAGAACTCCATAGAATAGGACTGTAAGGATTTGCAAGTTCCCAAACAAACCTCATTAAGAATTATTAGAGGGCCAAGTGTGCCAGTGTACACATTTGGTACTCTTGAAAAAGCTGAGAGCCAAAATGAGGATGAAAGTGAATGGGAATACGAAACAAAAACTGAAACATCCATGGTTCCTTTGAAAGATTCTATCATGATATGGTTGGATTTTCCTATAGGCAATGATGTTAAGCGCAAACACGCATTAATTAGCCCTCGTGCTAGTTAACATCATGATAATAGACACTTGGGTGTCATTGGGACAACCTAAACTCATCCCTACAGACAATAGTCTTGTAAGAGGAGCCAATGGATAAAACATTAAAGTTCTTGATTACTTTAGCTACACTACTCAAACAATCAGTAAGCGATATGGAATTTACATTCCATGTTACCCTAGATTCCCTTGAGTACGATGTCATCCTTGGCGAAACTTGGATAGGTGAGTCGTTGTATTCAATAGATGAATCCATGTAAACAGACACCTTGAACACTCCTACAAGCATTGTACAATTGCTTTTACGGGAGAACAAAAGCATAGAGGAGCTGGAACTTCCGACATATCTTACTGAAAAGATCCCTGGATAGATTAGAAATTTCAAATAAAATCACCATAGCTCAAGCACATCTTTATCCAACACGAGAACACAATCTCATGAACCTTGAGCTATGGGATTTGTTAGGTCAACCGACACTCACGGCATATCCTCAAAGAATTCCCTTTACACAAGACTTGAACATGCCATGTTTGGGGTACTTTGAACATACAATGTATATTGAAACTAATCCCCTTACTTGCAAGTTTTTTGTGGTTGAGTATGTGTTGGAAGCAGATTTGATCTTGGGGCATAAATGGACTATTGCTGCCCATGCACCACTGTGCGTTGCTAACGATAGGGTCATCATGATGGTCAATGACACAAAGTTGACAATACCATACTACAAGGAAGAGGATCCAACCTTAATGGATTGCTATGACGCTAAACGCAAAAGGTTACAAGCCTCTTCCACAAAAGCCCCTCTACACAATGACCTACCATCTATGTCAACAACCGACTTCGTTTAGAGCATCTACTCCTTCAATCCCATCCTCACCTACGAAGTTCGATCCCAAAACCTCACAATCAACAGCTATTTCGAAAGAAGTTCCCACACCTCAACAATCTATCTCTAACAAGGAACTCAACAAAAAAGCCCGAGAGCCTATGCATCTTCATCGACAAACCTCACCAAAGGAGACCACCACATGCTCGAAGGCCTCGTCATCATCGACAACCACTCCACAAGAGACTCTAACCTCATCATCATCAAAAATGCCCATGAGTCTAAAACTTGTAGCCTCCGCGCCAACCAAAGTCAAAGGAGGACCCCAAACCTTCCACATCAACCCAAAACAAGACTCCACTAAGACAACCACACTCAAGGTATCTTAATAGTATCAAGTTGTGGGTAGAGAAGTAGCTACTTGTAGCTCAAGGCTACTACGAAGGTGCCAATCAAATTTGGGTGCCTCGACAATCAAAGCCTCATCCTCCTTAACGCAGCACTCAGAGGCGAAGGAAAAAGAAAAGTACTCCACAACACCGTCCCCACAAAAGCCTATACGATTTCCTCAAAGAACTTCACCAAGTCAGCAAGTGTGGGTACCAAAAAGATAACACAATGGTACTACCAAAGTACTAACGAAGCTTGGATTCCTAAGCACATCACAAAGTCCCCTAAGCTTGCACAAAGAAGGAAGCCTTAGCACCAAGCACATCTGCCACCTATTTATAATGTTCATCAAAGATGGATGCTTATGCATATGCTTCAACAACAAGGATGCTATGATGGTAATCCCATCATATGGTTGCCAAAATCAAACAATGTGAAGAAAGCCTCACCACCGACTTCAATCCCAACAACACCTAAAGTTTGACAAGAATGGAGACCCAAGCAACAACAAGCAAATCACTCAACCACTCTCGTGCATTTAGCACCTACACAAGAGCTTGTATGTTCAAGCAAACAACCAGCAGTCTTACTACCTCTACTGCCTCGACAACAATTGAGCAAAAAATTCAAGAATCAATACCCATGTCTACAAACGGAGACTTATGAGCGCATCAAGGACAAAATAACAATGCTCTTGTTGCCCCTTTGAATGTGAGAAATAACCAAAAAAAAAAATGCAATCTCACGGGATTAGGCCATTTCACATAATATCCTTTCATGGCCAAAAAACCTGCAATCTCATGAGTTGAGGTCTTGCACGAGTTAATAGATTCACGGCTTAAGAACCTGCACTTTCACGATTTAAGCCACATCACGGATTAAGCCATTTCACGCATTAACACTTGCACAACAATCTTCAATAGTCATTATATATTTGTTAAGCTTATTACTTACTATTCTTTTAGCCAAATGAATGTAGTCGTTGTTCCATGAGTACATATCCATACTCATGCACTGGAGAGCATTTGCACCAAAGCCTCGCCACCATCGACAACTTCCAGGTCCATCTCTGGATGGGGAGGCCATGGTAGGCAAAAGCCTGGTCAATGGTACAGCCCATCACCTAGAATTTTCCTTCAAATTACAAACCTCTCTACAAATCAATGATCTTCAATCCTTAGTGAAGATATTTATATTAGTCTCACAAGTCAACGTAATTCTTTCAATCCTCACCAACAAGTGGCTACTTCAACACAAAGCAGTTTAATAAGAGTCTATATGACTCAATTCTTTTACTTCCTATAAATTTGCTTCATAAGAGCACTTAAATATACATAAAAACATAAAAAGCACATAGGCAAAAGAATACAGAAACAGGTTGTACTCAACAACATTTGACAAGAATCTTACCACACAAAGGGACATCATCAAAGGCTAATTTTTTCAAATGATAAATGTCACTTCAATGAATCAAATGAGGAACTAAGAATCACCATCTCGTTCTGATGATTAAGTCTATGTTCCTCCGAATCCTTCCCTCTCTTCTCTCCTATTATTAACATCTCTTAGCATCCCCACTAACACAATCACATGTAACATTGCTTATGATTGCCAAAAATAAACTGAGCAAAAAAAATGCTCACACAAATATAAAAATGCAATCATTCGCAAAAAACCCCCACCTCGTTAGGATTTCCCAATAAACCACTAACTAGCTTTTCTTAATCCTTCTAGAGGAACAAAGACCATAGAATGTCACTCAACATAAAAGCCATCAACAAAGCTTGTCCATTCTCCCCACAAAAAGGTCTTCAACGGGATCACTATCAGGAAGGGGGGGATGTTAACCCAATTCTAGGGTTAACAAGATCTACCGCCATTATCTTACATCAAGGAGTCATGATAGATACACCAAAGGGTCACATATTCAAGATATGAAGCAATAGTGTCCAAAGCTACAACTTGGACTGGCGCCTTTAATGGTGTGACGAAGTATTTATGGGCGATTCCCGCTTCATGAGTGTGTGGTAGCAAGTTAGGATGAAGTCCTAAGTGATGTACTTCCTGGATATATTATGAGAGTAGTCATTGTAATAGCATTAGGCCTCTTATGAGACTAAAGTGCCCGGTCGACCACAGTTTAAGTGAGTGTGAACACTTATGGCCATGTATATAAGTGAATATCTCTCATAATAGAACACACTCTCCCATTGTGCAATTGAGTCTTGCTCTTGCTAATCTCTCTCCCTAATGTATGCTAGTGAGTGTGTGTGAGTGAAGTGAGGTGAGAGGAGGGACGAGTACCCGTACTGCAACGCGGCGGTGTGACAACGCTTGCAAGAGCCGCGGTGGAATTGCTTCTCAAAGAGTTGTAAAGCTTGGTGACCTCAAGGGTTACCTACTCGGCCATTGGAAATATCCTTATGGACAGTTGCGGTTCACCATGTAATCTCTTTCTGGATGTGTTTCAGGGTTAGGGTGAGCCATAATGATTACCCATTGGTAGCTACATGTAACAACTTCGTAGGCCGGTGTCAATGGTATGTCATCAAACAGGTCGAGTTTATCGACACTGTCATCCAGGATGGCCGCTTGCCTGCAGGACCCAACACTAACTACAAAGGTTGAGCACTATTGGGTGTAATGGCAAGAAGAAAATGTCGGATGGGTTAGTACATACTAGATCCCCTCTAAGGATTCCCATTACTAAGGTGGGATCTACATCTCTTATGTACTCTGATGTATAAGTGTTAGGTCTCCTAAACTAGATCCCTCTCTAAGGATTCCCATTACTAAGGTGAGATATACATCTCTTCCATATTTTGATGTATAAGTGTTAGGTCGTCGATTAGGTTAATTTTTTATTGAAGAAGAGAGAGGGTTAGTGTAGATAAAAACAAAGTGAGAGTCTGAGGAGCGGCTCGAGGAGTCACTGGTGGCAACAATAAACCTATCTTTGAAGCTCGCTCGATGAGTTGTCATAGTTCATCAAGTTGATCATCCTTTGAGGTCGTTGCTATAGTGTGAGCCTTCACTCTAGTTCCTAGATCCTAGAGTTGTTATCGTTAAGGAGTGTTGAGATGGCTACCTCACAGACCTCCCCAGCAACCTCGTTAGCTCCGTATATTGTCTTTCGACTTCATCTTTGGCTATGCTATGGGCTACGATTTGAGCTTGAGCCTCATTGACTTGGTAAGCACTCTTATGCAAAGACTTGGGTGTTGTGGAGTTGTTGGTTCTCATGTTCAAGCACTTGTTGGTGGCTCATCAACATTTGATCCATCTCTTGTGTCTTGGTGCTAATAACTTGGTGCTAATAACTTGGTGCTAATAACTTGTTCAAGCACTTGTTGGTGGCTCATCAACATTTGATCCATCTCTTGTGTCTTGGTGCTAATAACTTGGTGCTGATAACCTCATTGAGGTCTCTGAGCTTCTCTTCATGTGCCTTGTTCATAAGTTCTCTTTCTGCCCGTAGGCTACCCACTTTTGCTATGAGGCAACAAGTGCTTCCTTAAGCTCTTGGATGTGCTGAGTGTACCCTTCTTCTTTAGCCTGGAATGGGGCATGGGCTTCCCTTAACTGTTGTGTGTTGTACCTCTTTTTCCTTGGTGTGCACCACTTTCTTTTGGAATTGTTCCTTTGCTTGATCAACTTGCACTTTCAACTCATTGTTTTCTTTGGTTGTTCTGACTTGGCTTAGTAGCCAATTGTGCCCTTCCAATGTTTGAAGCCTTGCTTCCTATTCTTCGGCTGCCTTCAAACCCTTAATGATTACCTCCTTATGTGTGGCATCAGTGGGATCTTGAAGAGATTTCACCTATTCTGCTTTGTCTCTGAATTGCTTCCACAATTCTTTGTGTTTGTCATGCAGTAGATGAGTTGTGAGAAGGTGACATCACCACACTCTTTGTTCCTGTGACCAAATCGAGGAGCTTGAAGAGGCCATGCCATCTGCTTCATGAAATTGGAGTTGGAGCAAACTATCAAGACCTTCCATGGTTTCTTCGAGAAAGGTATCTGCATCTTTAGGTATATGTAAACGATCTACTAGGAAGGAGCTTGTGATTGAAGTGCGTTCAAAGTCCAATATCCTTTGCTTGTTGTGGCTGGGGCTTTCCTCTGTCCTCTTGTGTTTGTTTGATTCTTGTTCCTCTTGAGAGCAACCTCTGGATGTGTGGATGTGGTCTCTTCATTCTTTGTAGGTTACCCCTCATCTTTTTAGGCTTCCTTGACTTCTTATCTTCTTTGACCCCTTTGGCAATGCCTTGTATAAGCTCCTTTGTCTCTTTAAGGACAACTTGTCCTTGTTGCAACTCTTCTAGTATGTTTGCTGGATCCATTTCTCCTTTGGCTTATGATATTTATGCTTCCTGAGTGTCTTTGGGTATGGGGATATTACCTACATGGCTTAGAACTTTTGTGAGGAAGTAAGAGTTGCATACTTTAGACTAGTGAGACTGGAGATAATTCTCCATTTCCCTGTGGATGTACCATGTCCAATCGTCGGATTTCTCCTCATGTACTGTGGAAATTATGTGGAGAGGAATCCTGTTGTACTTGTCCACTGATTTCACTTACATAAGCATTGACATCGCTCGACATGCTCTTTTCATCTACTTCCTTGTATATGTTCTCATACTCAGACCCATTGGAATTAAAGGAGACCCTCTTGAGCATGTCTTCCATGGGCATCTGATCCAGTGAGTGCACATGTGACTGAATGGGAGGGGGCAACTGTAGTGCATCTCTAATTATGGCTTCACTAATGAGAATTTGATCTTCTTCAGATCCATCTGGCTTTGTGAAGGTCCCTATTCTTGTTGTAGGTCTTAATATATTCTACACGTAATGATGGGTTAATTGTCCAAGGAAGTACCTCTGCCATCTTTCCTAGCCCCACCTTCTCTAGCTTATAATGCACATCAATGCCTTCGAGAATCCTTAGGCACTCTGGGCTGTTGAAGATGATTGTACCTTGATTGGTCTGGATATCTATCTGGAGCATTGTCCCTTGTAAATCATGTGCATATGGCCCTAGATATGTCAACTTTGTGCTTTCTTTCTTTTGACGGTCGTCGATGATCCTATTGTGCGCTAGCTTGGCTGACGGTCGGGTTTCCTTCACACTCCAGGTCAGAGGCCTCGGAGGATGCCATCTGTAGCATTTTGAAAATAGCATGTCTCAGGAGCTTGCAGCACATGTGTGAGCCCCCCTTTCCTCGTGTGTGTGTGTGTGTGTGTGTGTGTGTGTGTGTGTGTGTGTGTGTGTGTGTGTGTGATTTTCTAAGTGATGTAGGATGATGGAAAGTGTGTTAATGCGGTGAGAAATCAACAATAGGGGAAGTCCGTGAATTGTCAGTGCACGAACTTGCTACTTCATGAACTAGTAGGGTGTGAATTGTTATAGCGTGAACTGGTAGTGCGTGAAATGTTAGTTCATGAACTGGCATGTGCATGTGAGTGCACATCTACATTACCTTGCTCCACAACTTGGCTCAACTTGATGTCTTTGGTACATTACAAATACCTTCCCGACCAAGGGATTATTTTTTATTGAGATGTAAACATTCAAAAATCCCGTTGTTTGCATAACAGATAGATGCACACTGCAAGCCTGTGCATTAGCTACCTCTAGGGGGGTAGAGCTAGCCATGTCTCATAGGAAATCAAGTTATGACTTAACCTCGTATCAATCAATGCGATGCATATCGTGTGACTACCCTTTGTAGAGACATTTACACACTGAGTCGTGTAGGTTCAATACTTAGATCATCCTTGTCAACCAAGGTGAGTGAAGCTATGTTCACATCATGTAGCGTTCTCCCTTGGAGTCTCTGTTTTGCTTGGGCTACCCTCGCCTTGGCTTCCTCTTGAGCTTGTCTGATTTTTTCCCTGACAAGCTCTTTCTTTTGTATTAGAAGATGCTCTTGTGCGAGCATTTCCTGGGTCAGAGATCCATAATATTTTTTGAGTTTACTTCCATTGATATATCCCTCCATTTCTACCCCGTCTCGATGGTTTCAATTTAAACTGACCCTTTGTGATTTTGGACACTCTAAAAGGCCCTAACCCTCTGTATTTCAATTTCCTTTTCTTGGTGCTTCCCACACCATACATGAGGGGTGATTTCAGACACTCTAAAAGGCCCTAACCCTCGGTATTTCAGTTTCTTTTTCTTGGTGTTTCAATTCAAACTGACCCTTGAGGGGTGATTTCGGACACTCTAAAAGGCCCTACCCCTCTGCATTTCAGTTTCTTTTTCTTGGTGCTTGCCACACCATACATGAGGACGAGGTCCCACATTTCCAGTTCTTTGTGTTTCAAGTTATGGTCAAACCAGTGTTTCCTCCGTAGTTTTTCGACCATAAGCCCATGCGATGCAATTAGTCGGGTTTCATCGAGTTTTTCTAAGTCAACCAACTTCTCAGCTCTAACGCATTTTCTGTAAGCCTTTCTTGTATTGCAATATGCTGGCTTGGAACTAGGAATTCTATAAACATTATCACATTAATGTTATAAGCTAGGCGAAAGGGAGCGTATCCCATTACTACCTTATACAATGTACGATAGGGCCATAGTGCTACAGTCAACTTGTGTTTCTTATCTGTGCGTTCTAATCTGTGCAGCTGGCTTCTAAAGTCTTAATCAAGATAGCATATAAAATCTTGTTTATGCTCTCTGCTTAGCCATTTGCCTGTGGTGGTGGGTAATAAGGTGATGATTTTCGATGGACTACAAGGCATCTTGTGAGTAACTGTTCAATCACCTCGTTAATGAAATGTGAACTCTGGTCACTTACTAATTCCAATGGGTAGCCAAATCTAGAAATGATCTGTTCATATATAAGAACTTGGCCATAGTTTGAGCATCAACTCTTTTAGAGGCTCTCGCCTCCGCCCACTTGGCCACGATCACATAACAGGCTTGGACAGATGCGTTGTTGGACTAATAGGTCCAACAATATCAATATCCCATTTCTCAAAGGGTTGTCTCACAATTACAGGGGTGAGTGGCATCATGTCATTCTGTTGTGAAATAGCAAACCACTGACATTACTCACATCTATCTATGGTGTCTCCGAATAACGTAGGCCATCATAACCCTTCTAGAAGTACTTTGCGAGCTATAACTTCTCTAGCAAAATGTCCTTCGGCTCGGCTATCGGTGCTTCTTCTAAAATTGTGAGACGAAGTTGTCTTCTCGCACACATCTCCTGAGGATATCGTCTTTGCCCAGCTTATATAGTTCTCTCGCAATCAATTGATATGGTGTGACCAGCTTAATAGCTGACGCATCTTATCTTTGATCAAAGGTTGATCTTGTGGGAAACTTTGAGCTAGGTATTCTGATATTTCCTTGCTCCACTTAGGTACCATATCACTTTTGAAAAGCCATGCACGCGGGAGGTCATCGTTAATGCCAATTGTAGGTTCTCCGTTTGGAATTATAGACATATGGTCTACCAAAACATGTTACGTTCCTTTTCTCACCCCATGACCGTAAAGTCGAATTCCAAGAGTAAAAGCAACCAGCATGTGATTCTCCCCATGGTGCAAGGCTTATTCACTATATATAATAAGGCCTAGTGATCAAAAAGAATAAAAACTTGACGCTCAATTGTGGTGTAGTTTATCTCTACATCATTAAGTTGAGGACTAGCAAAGCAAACCGGGTAATCCAATTTGAACTTCCCAGTTGGGTGGTCTCATAATTGGTGCACTAGCCAGTGCCTTCTTCAGCTTATCTTATGCATTTTGAGTCCTTTCAAAGATGATGAGTAGTCTATATAATAGCCTGGTAATTTCAACATAGAATATGATAAATCGTCCGTAGTGCCCAACACATCCAATAAATCGTTGTACACCCTTGTAGTTTGTTGGTGGGGATAATTCCAAGATCAACTTCACTTTACTCTCATCTGTGGAAATACCATTCTTAGACACAATGTGCCCTAAGATTACATCATGCTTGACCCAGAATTGACACTTTAAGGATTTAAGGATATATAATATAATTGATATCTCTCAAACACCTTCCTTAAGCAAGCCAAGTGGTCAGTCCAGCGCGAGTGTGCACATAGATCGTCAATGAATACCTCCAGCCACTTTTGCAAGTAGTCCTTGAAGGCCATGCACATTAGTCGTTGAAGGCCATGCACATTAGTCGTTGGAAGGTTGCTGGGGCGTTAGTGAGGCCAAAAGGCATAAACTTATAAGCATAGGTCCCCCACGGCCGTCTTGTGTTGGTCTTCTAGTGCTATGGACACCTGGTTGTAGCAGCCTGAAAACCCAGCTGCTGCAGGCTTCCTCACTTGCTACCCATTCTAATAGATGTTCCGTATATGGCAGTGGGTAATGGTCTTTCCTCGTGGCTGCATTGACCTTTTTGAGATCAACACAGACTCTTAACTTTCCATTATTCTTTGGCACAATCACAATTGGTGAAATCCAATCTGTGTGCTCAATCTCATAGATGAAATCCACAATGTGATGAGTTTATCGATTTCCTCCTTTACAATCACTGCATATTTAGGATTCACTCTAATACGGTTTTTGCCTGGATGGTCTCATTCCTTCCATGATCGGGATAGTGTGTTGAACCACCTCGGGTGGTACAACCTTCATTTCCATGTATTTCCAAGCAAAACAATCCTTGAACTCTTTGAGGAGAGCAATAAGTTCTTCCTCCTCACCAGCAGTTAAGTCTTTTTAGCAATGTACATGTTTGGTATCCTCCCCTGGCTCTGCGATGTCTACCTCCTTAACTTTTGCTAGACCATTGTAGGATGTGGATTGTCCATTTTCAACATCTTTTGTCCTAGCCATCACCTTCTTTGCCTAGAAGACTAGGGCCATTATTATCCTTCCTCCACCAATTTTTGTAACTTGGAAGGGAATAGGGTGGTGGAGGTTAAGCACAAAGGGGCATGAACACTAATGGGATGGGTGACCTCCCAAGAGTAGCCCCCAATTCCCAATAAGGAAAGGCAATAAGCATTTGTACGAGGGCTACTGTCACCTGGATCAAATTGGTTCCACCCATAAATATTAAAAAACCAAAGCATGTGACAAGATTGCAAGAGGAGCTTGGATTGGGAGCCCTCAACATAAGGGGGTAAAGCTTTCGAGGAGCTTTTGAGGATTAGTAAGCACCCCATAACATTAGTTTCTTTACTTAGCTTAGGGTTGACTTGGGGTTTAAGAGCACCAATAACTTAGCTTCTCTCATTTTTCTTATGAAAATTTTACATGCTTCAAGCTTACATTAAGATCCGAAATAAGCTAAAGATTTATGAGAAAGCTACATTCCTCACTTGGATTGAACCACCAACATTTGGAAATTGTAGTCTGTGACAAGCTCGTAAAGAGAAGCCTAGATCGAGAGCTCTCAACAAAACAGAGTTAAGCTTTTGAGATCAGTAATAAGAACCCTATAAAGTTGGTTTATTTTCCTTCTCTTTGCTTGGCTTGAAGTTCGAGAATGCAAATACTACATTCTTCTCAATTTTTACATGCTTAAGCTTAAATTGAGCCTTGTAGATTCATATTTGTCTCTATTGTGGCATGATTTTATTGATTTGCAAGGTTAATGGACTTTAGGAAGTCTTTAGCTCTCATGTTTATGAGAGAGTTATTGCTATGGCTTAGGATTAAAACACTATGTTGAAGCATACAGAGGTTTTCTTAAGTAGTATAGTAAATCCTCTTACTTGAACCATTTATCTTGAATAGAGTAAAGCTTGGGAAATAAAAGGGAACTAAGTTTAAATGTGGGAAACAAAATTCCTTTTCCATATGTAGACGCAAGGTGAGTTTAAAGCAAAGAATGTCTTATGACTTCATTTTAGGTAGCATTGCATGAGGCATAGGCTTCAGCCAAAGCCTTATTTTGTTTTCTTCACCTTGCCTTAGAGAGTTAGGCGTATCAAGCTCTTGAGGCGTGGTTTTCTCCTCTTGTTTTCCTACCAAGGTTATCTTACTCAATTCCTCACCCCAATTCTTAGAGAACTCCTCGTGCACCTTAGTGACTTTGAGATGTCCGTGGGTTATTGCGTAATAGGGCATTTTGTTGAGCAATATATCTCTTTTGTTTGCACCACTTCCTAAGGCATTGGGTGCTATTGTGACCTTGTGGTCCTGACACTTTTGTGTTGAAGGATTCGTCCTCTATTTCCTCTTCTCTTGATTGCACATCTACCATGTGCACTAAGGTGGTGGGAATGATTCCCGATTCGGTTCCTCTAGGGGGCAACACATCTATAGTGGCAAGTACATGCATCCAATTTTCAGTAACGTTCAAAGGTGGAAGCGACGCGTACATTTCGACCTCTTCCCGTGAATTCTCCCTAACTAGTTGGCAAACTTGCAAGGATGTGGTTCATTTTGTGGTGACCAAATCATCTCCAAACAATTGCCCTTCCATGGGGTGTGCCTTCCACATATGGAGATCGATTTTCAGAATTTGTGAATCCCTTTGAATATACACTTGGTCTAATGCCCAATCCCTTTTAATATACACTTGAATATACACTTGGTCTAATGCCCAATCCCTTTTAATATACACTTGGTCTAATGCCCAATCGTGCACCACCTTGGCTTCCCTCATGAAGGGTCTACCTAAGATAATATGGTAAGAATTTAGCTGGCATAGAAAGTCCATTTTTACAACAAATGTATGATGGTAAAGGAACGAAAAGACCTTAAGCCGAACGTTTTTCAATAGCCCCATAGGTCTTGAGGATGTTCCATCTGCCATCTTGACGATTAAATTTCCCAACATCTCTTGGTGATGATGCTCACACCCGCACCTCCATCCAGGATAGCAAGTTCTTGGTACTCGTTATGGCGGATTGGGATTGTGGCATTTGTGTCATCACTCTCATAATATTGGGCCAATTGGTTAATAGATATTTTGATGAATCTGGGTGCTCCCCCTTCCTCAAGCACTAGGTTCTTTTCAGCTAGAGGTGATTGATTTTCTTTTGTAGTGGTCATAGGGTTCAGTCTTCCTTCTACCTACTCCTTTACATCTACCCACAATGCTGTTGTGTTGCATAGCAATGGTCCAAGTAGTATTTTGACAGTTGTGGACAATATTACATTGAGAGACTACCTATGTTTCTAGGTTCTCTGGCAGAGCAAGTGAGGGCTCCTTCCATGTGTTTGTCTCATATTCAATCCAAGGGAATGAATGGATTGACAATTCTTGATCTGCCTCCTCAAACATTCTTGCCATTAGGTTACTATGAGTCCCTTCTTCGGACTCTTCCAGAATTGGAGTAGGCACATCCAACTTCCTTTCTTTAAATAGTTCATTTCGTGGATACACTTTATCCCTAGCCTTATTAGCTCTCAATTTGGCTTCATGGCTGCGTTGACATTCCTCATCAACAAAGGCCTTAGCTTCCTCAAGCTTCCTTATTTCTTCTTCAGCATTTGGATATTCTCCAACACCCTTGGGGGTTGCTGGTCTCTCTTTTGGCTACTCATCTAGTTTCGACACTTGGTCATCTTCTTCCTTTGATTGGGTGGATCCAGTGTCAATGGTATCTTCCTTCAATCCATCCTGAATTATGAACATGGTATCACCCTTGCCCACCTTTTTCACTCTTCTCCTTCTTCCCATCTTAGAGGTTGTATTACCTCCTGGGGTTTTCCCTTTGTCCACTTATTTCTCTCGTACGCATGTCACTACATTCAATGGCGTGATGTTTCCAAGATGCACACTTATAGTCCTGATGGTGGCATGATCAAATGATCAACACCACACTTAACACATGAAAGTGTTGGCATGGCATTGGCCTGCACTGCGATTGGTTAGGTTTGGCTAGCATTAGCCATATTCTTTAGAGAACACTCTGCTACAAAATGAGGTCCATTACAATGCAAACACTGTATAGGTCCCCTTCTCATAGTTGAGTTTCTATATTTTCCTTCATTGTACCATGATTTGAAACACTGGTAGTGGCGTGCTGTTTTATAAGACATAGTACTCTGGTGTGATCTCCGTGGTTCCTCATAGTAGTCGTTATTGACTTCTACCTCGCGCATGACTTCTTCCTCTTCTAAGGGCTCCTCAATCAACACCTAGTTGATCTTGGCCTGTGGAGGCTGTTTTATAAGACATAGTACTCTGGTGTGATCTTCGTGGTTCCTCATAGTAGTCGTTATTGACTTCTACCTCGTGCATGACTTCTTCCTCTTCCAAGGGCTCCTCAATCAACACCTGGTTGATCTTGGCCTGTGGAGGCTGTGGTGGTAGAACACAGGTGGCGGCAATGGCAACATGTCCTGCATTGTAAACATCCCCTTGGTAAGTAGGACGTATTCGACTACCTTGTAGCTGCACTCGTTTGCATTGGAGGTGCTGGGCACTCTGGGTTGTTATGGTAGTTGTGTTAGAGGTTGGATCCTCGGATATCTGCACATGGCAGTGTCATGGTTCCCTGAGCACAATAGAGTAATGGCCTTGGTCTTAGGTGAGGGCATTCAGTGCTCGTGTGATTTTGTCTATGGATAGAGCACCAAATCAACTCTCTTCGGGGGTAGAGATGGGCATTCCGTAATGCTTCTCTCCCATCCCTGACCTTGAACTTCTCCAAGATGGCATTACTAAGTTCCTCGACTGTCATGTTACCAACTTGCTTACTCTTGGATCCTGTGTCCTGATGACTAGATACTCGTGATGCTGCCACCACCGAAGCTGCCTTGGCTTCTTCTGGTTGTTGCGGTAGCTCAAAGTTATCCTCATATTCAATCGCCAACTTACAGCATGTATCTAGATTGGTCGGTCGGGTTAACACGAGATAATCATGCATCTTATGACCTCAGACTCCTCTCCGGAAGCATGGAAATAACTTATCCATTAATAGCCTTTTCCTCACTTTGCATCTTGAGTTCAAAAGTTTGAGCCGAGAAACATAATCTCGCATGGACTCATTGTCTTTTTGTTTAATGTTGTGGAGCTTTGCCACTCCACCTATCACCACTTTGAGCAAAGCTCAATATGAACACATTCTTAAGCCAAGTGAAATCGACTTTATCGTCAGGCTTTAGGGTTCAATACCATTGGTGGGCTTTCCCTTCTAGGGTCAAAGAAAAAGCATGTATCATGGTTACATCACTCACCAGCCCACATGTTTCACAGGTTGACTCAAAGACCTCTATGTGTTGGATAGGGTCCCCATATCCTGAGAAATTTTTCACCAGCTTCGAAATGATGTGTGGCTTCATCTGAGATGGTCTGGATTCAAGGGCAGTGCCTAGTTCCCTAACCATGCCTCTGCCCATTTCTGCAGCCATATTCAACAGATCCACCCTTGTGACCGCATTTAGATTTGTGTTAGGGTCCACAATTGGCCTTTGAGAAGCTACCCCCTACCTAGACCTCGTCCTCTTCTCGCATTGGTTCTTCTATTAAACTTGGGTCTATGGATAGGTCCGGGTAAATCCTCATCACCTGGCTCATTGTTAGTAGTCTCAACCTGCCTTTGTTGGATTAAACGTTCCATGCTCTGCAAGAATGTGGGATCATTGATCATTTCTTGTAAATCCTCTCTTGTGTAGAGTTGATCCTCTCCTCTTGCAGATGCCCTAGGTAGATTGTCCACCTCTTCTTGTGTTTCAAGGCTTTCATCAGCCTTTGGTTCCTCATTGATGGATTCTAGGGCTAGTATCCCTCCTTCTGTCATCCCCATCCAAGCATGTTATTAGTGGCATTTCTAGGTGTTTCTATATCCTTGCCACGTGGTTGAAATAGATTTAAATTATCCATTTCTGTAAGATCCCTGTTCCCACCGAGCAACGGATTCAGGATACTGGCAGCGGAAGTAGCACTTCTCGCGCGGGACAGGGGTCCCACATTTGGGGCCTCACCCACGGATATCCGGATAAGAGACTAATCCATCGATTGTTCCAAAATCGAACCTGGAAAAACTCCCTTTACCGGAAAGCACGGGCGATTCCACTAGGATAACTTTTTACTCTAACGTAGTCAAGATCATTTCTGATCGAGCTGATCCAATTGCATCTATAAGATACTTGGTCAGATCAAGGAAGAAACTTGCACTTGGATCATTGGGATCAACGCTTTTTTCCCCATTCAAGAGGCACAGCCGTTGATTCCTATCCATAGAACAGTTTACTGTCCGGGATTTATTTTATCTATCGTAAAAACAAAAGTTTGAGTCTCGATTAACGGATCCATCAGTCCAGCCTAACCCCATCCAGTCCCATGGGTTAGCCAACCGCCCAACCACTGTAGTGATGGGATCCAATTAAGAATTTGGTTAGGTTTTGTCCTGGGTACCAAGGAAAAGAGTTCCAAGGCCCCCTAGCCGGATGTTCATGCAAAATAAAACTAGTCACACCACTCACACACCCAATATGAAATTGCCTTTTCACAGATTCAACCAGTTTAAAACAATCCTTTAATAAAACCATAGTATTACTGATCACCATCTTCCAATTTATCCAGTTGATTCTTAATTTTCCCATCATTCCTTCATCAGAGTATCTATGGCATCATTGGTAACTAGGATGCTCACCACCTGTCCACTCAGGGGCCGTTTCCTAATCCCTAGCCCATAATACTCGGCAATATAATCACTTATCAAGATGGACTCTCGTTGAAGATCAGCAAGATCAACCAACAGATCCATATAAAGAGCCATGGACTCATCCATTGAAGACCAGCAAGGTCAATCAACCAGATCCATGCCCGATTTTAGAAAACAACTCCAACTCTTGTTCCAATATCTTCCTCGACGCACGCGTGGGTATCCTAGGCGACCTAGAGCCCGAGCACCGTATGGTCAGCACCCTCTAGGATCCTTCGTAGGTGACCTAGCGCTTCACTCATAGGCCGCTTCCTTGGCCCCCTCATCCACCGTACCGGAAGCTCACCATTTTAATCGCACCGAGGCTGGTCAAGACCTCGGCCGACCTTGCTACGCGAGACGTCCTTCATTGACTCTCCGTCATCAGCAGTTGCAACTTTATCATCACGACCTTAATCACAAGACGGTCAAAATGCTCCCCCAGCATTCTTGACATAAAACAGTCATTTACAAACAGCATTTACAAACAGTTTACAATACAATTTCTATTTTAACTTTCATTTTTCCACATTACCCCTCATCAATCTACATTACTTATTCCATATTCCATGTATATGTATACTCATCCCATCACATCATTTTCCACATTTACCCCTCATCAATCTACATTACTTATTCCATATTCCATGTATATGTATACTCATCCCATCACATCATTTTCCATCTCATCACTTCAGATTTCTTTACATCACATATCATATATTCACATCCATACATCCATATCTACATCCATACATCTATTTTCACATCCACATCTACATGCACATTCATGCATCCACATCCATACATCCGCATCTACATGTACATTCACATCCATACATCCACATCTATATGCGTACATTCACATCCATACATCCGCATCTACATGTACATTCACATCTACATGCATACATCCACATCTCTATGTATACATCTACATGTACATTCACATCTACATGCATACATCCACATCTCTATGTATACATCTACATCCACATTCACATTCACCTCCATACATCTACAGCTACATGCATACATCCACATCCACATTCACATTCACCTCCATACATCTACATCTACATGCATACATCCACCTCCACATTCACATCCACATCTATACATCTACATCTACATGCATACATCCACCTCCACATCTACATCCACATCTACATCTACATCTACATGCATACATCCACCTCCACATCCACATCTACATCTATACATCTACATCTACATGCATATATCCACATCTCCATTCACATCTACATCTATACATCTACATCTACATGCATCCACCACCTCCACACCCACATCTACATCTATACATCTATATCTATATGCATACATCCACATCTCCATTCATATCTACATCTATACATCTACATCTACATGCATCCATCCACATCTCCATTTACATCCTCATCTATACATCTACTTCTACATGCATACATCCACATCTCCATGTATACATCCACCTCCACATTCACATCCACATCTATACATCTACATCTACATGCATACATCCACCTCCACATCTACATCCACATCTACATCTACATGCATACATCCACCTCCACATCCACATCTACATCTACATGCATACATCCACATCTCCATTCACATCTACATCTATACATCTATATGCATACATCCACATCTCTATTCACATCCCCATCTATGCATCTACATCTCCATGCATACATCTACATCTACATGCATACATCCACATCTCCATTCACATCTATATCTATACATCTACATCTCCCCACATCTACATCTACATGCATACATCTACATCTCCATTCACATCTATATCTATACATCTACATCTACATGCATCCATCCACATCTCCATGCATACATCCACATCTCCATGCATACATCCACCTCCACATTCACACTCACATCCATACATCTACATCTACATGCAAACATCCACATCTCCATGCATAATAAAATTCTTTTAATTAATCTAGGATGATAGTTCCTAGAATATGGTAGGAAGTCCTCTTTTTATGCTTTGAATGAAATTATTTTATGCGTAATTTCTATAAAAATTTTGCCATAGCTCCGCTACTATGATGACTGATAAATCTCAATTTTTTCTAAGGGATAAGGATTATCATTAAGGACATAATTAGAATGGTCTCTAATTAGATCATCAATCCATAAATGATTGAATCATCGATATACATAAACTAAAAGCATAGAAAAAAGCCATTAATTTGGCCTCAAGCATAGCTTAATCTTGGATTAAGGAAAAGCCTTATGAAAAGCTACATTTGGATTGAAAAGGGTCATGAGTATGACCATTTCTTAAGTGAGAGAGAGAAAAGCCATTAGAATTAAATATAAATAGAATTTTATGTAATTCTTTACTATCATTAATTACTTAACTTCAATAGCATTTCAAAAAAACCATACCAAATAAGCTTCTCAAGCTTGAGAGGGGTTGAGAAGAGAGAATCATTGAGAAATTATAGAAAAGATCAAAATTCACCATACTTACCTTACAATTTGCTTGATTCTTTATTCAAGGTAGAGGCCCCCAACCAATCAATTGGTTTAGTATGTTGATGGAGCCACCAATGAGGATTGAAGAAAGGGAGAAGTATCAAAAACTAGTGAATTATTAAAGAATTCATAGTTCTTGGCTTTAGGTGGAGTAGAGTAACAATGCACAAGACACTATATCTTTTTCAACAAGGGAAGGCTTCTATTTATAGGAAAAATTGAGCTCCTAACCAAATAAACTGATTCTAGAATTTTCCAAGTCAGTTTGGTTGAATTTGGACTAGATTTGGACCTAGTTTGGTTACTTTTTGATTTGGTTTGGTTCCATTTTGATTTGGTTTGGTTCAAGAGAGATGAGAGATAAAAATATCACATTATTTTTGAGTTTAAAACTCATTCAAGCATGTGAAATATGCACCTCTTTTAAAGAATTCCCCTTTCTTACATATGTGTCAAAATTTTATTGCTCATAGTTTTTTACTAATAAACCTTGTACATTTTCAACTCTTCATCTTATGTGAAATATGCACCTCCTTTAAAGAACTCCTCTTCCTTACATATGTGTCATAGTTTTTTTACTAATAAACCTTGTACATTTTCAACTCTTCATCTTATGTGAAATATGCACCTCCTTTAAAGAACTCCCCTTCCTTACATATGTGTTTATTTACTAATAAACCTTGTACATTTTCAACTCTTCATCTTATGTGAAATATGCACCTCCTTTAAAGAACTCCTCTTCCTTACATATGTGTCATAGTTTTTTTACTAATAGACCTTGTACATTTTCAACTCTTCATCTTATGTGAAATATGCACCTCCTTTAAAGAACTCCCCGGATACCCAAAATATCTCATATTTTTAATATTGTTCATAGTTTTTTACTAATAAACCTTGTACATTTTCAACTCTTCATCTTATGTGAGCATTTACTCATTTTTGGGTATCTTCTTTTACAAATTGGATTTATCTCCTCCCTACACATGGATTGATGCTATTGGCCCATAGGAACCTTAATTGGACCATAATCCAAAATTTTTTGAAAATCTAGACCCTTAGACTAAGGTTCTTTATACCTATTTCCAATTAATTCCAATTGCACATTGGGAAATTTCTTTTTGAATTTCTGTTTCAGGGGAACTTATTTTAATAAGATGAGTTATTTTTCTATCCAAAAATATTCATAATCTGAATATTCTCTCTCTAGAATAATTTTCTCTCTCTAGCAAAAAACAGTTAGAAACAAGGTCTTTATATTTCTGAAGAGGGATTGATTATACAGGGGAAGATACTAGACATCAAAAAAGGGGGTGGGGGAGGAATCTTACAATTTCCCTCTGTTCCGCCATCGTTCTTCGCGTATTGAGCTCTTGTCTTTTTAAGCTCAGTAGTCGCAATTGTCACTCTACTTCAGCCACCTTCAAGTCCATTTCCACTTCCTCAGATGTGGGAAGAAGATTTGACCTATCTTGGCAGCATTTTCCTTATCCTTCCTAACCCTAGGGGTCATCCCACTAATCCTCATTGTGTTAGCATTCCTGGGGCCAAAAGGTTGGGTTGGTAATTCCGGTCTTAGACCGTGTCCTGCGCTTGTTAAATAACGGACCCGTGCTCGTAGATTGCGCTTTATCTTCTGTGCCATGCTGGAGACCAAAAAATCCCCTAGCCATATCAAAGATTCTGCTAGACTTTGCAGGCGAAGCTGGTTTTTCTTCCTCTCCAAGCCAGAGAATCTTAGCCCTTCTTCCATGGATTCTTTGCTACTTGTTTCTACGGTGGTTAGATTTCTCCAAGCTACAACACTCGCCGAGCAACCTGAACCAACACTTATTTGGTAGGAAGAACCTGGATGATTTGATGCACTGTCATCAGGATTAAGGTTGTCTCCAATGAGTTTCCAAAACCTCAAATGCATGAGAATGTGCTTCGGGGAGCTAAATCACTACTCTAACCACTACGATTGGTTTATGTGAAGTTGACTCTTCTTATTCGTGAAACAACAAACTATAGTTTACGTCGTGAAGTAGCAAACTGCAGTTCACGCCATGAACTGTGTTTCACAATTCGAAATTTCATCTTAGAACTACAGTAATTTGAGTTAGGGCAACTCCTATGGTGTACTTATGAACTTATCTTACTATTGGTCTGACAACTTTTACTCCGTGAACAAGACTTTCCTTGTCCTCCTCGTGAAGTAGTAGATCTCCGTGAACTAGCAAAGTGTGGTTCACGTCGTGAACCAGATGGTGTTCACATCAATGTGTTTCACGTCGTGAACTACTTTGCTGCACTTTCACAAGATAAGGTTTTTGGCATTTCTTTGTGTCAGACATGTCAGGATAAGGCGCCCTAACTTTAGTAATGCAATCCCAAAATTTATGGCACTGATTGCGAAAAGTCTTTCGTGTTGTGAAGTAGCAGACTACGGTTCATGTCGTGAACTGTTTCCTACACGTTCACGTGTTAACAGCCGCATCAATAGAATAATGTTTAGTGCGATTTTCCTATCCAAAAGATCCAGAAAGGTTGTGCCAAAAGCAATTGGAATGCAATGCAAGTCACCAACAACCAATGGCTCTTTGTTTTTGTAATTTTTGTGATTATTAAAAAAAAAGCATGTCACCAATTGCTAGCTCATGCTTTAGAAATTGGTGACGAAAACAACAAAATTGAAAGTAAAACCAAGTGTAGCTTTCCTATAGGCAATACCAAGTACTCACCCACACTTCCAAACACACGATTTTCCACAACTACTCTAATTTCTTTTCTTCCATACAAACCTTATCTACATAGTTTTTTACAATGCACCTTTAAATGCAAAGGCAATAGTGAATCTTGCATAATGGGAGCTGGAGCTCTAAGAGGATGGAAGAAACAATGGTGTTTCCCCGGTAGTGGTGCCAAAAATGTTATGGGCTACCGCACCTCCCAAGAGAGAACTCTACCCATTCACAACCCATTCACAATCGGAAGAACCAATAGACAATAACTATTGTTGGGTACTTACCAATGCTTTGAGCTCACGTCCCTTGAGGCTCTCCAAGCTCACTTTTGGAAGCTCCACTCCTCCAATCTCCACCTCCACGCTGTCCTCACCACCACAAAGTCACTCACACCATAATGCAAGGCAATCTTCCTCTCACTCTCCAATACACATGCATAGAAGAGGAATATGCACTAGAGTACACACACACACTCTCTCTCTCTCACACACACAAGACAGAGCAAGAGCTCTCATAGCACAAAGGGGGAATGTGTTTCTTCATTATGAGAAATTGCATTTTATACAATTGGCCCTTATTCACACTTGGGCGCCCAAAACTTACTAACTTTTATAGTGCCTTTACATAACACAACTTTTATAGTGCCTTTACTAAGGCCTTGGGGGTGGCTAGTATCTCAAAATGCACAACTTTTATAGTGCCTTTACATAACACTTATTAATGTCCTTAATTGGAGGAGCATCTTTGTTAATCCAAAATGGGATTAACACACATTAAGTCACTCTTGTTCTAATCCTGATCATGGTAAATGGTGGATGCATAGGGGTGTACGAGGCAAATTCTAGAATCTAGGATCCAGTCTTTGGCTACGTGTAGGCCATTACCAATGCTAATAGTGGGCTTGGTGCAAAAAGCAGCTTCAATGGTCCAGCTTGCACTAAAAAATGCTAATTATGGGCTCTAATCATAAGTTGTTTATGGGCTTGAAATAATCTCTTATAGAGGTTCAAAATCTAGCTCACGACATTAACAAAGTAAGGTTTAGGGAGCTTAATGAAGCTTAATTAAACGAATTAATTCAATAATGCATGAGGCTTTAACAAATCTTTTTTAAAGGGTTAAATTCAAGCTACAATGGCCCTCATTAATTAATCAAGCATCACTTCTTGTGATCTAAAATCACTAATTGCCCTAGTGAAACCTTGCTTAAAGCCAATCTAGTCAAGCTTATTTAACGATAACCAAAATCACTAATTAATTAAGCATCACTTCTTGTGATCTAAAATCACTAATTGCCCTAGTGAAACCTTGCCTAAATCCAATCTAGTCAAGCTTATTTACAATAATGAAAACATACCTTTCTATCTTGCTCAAAATTAGCCATTACACCACATAAGTGCATGTTCATCTCTTAATACTCACTTACCAATAGATATTGGAATTATGAATGAATGTAAACACATGGGCATGCACTAATTATGAACGAATGCTTGGTATAGGTGTGCATGGCTAAGGTTCCATCAAAAGAGTTAAAAGAGAAAAATCTAGGTGAATTGAAAGATTGCATCAACTTGAGATGAGTACTTAATGCCAAGGTGTTTGCATTGAAAGCACCGCACAAATGAGAGAGAAACATAAAAAAGGAGAAATGTTGCATTGCATTGCCATTGATTGCTTGCTTACATTGCATGCCAGTGTTGTTAGGTGATTTTCATCTTTAACATCAATTGTATGTTATAGGATACTAGGTGAGATGGGTGGTTTGCTAATGTCAATTGTATATATTGGTGTAAGTGGTGAGATGGCAAATAAGTCGATGGCTTGTTGCTTCCCTTTCTACACATGGCTGCCAACTATTGCAAACACTAATGTCCAGAAGTCTTTGACACCTTAAAAACTTTCACAACTAGGCGTTTTCTTGCATTAGTTTCTATCATCCAAAGGCACACACTTGTTTGGTGAACTAGAGCCAATACTTTTCCTAATTTAAGTCTATTAATGTTTGGCTTGTCCCAAGAAGTATTGTAAGTGAGCTTCAAGTGTAGGATTTTGCAAGAGCTTCAAAAGATGTATGAAACTCAAACTAGTTGTAGGCATCTTGAGGGCAATGGCGTAATCAAGAGAGAGTGCAAGCTATAGAATAGTCATGGTTGATGGTGTATAGGTGTGTAAGGGAAGTGGGTATGGGGAGCATTGCAAGTGAATATGGAATTGTAGAAGTGTAAGGGGGGGTTTGTGGGAGGGGGGACACACACACACATATATAGAGAGAGAAGGGAGGATAAATGAGGGTTGAATTTATGCAGCTATGTATGCATGCATGCATATATATGTTTATGTATGCACATATACGTATCACATTTATCATTTAAAGGCATACGTTTTTTCCCCCTAAAACTACATGCTTCCTACCATTTAAAAAATTGCATGATTCAAACTTGTTTGCATGCCGTATAAAGGCCGAACGGTGAAGATGCCCAGCTTCACTTGTCCGCGGACAGTGTGAAGGCATCCCTTAGCAAGTTTCCGCCCGCCCGCCCGCCCGCCCGCCCAATCTCGTACCAACGCAGAAGAGACCCATAACCCAGGTCAGCTGAGCGAATGTTGTGAAGCGATAGACCAGAGGACCTTTAGGGTTACGCAGCATCACAAGCCAGGATGCAGAGGGAAAAAGAGGGAGCTGCATCTGCAGCAGGATCTGAGCGAAGATTTTCTTCACCGCCATCGCTGCAACAACGCTACAAGGAGCTGCAAGGGAACTTTAAGTCGCTTCTGCAGGGGGACGCCCTTAACGCCTGGCTGCGCCAACAGTCTGCCCCTGTGGAGGTCGCCATTACCACCGCCATCAGTGCCGTGCAGGGTGCCGCCCTTGGTGGTCTCATGGGCGTCCTCGCAGGCGACGTGCGCAACGCCTTGCCCACCCAGCCCCCCGGCATGAACCCCCAAGCTCTTTCCTCTTTCCAGCAGGCCCAGGTGAGTCCTTTCCTGTATAATAATATTAGTATACAGTGGCTACCATAGCTTCTTACATTCTCTTACTTTGACTTAGGCACTTAGGCCCGGCTCAAAGCAGCTCGGACAGGATGCCGAGTATGTGATTCGACAGAATAATGTCAGCAGGCTCACAGGCTTCCCATTACTGACAACTATGGTATCTGGTGGGGTTTGAATCTCATTGACTGAGCAGAGAACCTCACACCTTACCAGTTGGATGGCTGCTCATTGCAACAGTTCGACCAGCTGTGTGTGCCAGCCATTTGCACTCTCATGCTTAACCCTTGGACCTGCCTTCTAGCCGGTAAACAAAAATTCAGGTTATAGCTACGTCTTACCTACAGGTCTCATGTGTCGAGGGAGCGAATCCTACATGTAAATGTTCATGCCATGAAAACAGACACTCACACAGAATGATTAGACCACATGAAGAGAACTGCTAAAACTTAATACAGATCTTACTTATAAATCATTCTCTTGCTGTCATGAGGGAGGCAAGCCTATCCACTCAATAGAGATGCAAGGCTTTGTGTTGCTCTCAATAACAGACGCAAACATGGAACGTCTTGTCAGTGTGAGAACAAGCTCCTACTCTACTCATTAGAGGCTAGATCACAAATGTGAGGAGCCCTGTCGCTTGCTTGCGTTCCCTTCCATTTATGTAAGAGGTTTTTATTTTTATTCAAAGGAACATTAGGTCATGCTTCAACTTTAACAATACGGATAAGAATAGGGTGTACTGTTGTAGGTGACAAAGGAAACAGGGCTGCATGACGATTGGGAAATGTAAACATTCTAGATTTTTAAAGAGGTTTGAAAGTTTCAATCCATGAGGGGGAGGTTCAGCAAGAATGTATTGGTATACATCATATTTTTTTACCAGCTGAGGGCAAGGATCAACAAGGCATTTGTGCCAAAACTAGCTCTATCGAGAGCCTTGTTAATATGTGATTCTTTAGGAAAGAGTGTAAAAATTTCAAATCGGAGTTTAGAAACTTCAATCAAAGGAGGAGCATATTTGTCACACATTAGTTCTCCATGTGCCTAGACAATTGAGAACATGTACCAAGGTTTGTAGCTCTTGGCATCAGTAGTTTCCTTGTTAGCAGCCACCACCCTAGATTGCAAGTTGCTGCCCCGCACTGCGCGGGTAGATCAAGGACTTGTTGCAGGCAGCCCATCCAATTCTTGGGCCACGGCTATGCCCGGATTGAGTTCAATTTGGCAGCCCTCACGACACACCTTGGAGTGAAGCCCGATTGTAGTTTGAGAGGCTCGGGTCTTTTTTTGCTCGTTGGGGCCACGGTTTCTCTTCGGAGTCCGATCCTTTAGTTGGAGTAGAAGTTTTTTCTGTCACCATTTACTTTCTTGGACCAATGGACTCCCCAAGGAGTATTTAGAGCTACTCTCGACAATCAGGTCACCAGAAGTTCGAGGCAAAGACTTAGACAGGATGAAGGCAGAGTAGCCGGATTTGGAAGAGTCCCGTTCGGGACTCAATATCAGTTGGCCCTCAGTTCAGAACCAGGCCACTATAGTGTATGGGATGGTTGGTTGTTTTTTAAGAACCGTCTTTGTGTACTCAAAGAAAAGCGCCAAGTCCTTCTCTACGATGTGTCACGTGCATCCCGCACTTGGATGCCACGTAGACATATTTGTACAGAAGGTGCAGGACCTGGGGTGGAAAACTGGTCCCATGGAGCCTAGTTTGGGACGAGTCAGCCAGGGTCCCACTCCAGTTGTCCGAGGTCAGGTGTGCATTGTCCTGCACATGCGTCCAAGGTCAGGTGTGCATTGTCCTGCACATGAAATAGTGCCAGTCCGCGCTGTGAGTCTCTCTCTGGAATGATGTCAGTGGTTATGTGTATCTGGTATGATACTGGATGTCATGTGCATGATCAATGCCATGTACCTTCTTAGGGCTAGTCGAGAGGAAGGCATCCAGTAAAAGACAGATAAGAACCAGAAGCTGGAGCAAGGAGAGCAGATAAGGTAAATGATTGGACTTGGAGCCAGGAAAAGGAAGGATGCGTTGTCGGCTGCTTACAGAAGGTGGCCAACCAGAGGCAGCTGGACCAACCAGAGGGCAGCGTTGGAATTTATGGATTAAAGGGGGGCAAGACTGCTGGTCGACCAGCAGTCGGCCAGTTCCCCCAAGCATGCCAAAGACCTATAAATAGGCCAGAATGCTCCTTGTTAGAACCATTCAATCCTCTAGGGATTGGGTCTCTAGGAGTCCCATAGGGGGACAGTTTTGGGTGTTGTTCACCTTTTAGAGGAAGGCAGCCTAGGGCTGTGTAAGAGTACCTTTTTGTACTATATGAATATACTTGAATTTCGAGCATATCTCTCTCTCTCTCTCTACTCTCTCTCCTCTCTCTCTATATCTGTGTTTTGCATCAGCATGTTGCTAGGAGTGTTTAGGGTTGAAAGAAGACTCCCAGAGCTTCCGCGCGTTACATTGGTATCAGAGCAAGGAGAGCAGATAAGGTAAATGATTGGACTTGGAGCCAGGAAAAGGAAGGATGCGGTGTCGGCTGAAGCTGAACCAAGAAAAGGGGACTGTCGGCTGCTTACAGAAGGTGCGTTAATTTCGTTGCGACAAGTGTGCTGTTTTTTTGAGCATTGAAGTTACCGATCTCCCCCAAAGCTTCCGCATGTATCACGATGCCCATGATTCTCTTGTTGGGGATCATAGGGGTATCAACTGTACCTTGGAGAAGTTAGAGAGGTCATTCTATTGGCCTAAGATGCGATGAGATGTCAATCAACATGTCAAATCATGCTAGATATGTCAAAAAGTGAAAGTTTCTCATACCAAACAAGGAGGATCACTATCATTCCGAAGTTTCGGCCCATTTTCAATCATTAAAAAGTTAAGTGATGTCTCTTTAAAGTTAATTTACCAAAAAGGTGGACTATGCACAATGTCTTTCATGTTTCTTGGTTGAAGCTATATGTAGGTGTAGAATTGCAGGATATATGAGAAGAGAAACAACCACATATGATTGACGAAGCTGAAGTTATAAAGCAATAGATTCTCTATTGGAATTAGGGTTTCAGAGAAACAGAGACTACACAGAGATATACACAGTAGTAAGCTCTCAAGAGAGTGATGGTGATTGATAGATGCTCAAAGAAGATAGGATACAAAGATGTGGAGCAAGTGAGTTGACTCCACAATATCAAAATACACATAATAAGTGTGGTGTCCTTTCACACCTAATATCCAAGGGGAATAACCCAAAGGGAGAAAAGTGCCCTTGGTTAGCCCATGTTCACATGTGGCGCTACTCATATCATAAGTGGCATAAGTCATAGCATATATGCCAATAGATCTCCCCTGTAGTGGCAATGTGATCTTGTACAAGGTCTGGGGAGATCACTCTTTGTAGTAGAGTAAGCCCAAAGCTTTGCGGAAAGCTTCAAACTTCTCTTGAGGCAATGCCTTCGTGAACAGATCTGCAACATTGTCCTGTGTAGAGCAGTAAGATAATGAGATCTCCCCTGCATGAATCCTTTGTTAGAAGTCATCTCCTGTCTATTTTTATACACCAGGGCCTTTGTTGTGGGTGTGCCCACCCTTATGAGGTGTTTTCTCATTTTTTCTCTCTCTCCGTATTTTTCTCCCATTTTTTCTATTTTTTCTATGGCTTGGGTGGCTTCCTTGTGTTGGGCAGGAGGACCTTTGTGCTGGCCGACTGTACCTTCAAGAACCCGACCTCATATCTGTTCAGGCCGACTCAGGAGAGCTGGCCGACTGAGTGTGTTTGCTGGTCGTGGAGGTTCAGGGCCAGTCGGCTGCCTTTAGCACAGGCCGACTGGGTATTTGGGGCCATATAAATGTCAGAATATGCAGCGAAAATGATAACCAAACTTGGGTAGACAAGAGCAAGTAGACTGCAGAAAATAAATAGCCCAAGAAACACAGAGAGATAGGTGTGTAAACTCTTCTCTATACACAAGATCCCGAGAAAACTGAATGAATAAGTGGTGGGGGCAAGGGGCCTATATATATGCCCCTAGGAGAGCAGTCGGCCAGCATAAAAAGTACCCACGACTGCATAAATGCAGTCGGCCAGCAGAAAAATGCCCACGACTCATCTATATGCAGTCGGCCAGCAGCCCTGAAGCCCACGCATCACCTGTGCAGTCGGCCAGCCACATAGGACTGCTGTTGGGACAGTCGGCCAGCTCTGGAGTGCTCCTGCCACCCTCTAGCAACCTTCCCACCACTAGAAAAAATGGGAAAAAATAGAGAAAAATACGGGGAGTGAGGAAAAATGATAAAACACCTTATACAGGGCGGGCACACCCACAACAGAGGCCCTGGTGTATAAATATAGACAGGAGATGACTTCTAACACCCTCTCTCAGCTCTTGGCTGTGAAACCAACCCAAGGGAGTTGGAGTGCCGCCTGAGCGTAGCCTGAGGTAGAGACTTCGTGAAGAGGTCCGTCGCATTGTCCTCCGTCGAACAATAAAGTAGCAAGATGTCACCAGCCAAGATCTTCTCACGTACAAAGTGATACTGTATCTCTATATGCTTGGTCCGGGCATGGAAAACCGGGTTCCGAGCAATAGCTATACAACTCTGGTTATCGCACTGGATGACTGTGGGCTCCCTCTGTGGAAACCCAATCTCGCCTAGCAGCCTCCGCAGCCATACAACCTCACAAGCAATACCACAAGCAGCCCAATACTTTGCCTCTGTCGAAGAAAGGGCAATAGTTGGCTGCCTCTTGCTGCTCCAAGAAACTGCTCCTGAGCCGAGGGTAAAACTGTATCCTGAAGTAGATCTCCTCGTGTCTGGATCTCCTCCCCAATCCGAGTCACTCCAACCTTGGAGCCTGACTCCATTCCCTCCTGTGTAAAAGAGCCCCAGATCCTTTGTACTCTGCAGATACCGCAAGATCCGCAATCCTGCGTCCCAATGAGACTTCAATGGCGTCTGCATAAAAGAGCTCAACAGCCCCACGGAGAAGCTCAAGTCCAATCTGGTGTTTAGCAACCAGATCAATGAACCAACCAACTTCCGGTACTGCGAGGCATCAACTGGCTCACTAGGATCTGTAACGGTTAACTTTGTGTTCGGGTCCATCGGCGAGGTAATAGGCTTGCAGTTCTCCATCCCAAAGGCCTCAAGCAACTCATGAACATACCGCTGCTAAGAGACGAAAAACCCCCTCTGGGTCTGCCAGATCTCCAATCCTAAGAAGAAGTGGAGTAAGCCTAAATCGGTCATCTCAAACTCCTGTGACAAGGAAGCCTTCGTCACTCCAATGTGCTCCACATGACCGCCGGTGAGAATGAGATCATCCACAGAAAGGATGATAAGCGTGACCATGCCGCGTTCCCGAAAGAGATACAGGTTCGGATCTGCAACCGATCTTTGAAATCCAGTCCGAATAAAGAAGGAATCAATCTTCTGATTCCAAGCCTTGGGAGCCTGCTTAAGACCATACAAGGCCTTATGTAACCTGTAAACCATCCCTTCCGATCCTGGAACAATAAAGCCTGGAGGCTGCTCAACGTACACCTCCTCCTGCAGGTCACCATTAAGGAACGCAGATTTTACATCCATTTGATACACGGGCCACCTCTGAGAAGAAGCAAGGGCAAGAACGGTCCGAATCGTGGACATCCGCGCTGTCGGTGCAAAGGTATCCTCGTGGTCGATGCCTGGCCGCTGAGCATAACCTTTAGTCACAAGCCTGGCTTTGTGTTTATCCACCGACCCATCAGACGCGTATTTGGTCTTAAAGACCCATTTGACACCAATGACTGGCCGCTTCGACGGCCTCGGTACCAACTCCCAAGTGTTGTTCTTCTCGATGGCATCAAGTTCCACCTGCATGGCTTTCCTCCAAGTATCTTGTGAAAGGGCTTCCTTTACGGAAGTGGGCTCTTTATCCCGCATGATACGAGACATCAAAGCATAGTTCACCTGAAGAAGCTCTGCTGTGTTGCTTTTATCTCGGACTCTATGTGATCTTCGAGGGCCGTCCTCTGTGGTCCACTCGGAGGGTAGCTCCGTGACACCTGACTCCCGACGAAGGGTGTCTAACAACCACCTAGGTACTCGAACAGATCGTGGAGCCTCTTGTGGTCGTGGGGGCTCTACTCCAGCTGCGGGCTCAACCTCCTGTGATGACTGAGGTGGATCAACTGGAATGATAGACTGGGAATCATCATCAGACTCCTCTGGATCTCCAAGAAGTGGCGGCTCCTCGACAGTGGATGCTGGAACATGCTCGTCAAAGACCACATCCTGGCTGACAACAATCTCGTTCCTATCTGGATCATACAACCTGTATCCCTTGGAAAGAGAGTTATACCCCACAAATACCAGCTTGCGAGACTTGGAGTCAAGCTTCCCCCTCTGCTTCTTCGGAATATGTACATACGCGTCACTCCCAAAAACACGGAAGTGCGAGACATCGGGTTTCCTGCCAAAATATGCCTCAAATGGAGTCATATGGGGTACTGAAGTCGTCGGAAATCGGTTAATGGTATGGACAGCTGTTGCCACAGCCTCACCCCAAAGTGGACGAGGAAGATCACGATGCTCCAGCATGGTCCTCGCCATCTCCACCACAGCCCTGTTCTTGCGTTCAACAACTCCATTCTCCGAAGGCGATCCGGTATTGGCCAGTTCCCTTTTGATGCCATGATCTGCACAAAATCTGAGAAATACAGTCGAGGAGAATTCACCTCCTTTGTTAGCCCTGAGAGTCTTGACCTGAAATCCAGACTCTTTCTCCACCATCACGTGCCAATCCTTGAACCGAGCAAAAGCCTGGTCCTTCTGGGAAAGAAAGTAGACCCACGTGAATCTGGTACAATCATCAACAAGCAGCATAAAGTAGAGAGATCCTCCCAAAGATGGTATCTGCTGAGGTCCACACAGGTCAGTGTGAATCAACTCCGATGGTTTCGAAGCCCGCTTGGAAGCCTGCTTCGGAAAGGATTCCTTGTGCTGCTTACCACGTATGCAAGAGCTGCAACGCCCTTGCCTACTACCAACATCTGGCAAGCCAACCACCATCTGGTCCTGGAAGGCGCGCCTCAAAGCATCCACATTTAAGTGGCCAAAACGAAAGTGCCACAAATCTCCGACCTGAGAACCTGTCAATGAGGAGAGTGCAGAGAGCTTGTAGATACCATTCTCCACACCGCCTTCCCAAACAACTTGGCCAGTCTCACGGTCCCTTAGAGCAACTGAATGCTCCTCAAATTCCACCCGAAAGCCAGTCTTGCATACCTCATGCACTGACAGAAGATGAAAACCCAGAGCAGGGACATAAAGAACACGGGAAGCATGCTTGCCTCCCTTGCCGTCGAGAATAATCTCCATCCGGCCCTCACTATGTATCGGAATAGTGGAGTTATCGCCAATAAAGATACGACCTGACTGCCGTTTCAGATCCAGAAAGAAGTCGCGGGATGGAGTCATGTGCCTGGAAGCACCACTGTCGAGAATCCATTCCCGGATATCCTTCGCGGTGAAGCCAACTGCCTCCTCGCTCGAAGATGATGAAGCATCGGAGTCCACCATCTCCAAGTGCACAAATGCTGGAGTCTTTGCAGTTGAGGCTGAGGAATCAGCACTCTTCCCTGTCCGCTTAGGGCACTTCCTCCAGTAGTGGCCTTTCTCGCCACAATCATTACAAGATCTTTCGGCCTTCAGCTTCTCTCGTTCTGAATCAGGCTTCTTCTCAGAAGACTTCTCCGGTGAAGCCTTCCCTTTGCCCTTGTTGTTATTCCGGCCTTTCGACCGTTGGCCAGTTGAGGCCTCCGAACCTCCGCTGTGAGGAGGGTTCGTGAAGCGTTCCTCTTGGTCCAAGACCATTGGCACAAGCTCCTCCCAGGTAATGGTGCTGAGCCTGCCACTCGTAATCAACGAGGAATAGAAAGCAGAATACTGAGCAGGCAAGTGGGAAAGCAAAGTGATGGCCATGTCTTCAGATGATATCTCTTTCCCATCTTGTAGGACTTCCTGCTGAAGGGCCTGCAGCTTGTTAATGTGTTCCCGCATCGTCGAAGACTTTGCAGGGTTCATAACCCGCATCTGCACTTCCAAGGAGATCCGTTTCATGGGTGATACCCTGTTATACAAAGAAGCCAAGTGCTCCCATATGCCTCTCGCCAGCGTCGTGTGCTTCACATGATTGATCACTTGTGGTGTGCAATTGAGGAAAATAAACGACCGGACCCTGGCGTTGACACGATCCCACATGTGTGCCTGTGCCTCTCGGTCCTTCCTCGTCGATAGTAACTCCCCTTTCTCAGCTTCCGGCCGTGGAACCCCGATGATGATAAAATCAGCAAGGTCATATGACTCCAGCACCGACTCCATCATGACCTTCCAGATGCCGTAATTGGACCCGTCCAACTGACGATCCACTGGGAACGTGGGGAGAGTCGGAATCTTCACGTGCTTCTCAGCCATCTCTAGTAAATCTGCCATGGCGGAGAGTAACTTGAAAGGGTGGGTGGGTGGGAAAAAAAAATCTGTAAACCTGCAAGTGGCTGTCCAGCACCTTAGCCCGTCTTCCTCTTGCACCTTCTCTTCCCGTACAGGCCAAAACAGTCCACCAATCAGCAGCCTAACGCTCCCCCTCTTGCTCAGAAAAACTCCCAAGATCTATCTCGAGCCTAGGGCTCTGATACCATGTCAGAATATGCAGCGGAAATGATAACCAAACTTGGGTACACAAGAGCAAGTAGACTGCAGAAAATAAATAGCACAAGAAACACAGAGAGATAGGTGTGTAAACTCTTCTCTATACACAAGATCCCGAGAAAACTGAATAAATAAGGGGTGGGGGCAAGGGGCCTATATATATGCCCCTGGGAGAGCAGTCGGCCAGCATAAAAAGTGCCCACGATTGCATAAATGCAGTCGGCCAGCAGAAAAATGCCCACGACTCATCTGTATGCAGTCGGCCAGCAGCCCTGAAGCCCACACATCACCTGTGTGCAGTCGGCCAGCCACAGGACTGCTGTTGGGACAGTCGGCCAGCTCTGGAGTGCTCCTGCCACCCTCTGGCAACCTTCCCACCACTAGAAAAAATGGGAAAAAATAGGAAAAAATACGGGGAGTGAGAAAAAATGATAAAACACCTTATACAGGGCGGGCACACCCACAACAGAGGCCCTGGTGTATAAATATAGACAGGAGATGACTTCTAACAATAAAATGGGCCCATGGCCCCCATTCCATTTTGTATCATTCCTGGGATCTTCTTGTGTATATAGAGCAGAGTTACACGCCTCTATCTCTCTCTCTCTTGTGTGATTTGCACTGCATTTTGCTCGTGTTTCTAGATCTGGTCAACGTCTCCGCTGCTATACATGGTATCAAAGCCTAGGCTCTAGATAGTTCTTGGGATTTGTGTGAGCAAGAGGGGGACTGTTGTGTTGCTGATTGGTAGACTGTTCGGGACTGTTCGGGAAGAGGAGAAGCAAGAGGACGGCGGGCTGATTTGCTGGACAGTCACTTGCAAGTGTCAGTTCTTCTTTGTTCCCACCCACCCACCCTTTTTAGAGTATATCCCCGCAATGGCAGATCTGTTTGAGATGGCTGAGAGGCATGTGAAGATCCCGACACTCCCCACGTTCCCGGTGGACCGTCAGTTGGACGGGAACAACTACGGCATATGGAAGGTTATGATGGAATCTGTTCTGGAGTCTTACGATCTCGCTGATTTCGTCGTCGTTGGGGTTCCACGGCCGGAAGCAGAGGAAGGGGAGTTACCGTCGATCCGAAAGGACCGGGAGGCTCAGACATAGACGTGGGATCGCGTCAACGCCAGGGTCCGTTCGTTTATCTTTCTCAACTGCACACCGCAAGTAATCAATCATGTAAAGCATATGACGCTGGCCAGAGGTATATTGCAGCATTTGGCTTCTCTTTACAACAGGGTATCGTCCATGAGGAAGTACAGATGCGGGTTATGAGCCCTGCAAAGTCGTTGACCATGCGGGAGCATATTAACAAGTTGCAGGCTCTTCAGCCTGAAGTTCTTCAGGCTGGGAAGGAGATATCTTCAGAGGACATGGCCATAACGTTGCTGTCACACTTGCCCTCTCAATACTCAGCATTTTACTCGTCTTTGATTACCAGTGGTAGGCTCAGCACCATCACGTAGGAGGAGCTTGTGCCCATGGTCTTGGACCAGGAGGAACGATTCACGAACCCTCCTCAAGGTGGAGGTTTGGAGGCCTTAACTGGCCAACGATCGAAAGGCCGTAACACGGGCAAAGGGAGAGGCACTTTGTTCGTGAACAGATCGTTGCTGATGACATCTTGCTAGAGTTATGTTCGACGGAGGACAGTACGGTGGACCTCTTCACGAAGTCGCTATCTCAGGATTTGCTCAGGCGGCACCCCAGCTCCGTGTGGTTGGTTTCATAGCCAGGAGCTGAGAGGGGGTGTTAGAAGTCATCTCCTGTTTATTTTTATACACTAGGGCCTTTGTCGTAGGTGTGCCCGCCCTTATGAGGTGTTTTCTCATTTTTTCCCACTCTCCGTATTTTCCCCCCATTTTTCCTATTTTTTCTATGGCTTGGGTGGCTTCCCTGTGTTGGCAGGAGGGCCTTTGTGCTGGCCGACTGTACCTTCAAGAACCCGACCTCATATCTGTTTAGGCGTGGAGGTTGAGGGCTAGTCGGCTGCCTTTAGCACAGGCCGACTGGGTATTTGGGGCCATATAAAATGGCCCCATGGCCCCCATTCCATTTTGTATCATTCCCGGGATCTTCTTGTGTATATAGAGCAGAGTTACACGCCTCTATCTCTCTCTCTCTTGTGCTGTGATTTTCTGCATTGCGTTTTGCTCTTGTGTTCCCAGATCTGGTCAACATCTCCGTTGCGTATTCTGACATCCTCTTCTTGACATAGTGATAATGAATCTCTATGTGCTTAGTACGTGCATGAAACACTAGGTTTCTTGCCACGGCTATAGCACTTTGACTGTCAGTGAGTATGGTGGTGGGTGTCTGCTGACACTCACGAAGATCAATCATCAATCTCCTCAGCCATACACAATCTATTGTGGCTGTAAAGGGTGCCCTGTACTCAGCCTCTCAAGTAGATGTGGCAACAGTGGGCTGCTTTTTACTCAGCCATGATATGCATGAATGCCCCAAAAAGAAACAATTCCCGTTGGTGGATTGTCGTGTATCATAGTCACCAGCCTAGTCGGAATCACTGTAAGCATGTAACTGCAAACTGTCCCCCCTTGGGATATACCAACGCAAGATCTAGGGAGCCCTGAAGATAGTGGAAGATCCGCTTCACTGCTTGCCAATGTTTTGTACCTGGGCTATGCATAAATTTGCTACATTGGGAAACCATAAACTGAATATCTGGGCATGTGTTGCATAAATATATGAGGCAGCCCACTGCTTGGCTGTAAACACTCGTATCTAAAGGCTCTCCAACATCATACATGCTAACTTTCAGCCCTGGCTCCATCGGAGTAGAGATGGGCTTACGATCTTGAAAGCGAAATTTGTGCAATAGCTTTTAAATGTACTTTGATTGGTGTACGTAAATCCCCACATCTGTTTGCACAAATTGTATGCCTAAATAATAATGCAACAATCCCAAATCTGTCATCTCAAATGACGATTGCAATTCAGCTTTGAATGCTGAAATTTTATCCATATCATTCTCAGTTAGCAACATGTCATCCACATAAAGAATGAGCATAATCAAGGTGCCATGATCCTCCTTGACATAGAGGTTGTTCTCCGTTGGACTATTGCAAAATCCCTGCGTGGTTAAATAAGTATATATCTTCTCATACCAAGCTCGAGTAGCTTGTTTGAGACCATAAAGTGCTTTTCGAAGCTTGCATACTTTGTTTTCATGACCATGCATCACAAAACCAATGGGCTGATTTACATACACTTCTTCTTGCAAATCCCCATTGAGAAAAGCTGATTTTATGTCCAACTGATGCACTTTCCATCCATGATGGGCAGCCAATGCAACAACACATCTAACTGTGGCCATACGAGAAGTAGGTGCGAAAGTCTCATCATAATCAATGCCTTTTTGTTGGGCATATCCTTTGGCCACTAGCCTGGCCTTGCACCTGTCAATGGTACCATCAGACTTTCTTTTTAACTTGTAAACCCACTTTGTGCCAATGGGCTTCTTGCCAGCAGGCAAGTCTACCAAATCCCAAGTGCTGTTTTTATGGATAGAATCTCTCTCATTTTGCATGGCTTGCATCCTATGCTCCTTCTCATGAGCCTCTTCAAATGAATCTTGCTCATCTGCATCACAAAGTGTACTCATGCAAGCAACATC
This sequence comes from Cibotium barometz, assembly GCF_041138505.1. Taxonomy (NCBI): domain Eukaryota; kingdom Viridiplantae; phylum Streptophyta; class Polypodiopsida; order Cyatheales; family Cibotiaceae; genus Cibotium; species Cibotium barometz. The sequence continues at coordinate 34,882,132 of NC_141104.1, read as the reverse complement.
TGCGTGTTCTCTTGCATTACGTGAACCAGTCCGTGTCCTGCTACCAAGTGGAGCTGAAAGTTTGCTCTCGTGTAAAGTACGGAGCAGCCAACAAGGCACAACTCTAGTCTCTTCCGTTGCTGTCCACTCTTGCTCCACTGCTTCCTCCACATTTTGAGGTGTAATGAGCTCATTCATGGGCTGATTTTGAGCACCCAAATGTGTCCATTGGGCAAAGTTGATGGCTGATTTGTTGAGCCATCAATTCCCAATGGGAGAAATCCTTCAAACATGTTATGTGGGCCTGAAGGTGGCTGTCCAAAAAATTCAGCCAACGGCTGGTCTGAATTTTCAGCAAATACATCATCCTTGCTGTCCAAAATCCTTTGTGGAAGGATTAAAGAGACGGTAGCCTTTACTGCCACTGCTATAACCCTTAAATATGCACTTAACTGCTTTGTGATCAAGCTTACCTCTCAACTGCCGAGGTACATGTGCATATGCTATACATCCAAAAACTCTAAAGTGATCTCAACTTTAGGTTTTCTTTCGTGCCAAGCCTCATATGACGTTATGGTTTTCAATGCTTTGGCAGGGCATCTGTTTAGCACGTGTAGCACACATTATTACCTCCATCTAGAATTTGTGAGGCAATCCTTTGCCTTTAACCAAGCCATTTCCATCAAAGACCCTTTCTTTCCCTCAGCAACACCATTTTGTTGAGGAGAATATGGCATCGTGCATTGATGCTTTATGCCTTTTTGTGCCATAAATGCTTTGAAAGCAATGGACACGTATTCCCCCCCTCGATCTGTACGGAGGGTTTGCACTTTGCAACTTGTTTGATTTTCAGCTTGTGCCACAAAATGCTGAAAACATGCAAATACATCAGATTTGGCCTTCAAGGGATACGCCCAAGCAAATTTGGAGTAGTCATCGATAAAGGTTACAAAGTATAGATGCTTTCCAAAAGATTGTGTCCGCATAGGACCACACACATCACTGTGCACAAGCTGTAATTTCTAGACAGTCCTTGTTGTTCCATCTTTTGGGAATGCATTTCTGACCCAATATGCACCTTTCACATACATGTTTTGGTGGCAGCTCTACATGAGGCATATCCTGAACCATATTATGCCTTTGCAATAGCATCAAGCTGCCATAATTCACATGCCCAAACCTGGCATGCCACAATTTTGCCTCGTGCATGATGGCAGGTGTAACAGTGGTAACCACATGAGCGTCATGCTCTCTCCTATCAAACTTGTCAAGCTGATATAACCCATGGTACAATGTGCCAGAAGTGACTAATGCATAGCCACCTTCACGGTCTTTCATTGTGCATCTGTCGTCCTCAAAGTTGACTGCATATCCTGTTTTAGCAAAAGAGGAGACGGACAACAAGTTCTTCTTAATCCTTGGCACATACAATACATTTGGAAGACAAAAGTCTGCACTATCTGCTGTTGTGAGGATCACCTCACCAACACCCTGAACTGGATAAGAAGAATTGTTTGCACATGTTACCCGCTTGCCTTCAAGGGCAGCCATAAGCTTCTTAAACAAATCCCTTCATGAGGTAATGTGTTTAGAAGCACCACTATCAAAATACCACGTGTCGTGTGTTTCATTGACACTGAGAGACATATGCTCCAAAGATGCATCAAACTGCAAGTAATGAAAGTACACTCATCCTACACAAGATTTACTGATGCATCATCTTTCCTTGCAAGTGATGAAGAAGAATCTACAGCCATGTCTTTTTCCTTTTTCTTCTCCTTTGCATTCATTCAAGTAATGACCTGGCTTCTTGCAGTAGTGACATTTGCTCTCTTTTTGGGCTTGCCTGCATCATTTTTAGCCTTTTGTGAAGGCTGTACCAAATCAGCCTTTGGCTGAAAATTATGTTTGGCTTTTCCCTTGCCCTTGTCTTGGGTAGCAAAAGCCCCATCACCACGCATGTTGGAAGATTTGTTCTTCCGATTCTGCTCCTCGTGTAGCAACAAACCAACCAACTCTTCAAACAAGATTGGTTTAGGGTTTCCCCGCATAGATAGAGTGAGCGATGTGTGGAAGTTCAAGTAGGTTTCTGGCAAAGATGATAGTGTTTTGGAAACCAACTCCTTTTCAGAAATGACCTCATCAATGTCGGGCAGCTACTCCCGAAGATCGTGGATCTTCGTAAGATGATCGACCATACTGTCACCTTCATTCATGCCCAAGTTCTCAAGCTCTTTCTTGAGAAATGCAACCCTGGCCTCATTCTTTGCCTGATACATGGTTTCAAGTACATCCCAAGCTCGCCGTGAGGTCCTACAAGACCGAATATGCGGTATGATTGATCGCTTTTCTGACAAAGCAATCAAAGCCATTGCTTGGGCATCCCATCTCTTCTGCTCCTGTGAGGGAGGAGTGGGTACTGCGGCTTGTTGAACACCACGGCCAGGCGTGTTAGGTGCTATGTCAACAGGGCGCACATCTTCACCTGACACATAACCCCATAATCCTTTGGCCATGAGTAGATTTCGGACCATGAAACTCCATAGGGAGTAATTACTGCCATCCAATTTGTCCTCTTGGGACAAAACCGCGAATATATCGGTCGTATTTCCAGCCATGTGCTGAAATCTGTTTCAAGAGAGATGCACATGCAACCAAATATCCTGTAAAAAAGCACTTGCAGGCAAAATCCCAAACGCACTGGAGTGCAGTGCCAGGCAACCACAAAGTCCTATGCAAATGTTTTTCCCAAATACAAGGTTGTAGATAAGCAATGCTGAAAATCCCCAAATTTTTGAGCACTAATGGGCTGATTTATGTGTCAATTGCACACAATTGACAAAAGCCCCAAAAATCTGTGTACCAATGAGCCAAATTTTCTCAAAATTCCCAAAATTTGACAAATCCCCAAATTTTCTCTGTGTCCTGCACCCTAATGTTGCCTTGCACTACTGCGTGCACCTTCTCTTTGCAATAAAGCAAGGTATGCACAAAAGCCCCTTGAAGGGAACCCAAAAATAATAAAATCAGTTACCTGATTAGACAGAACCCTGACTTTGCTTATGTTGGTGCCCTTTGAGATGGAAACTATAGGAAATTCTGTTGTTGCTGGTGGAGTAGACAGAATAAATGGACGGGTTGTTGCAGGCGTGAGCTGTGGATTGCAGTTGGCGGGAGCTTTTGTGTGTAGACGGGCGAACTAGCTCAGGCGGCCAGGAGACGGTGGGAGCTCAGGCGGCCAGGAGGAGCTGACTAGGCTAGAGCAGGCAGGGTGGTGACGTGCAGGTGATGGCGGTGGGCCACAGGTGGCTGAGTCATACATTGCGATGGCGAGGACTGGTCGACGAGACGGCAAACACTGCCGGGCGGAGTGCACACGCGGTGACAGAACTTCAACCCAGATTTTTGCCAATTTGTGGCTTATGCCACGTAAGCCGCAAGCACGGCCTCTTCTGGTGCGAGCGCCGTTGTTGGGTGGGGCGGTGGTGGAGTCCTCCCACTAGTGCTGCCTGAAATGGTGGTTGGAAGGGGCAGCAAAGCGCCAAGGTAGGCGGCGAGATCAGGGTGATGGACATAAGCTGAGACCGCCGGACAGACTGTGCAAGAGTCGGCGGACAGAGCAGCGCCAAAAATTCGCAGGAAGATGGGCGTCGAGAACTCCATTGGCAGGGATTTGCAGCCAAGCTTTGATCCAACTATTGGGGTTAGGGTTTTAGAGAAACATAGACTACACAGAGATGTACACAGCAGCAAGCTCTCAAGAGAGTGATGGTGATTGATAGATGCTCAAAGAAGATAGGATTCAAAGATGTGGAGCAAGTGAGTTGACTCCACAATATCAAAATACACATAATAAGTGTGGTGTCCTTTCACACCTAATGTCCAAGGGGAAAAACCCAAAGGGAGAAAAGTGCCCTTGGTTAGCCCATGCTCACATGTGGCACTACTCATATCATAAGTGGCATAAGTCATAGCATATATGCCAATAAATCCCCCCTTCTTGGAAGCATGGATCCGGTCGAAGAATACGACAGTTGCAGAACCCATGAAGCAGTTTGGTTGGATAAAGAGTTCTTCCAGGAGTACCCCTAGTTGTTGGCGGACTATTTGAAAGCCTTGAACCTACCGTCAAGTTAAGCAGGAGGGAATGTCACGTGCACCCTGCATTGGGGTACAGAGTGACACACTGGCATGATCATCAGTGCAGCATTTGTACAGAAGTAGAACCTTTTCTAGGAATATTTGTCGTATGCCGTGACCCCATTGTGAGCCCTCAGTCCAGGGACAATCAGGCATGAGCTATGTAGGTCAGTCTCTGAGCTTTAGAGGTTAGGCAGATGTCAGTCCTCTTAACCCACTTGGAAAAAGCATCATTCAGAAGCATATAGTTGTCAGCCATAGTAGTAGTTGCATGTAGGAATTTTAGGTCTCATTGCACATAGAAGGGGGGCAGCCCCAAGGCAGCCCAACATGGGCTAGCCTTGCAAGGGGCATCCAAGGCCTTTTTCCATTCAGTCGGCCAGACCATGTGGCTCTGGCCATGCAGTTGGCCAGCCCATGAGGCTTGGTGTCTAGTCGGCTAGTACCTGACCAGCCCCACAGCAGCCGACTGGGCAATGATTGCCAGTCGTGGGTTTTACACAGCAGCCGGTAGGTAGTTACTGCACCCGACCAGGCATTACAGTAGCCAACTGATCATTAAAGTCAGTCGTGGGGCTTTTTCATCAGCCAACAGCCCTCTACAGGCAGCTGACTGCAGCCTGGAGGTGGTATAAAATCGTGAACTCAGTTCCACATCCCATATTCAGTTATTCAGCAAAGTACATATAGTTTGCAGCATCTAGTTGACTCCAGGCTAAGGAAGGAAGATCCTCCTCACACTCAGCCAACATATGTGCAGTCCTACAGCTATCTGGAATTGCATCAGTGGCCAAGGAGAGTATTCAGCAGAGCCTCGGAATAGGTGGATACTCAGCCGATGTGCTGTCTTCCTTGTCCTTGCGTTGGGCATTCATATCACTTGTACTCAGCATTGTACAACATTTCTCCAAAGAACAATATAAGCAAATACTCTTGCTTGCAGGGGGGCCCCTCCAGTGGGTATTGGGACCTGTCGTCTTCTACATTCTCATTCTCTTGTCTCCCTCTACTCTCTAAAGTTGATGCTAAAGATTCTCACCACATAAAGGTATAAAGAAGGCCTTGTTGTGCGTTATCACAATCAAGCTCAGTGCATGTAACACGGGCCGACCTATTGTCGGCGGCGAGATCCTGGACAAATATTCCACACATGCTGCAGCCGACAAAGGTCTCCTCCTCCATACACTGGTTGATAGTGTCTTGTGCCCCTTGATAAGGTACTCCTGCCGTAGTATATGCTCAAAAATCTGGTTCTAATCTAGTTCTTTATCTTGTTGCCCCTTCAGGATTAGACCTGGGAATAACTTGCACATGTCTTGCACATGACATCCCCCTCTGCTAAACTTGATGACGGGATTCCAACTTCTGTTCTTGGATGACTGTCATCATTCCAGTGTCTATTCACGGTGTCCCAACCTGTCATCCTTCCCTTCTTGGCAATCTTTTTCACTGAAAACTTGGCCCGGTCTCCAAAACCATTCCAACTCTGATGAAGATTTGTGCATCTGTTCCATCATGTCCCCTTTCCATTCATTCCTTGTCTTGAACACTTTCTTTGGTCTTCTTTTCGTGAGTATTGAGTCTGGCACTCTCACTCCACCCCTTGGAGGATCATCCTCCCTTGGAATCGTTGCTTGAAAGCCTTTCTTGGTGTGCCCCACCCGACTCACAAGACTACCATTCCCCTTGGGTCTTTGGAACACCACCAACCAACCTCTTGGGAACTTCTGACATGTTTTGTGTTACTTTCCTTGGGTATCGCACCTGTGCACTTTCTTGCACCTTGGACTTGCGTACCTTCATTCAATGTATCTGTTCCATCATGTCCCCTTTCCATTCATGCCTTGTACTTCCTATGGTCTTCTTTTCATGAGTATTGAGTCTGGTACTCTTACTCCATCCCTTGGAGGATCATCCTCCCTTGGAATCGTTGCTTGAAAGCCTTTCCTAATGTGTCCCAAGTGGCACCCGACCATAGCAACACGAAACGTTTCGTCTGTTTCGTCGTTTCGTCATTTCAAAGGTTTCGTTTTGTTCTGTCTGATTTGGACGAAACGCAAATGTTTCAAAATGACATTTCTTATATACACATACCAAATTTATAACATAGTCGATAGAAAGTTGGAGATGCATTTTTTGGGACTAGTGGGTATGAAATTCATGATTTTGGGAGTAGGTTTTCTGGTATTTTCAAAATTTGGGCAAGAAAAGGAGAGAAAGAGAGGAGGAAAGAAACAAGTTGGAAGGAAATAGGGAGGTGAGAAGAAAAGGAGAGAAAGTTGGAAGACAAGAAAAGGAGAGAAAGAGGAGGTGTGGACCGTGGAGGAGAAGAGAGCGAGAGAGAGAGGAAAAGGGAAGAGGAAGAGGAGGCGTGGAGGAGAAGAAGTGAAGGAGCGAAAAGGAGGAGTGGATGAGGAGAAGAGGCGGAGCAACGGGTTGTGGCCGAGAAGAAGCGTTGGATGCGTGAAGTGGCAAATGGGCAGCAAACGAGGACAGAAACGACGACAGAAATTGCAAAAAAAAAACCTTCCGCCCATTTTTTTTTGGTTTTTATGTTACTATGCACCCGACTCACAAGACTACCGTTGCCCTTGGGTCTTGTGGAACACCACCAACCAACCTCTTGGGAACTTCTGCCATGTTTTGTGTTTCTTTCCTTGGGCATCGTACTTGTGCACTTTCTTGTACCTTGGACTTGCGCACCTTCATTCAATGTTTAGCCTTGTTGAGCTTGATGCTCTGATACCAATGTCACATGCGGAAGCTCTGGGAGTCGCAAGGATCACTATCATGAGTTGTATGGCCAGCTTTGATGCGTAATTTTGTAAAAATTTCTCTCCTTCGAGGAGGTCCCAATCTTCTAACAAGAAGAAGAAGAAGATATATTAACTTCTTGCAGAAGACCCAACAGGTCTATGAGAGAAAAGGTGTACAATGTGTCCATGGAATTTTATCATGGAAAAAAGACAACATAACAAAAAGAACTAACATGGAGGTAAATGTAGATATGTATGGATCATAATCGTCATCCTCATCATGGAGGATCACCATCCTCATCATCATGGATACAAAGTGGGTGTAGAGGATACGGGGGTGTGAGTGTGGACCTATCCATCCATGTGTGGTAGGGGTCCATAAAGGATGTCCAGCATCGGCGAGGGGTGAGGACCCCTAGTTCTGCAAGGCCGAGGAGAAGCTGGGGTGATGTAGCAGCTACAATTGCTCGGTGGCAGGCGAGGATCTCATCAATCTAGGGCTAGTGAACCTAGGGTGCTCGAGGTCTAGGTGGGTGAGGCCGAATGTTGCATGCGCGGAATCCTTGTTGTACTGATTCATAGCCATAAGCTTGATTAAGAACAAGATACTGATTAAACATGAATAAGACAGAGGAGAGAGAAGAACAGAGATTGGTATCAGGGTTTTTCTTGTATTTTATATGGTACAAAAAGGTTGTTGAAAAGCTTGTACTTGGCTTAGGCCCTTGGTCAGCCCCTTAGGGGTGATGTTTGGCCTTACATGACTTCTATTGAATGCTATGATGAATGATTGACTTGGGAATGCTGAATTAATTATGAGAAATGCTTTTATATATATATATATATATATATATATATATATGCTGAGAGGAACTGGTTGGCCAGCACCAGCAGCTGTTGGCTAGGTCTTGGACAAGATACAGGCATTAAATGCCATAAATGCTGCGCTTTACTTCTTTTGCTTGCCCCACCTTGCTGTCAGAATATGCAGCGGAGATGATGACCAGATCTGAGACACAAGAGCAAAAAACGCATGCAGAAAAACAGCACAAGAGAGAGAGAGAAGTAGGCGTGTAACTCTGCTCTGATATACACAAGAAGATCCCGATATGATACAATGAGTGGTATGGGGGTGGGGGCCTATTTATATGCCCCCACATGTGCAGTCGGCCTGCTGAAAAAGGCTCCACGACTGCATCTACAGTCGGCTAGCAGCATACAGCCAGTCGGCCAGCTCTGAGGGTCCACGACTGCATCAAGTACAGTCGGCCAGCTCCAGTATACACATCTGATGTAGTCGGCCAGCAAATGGATCCTCCTGCCAACTCAGGGCTGCCTCCCAAGCCACAAAAAAATGGGAAAAAATAGGGGAAAAATGCGGGGAGTGAGGAAAAATGATAAAAAACCTGATAGGGCGGGCACACCCACAACAAAGGCCCTGGTGTATAAATCTAGACAGGAGATGACTTCTAACACCCCCTCTCAGCTCCTGTGGCTGTGTAACCAACAACAGGGAGCTGGGGTGCCGCCTGAGCAAATCCTGAGAGAGCGACTTCGTGAAGAGGTCCACCGTACTGTCCTCCGTCGAACAGAACTCTAGCAACATGTCATCAGCCACGATCTGTTCACGAACAAAGTGCCTCTGGATGACCATGGGTTCCCCCAGTGGAAGCCCAAACCTGCAATGCAACCTCTGCATCCTCACCACCTCACAAGCAGCATCACAAGCAGCCCGATACTTTGCCTCTGTCGACAAGGCAAAAGATGACTGCCTCTTACTGCTCCGAAAAACTGCTCCTGGGCTTGAAGTAGATCTCCTCGTGTGCGGATCTTCTCCCCAAACCGAGTCACTCCAATCGTGGAGTCGGACTCCATCAATCAATCCCCCTCCTGTGTACAAGAGTCCATGATCCTTCGCATGCCGCAGAAACCACAGGAAACGCAATCGTGCCTCCCAAAGAGACATCTGCAACCATGAGCTCAACTGCCTCATCAGGAAGCTCCCATCCAATCTGGTGTCCATCAACCAGATCAATGAACCATTCTGCTTCTGAATCAAAAAGGCATCACACTGCTCACAAGGATCAACACCTGTTATGGTGCACAAACAAGTCCTGGAAACCTGATGAAGACCATGCAAGGCCTTCTGAAACCTGTCAACCACCCCCTCTGAATCCGGAACCACAAAGCCTGGAGAAACCACCTCCTTCTGCAAGTAATCACCTGCCACCTGCCTGGCTTTCCGAAAGGTCCCCGTGGAAAGAACATCCTCATCTACTGGAGGTTCTTTGTCTCGAATACGACGAGACATCAGAGCATAAGTTACCTGTTCACTTTCCTCTGAATCACGAACACAAGAACTACCAACATCAGTACTGGAAAGTTCCTGCCAACTGCTGCCATCTACTGGCAAGCTATCTACCATCTGGTCCTGGAAAGCCTGTACCTGCAGCGTATCCACACTTGAGTGGCCATTACCAGACTGCCACTCATCACAAATCTGAGGACTTGGGAGAGAGAGTGCTGAAAGCTTGTAAACTCCATTCTCCACTCCGCCTTCCCAAACCACCTGGCCTGTTGCTTTGTCTCGGAGAGCATCAAAATGCTCATCAAACTCCACCCGTACGCCAGTCTTGCAAACTTGACGCACTGACAACAGATGAAAACCAAGTGACGGAACATACAACACCTGGGAGGAATGCTTTCCCCCTCTGCCATCGGGAACTATCTCCATCCTACCCTCACTGTGAACTGGGATAGTGGATGTATCCCCAGTAAGAATATGACCAGAAAGCGTGCAGAGATCCTGTAAACCGGAACGGGAAGGAGTCATGTGCCTGGAAGCACCACTATCGAGAATCCAGTCCCGAGTATCCGTTGCGGAGAGTCCTCCAATCTCCTCCCTGCCTGAAGAAAATGAAACATCGGTGTCCATCACCTCAAGGTGCACAAAAGCCGGAGTCTTCATGATTGCTGCCGAGGAATCTTCACCCTTCTCGGTCTTCCGCTTGGGACACTGCCTCCAATAGTGGCCTTTCTCGCCACAATCATTACAGGTCCTCTCTGCCTTCAGTTTCTCGCGGTCAGCGTCGGACTTCTTCTCAGAAGACTTCTCCGATGAAGCCTTTCCTTTGCCCGAGTTACGGCCTTTCGACCGTTGGCCAGTTAAGGCCTTCGAACCTCCACACTGAGGAGGGCTCGTGAATCGTTCCTCTTGGTCCAGGACCATGGGCACAAGCTCCTCCCACGTGATTGTGCTGAGCCTGCCACCACTGGTAATCAAAGGCGAGTAAAATGCTGAGTACGAAGAGGGCAAATGTGACAGCAACGTGATGGCCATGTCCTCTAACGATATCTCCTTCCCAGCCTGAAGAACTTCCTGCTGAAGAGCCTGCAGCTTGTTAATATGCTCCCGCATCGTCGACGACTTTGCAGGGCTCATAACCCGCATCTGTACTTCCAAGGAAATCCTCTTCATGGGCGATACCCTGTTGTAAAGTGAGGCCAAATGCTGCCATATACCTCTGGCCAACGTCATATGCTTTACATGATTGATTACCTGTGGTGTGCAGTTGACGAAAATAAACGAACGGACCCTGGCGTTGACACGATCCCACATCTGTGTCTGAGCCTCTCGGTCCTTTCGGATTGACGGTAATTCCCCTTCCTCTACTTCCGGCCGTGGAACACCACTATCGAGAATCCACTCCCGAGTATCCGTTGCGGAGAGTCCTCCAATCTCCTCCCTGTCTGAAGAAAATGAAACATCGGTGTCCATCACCTCCAGGTGCACAAAAGCCGGAGTCTTCATGATTGCTGCTTAGGAATCTTCACCCTTCTCGGTCTTCTGTGAAGACTAAACAGGGTTAGGGTTAGGGTTTACAGAAAGAAAACAGGCATGGAAAACAAGCAGGGAGTGAACACGACTGCTGTGGATATCTCAATGAATGAAAAATGTGAAGTACAAGCCACATGATAGTGACCCCTAAAGGATAAGTGTTCACATGACCGGCCATAAATGTGCCGGGTGGACCAAAACACTTATAAACTGCATATAAGTGAAAATGAACTAAACTGGGGGAAAAAACCTCCACTAACTGAAGTAAAAAGTGCCCCAGTAACCTACTGATGATCACTAGCACTCCTCTGGGTGCATACATAGCATAAAACCCAACAAACCCCCCTGGAGTGATATGTGATCACTGTACATCATCCACCAAAAGGAAACAAATTCAAAGCATTGCGGAATGCTTCAAATTTCGGACATGGTAATGCCTTGGTGAAGATGTCTGCCACATTTTGATCTGTAGGATAGTAGATCAGACTGATATCTCCTGCCTGGAGTCTCTCCCGAACAAAATGATAGTGAATCTCAATGTGTTTCGTGCGAGCATGAAACACAGGATTTCTGGCCACAGCAATGGCACTCTGACTATCAGTATAGATAGGTGTAGGCTCCTCCACTGAAATATCCATATCAGTGATAAGACGACGCAGCCAAACACACTCAACAGTAGTAGTGTAGGCTGCTCTGTACTCTGCCTCACAAGATGAAGTGGCCACCGTGGTCTGTTTCTTGCTTAGCCAAGAAATGCATGAAGCGCCAAGGAAGAAACAATTCCCACTAGTGGAATGTCTGGTATCAAAATCACCAGCCCAATCTGAATCACTGTAAGCATGTAACTGCATGTCACCCCCCTCAGGATAAAGCAACCCAAGAGACAAGGTACCCTGCAAATAACGGAATACACGCTTCACAGCTTGCCAATGTGACAACCGTGGGCTGTGCATGAATCTGCTCAACTGAGAGACTGCATACTGAATATCTGGCCTTGTATTACACAAGTATATGAGGCACCCAACAGCCTGAGCATATGTAGTGGCATCAAAGGAAACACTGTCATCTTGTAGTGACAGTTTCATCCCAGGCTCCATAGGAGTACTAATAGGCTTGCAATCCTGAAATTTAAACTTCTCCAGAAGTTTAGCAACATAACGTGATTGCAACAACCCAATGCCTCTGTTATCCTGCACAAACTGTATGCCCAAATAGTAATGTACAAGGCCCAAGTCAGACATGTCAAATGTCTGTTGCAGTATCTCTTTAAATGCTGCAATTTTGTCATCATTTGATCCCATGAGCAAGAGATCATCCACATAAAGACTGATGACCAGCAGATCTGTCTCTTCTTTCTTCACATACAAAGTGGTCTCTGATGGACTGTTCACAAATCCCTGAGTGAGTAGGAAAGCATCAATTTTTGCATACCAAGCTCGTGGAGCTTGTTTCAAACCATACAAGGCCTTTTTCAGCCTGCATACTTTCCCCTCATGACCATGTTCTGCAAATCCCATGGGCTGAAAAACATAAACTTCCTCCTCGAGGTCCCCATGTAGGAATGCAGTCTTTATGTCCAACTGGTGAACAACCCAACCACGATGTGCAGCCAATGCAATGACACACCTAAGTGTCGACATACGGGATGTAGGAGCAAATGTCTCCTCATAATCAATGCCCTTCTTCTGTGCATAGCCCTTTGCAACTAGACGGGCTTTGTACCTGTCAATGGATCCATCTGCATGTCTTTTCAACTTGTAGACCCATTTAGTACCAATGGCTTTCTTGCCTTTGGGCAGATCAACCAAATCCCATGTTTGATTCTTTTTAATAGAATCAATCTCATCCTGCATGGCTTTGTTCCAATGCACATTATCTCGTGCATCCACAAATGAATCAGGCTCATCATCATCCTGTAAACTGGCTGCCATAACCAGATTCAAATCTATGATGTGTGCATGCTCATTGGTCCTTGTCTCCCTACGAGTACGACCAGCAAGAGGACCCTCTAAATGGCTGTCCTGTAGTGTCCTCAAATACCATCTAGGTATATGTCTGACCTGTGGTGCCTGCTGTCCCATATTTGGTTCAGCTTCTGGCTCATTTGGTTGCTGAATTTCTGCACCACCTACATCATTTGCTGGCTGTCCATTACCCTCATGAGTTGGATCACCAACTGTGGAATGAAACTCCATGGGTAGAAGACCTTCAAATACATCATTTTCAGCCTGATTTGCTTCATAACCAGCCATGGATAATTCTGATTTTTCATCAAAAATCACATCCCGGCTGATAAATATCTTCCTGGATAGTGGGTCATATAACCTGTAGCTCTTGCTCTCACGGCTATACCCAACAAAAATGCATTTTGTGGCTTTATCATCAAGCTTCCTCCTCAACTCTTTGGGTATGTGTGCATATGCAAGGCACCCAAAGATACGAAAATGCGATACAGAAGGCTTGCGGCCATGCCAAGCCTCAAAAGGAGTAATAGAAACCAATGCCTTTGTGGGACATCGATTCAAAATATGACAAGCACACATTACTGCTTCCACCCAAAAGATATGTGGTAGTCTTTTTGCCTTTAGCATACATCTGGCCATCTCCATGAGTGACCGATTTTTCCTTTCTGCAACCCCATTCTGCTGTGGAGTGTAAGGAGTAGTATACTGATGTTTTATACCTCTACTCCCAAGAAAAGAATTCAGCACATGTGACATATATTCCCCCCCTCGGTCAGAACGGAGAGTCTTCACCTTGCATCCAGACTCTGTCTCAGCAAGTGCTACAAAGGCCAAAAATGCATCATATACCTGTGATTTCTGTGTCAAAGGATAGACCCAGCATATACGAGAGAAGTCATCAATAAATGTTGCAAAATAAAAGCAACCACCTAATGACTTCGTCTGCATGGGACCACAAAGATCACTGTGTATAAGTTGCAACTTTGCAGTTGCTCTTAGAGCCTGATCACGTGGGAAGGAAAACCTGTGCATTTTTCCCAAAATACATCCTTCACAAATGTGATCTGGAGGCTTCTCCATGAGAGGTAGATCTGTAAACATATTATGTCGCTGCATAAGCATAAGACTACCAAAATTTACATGCCCCATGCGAGCATGCCATAACTCCGCATCAACCATAGCTGGAGTAAGAGTGAATGCATGATAAGCAGACTGATCCACTGGCTGAAATGCATCCAACTCATAAAGTCCATGACATAATGTACCAGTAAGCATCAAGGTCAAGGCATTTGCTTTGTCTCTGACCATGCATTTATCATCATCAAAGTGGACTTGCATTCCACAATGTGCTAAAGAAGAAATGGACAACAAATTCTTCTTTATCCCTGGTACATATAAGGCATCTGTAAGGCGGAGAATGGAGCCATCAATGGCTGTAAGCTGAATCTCCCCAATGCCACACACTGGATATGAAGCATTGTTGGCACACTGAACAGTTTTGCCAACAGGGGCAGGGCCAACATGACTAAACAAATCCCTGCGAGATGTGATATGCTTTGAGGCACCACTATCAAAATACCAAGTACATGCATGCTCTGTCATACTGAGTGCCTGTGAAGACCAAGAGGCATCATAGCTGCATGTATAGAAACAGTAATCCCTGTCCTCAACAAAAGAAGCAGTCTCTGGAGGAGCTTTAGGAGCATCATTAACAGACATCCCAGCTTCCTTTGCCTTCTCTTTGGCAATCCTCTTCCTACATTCCGTGATGTAGTGACCTGGCTTCTTACAGTAATGACATTTGCCCTTCTTCTTGGGCTGTCCATCACTTTTTTTGGTATCCTGTGAAGAACCACCATCACCTGAATTTTGATTTGCACTCTTTGGCTGAGATTTCCCTTTCCCCTTTTGAATGCTTGTTCAGCATTCGTGTTCATATTCATATTCTTCCTCATTTGCTCCTCTTGTAGTAAGAGAGCAACAAGTTCCTGATACTTGAGGGGTTCAACAGCATTCCTCATGCTGAGGTTCAAAGAGGTATGGAAAGCCAAGTAAGATCTTGGCAAAGAGTGCAAGATGGTGGACACAAGCTGTGTCTCAGGAATTATCTCATCCACATTGATGAGTTGCTCTCTCAAATCCTGCAGCTTGTTCAAGTGGCTAGACATATCATCTCCTTCATTCATTTTCTGATTTTCCAGCTCTCTTTTCAAAAATGAGATCCTAGCCTCATTACGAGCAGCATACATTTGCTCCAAAGTCACCCATGCATTCTGTGAAGTGCCAGCTGAACGAATATGAGGTATAATGGACCTCTGAACTGACAATGCAATGAGTGACAATGCTTGTGCATCCCTGGCATCCCATGTCTTTTGAGCATTTGTTCTCTGAACAGGCAATAGCTGTCCTGGAGCCTGTACCTGTTGTCCTCGTCCACGAGCACCCCCTTGGGGAGGAGTCTCTGGAGCCAATGGACCTGGACGTGGTTCATCACCACTAACAAAATCCCAAAGACCTTTTGCCACAAGCACATTTTTCAGCATAAAACTCCACAAGGAGTAGTTCGTGCCATCCAATTTGTCTTCCTTAGACAAATATGTGAATACATCACTTTGCTGTTGATTTGCCATTATGCTTTACGCACAATGTTGTACCTGTTTACCAAAAAACCCAATAGCAAAAACCCTGATAACAACTGTACTCCACTGAATACAGTTTACCCAAATCTGCCTGCACTCTCAATCCTCTGAATGTGCAGCTTAATGCACCAATGACTGAGTAGAGCAGCAGATAGCGTACACAATGCCAAAATGCCCCAAAAATGCCGAAATTTGCTGCACCCAAACTGTGCAAAAAACTGTATATTTTCTTGCTAGAAAATCTGCCTGTTGTGCCTGTATATTTTTCACAGAGAAAAATAAGAATGCCCAAAACTCAAAGCCTGTAATGCTTACCAGCTGAGATATGAGTTGATTGTTGTACTCATGCAGGTACAGTCCACCAAAGAGCAGGTACTGTTGACTGGTACAGAACAAGTACGGAACACCAGGTTCTGCTGGTCGCTTGTACTGACAGTTGTACGGCTGTCTGCGCAGGTGTGTACAGAAGACTGTACGGAGCAGCAGGTACACGTCAGCTGCAGTCGAGCTGTATGCAGGTACAAGCGTACGTAGCAGGTACAACAGCGCTGATGACAGGGATGCGCTTGACTGGCTGCAGGTGTCGACTTGCATACGAATACCAGGAGGCGGCGACTAGTAGTGTCGACTTGCACAATAGGTGGCGCACAGGTGTCGACTTGCAGGCGAATACCAGCAGGCGGCGACTTGGTGGCGGCGCTTACTGTTGAAGCTGGTACACGTACGCATACAGTACAGGGCTGGTACACGTACGTAACTGCAGGCGACTTGGTGTAGTACCTGATTGAAGGCGACTGGATGTACGGGCATAAGGCGCACAGCTGAAGCTGAAGGCGGCGCACTATGGGTGTACGGGCAGCAGGCGCACGTGTGACTGAAGGCGGCGCTGATGTACGGATGCTGTACGTTTGATGTACTGTTAGTGCTGAGTGCAGGCAGTGTACAGCAATGGGCAAGGGCCAAACTTCAATTGCTCTGATACCAATTGAAGACTAAACAGGGTTAGGGTTAGGGTTTACAGAAAGAAAACAGGCATGGAAAACAAGCAGGGAGTGAACACGACTGCTGTGGATATCTCAATGAATGAAAAATGTGAAGTACAAGCCACATGATAGTGACCCCTAAAGGATAAGTGTTCACATGACCGGCCATAAATGTGCCGGGTGGACCAAAACACTTATAAACTGCATATAAGTGAAAATGAACTAAACTGGGGGAAAAAACCTCCACTAACTGAAGTAAAAAGTGCCCCAGTAACCTACTGATGATCACTAGCACTCCTCTGGGTGCATACACAGCATAAAACCCAACATTCTGCTCTGATACCATGTCAGAATGCGCAGCGGAAGACTAACGCACGTAGGAGATGCATCACCATCGAGCACAACGAACACCCCCAACGGGCACTGCAGCATCCCTTCACCGGGCTCCCATCTCCCGGTGAGCTGCCTCCCAAAACACCGGCCGGAGGAGATGATTATGGCAAGGTGCCACTCTAGCCTATATATGGCTCTTCAACTTCCCATGCTTCCACTTATGGGATAATCCAAGGCACCTTCTAGCCATAGATCACACGCTCGAAATCGCCAACATTCTAACACCCTCCCTCGATTCGAGCTCCGCAAGCCACCGAGGCGCGAGGGGGTCACCCAGGACCACACACGCATGAGCCGCCCAGGACCACACATGCCCGGGCTCTGATACCATGTCAGAATATGCAGTGGAGATGATGACCAGATCTGGGACACGAGCAAAAAACGCATGCAGAAAAACAGCACAAGAGAGAGAGAGAAGTAGGCGTGTAACTCTGCTCTGATATACACAAGAAGATCCCGATATGATACAATGAGTGGTATGGGGGTGGGGGCCTATTTATATGCCCCCACATGTGCAGTCGGCCTGCTGAAAAAGGCTCCACGACTGCATCTACAGTCGGCCAGCAGCATGCAGCCAGTCGGCTAGCTCTGAGGGTCCACGACTGCATCAAGTACAGTCGGCCAGCTCCAGTACACATATGTGATGTAGTCGGCCAGCAAATGGATCCTCCTGCCAACTCAGGGCTGCCTCCCAAGCCACAGAAAAATGGGAAAAAATAGGGGAAAAATGCGGGGAGTGAGGAAAAATGATAAAACACCTGATAAGGGCGGGCACACCCACAACAAAGGCCCTAGTGTATAAATCTAGACAGGAGATGACTTCTAACACTTGCTGGCCTTCATCTGGATGCTGTCCCACTTGCTGCTAGGGCTTCTGCTGGCTGTTGATAAGTTGTCTACAGGCAGCTGACAGAGGTTCCATGCCTCCATGCTGTAAAATGTTGATGATGCTGATGCTAATGGTTCTGCTGCTGCTGCTGATGAGGCTGGCGATGGTGGTGATGATGATGATGAGGCTAATACTGATGGTAATTATGCTACTGTTGACCTGAATGCTGACTTAATTAAGGGATTCTAGTGTTCATGCTGAGGATTAGCCATGGCACGGGTGTGCATGTGACATCTCTCCTCCTAAACTTGATGACGGGGTGGACACTGTGTCATCCTTCCTCCGTGGACTACTGACTTTGACTTGACTTTGACCTTCTACTCTAACTTTGATTCTTTTTGTACGAACACCTTCCACTTCTGATATCCTCTTCCATGTCTTGCTAAAGAATTGAGCATTTGTTCCACTGCAGTCCCCATGCTTGCTATCCCTTTCCCTTAACACAACGGTTGGTCACCTGTCGGAACTGATCATGCCCGTTGCTAGGCCTTTGGAATCGATCTGAAAGTTTAATGATGTATTGGTTGTGCATACATACCCTCAGGGAATGCTTCGAGTGTCGCCTGTTTTGCAGACCACTCCATATGCTATTGTGTTGCATTCTTCTGTTGGATCTGTGCACCTCCTCGGGACTATGCTGTAACACGCGGAAGCTCTGGGGGTCTTCTTTCAGCCCTAAACACTATTGGAAACCATCTGATGCAAGATGCAGATATGGAGAGAGAGTAGAGAGAGAGAAATGTGCTGGAAATCCAGTATATTACTATAGTACAAAAAGGGTACTTTGCTACAGCCCTAGGCTGTCTTCATAAAAAAACGTGATTAGCACCAAATTCTTGTCCTACTCTAGGACCCTAAGGACCCAATCCCTAGTGGATTGAATGCCTAGAATGAGGAACCTTTGTGCCTATTTATAGGCCTTCCACAAGACTTGGGAAATTAGTCGGCCAGTCAACAATTCATTAAATGCCCAACCCAATTGGGCTTCTTCTTGTGCCATCATGCGCCTGCAGTTGACAGCCAGAGCAAGTACAGCCGCATTCTGAAGTGCATCCGCTGCTACAGCCGACAACAAACGGCAGCCGACTGTCCTGCCTTGAATCCAACGCAACTGACAGGGCATCCTTCCACCTATCTCCAAGCTTATCTGGTTCATACTCTTTATCTGGCTGCCTCTTCCGGACCAGCATCTGAGAATGTCCATGGCATCTTTTATGCACATGACATATGCTTAGTGGGCTAAGCTTGAATGCTCCGATACCAATGTTGCATGCACGGAATCCTTGCTGTACTGATCCATAGCCCTAAGCTTGATTAAGAACAAGATGCTGATTAAACATGATTAAGACGGAGGAGAGAGAAGAAGAGAGAGATTGGTGTTAAGGTTTTTCTTGTATTTTATTTGGTACGAAAAGGTTGTTGGAAAGCTTGTGCATGGCTTAGGCCCTTGGTCAGCCCCTTAGGAGTGACCTTTGGCCCTACATGACTTCTACTGAATGCTACACTGATTTGGGAAGCTGAATTATGAGAAGTGCTTATATATATGCTGAGAGGAATTGGTTGGCTATCACCTGTAGGTGTTGGGGAGACAAGATGCAAGCATTAAATGCCATAAATGTTGCGCTTTACTTCTTGTGCTTGCTCCACCTCACTGTCCTTCATCGTTTGCGTGCACGTGACACCATCTGGCTCTCCGAAGTGTGGTGGCACGAGGCAGGGTAACTCTAGTTGAGAGACGAGATGGTGGGCTCCTTGTCGGTACTGTGGTATGAGTATCCTCCTTGTGTGGGCGGAAAAAACTGATAATGGTAGATTGAGATGGGTGCCGGGGTTGAGGATCTTTGTGAAGACAATATACACATATTTAGAACACTTAACTTAACTGAAGTTAACAATGGAAACAACATCAGCAACATAAATACTGGAAATACCAAAATACACATGACACCAGCACCGGGGCTAGAAAAGGCCTCCCCCCCCCCCTCTCAATACATTTTGTATTTCTTGGAGTATTTATAAGTACAAGTGTCACGGGCCTGATAGGCCTGATTTCTCCACCAAGGAGTGAAAACAACTCAAACAAACTGGTTTAAGTCGATGAAGATGTGTTGGTCGGAGTAGCCTCAAATCACAGGCTCATTCCCACCTTCACTGGGTGCACACCTGCCTTTCACTGGTCCTTTGGGACCGTGCACTAACAGGCACGTCGTGTGCTTTTTTTCTATAATAGCTCCATGCAAGAGTTTATCCAAAGGTTTTTAAAAAGGGTACATCATATTAAAAGGGTATTTAAAATGCTCATGGACACCCTAATATAATAATGTCGAGTCCCTAATTTAAATGTGTGAATACATAGGCTTATAAATATTAAAGTTGGCCATAACTTATAAATTTAACATTTTAAAAAGGAAAAAATGGTAATACTTACCACCTGTTCACACGCCACACCAACGAGTCAGCAAACAACATTCCACGGTACACTGGGGGCGTCCCCGTCTAGTGTACTGGCACGGCATAACAAGCAAACACACGCAAACAAGTCATGCAAAAATAAATTTATGCATGCAAGCATAAATGCATGTGCACATGTAATGGACGAAATCTCTCTTTTATGAAACTTGTACAAGAAGTTCCTGTCGGGCACAAAACTGGCGTGACAGAAATATAAAAATATGTCGTGGTCTTCCTATGGAGTGACAGTCCCATAGATAAGACATCATCTTGGCCATACACGGGTGGCACCAACAGGCTCCTGTCCATACACTTATCTTACTTGACGAGAGGGAGGGAAAGAGGGTGAGATAGAGGGATGCATATTCTTTTATTTTTCATTTTCCCAATTTGAGATGAAAAGAGAAAAAGAAAGATATATTAAGCATCTACTAAAGACCCAATGGGCCAAAGTGCTACAATAATGTCCATGGCATATCTCATCATGGAATAGAATGGAAAAGGCCGAAACGGATGATGTCTCTGCAACAGAAATAGCTTGAACCTAGGAAATGAAAACAACTCAAAAACGGCATGTCTTTAACATTATATAGTAGATGTAAATAGAAATGATGGAAAAAATTGAGAGAAATAGAGAAGAAACTTGGGATATATCATAATCTAATAGAGATGATAAGGAAAATTGGACTTGGAAAATCTCTCTCTTTTAAGCAAGAGAATAAGAATATTTAAAAATTTTGAAGAAAAGAAATACATTTTTAAAGCCAAAAAAGTGGAAAAACGTTGATTGCATGGCAAGTGGGTGCCACGCCAAATTGTCAACCATAGACAATTTCATGTAGCACCCAACTTACCACATCATCATTTTTTGAGCCAAACTTTTAATTTTTTAAGATAAAAATATTTTTTAAATTGAAAAAAGTATATTAATCTCTCTCTCTCTCTCTCTATCTCTATATATATATATATATATATATATATATATATATATATATATAGATATCATAGTTTTTTCATATAGCAACCATACGGCAAACGGATACGGGTATGGAAGTACGAAAAAAGTATGGTTCACATCCCCAAGAAATTCCATACGTTGGATACCATATGGCACCCTAAATTTAAGGAAAACCATGGTACATATGACACAAAAAACCAAAGAAACTTGAAACTGCAAAGTTTTTGGGATTAGAAAAAACATAAATGATGTAGAGCCAGAATCCAAACTCTGGACTTTATATTACTGTAACTTGTTTACATGATACATGTATGATCAATGATGTATCATGTAACATGTTACATAAGTAGGGACTAGGGAGTGTGGAGTGGGCAAATGCCAAAACGTGTCACCTGTAGGCATAGTATTTTCATACAGCAACCATACGACATATGTGTATGAGTGTGGAACTATGAAATAAGTATGGTTCAAACCTTGGAGAAATTCCATATGTGGGATTGCATACTTGATTCTTGAATTAAAGGGTAGACATGCCATTTCAAAGAAGTGAACCATGAGAGACTTAAAATATGTGAAAGCCATGATAGATGGTCTATCATGGTTTTTTCACAAATCGACCATGTTTCATCCGTCATGACTTTCACACATTGACAACTAATCTCTATGTCTAGAAAAGATGCAAAACATTTTCTTTTTTGGCTGGAGTATGAAAAGTTTTTCCATACGTGACCATACGCATACGGGTATGGAAGTATGGAATATTTTCCATACGAGTATGAAGAAAACTATGATATATATATATATATATATATATATATATATATATATATATATATATATATATATATATATATATATATATATATATATATATATATGCTGCTCTCATGTTTCATGTTTCATGTTTCATGTTCCTTGTATTCCATGATGAGATTTCCATGGAAATTTTGTATCTCTTGAGCGAGGGTTTTGTTTTGTTCTATTTTATTTTAAAAACTCAATGCCCATGTTATAAATTGTCCGGCCTTTTATTCAAAATGTCCGCTGTTTTTTAAATAATGTGAAATGGTCTCCATAAAACACCCTCCTTTTAATCTTGTTCAGATGGCCCTTATCCAAGCACCTCTTGGTGGCTTGCAAAGGTAGATTCCGATAGGTTCATGTCATCCTACCAAGCACAATCATGTCATCCTACCGAGCACAATCAAACCCAGTGTGCCCCGCGCTTTATTCCAAGATAATCTCCCATTTCCAAAGCTTGTATATCATAACGTAACTTGTCTGGCATCTTGGTGTCCTCCAAAGCCTGTCCACATAGTTGGGAAATGACGAAATAGTGACAGCATGTACTGTTTTGTCGTATGTACCCGCTGAAGTAGTTGGCCGACCAGCTGGAAGGTGTTGGGGATTTGAAGACTTGAGCTTGGTGTCATGCACATCCTCGAGCTGCATGTACGGGTAGAGAATGAGCAAGAAGGGCGATCATAGGCAAGTTTAGTCATCGAATTGTATGGGGATTGTTTGCATGATAAGGATTTTGTGCATAGGTATAAGTCATATGCTGCGAGGAATTCTTCCTACTCTTAGCAATGCATAAGTCTAGCTAGAGGGGAAAATATAGCCCTTGGTTAGATCACATGTCCAAGTGGTGTTGTGTATACGTGCATATGTGAACCTTGAGTCACATGTTTATTTTTCCAAGGGCTGTCCGCCTTAAGAAAAAAAAAGATGTTTGGAGATTGTAGTGTTTTGGTCTACTTTTCAGCTACTCATCAATTCTCTTGCCAGGCATTGACAGGAGGCCCGTTGGTTCAAGCACGCAATTTTGCTGTAATGACTGGTGTGAATACGGGGATCTCATGTGCAATGAAAAGAGCAAGAGGAGGTGTTGAAGATGTCCAAACTAGGTATGCACTTGCTTAATAGTTAAAATAGGGAACACTTTAACTATTTTAAATTCACCTTGTTTACAAAGTTTTTAAATTATGTTTTTCACAGTATGGTGTCTGCCTTTGGATCGGGTGCCATGTTCTCTTTAGTTAGTGGAGTTGGGGGTCAGAATGTGGCTTCCAATGCCGTCATGACAGGTGTCTTCTTTGCTATTATCCAAGGTGGCATGTTCAAGGTTGGTCTCTTCTTTTTCATGTGTTTGCGTTCCGTAAACTTGTATCAGCATCACCATGGGCACACCTGCTGTATGGCTTTAGGATAGCAGGGAAGGAAGTTTTATCAACTCTTTGCTTAGCCCTATGGGTTCTCTTGGTAACTTTGTGGTGTGAGTACAGCTAGGTAGGCTTGCCCAACCGCCTCCAGATGACATGTATTATGCGAATACAAAGAGCATGTTACGATACCTGGGTCTTGAACGTTACGAGAAAAACTTCAAGAAGGGACTTCTCACAGACAGCACAGTATCACTTCTGAATGATAGGTATGTGTGAGGGAGTTCAATTCCCTACACAAGCTTTTGTCTAAAATGTTTCCATGCTGGAGATGATGGTGAACACCATGTTTGTTTGTTGTACATTTTTGAATCAGCTTCCCTCTTATTTTGCATGTATTCTATGCTCATGTGTAACAATTTGAAAGCAGGAGATTGCTTAGTGAAGTCTGTAAAGATCTTGACCATTGTCTGTGGCATGAAAATGCCGGCTCGAGTATAACTTTGATGTTTACATTGAGCTTGTTGCAGTGCATTACGAGATGTTAAAGTCCCTCCTGGACCAAGGCTCCTTATTCTGGACTTCGTCAAAAGGTGAGTCAATGATCAACAAGAGAAGGAATTCCCTATGAAGGCCTGCCTTTGCATGGATGGATGTATGTGTGTGTCTGAGAGAGAGAGAGAGAGAGAGAGAGAGAGAGAAAGTTATATCGAACGTCTTCAAAAGACCCAGTGAGTCTATGAGGCCAAAAGTGATACGATAATGTCCATGTAATCTCATCATGGTACAAAAGAAAACAAAGACTAGAGCTATGAGCAAGGAATGTCAAATCCGAGAGAGAGAGAGAGAGACTTCAAGGATCTATGAGACCAAGAATGAGTACATATGATGATCAGAAACATGAAAAAAAGAAACATCTACCGAAGAGAATGGGCCCATGTATTACGTGGACCTGTGTATACAGTGAAGAGAGTCAAAGCTGTCATCCTCCTGAATCGTGAATGCCCTGGATCTGCACCTGACGGATGGAAGGTCGGGATCGCTGGGTGTGGGGGCGTCTGGCTTTCAGAACGGATCGTGAACTCTCTGGTGACTTCTCGGGTTTGTGAAGGAGGGAGGAGGAGAAGGAAAATAGGAGGAACTAAAAAGACAATGACGAAAGATTGGGGGGGGGGTGTTGTGGACATGTTCATGATCACTCCCTTGGAATTTTCTTTACTATCAGCTGCCCATTGTTGGAATGGACCTTGCTGATTAGGAGGCAAATTAATCATGTGGATCACATCTCATTTAATAAACGTGTAAACCTATGGGCATGGGCATGTACATGTGTATGTCTATGTGCATGTGTGCTAGTTGAAGAATTAAAGCTTGCCTAGGGAAATTTCACAATTATGTTGATTGAGCTGGCATTTTTTTGACATTTTTGCAGGAATCCACATTTTGGTGATCAAAGTCAGTAAATTTGAGGTCTACTCAAAAGAGCTATGCTCTTAAAAATTGTGACAATTTATTGGCAAATTAGCGCCTTCCTAGTCGCTTTCTACAGGCATGCTTTTTAGAAGATTTTTTAATGTCTGATTAGAGATGTCAGTTTGATGACTGTTCAGCAGCTTGCATGTAAGTTGTGATTGGTACATTGAATTGATTTTTTTGAAAATAAAGTATGAGAGAGAGAGAGAGAGTGTACTGCCTTTGGGTGAATGGTAGCCCATTAAACTACATTTGCCAAGCACAAAAGCATGGAACAAGAATACCAAGGATGTTAATAATATATTTCCTAATGTACATTGAAGGTGAAGACACTATCAAACATTTGTTGAGGAAAGGCACATATGTAAATAAAGTGTGTGTGGGTAATGGGTATCTCATAGATACCACGGTTCTCTCGGATTGAGGGTAAGTTGTGCGATTGAAGCATGTTGGCTCAGGACTAGGGTTACCTATCTTTGCTTGGAATTCTTTTGTAGAGAGCGGTAGTGGTTTATTTAAGATTCTAGTGTGAGCAACATCATCTATCCTAGTTCAAGTAGGAAAGTTTCACAGGTGCCCGTGCAAGTTATGCAGGGTTCTCTTTTCCTTAGTAAATACCTTTCGTAGCTTGCTTTTTTGTTATTGTTTACATATTAGAAAGCGGTTGTGAGTATGTTTGTCTTATGAGTGAGCTTTCAAGAACTCATCCTTATTTGATCTCTTCCGTCACATGCAACTTGCACATGGTGGAAAGATTGTGGTTGTGATCACTCTAGACCATGATCTCATTTTCAAATTGCGTGAGGAGACCCATTATCTTCCAAATGACAGTATTCATGGAGTGACATGCCTCTAAAGATGACTAGGGCTTGAGTGAGACTGTCTGGAGAAATATGTACAAAATCACATTCATTGGAGTCGGGAAAATGTCCATCCTCAATTTTGGCTCGTTAAAAGCTCTATATACTACAACTATTTTAATGATAATGATACAGACAATCGCGTCTTGACGTAGCTACAGTAACATCATTCTAATGATATGATAAGAGACAATCGTGTCTTGACAATAGTTAAAATGAAATCATTCTAATGTTATGTTTAAATCTCATGCAAATTGCCTAGGTGGATAGTGCAAGGGGGAGGGGATGAACTCATTACATGGAGTTTCATATGCGCAATCTCGTATGAGGGACACCATGGAAGCTTGCATGAAGTGAGGACGACTAA
Organism: Cibotium barometz; assembly: GCF_041138505.1. NCBI lineage: Eukaryota > Viridiplantae > Streptophyta > Polypodiopsida > Cyatheales > Cibotiaceae > Cibotium > Cibotium barometz. The sequence continues at coordinate 34,856,280 of NC_141104.1, read as the reverse complement.
TCCTTGATTAGTTACATCATAGTTGTCTTTTAAGTTGAGCTCCGTTACACACTATATTATTGATGTCCACCTTTGTGGCCTTGGCTCTTAGTTCTATGTCTACACCCATTGTTTATATCCCATGGCCTTTGGTCCATACATGTATATATAAGATGAGAGTAACCATGTTGCAAACCATCCTTGTCCATTGGTTTTGTCCTTGAAACCATGAATATTCAGCTTACAAGATTAAATGCAACTCCAATAACCATGTAAACCGTATGTCATGTAGTCGCTTCGATGTACATGGCTCTGAATCTATCTGTGAGCATAATGTCTTCCACATACCAAAATCTGCATAATATGCTCTCAAAGCAGCTTCCAAATGATTCCCCATATAGTAATTTCCAGCAAGCAAATAGCTTCCATTTGGTATCAATCGTCCATAATATTTACTCAAAAGCCCTTCAAATCCTTTCAACATAGAGTCGAGTCGCCACACGAAGCTTCTTCAAGAGGTAATCCACACCATTTAATCGAATACTCTTGCATTTGGATTAACACCCTCTTGCTTGATGACCATCATTGGTACATTGATCTTGTATCCATATAATGCTTTAAATGATGACATGTCAATCCTCACATGATGAGTATTATTGTAAGTAAACTTGACAAGGCCAACCAATCATCTCGTGCATGCATGGCAATAGTCTCTTTTGCTTGTATTTCGAGACATAGGCACAAGATAAACTCTTTCCTTATAGTACAAGAGATCATTTTGAAGCTTAAAATGGGAAAATTCTTCATGAGAACCATGTTGTAATTTTTCGAGCATTTGTGATACTTCTTTATCTAAGAGATACTCCTCTTTAATATCCATGATCCAATCCTTATACACTTTGGTCATGGTGAACAAAGAGCATGTCCACATTCTAGATACAGCATAGGCAACCACATTGTCTTTGCCTTTTGTATACGTGATCTCAAAATCAAAATTTTGTAATGTGGTGAATCATTGCCTTTGCTTAGGAGATAATTTTGGTTAAGCAAGAAAATACTGCAACACCCTAGATCACTTCACATAAAAGTAATGACACTACTTGATGGCATGTAAGATAGTAACCATTCTTGATCGTACACATGCATTTGAATTTCCTTCTCATCAACTTCTAGCTCTTATAAGCATTCACACCATGATCTTGGTTTAAAATTGCTCCCATACCTTTTTCATATGTATCGATCCTCACGGCGGTGAATGGCTTAGAGAAGTTTGAAAAACCAAAATAGGGGCTTAAGTGAGCATTCTTTTGAGCTCTTTAAAGCTCTTGCTTTTTATTACATCCCAAAAGAAGGCTTCCTTAAGCTTGTTAATAAGAGGGGCCACAATTCTCTGCATTCCTCTCAATGAATCTTTTATAGAAAGAAGATAAGCCCAAAAATTTCCTTAGTCGAGTCACATTAATGGGTGTAGGCCATTTCTTCACATATTCAACTTTCTTGGGATCCACTTTGATGCCCTCATTACTCACAATGTGACTAAGATACTCCACTTCTTGAGCCATGAAAGAATATTTGCTCTCCGTTGTATACAAGTGGTTGTTTCTCATCTCAAGCACTTCTATAACATGCAGTAAATGCTCATCCTCATTCTTGGATCATCAAAGAACACCAATTCAAATTTAAAGAGAAATGGTTGTAATACTTTGTTCATGTCAATGCTTGGAAAGTAGTGGGTAGATTGCACAACCCAAATGGCATCAGCATGAAATGAAAGAGCCATCTTTCCATTCTAAAAGCTGGTTTGAACTCATCACCTTCCTTCATTGTAATTTGATGGCATCCCAATATCAAATCAATCTTAGAGAAGTAACTTGGCATCCTTAAGTTCATCAAGAAGATCATCCACATGAGGTATTGGAAATCTATTCTTGATGGTGATCTTATTGATATCACGATAGTCAATGCATGTGTGGAATGTCTCATGTTTCTTCTTCACCAAGAGTACAAATAAAGAAAATGGTGATTAACTTGATTCAGTCCATCTGGCATCCAAAAGTTCTTTGATTTGCCTTGCAACTTCATCTTTTCACCTTAGAGAGCCTATATGGGGACTTGTGACCGTCTTAGCATTTGGTTCAAGTATAATACCATGATCACAACATCTCTCTTTAGTGGTGGTAAAATCTTGGGCATTTGAAACACATCTTTATACTCATCCAAGAGTTTAGCCATGCCCTTATGTATTACTTCCTTATCACCATCGATAACCTTATCTTTGCAAAGCTATAATGCATAAACACAATCTGTTTTTTATGGCCTCTCTCTTGAGTTTGGTGCCATTAATCAATGCCAACTTAGACAAGCAAGATCGCTTCAATGTAACACACCCTTCTTCATGTATAAAGCTCATGAAACTTTGCTGAAAATTCATGATGAAAGTCCCAAGTGTGGACAACCAATTACAACCCAACATAATTTCTATTGGCCCCATGTCCAACACTAGTAAATTAACTTTGACATCCACATTATTGTTGCAAACCATTATATAATCCTCCTTTGCTCTACTTGCCACTTGAACCATGTACAAAGAGGAGAAAGCCATAGGATACAACTTCAGGTTGTACAATGACTTCCAATTTCACAAAACTGTGCATGCTACCACTATCCACCAATATATGTGCATGCTACCACTATCCACCAATATATGTGCCACTCTTCCATTTACCGAAACTTCTCAAGGTATTTGTACTTTTGCAACTAGCATATCTATCTAAGAGAGTGAACACAAGGTAGCATTATGCCTTGATGAATCTGTAACAAACATGGTAGTGGGTAGTCCATCATCATAGTCTCCATCATGAATTTTGCTGGGATCGAAAGGAAACTCCCCACTAAGCTCATGATCATGATTATGATCACATTATCCTCATGCTCATTGCAATCCAAAATTTTTTCAGCATCATCCTTAAATCCTTCATCATCTTGTTTCATTTGGTGAGAATCATGCTCAACGATATCTTGTTTCGCTTGCATGCTTTATAGTGATTCTTGCTTCATTTCTCCCCACATTTGAAACATAAGCCTTTACTCTTGAGCTCATTAATGCCATCCTCCTTATGCACATTGCTCTTGGTCAAACCACTTGAAGGCTTTCCATCCCCACTCAAAGCCTTTGAGCAATGCTAGGCTTTAAGCCCTTGATGTACTTGATCATTTGGTACTTTTCACTCATGCAAAGAAATCTTTAGAAAATGGTGTGATTACTTCTTAGCACTAGTTTCTCTTTGTTCCAAATCATTCCAAGCACCAATGATTTTATTTTTGTGCAATTTCGATATAAAAGTCTCATTTCTTCTTTGAGGGATGTCTAAGTAGTAACCACATAATCATGAGAATAAATGTGTCTCCACCAAGTGCGAGTATATCCTTAAAGGTAAAGAGTGACAAAATATACTTTGGCCCTTTCACTCCTTGGATTGAGTTGAAAATACATGTCTATTTTGTTGACCCATTCTTCAAACATCTTATTGGAATTGCTCCCTCCTTTGAATTTGGTGAGAACTACTTTGTATTTGACCCCCTTTGAATTCATACTTTGCTTCACTATAGTGTTGTCCAAAGTAGTAACCACATAATCATGCGAATAAATATGTCTCCACCAAGTGCGAGTATATCCTTAAAGGTAAAGAGTGACAAAATATACTTTGGCCCTTTCACTCCTTGGATTGAGTTGAAAATACATGTCTATTTTGTTGACCCATTCTTCAAACATCTTATTGGAATTGCTCCCTCCTTTGAATTTGGTGAGAACTACTTTGTATTTGACCCCTTTGAATTCATACTTTGCTTCACTATAGTGTTGTCCAAAGGCATCCTTGTAGAAGGTCTTCTATCATTCCAAGTGCCATCTATGCATGTGAAATCATAGGTCACATGTTTCCCTTTGTATTGATTCCGTAATGAAGAAGGCATTTGATAATGATTTCTTCCCATGGTTCTTGATGGTGGTGAATGATTCTTCTTATTAGCATGATTAGCCTCATTTACATTACCAATCGAAATGCTCATGGGTTGCCTTGATAAAGATGCCATTTCTTTATACACCCTAGAAGAAGAACCCTCCTTGTGCCATGCATTAGATATACACCATGAGTCGCACCAAAATATGATTTGCTCCACCATGATGCATGTCTTCACCCTTGAGCTCGTTTCTAAGGGAAGATATTTTGGTTAATAATTTTTTCTTATTTCTTGTTGAAACTATCCATTATGCCCTCCATCATAGAATGCACCGTCATTATCATTGACTGCATCTCCATGCTCATTGGAGGATTTCTACTAGTTATTCCCGCATGGGTATCCACATTCTCATCCATGTCATGCATTTGATCCATAGTATTGTGACTACGGTCACCTAAATGCACTTCAACAACATTCTCTTCATGAATTGCTTCCATATTTTCAAGCTTGAACATTGGCGACTTGCAACACTTCCGAAATGTTCTTGGATCTTCCCCTTGCCACCACAACTTAAAATGTATTCTAATTGGTAGAACCCCAAAAAATGTTGGATATAGGATTTTTGAGCTTGATGGAAAGCTTATGATCTCTACTATCCCAATGTGTAGGCCGTTTCACTTTAAAAAAAGGGTAACCATTCCTTAATTTGACTTTTGTGATTCACAATTGAAAATCAAAAAATGGTTGTAGATCTCCATTAAGTGATACAAATAGGATGATTTATAGCTTGATGTGAAGATCTTGAGGAGTACTAAAAACCCTATGATGTATTTGACTTCAGTCAAAGAGCAAGTACGCTCTGTTTTGATTTTTATAAAAAGTCAACTATGCACTTTGATCCCCTAAAACGGTGTCCCATTCTTGCATTCTTTGGATTGTTAAAAATAATTTGAGAAGCTTTTTCCAAACCAAAACCCTTAATCTTGAGAGTTTTAAGTGTATGGAATATTCTTTCAAGCTATGTGATCACTTTCAATTCAGTCCCCACATGGTTTTTGATTGAATTAAATTTTTAGTTTAGTTGTACATAGTGAAACTGTAAAAATTTCACCGTAATTTTTCTCCAAATCGATGCAAAAATCAATCCCTGATATTAACTGATCTATCTGCATTAAATACTCATTCAAGGGTTTATAAACACCAATTTATTTATCATCATACATGGGTCCCATCATTGGTATTCAATTGCATCAATTCCTTTGCCAAGTGAGCAATGTTGCCAAGTAACCAATGAAGAAAAAGTGGATGCTATGTAGCTACTTTCACAACCTCCTCTCTAGCTCACCTAATCCTCCTCCTTACCACTTTTCCAAGGCACTCATGGTGGCAAGTAAGATTCATGAAAACACTCCCCCATGGTTCCCTCTTAGTCCTCTCTAGGCATGGGTACTCCTCTTCCATGATGAAAAACAAGTAGAGGGAGAGGAGACACACACACATGAGCAAACCCTAATGTATTATGCAAACCCTAACCATAGAGAGAAGCCATCTCTCTTCTCACACAATGCATCAAGCCATAATCCATAATCTACAACACAGTACATGTATTGTGTCCACACACTACTAACCCTAGCTAATGTCCACACACTATGACCAGCTGGACGCGGTCATTTATGTCTCCTCACACATGTTATCGAACTTGAATCTCAACAGCCCCTCTCAAGCTCATGATGTATTGCCATAGATGATGTACTACCTAACATGCCAGCACATCGTGCAACTGGCACAAGCTGACATCGAACTTGAATCTCAACAGCCCCTCTCAAGCTCATGATGTACTGCCATAGATGAAGATGTAGATGAGCTTGAGCTATCAAAGCTCTCAACACTCCCCCTCAAGCTCATCCCATGTACTCCCAACACAGTACTACGGAAGTACTCAAACTTCTCCCTGCTAAGTGGCTTTGTAAAGATGTCGGCCACCTACTCTTGAGTCTTCACATACTGCAAATCCACTGTACCATCATCCAACACTTTCTCTCTGACAAAATGATAGTGGACCTCTATGTGTTTGGTCTGCGCATGAAAAACTGGATTCTTGGCCAACTGTATGCTGCTCATGTTGTCACAATGAATGACAACCTTGCCATTAACAATAGGCTCACCCAAATCAGCCAAGAGACTCTTTAACCATTCTCCTTCACATGTAGCAATGGCTGCACCCCTGTATTCAGCCTCTGTAGTACTAGATAAAGCAACAGTAGGTTGCTTCTTGCTACTGCAACTCACCACTGCACTTCCAAATGTAAAGGCATAACCACTAGTAGACCTCCTGTCATATGAGCTACTTGCCCAATAATAGTCTGGCATGCTCTTTTCATTGAGCATCGCCCTGTGGCCACATCACAAATGACTCTATTTTTCCTCTCAGCAACACCATTTTGCTGAGGTGTGTACCTGCAAGTTAACTGCCTTCTTATGCCATACTTTTTCAAGAAATTCTCAAAACTCCATCTGTAACATTTTATCCAAGAGCCATATTGCTTCTCTGCAAAAGCTTTGAAGTCCATAAACTTTTCCAACACTTCACTTTTCTCTCTGAGAAAGTAAATCCAAGTCATTTTGCTGAAATCATATGAATTTCACATAATACAAGCTGCCTTTAATGGATGGGTTTTGTGCAGGACCCCATACATCACTATGAACTATCTCAAGTGGCCTGCTACTCATGTTGCCTTCTTTAGGAAATGGCAACCTTCCTTGCTTTCCAAACTGGCAAGCATCATAGACATGCATATTCCCATCATACTTGAATCTAGGCAGCCCACTAACAATGCCTCTTGCCTGCATGTTCTTTAACCTTTATATGTTCACACGTCTAATCCTTTTATGCCATATGTCAATGTCCTGTACCACATTTCGGCTTTTAGAGAACATGGCTGATTTCAACTCAGGAATCCCAGCATCCAGCTTAAATAACCTGCCTGCTTTCTTGCCTTTGTTGCCAATGACTCTACATCCATTTTTGAAATCCTCAACAAAGCATCCATGCTCGTTGTTGAAACGAACCTGTAAACCCTGTTCATCCATTTGACCAACTAAGGCTAAACTTTTTGTAATAGAAGGCACATACAAGACATTTGCCATAGACTTTGTTTCACCATTGTGCATAACCACCAATGGTACACTTCCAACATGTGTGATAGCATGCTGGGTATCATCTCCTGTCTCCATAGCCTTTCACGTCCATAGGCTTCATATGTTCAAACCATTCGCCATGGCAAGTCATATGGTTTGATGCTCCAGAGTCCATATACCAAGTGTCATCACTGTCACCATTTGTCATCATAGATCCCACGACATGTTTCATGGCACAAACAAGTGATTTGTGGTGCTGCCATCACTACTGCTGCTTGATGCAAAATTTCCACCATTTGTATAATTTTCACCATGTTGTGCATAATGTCCACCATGTTGTGCTCTACTCCCTCTCAAATCATTTTGTTTGTGCGGTAACAATCACGTGCCACATTATGACCAAATTTTCCACAGTAATGGCATTCCACATTTTGCATAGATGTTTGTTGGCCTTGCCAACGTCCTCTTCCATAAGGATTACCTCTGCCTCTCTGAGAGGTGTATATCCACGACCACCTCTAGCACCATATGTAGGTCGAAAATTCTATTGTGGTGACCTATCCTGCCATCCACGATCATTACCCACGACCACGTGATGCAAATATCCCCCTGCCTCTAAATCCCCTTTGTGAATAGAAAGCCTGATTTCTGCCATTATCATCATGGTACATGCATCATGAAAAGAGTCACTGAGTTTGATTTCCTCAATAAGCAAGAGTGAAACTAACTCATCAAAATCTGGTAAACTCGTACTCCGAACAGAAATAGATGTATCAAAAGACTTGTACTTGCCAAGACCATGCAAGGCAATATCTACCAAACCATCATCAGGCATGGGGGCATTGATAGTTGCCAATGCATCTGCATACTTCTTTATCTCTTGTTACATAATCATGGATACTCCTTCCTTTCCACTTCACATTATGAATCTAATGTCTCCAACTGAGACTTACGAGTACTAGTATCTGTATCAAATAGCTTTACCAATGTATCCCATGCATCCTTGGGATTCTCAACATCATGTATATATATGAGTATAGCATCCGAGATACATGTAGACAAGTAATGCAAAACTTTGTATGCTCTCTCTGACCATTGCTTATGAGCTACAACAAGACCATGCAAGGCAATATCTACCAAACCATCATTAGGCATGGGGGGGCATTGATAGTTGCCAATGCATCTGCATACTTCTTTATCTCTTGTACATAATCATGGATACTCCTTCCTTTCCACTTCACATTATGAATCTGTTGTCTCCAACTGAGACTTATAGTATCTGTATCAAATAGCTTTATCCCATGCATCCTTGGGATTCTCAGCATCATGTATATGTATGAGTATAGCATCCGCGATACATGTAGACAAGTAATGCAAAACTTTGTATGCTCTCTCTGACCATTGCTTATGAGCTACAACAACCTGTTGTTGTGTATGTTTTGGAACCTTGTTGTGCACCTGTAATAACAAGGTTCCAAAACCCTTTTCCTTTTCAGAAAGCTTTTAATCCTGTACTTCCATGCCTGGAAGTTCTTTCTATCCAACTTCTCACCCACAATCTGTACTGGGTAGTCTGACATATTTGCTCAATGCAAATGCACCTTCCACACATGTCCAATTCTATAAACGAGCCTTCCTCAGCTCAACCACACTCTAATAAGTGTTCCGGATACTCCAAAGTACCCAATGAACTTCACTCTTGATGTAGAAAATCAAACTGATTGCATTCAAATTGAACTGGCATACATAGTCCACAGTACCCTGTTTTGGCATGCTTTTCGAGGCTTCAAATTGCAATGTAGTGGTTCAATCAAGTGTGGTTAACTTGCATTGACACCTAAACAAGCTTAATGTTGCATATCAACACCAACCAAGGTGCGTACATACCAAAATTATCAAATCCCTTGCTTTGTTTTGAGAAAAACCAGTAAAACCAGTAGTAGTAAAAGTGCTCTAATTCCTTCGATTCTTGTCCAAATTGGGAAACCAGGCATTCATTAGCTTAGCAATGATGTCTACTAACTCCATATAAAAGGAATTAGATAAATTGTTTAAGTTAAGAGAGTAATTAGCCGATTAATGATCCTTTGTTTCACTAATCACTGTAGACAGCCTGTTTAATCAGCTCCATAATGCAAAATTGTTCCAAACAATCACATAGAAACCTTCTCAAGTGTGTGTACCACAAAATTGCTAATCAAATTTTGGGTTTAATCAATCACACAAGTAGAATTTGGCCTCCACCTTGCAAGAGGATGGTTTTCAGCTCTGTTTCTTCCCTATAGTCTGCGCCGCTTACTCCTGAGGAGAATTGGGAGGTTTGTAGTGGCTATTGAAGGTATAAGTAGATGCCCAACAGTCCTAGGCATGTTCCCAATCCATCAATGTAGTGATTTTTGCAAAACATTAGCTTCATCCACAATGGACATCTATTCTCTGTTTTTGTGAGGGCTTCAAACCAGTGAATTTCCACTCACTAATATGCATCAACTTTGCTCCAAATTCAATGTAGGGCTTGCACATGAGTTGCCAATACATTCCCAATTACTAGATACATGTTTTTTTGTCAGATTTGCATCTATTTGCCTCATACGTTCACCACACTCAAGCTTCAATGGAGAGCTTGCAAAATAGAAATTTTTCTTTGCTTTGGGCAACTCAAATATGATGTTGTTTGTGTTTTTGCACCTGCAATCTGCTCAAGGATGTTTAGTAGTCCTTACCAGTAAGCCAAGCTCTGAGATTTGATGAAAATCGGTGTGCTCCAAGCTTCACAGCTCCAATGGCAAGCTTCACAGCTTCTTCTCCCTCTTCTCTCACTCACTCATAAACCCTAATAGAGAGCACCAGGCTCTGATACCATGATGAAAAACAGGTAGAGGGAGAGGAGACACACACACAGGAGAAAACCCTAATGTATTTTGCAAACCCTAACCATAGAGAGAAGCCATCTCCCTTCTCACACAATGCATCAAGCCATAATCCATAATCTACAACACACTACATGTATTGTGTCCACACACTACTTATTAAGAAACTAAGGTTATGTAAAAGGGGAGGAGAAGGGTGTGTGTGTGAATGGACTTATGGTCCACTAGCTCACCTATTTAAAGATGGAGCTAGAAGGCATTGTATGGAGCAAGAAGCCTGGTTGTATTTTGAGCAACTTAATAAGCAAGATATTTTCTTGTATTTTGTGAGTCTCTCTCCTCCACATATCTTGTTCAACCACGTTTTTCTCAACATGGTATCTTGAGCTTGGTTGTGTGCAGAATAGCTATGGAGGTTGATCGAACTAAGGCTGAAGATATTGAAGATGATGAGAGGGCACAAGCCATCATCATGCTTCATCTTGATGAGGCTCTCATTCACCATGTGGACCAGATTCCGACTGCAAAGGAGAAATGGGATGAGCTTGATAAGCTCTATGGAGCTCGTGGTAAGAATTCCAAGATCTCACTTAAAATTGAATTTTTCAGCTTGGAACTCAAAGAGGGAGACGGCATTGGAGCCTTCATCTCTCACTTGAAGGGCCTTATGGCTCAACTTGCATCAGTGAATGCGAGAATCGATGAAGATGATGTAGTGGCTGTTTTGCTAAAAGTAGTTAAGAAGGTGTATCCCACCTTAGTCACCACCCTGAAGAACATACCTAATCCCACCCTTGAGAAGGAGTCATACAATCTTGTCTTGATGAAGAAAAGAGGCCAAAGGGAGGAGCTGAATCTTCAAATGCAACAACTTCATCGAATATCAAACAAGCTTTGTCACATCAAGTGATCAAAGTAAGATGTGTCCATTGCAAAAAGGTGGGTCATTTGGCAAATAATTGTTGGATCAAATATCCCAACAAAATGAAATGTAACAAGTGTAAACAAACGGGACATATCACTTCTAAATGTCCTATAACAAAGAGTCAGAGGCCTCTAACTCCACTGAGAAATTATTTTAAATCTCAATGTAACCACACCTATATTCCTAACCTTGTATGCCTAATGTTATAAAGGCAACCTATGTCCAATACCACCTATTCCAATTTTCTTTCATAGTTGGTATTGAGGGGGGTATTAAGAGACTAAGGTTATGTAAAAGGGGAGGAGAAGGGTGTGTGTGTGAATGGACGTATGGTCCACTAGCTCACCTATTTAAAGATGGAGCTAGAAGGCATTGTATGGAGAAAGAAGCCTAGTTGTATTTTGAGCAGCTTAATAAGCAAGATATTTTCTTGTATTTTGTGAGTCTCTCTCCTCCACATATCTTGTTCAACCACATTTTTCTCAACACTACTAACCCTAGCTAATGTCCACACACTATGACCAGTTGGAGGTGGTCATTTATTTCTCACATGTTACTACCTAACATGCCAGCACATAGTGCAACTGGCACAAGCTGACATCGAGCTTGAATCTCAACATTATTCCACATACTAGATTCTAGTTTAGAATGGAGATTATAATGAAATGTTGCTTTAGAAGATAGAGTCAAGATACTTACATCAAGTGCATGAACTCATGATTATAGTATTCACATTGTACCATCATCTTCCATAACTCCATGTTTCCAATCAAAATTGTTGAAGCCTCTTACCAAAAGGCTCAAGGAAACAAAGGATAACAACAATGTACCCAATCAAAAGTGACATTATGCATTTCCACCCTTTAATTGGCATCCATAAGCATCATTACACATTCATTAGTATTAATACACCAAGAATGCTTGTAAATGCTTCCATGTTTACCAAGAAGGCTTGCTTTAGCTCTTAATCTTGCCAATCACATGAATGCTCATCCTAATGCTTGTTGCAAGAATCATGATAATGCTATGGATTTTTGAAAAGTTTCATGAAATCCATCATACATCATCAAATCAAATGCTAATCAAGCCATTGATCTTATAAGTTTATTACCATTAAACACCATTATAAGCATAATATCCACTAATCTTATAAAAACCCTTTGATTAGGTAACCCTAGGATTAGGGTTTGCTCTCCAAAATACCATTGCCGTAAAGCTTAGCAAGATCTGATGAAGAAATTTAACAAATTCTTCAAGAAAAGAAAGCAATGCGTGCAAAGTCTCCAAGAAGCAAGATAATTTCCAAATGGCTTCAAAAAGATCATCATATGCAAGAAGGAGCTTCTCTTTATGAAAGAAACATGGAAGTCCATAGTTATGGAAGCTAGGGTTTCAAGAAGCACCAAGAAGCATCAAATAACCCAAGATCTAGGTAAAAAAATCAAAGAAATATCATGCACACAAGCTATTTAAGCATTCATACACTTGATAGAGGCATCACAACCATCATTATGCAAGTAATGGCTTTGAAAATGCACCTATAGCCGTTTCTTGTTTCGCCACCTCATTAGGGTTATATCTTGCCAAGATGAGAGTCCAAAAGGTTAAATCAATCCCTCATAAACCTAGGTAGGCTTATGAAAAGCTTGGGAGGCACTCGGATAATTGAAAATGGCAAAAAATATTGTAATAAGTAATTTTCACAAATAAGGGGAAAATAAATAAATAAATTTAGGCTTCTTTAAATCTAGGTCAAGATTATGCTCAATAAAGCTCAAAAGAAGTCTCTACTAAGAATTGGGAAGCTCTTGGAGAGCTAGGGATTTCGAATGGTTCAAGAGAATACTAAAAAATATAGGGAAAATCTAAAAATGCAAAAAGGTTTATGTATAGAATGGATCAAAACATGGATCAACCAAGCTCTAATACCAATGCAAGAGAGAGGGGATGCACTCATTACATAGAGTACCACACATGCAATCTCATATGGGCGAAGGACACCATGAAAGCTTACATAAAGCAAGAATATTATTAATCTTTGATTAATAAAATGATTAGTTATATCATTAGGCTCATAGTTGTATTTATACTAGAGCCCCATTACACACTATATTATTGATGTCCACCCTTGTGGCCTTAGCTCTTAGCCCTATGTCCACACCCATTATTCATGTCCCATGGCCTTTGGTCCATACAAGTATTTACAAGATAAGAGTAACCAAATTACAAAAAGTTGGTACATCCAAATTGTATGAACGGGAGATTATTGGTTCGTGTGGTATACCAAGAATTAACATTTAACCAGTGACAATGCATTTACTTTCAGTAACCACGTTACGGAGGGTTGTTACATCCAAATCATATGAAAGGGTGATTATTGGTTTGTGTGGGATACCAAGAATTAATATTTAATTAATGACAATGCATTACTATCCATTCCTTATTCAAGATGCATGGAAGGTGTAGAATGCATTCTAAGGTAGGTAGGTAAGAGCAAGAGATTAGATGTGTCTCAAAGTGGTGAAGCTCCAAGCTTTAGAAGGATGATATCTTGCTTTACGGATGGTTTAACTTGGACAAGCTTGGATAAAATCAAAATATGTGGTGCTTCCATTTTTCTCCAATATTTGTTTGCAAGTACATGTCTCGACCAAGAGAGGTCTCGTAAATAGCTACTAGTTGTGCTAAAGGAGTTGGAAAAGAAACTTTTATTTTGGGTGGTTGTTAAAGTATGTTTCAAAGCATTGGTTTTCTAACGTATCCAAATAAGTGTACCCTTTGACAAGGATCCTTATTGACTTTCTACATGGTAAATTGTGGCCTAAAAATCACGGAGTCCTTGTAAGTGAAGTTATGCTTGAGCAATCTCTTTTTGATGAATGGTAAATTAAGACCTTATCTTGGTCACAAAAGGTCTCAAGCAAGGGTCCTTACATGCTTTTGCAATCCCTCAAATCAATACAATATCATCTCCATAAATGAGTCATATAAACCCAGAACATGTTCTTCAGATTTCCCACATTGCTTCAATGGCACTGCAGTCTATGACGTCCACTGTTCTTTTTGGAGTACTGCTTGTATCATGCTCCTTAAAAATGATCTTCTGTGGCCTCCCAACATACTTGCGGTCTCTGACATGTGTGTTATACTCTGGTCAATGTGTGGCCTCATCATCAATATCAATGACCACAATGGGCGGTCTCTTGTGACGTGCACTTTCTTTGTCAAACCGGTGAGATGGGTAGGTGCCTTATACATGGGTGTTCCTTCAGTTGCCTGATTAGCTGTTCAGACCACTTGGGCTAGGCTTGTAGAGCACTATTCTTTTAGTTTCTCTAAGCCTGGTCCTCTCCCTATATGCTTGCCTTGAGAGTAAGAGAAGTCCCCTTTGTGCTTTGTAAAATTGTATTTGCCATATCGGTAGTACATGCATCATAAAGAGAAATCTTGCATGTATATCGTTCCCCTATCAACCAACTTCCATGCTTGCTTTCTGCTAGGTTTGTTCTTGGGATATTTGGACCATCATTACTTCTCTCTATCATTTTGTTAGGACTGAACCCCAATGTGATATACACACCTCTCCCACTAGCTCAACCAAGAATCCATTGCTGACATATTCCTATCCCTCACATGACCATTGTGCCACCATTGACATATCAATTGAGCCTCCATTGCTGTAGAGCTACGCTGGTAGGAGCCACGCGCCACACTTCTCGCACGTTGCTTTGTGCTCTCCTTGAGACGTAACACACACATACTTTGTTGTGTGGGCAACCATACTCTGCTCTCAATGAAATAGGCAAGACCTCTCCCTATCTATCGGGACATTATTTTTCCCACCATTGTGAACACATGTCGAACTACATTCCAGTTAGCTTGAGCCTTGTTTGCCGCCGTGAAACCAAAGAAATCTTCCCTTTCACAATCATCATGGTTTGCCAACCATCACTTCATTAATGGATTCCTAGAACAGACATTGGGCCTCCATATCCTCCTCTTTCATTTCACATGTTGCAATCGTTTTTAGAGGATCCTGCATGTTGCATGAAAACTCGTCATTTATGAGGTAACACAATTGACCAGCTCTAACTACCTTAATACTCTACATTGGTAATATGCTACCTTGGATCATACAAATGACAAGCCATGGTCACCCAATCTGATGTTTGTCGGGTATGGTCGAATTGTATCCATGCATGTCATAGAGGTTTCCAGAGCCGGCTCGTTGCATTTGATTTACCAAATCCAACCTTGAAGCAGGTCCCAATGATGGACATCTTGAAAACATAGCACTTATCACCTGGGAATCGTTGACCCGAGAACTTACTTTCGTGGAGAAGTCGTAGTGCATTGTCGCTTCAGCTTCAAAAGTGCATACAAGCCAAAGCTCTCCTTCGAAGGCCCTTGCTGGGCTGCACAGTGACCTTCGTGAAACCTAAAAATCAAATTGTTCAAATTTCACACTTATCTAGATTTTAATAACTCTTTTATAGAAACATAATTACCCGACCAAATTAGCCTATAATTGTCTTCCACCAGTGGTCTCATCTCCTTTACAATGTTGATGAACTCTTGTTCCCCAATGAAATATGAGGGACCACCTTCTTGCACTAGCTCTACCATTATGATTTCTTTGGCCACACATGTTCGTACCTTCCTTGCCCTAGCATTACAATCTACCCCTAGCACCTTGGATACCATTTTATTTGTCGCATCATCAGTTAGTGCCTTTGATGTGCTTGCTGGTACATTATGTTGATGGAAACTGATGGGTAATCGACTCATCGTCTCGTCAGAGGGCATCACATAATAGATGTAGCAATGCACATCATCGCACTGGAAGAAATAATGGCAAAGGAGATTTCCTCTCTAGTGGTCGGTGCCTTTAGCATGCTTCTGGTAAAATGTGATGTATTTGACACCCTTTGGTTCTTTAAACATGGGCAAAGTTCATTTACACACTTCAAACTACCTAGGAAATGGCTTCTCTGACATACTCTAGGAAAGGAAATGTTAGGCCTGCTCTGCTAGGAACATCGGTTTGGTCCCTGCTGTGGGAACATCGGGTCCGTCCCTGCTGGAGTTTCGGTCCGAAGGGTTGGCAGATGAGTCCCTCCCAGGGAGGTTTGCGGCTTTGACCACCAGTGGGGATCATACTTATGCTCCATGGAGTCCATTATTGAACATGTTCCCATGGTTGGTGGGAACTCAAATGCAATATCACCATTATATTGCCTAGGAATCTCCACGGCCTTGATAAACTCTTTGACATTCAACAAAATCTTTGTTAATGTGTTTTCCTTCTTCATGCTCTAAAGGTATTCCAAAATGCTCTTACCATCTCCTCTTGTAATAGTGGTCGTAGGTTTTGTTGTTATCTTCAAAGGGGCTACATAAATCTATCGCATTAGTTTGAGTTGGAAGTCCTTTGGGCAGGTTGTCTAAGATGGCTGTTGGTTTTGGGTTTGAGTTCAACGAAGAATTAAATATTGCAGAGTAATTGGCTGAACGAGGGTCTTCAAGTATATAGAACTTCTCCCTCTCATGATTAGAGGTTGCCTCCAGAGGGACATGCAACTCTCGGGACCCAATATTTACTATGGCTTGCAATCCATAGAATGAGTGGGGAGCTACTTGTTCTCGTAAAAACTTTGCACTCGTCCATTGCTGAAACTTAGATTCTTCTTAGTAGGTGAGAATGTTGTTGCACAACTCATTGTGTAAAGAGGAACAAAAAACAAGCATCATGGAATAAGAAAGAATGACACAATAGTTACCAAAAAGTACATAAGAAATGAATGGTGATTAACACCCTTAAAAAGTTGGCCATTTTTAGTTTGACTGTTTTAAAGCAATTTAAAAAAATATTAATTTTAAAAATATTAATTCACACACACACACACACAAATTAGCATCCCTACATTCTCTCTCTCTCTCTCTCTCTCTCCCTACTACATAATTCCATGCTATTAATTCTTATGGCATAGTCAGTTCTAGATATATATATATAAAACAACACTCTTGTCTCTCCCTCTCTCTCTCTCTCTCTCTCTCTCTCTCTCTCTCTCTCTCTCTCTCTCTCTCTCTCTCTCTCTCTCTCTCTCCTTCATAGTAAGAAATAACTACCCCGCCTCCCATTGGCCCTCTCTTTTTTAATATCTCACATAGATCTTGGACTTTTCCCCCTCTAAACAGAGGACATCACAACCAGAATGCTTTTAATAATTATCAAAATCATTTGGAAAAATTACCTATTTTTGTGGGTATAATATAAGCAATATCAATACTATACTGACTATAAGATGTTATGGAATAACGTGGGTAATATTAATACTGGTTTTGCAGCAAACGCCAAAAACTTGATAAGATTTAGATACGTCGGAGATACTTATCTAAATTATAGTTTGGAATCCTAATCAATTGGTTTTACAAACCCTTTTTCAGTTTTTAAAAAAATCATAAATGAATCATGACCTCTCTCACTCCCTCCCTCCCTCCTCGCTCTTCTCAGGCTCCCTCCCTCTCTCCTCTCTCTCCCTCTCTTTCCCTCCCTCCTCTCTCTCTCTCTCTCTCTCTCTCTCTCTCTCTCTCTCTCTCTCTCTCTCTCTCTCTCCCCTCTATCTCTCCTCTCTCCCCTCTCCTCTCTCCCACCCTCCTCCCTCCGTCCCTCCGTCCCTCCTCTCTCTCTCTCTCTCTCTCTCTCTCTCTCTCTCTCTCTCTCTCTCTCTCTCTCTCTCTCTCTCTCTCTCCAAATGCCTACGTGGACAATAGTTCCACGTAGAGACAGCGGCCCCGAGTTAGGGAATTACATGTGGTAACACCGCGTGGCATGTGCATACCACGCGACATGGCATGTGGGTTGTCCAATGGCTTTAAAGCCATGGGATAGCTAGAGGAGGGCTCATAAAGCCCTTTGTAAGCCCTCCCTCACTGTGCCTCCCCTCCTTCGCGTCAACACGCCCCTCTCCTCCCCTCCTTCGCGTCAACACGCCCCTCTCCTCCCTTAATGAGCCCTCGCGCCCCCCCTCATTCCTCAATGCGTCCTCTCATTGCCCCCCCTTCAATGTGCCCTCTTCAGGTGCCTCTTGGACTTCGCTCTTTCCTCAAGGCGCCCCTCGGACTTCGTTAACACTCAACGCAGCATCTTTCAACCATTCAACCGTCGAAGTACAATTGATCACAACCTATCATTGTCAGCTGAGTTTGACACGATACTAGAGGGAGACGAAAGGATGGCAACACATGGTTGGAAAGATGTTTGTTGTTTGGGATGGCAACCATTGACTCAAAGCATGGCAAGAATGGGAAAAAACCAATCGAGTTGAAAGAGAGAAGGTTCCCAAGGTGATTTGTAGAGTGGTCCAATTTCTTGAGGAAGAGGAGGCAGAGTTCTTGTTAGTGCCGCACATGATAAACATGTAAGTGGATTGTACGTTATTTTTTTGTGTATCAAATGAACAAACATTTTATATGTCATCATTTACCTTATTTTATATGCATGCAAAATTTCCAAGATCACTACCATGGACATAACAGCACAGACATAACAGCACAGACATAACAGCACATGATATATTTATGCAGCGTGTGGGCCTTGCCGATCCACAATTCTTGTTGTCAAAGTTTAATGACATTGATCATGCATGGGACGAGAAAGCTATTACTCATTGGGGACCTAACATATCAAAGTGGCTGAAGCTTCCCATGGCACTCCTATCACAATTAGTTTTCAAGAAGATATGTGCGCGCCTCGTTCTCAAACCACAATAAAGCCATATTTTGATTTCAAAATATGTTTCTTAAACATAAAAGCATTGTAGTTAGAGTTAAATATGTTTAAGAAACATATTTTGATTTCAAAATATGTTTCTTAAACATAAAAGCATTGTAGTTAGAGTTTGATGCCATGTACTAAAGCGGCTTGCCAAAGTGAGGGAGTAGAGAATACCTTTTGAATGTAGAAATGTTTGACAAGAAATACAGAGATGCCTTGAAGGAGACGGAAGCACTATTTACTAAGAGGGGACATGAGCCTGACTGTGAAAAAGAGTGTGATCTTGTACCAGGGGTAGGGTGAAAAGGCTAGAAAATGCACTACTCCTAAGCTAGTAGACATTGCTCAAGCACAGATTCCAAATGGAGAGTAAGATCTCTAACTCTCTTGACGCATTAAATTTTTTTATATGTTGGTAGAAACCTAATGTTCGTTCACAGTGCAAGAAATGTAGGTTCCTTGACATATTCATGGGTGGTGAGTTTGCTATGAGGGACGCCTAGATTGTCATGTGTATTGGTTCCAATTAACCAAGTACACGCTACAATTGTATGCAAAGTTGGAGATGGGCTCACTCGCTGGCCGGCATGCATGAAAGAGCCATAGTGGACTCTAGGGTAGGTATCACGGATGCCCTCAAATCTTACAAGAAGACTCACTTTGAGAAGAAGTTCGTAAGGTGCAAAGGGCAAATGCATGCCACCTTGGATCCTAACAACCAGCAGCCATACCTGTCGTGCATAGCACGATGTCTCTTGTACAGGTATGTAGTAGCATGCCACAATATTATTTTTATTCACCTTACGTTGTGTGTAGTTTTTTGGGAACCTCAGACTCAACTTGTACATGTGTACATGAGTGTTGTTCGTGTTGTTGTGAAGTCATGGGGGCACCCATTGACTCAGTGTGGGCATCATGGATGCGGCAGTCAGGCTTCTGGTTTTGATGGAAGTGTATGTGCAGGAAGAAATGATCAGATCTTGGAAGCATAGCTTGTCCGGAACATAGCTGCTGAAGGCAGTATCAATTGTTCGATGGCTCGTATTTGTGCACGGCCATTTGATATGTGTGGGCACGTCAAAGTACAAGGGCACTAAGCTGCATTTGAAGTTGGTGGAGGGCTTGTCTTGGACATGGTGTGAAAAGAGTACATTGTGGCCTTTCTTTTTCAAAATAAAATAAATAAAAGGATAAACATAGCCTTCTTGGAAAGTTGGCGTGGAGCTTCGACCAGCTGCTGCCAGCACGACATTCTGGAAGCTGGCGAAGCAAGTGTGGAAAGCGCAGTTGGAAAAAGAAGAAGGCGTGAGGGGGTCGTGTTGTTTTTGAGAAGGCTCTGGGGCGCTGGTGCTTGTGTGGTGGCTGGAGCAGCCACGGGGATTTGGCTGGGAGATGACGGGGAAGAGGCCCGTGAATTTTGTATGTGGCACTGCAGACAGGCGCAGCTGCAAGAAGGAGACAAGGGAAATGCTAATGTTTGTGTGTTCGTGGTTGCTGTAGCGCTGCGAAAAGAGCAGAGTGGTAGGTCGCCGTGTTGGTGAGGGGTCCTGAGGTGTGTGCAGACTGGGTTTAGTGGAAGCAGAGACTTGGGCTGGCGTTACAGTGTGGAGATCGTGCAGGTAGCGTGGACAAAGCCGTCGTGTGGTGGTGTAGGGCGCTGTAGTGGTTAGCGTGGTTGGTTTGTGGTGAAAAGCGCTGGGCGCAGCTGGTGAGCTAAGAGGTGAAGAGGCCGTGTGTCGAAAGGGAGGCTTTGAGTTTTGTGGTGTGAAGGGACTGCCGTGTGAAGAGCTGAAGGTGCTGGGACGTGTGCAGCTACAAGTCTGCGACGACGAGGAGAGAAGAAGTGGTGACGTGTGGAGGCAGCCATGCAGACGGCTGCTGGTGGCGTCAAAGAACTGATGGGCTGGTTGTTGGGTTTGTGACAAATCAGGAGGGTGATTGTTTTTTTTTGCCTTGGGGACTGGCAGTGAGCTGGTGGTGTAGCAAAGAGACCCTCAGCTGAAGAGTAGAGTTTATGGGGCAGTGCTGGTGGTATAGCAGAGTGGACCTCAGCTAAGGAGCAGAGCAGAGAACGAAGAGTGCTGCTGCAGAGAACCAAGAGAGCGAAGGGATTTGGAGCGACCAGGAGCTGGAGAGGGCTGATTGCGAGCGGGTGCTTGATAAAGCTGGAGAGGGTTGATTGCGAGCGGGTGCTTGATAAAGCTGGTGTCTGGGATATCTTTGATATCCCATTCTGTAAAGATGAAGGTCTTTTCTGAAATATAAGTCTTGTTCATGCTCTTTGGTCTGGTGTTCTGGTGTGTTTGCATGCGTGTGTGGAAGTGTGGCATGCTATAAGGGCGTAGACAGCTTTACCGCTTCCGTGCCATCACTTTTTGGTGCCTCCACAGAGGAGCAGATTTCCTCTGGTTTGTGAAAGAAGATAGGGGCTGTGTGAAGCAGGATTTGGAAATGGCTCACGATTTTCCGGAGTATTGGGGATTGCCACAGGAGAATGCAACCACGTTTCTGGAGAAGATGGAGTTTACAGCCTGGAAAAGTTGTTATTCTTATTATATTGGTTTCTTAGAGAATTTTAATGTTTCTATATTTCTTAGAGAAGTAGTGTGTGTGATCAGGTATATATTCCCGAGCACCCTTCAGATGCATGGGTGGAGTCCAAGATAGAGGATTGTACCCCAAAGAGTGGATTGATGATATTTTAGGCAAGGACACATGGATACCGTGCCCATGGTGGATAGACTACCTAGATGGGGAGTTTTCTCCAAAGGAGGCAGAGCAGTTTCAGAGTATGTTTCATTGTGTACGGTAGATCATTTGTATGAACTAACATAGGTACTTGTGGAGTCAGTTTTTATGCTTGTTGAGTTCCTACAGGCCGACGACACTATGGTGTGCACTCTACATATGCAGAGCACCTAGACATTGTAGTGCGAGAGGCAGTGTAATCATTATATAGGCATTGTAGTGCGAGAGGCAGTGTAATCATTATATAGGCATTGTCTATTAGATTTTCTTCCATTTATATATATGCCAATTGTGAGCTTATATTATGGCAGGTGGTTACTTGGGACATTCATCACACCGATCGCGGGGGGATGCAGTCCTAGATTACTTTATCGGTACTATTGGGACCATGGCTAGAGCATGTAGGATACTACAATGACATTGCATCATCGTTGGAGAGCGATGAGATGTGTCTTAGTTCATGTCTATGACCACTTACCTATGTTCATGATGATTTGGGTTAACAATTTTTCAGGGGTGAGGTTAGCGAGTATGCTTGATGGGAGTAGCAGATGGACATGGGTGCACCTTTCCACATGTTCCTCACCCATATCCTCCACTCGTCCCAGTACCCATGAGCCCAACATAGTCAAGTGTCTCGTCATGGCCACTTGGTGTTGCAAGGGAGCCCCAATATCGACATGTCATGCCGCATATATCCCCCACTATGGGTTCTTTTACAATTCCCTCATCATGCGCACCACGGCATGAACTTGTGAGGCCGTTATTCCCACCCGCACTTGCACCATTTGGTAGAGCTCCCTACCCCATACCACCTTCCTTCTTCCACTAGCATGCATGGGCGTTTGTACTGATGTATTTCACTATATTGTTTTCGACATTACTGTTATACACTCAAATTATGTCAATGGCATTGTTTTTAACTTCTTCCATGGTCGTTTAGGTAATTAAATTGACAATTGAGAGAGATGGAGCAATTGCAACAAAGATATCTCAACAACATGAGAGAGAGTGAGTGAAAGAGAGTTTGAGCTAGACCTTAAAATAATTACATTTGTGCTTAAAATAGTTATTTTTATGCTTAAAATAGAAAATTTATGCTTAAAATAGTAATTTTTTTTCCTGAGAAGTTATAACTACAGTAGAGATTGCCATGTTCCAATACTCTTCTTCTGGGGGGCACACATCCCACCCACCCTCCCCTTATATCTTCATATTATTGCAATAGGCTCTTTGTAAATTCTTTTATCATGGCTTCATCCACCAATCCCTATAATGCTACTATGTTTGCAAGCATCTTAAGCAAAGCTTTTCAATCCCTATAATGCTACTATGTTTGCAAGCATCTTAGGCAAAGCTCTTCAATCTTTCATGCACTACAAAGAAAAGGAACCTAGATCGAGTGCCCTTATGGAAGCATGGAAAACAACATTTGAAGTGCAAGAGCTTTACTTTTAGCCCATTTCTAGGGTTAACAAGAGCTATTGCCATTATCTTACACACCAAAAGTTCATGTATTCAAGATATGAAGCAACGATGTCCATATCTACAACTTGGATGGGCGCCCACATAATGGTTCGGCAAAATACTTATGGCAATTTCTGCTTCAAGAGCATGTGGTAGCAAGTTAGGATGAAGTCCCAAGTGATGTACTTCATGGATATATTATGAGGGTAGTTATTGTAATAGCATTAGGCCTCTTATGTGCTTAAAGTGCCCGACCAGCACAGTTTAAGTAAGTGTGAACACTTATGGCCACGTATATAAGTGAAAATCTCTCATAATACAAATGATACTCCCATTGTGCAATTGAGTGTGGCTCTTGCTAATCCTCTTGCTAATCTCTCTCTAATGCATATAGTGAGTATGTGTGAGTGAAGTGAGGTGAGAGGAGGGATGAGTGTACGTAGTGCAACGCGATGGGGTGACAACACACGGGGGAGGCTACGTCGGAATTGCTACTCAAGGAGTGGTGGAGCTTGGAGACCTCAAGGGTTACGAGCTCGGTCATTGGAAAGATCCCCACGACAGTTGTGCGGTTCGCCAGGTAACTTTCTTGTTGGATGTGTTTGGACGAGGGTTTTGGTAGCGAGCCATAACATTTTTGGCGTTGTTGCTAGGGAGTCATCGCTTGGCTTTTTCCGTCGTATTTCTCTAAGCTGCTACGCATTACCCATTGCCCATTGTCTTGGTGAGAGGAATTTTTTTGTTTTGTAAAGAATTCTTTTTTGCTTAATTTTTAAATCATTGTTTTGGTTATTGTTAATTTGTTTTTTAATGTTCCTAGGGCTTGCACATAGAGTGTGTTAGGCTTTTTTAGCTTCCATTGCATCAAAAAATGCAATAGAATGCATTTTTAGTGATTTTTAGCTCTCTTTTTTAGTTTAACATAGAGTGAAAATTGTTAATTTTTGCATAGTTTTTGTATTTTTTGTTAGATTTGTTTGCACAAGTGTATTAGCAATCAATTAGGGTAAAAAATTTCATGCCCTATTCAATGATGTGCTCAATGGTGTGAATTAATTAGTGATTAGTGGTTAATTAGAGCCTTAATTAGTCCAAAAGGAGAAAAGATTAGTGAAAGAGTTAATCTTTGATTGATTTTTAATCACATTTTTACAAAACTCATTAGTGGGCTAATGAGAATTTAATGTAAAGATGCCAATGAGTTGTCACCTTGTCCATTTTAGGGGTCATTTATGAAGGGTGTAAGGGGGTGTCATAAAAGTGTTGACTTTTTTAATTCCCACTTACCTTTTTGGGAAAATACCCATATCTCCCCAATTTAAAATTCAAAAAAATTTCCTCCACACAAGAAAACTCGAATTTCTCTCTAGACAAAAAAAAAGCTTCACGGCGTGAAATAGCCTCTATTTCATGGCGTGAGATACCCTCCATTTCAAAGCGTGAGATAGGTTCGTGAAGTTAAAAAACAAACTCCATGGTGAGAAATAACCTTTATTTAAGAGCGTGATAGCCTCCATTTCACGACGTGAGATAGGTTCGTGAAGGTTAAAAAAAACGCTTCACGGTGTGAAATGGCCTCTATTTCATGACATGAGATAGCCTCCATTTCACGGCATGAGATAGGTCCATGAAGTATAAATATATATAAAAATAAATAAATAAATAAATTATATATATATATATATATATATATATAACAGCCTTGTTTGGAGGCATGTATCTTCTAAACCGTGAGGCCGATGAACACGTTCTAGTGCTCAACGAAAATCCCTAATCAAGCTCTTCAAAATTGGTCAGTGTTTGAGGGTAAAATCCATTGTTTTAGCCTCTGACAACAAGAAGACTCAAAATTTGACCCAAAAATCGAGACAAAAACAGGCTTAAAAGTACTAAAAATCATCCAAAATAGCCCGAAAAAGACTACGTACCATATTTGGGCTACTTTTTGAGTGTCTAAACAATAAAATCACAAAAAAGATTGCGTACCATATTTGGGCTACTTTTTAAGTGTCTAAACAATAAAATCACGAAAAATCTAGAGAGATAAAGTTGTACATATAGCTTTTTTCCAAATTCCTTTTGGAACACATTAAAAAACAGGCTGCGAAAAAGGAAAAATCTTTCTGGAAATTGTTTTTCTATCGAGACAGTGAAGGAAAATAGGTTTTGAGACCTCCTCTTCCATCTGAGATGCTACTAGCATGCACGTTTTTCGAAAAAGTAAGAGGGCATTCACATGCGCTTTTGAGACCTTGTCTTCCATCTGCTGAGACACCAGTGGCACATACTTTTTTCAAAAAAATAGGTTCACGTGCGCTTACCGTGCCTAAGCAAATTAGGACAAACGAACCCTTGTTTGACCCAGAGAAAGGTGCGCCAAGCCTCCTTAGCTTGTAAACAGGCTATAAGAAAACCTAAAAAGCAAAAAAAAAATCCATGTGTGCCTTCTATTAAGGAGAAATTAGCAACGTTCGTCTCAAGAGATGGTAATGATTATGTGGGCCGACACCCAAATTGAACCGAATGGTGGCTGAAATCTTCAAGCCCTTGAGATCCATGCCCCACATCTCCCAATACCATTTGCCATGTCGATAACAAGCGTGTCATTGGGTTTTACATCCCCTATCACATTAATCCATCTGGGATTTGGTCCCTTGCCTCCTCTAGTAATACCACAAGTCCTAAACCTTTAGAAGTGCTTGGTACTAACCCTTTGCAACCCCTAAATGCCTCTAGTACTAGTCCTCTAGTACTACCACAAGTCCTAAACCTTTAGAAGTGCTTGGTACTAACCCTTTGCAACCCCTAAATGCCCAAACCTTGGACATATTGACTAATCTAGGAAGCGGAGTTTCCCAAGGACTAAATGAGGTCCTAACCACAAGAGCACCCACACATGGCCTTAGTGGCTCATCCAAAAACACGGCTGTAGGAGATTTGCAGAGTCGGGCAAGTATTATGGAATTACTGATCCTGTTCAATTCATACAAATGTTTGAACAGAGATGTGAAACCTTTGGAAATCCAAGCTACCCTACCAAGTTACATGCGTTGAACCTTTGCTTTTAGTGGAAAAGGCTAGTCGATGGTTCATCACATTGATGCTTGCGATTAAGGCAAATTTCAAGACCTTAAAAATAGTCTTTATCCATGGCTTTTCAAGATAAGGTTATTGGTGGAGTGCATCAAGAGAACTCTATTGGATTTGAGCGAAAACAAAACGAAATCATTAGAGATTTTATCCTTTGTATAAAAATCTTGGACTCACGATGTGAGCCATGGGAAAAACTAAATGATGCTCAATTGAAGAGATGTTTCATGATGGGCATAAAGAAAAACAGCTTACACAACTTGATCATTGTATCCAATCTGGAACCATTCGATTAATGTTGTAAAGAAGCAATACACTTAGATGACAACATGATGGAGAATGATCACGATGATATGAGATGTTCCTCATCTAAACTAAGTGAAGTAAAGGCTAAAGAAAAATTGATCTCAAAATTTTCATTCCTTGAATTTTACACAGCCAAAAATCTCCAAGAGAGAATGAGCTCCCTTAAGAAAAAACATCCTTGATGCCTCTCAAAGTGGTGGACCCAATGTCTTGTATTCATTGCCACCACTACCACCCAATCCCCAATGTGCGTATCCTAAGCCAGTCTTTTAATTCTACAAACATTGCAAAGCTTTAGGTCACAACACATCTCAATGTCCTAATTTACCTACAGTTACATCAATACTACAACCGTCCTTGCATCAAACAACAAAAAAGGTCCAAAGGGTAGAAACTGCTCAGGTAGTAGTTAAGCGAATACTTTAGTGTTTCTATTATCGTGGACTACACAAAGTGTTAGACTGCATAGTTTGGAATACTTCCATGCCCACATTCATTGACACTTTTCAACCCATATGTGAGTGTGGCATCGATCACATATTTCAAGATTGCCCAAGGCGAGTTGCTTTAATGCAACTTGTCTTGCAGAGTACAACTCTTAACATCTTGAGTGTGCAAATTAGAAAATTGTCCATGGTATCCTTGAATGTTCTTACATGCTTGCAAGCCAAGGCACGAGAAACAGTAAAAAAGAATGCAAAAGAACACACTTGGAAATGGGTAAAAGAACATGTTTTTAAACAAAAACCAAAAAAGAATGTAAAACCTTCTAAACTGAAGAAAAACAAGGGCCAACAAACTGTCAAAAACCGAGGTTGAAATAAAGGACAAAAGGAAAGGAGCCTATGGAGGACCTAACCCCAAAAGAGCCAAAAGCTACACATGATGCAAATGCATCTAGCTCAAGGGTTACCCCCCTGAAACCACAAAACTCACATGTGTGACACATGATACCAAAACTCGAAAGAAAGTTGATTCTTGTCGCATGGGCAAACATAATGAAAACCTGACAATCCAAGGAAAGTCAGAAGATGAAACAAGTTCTAGTACGTCACTTAGTGAGGATGAAACAAGTTTTGACTCATCATTCAGTGCACCTCACAAACCAATCGAGAAACTAAAACCCGCCCAACCACCCCAAATTGAAAATCATTGATCACATGACATATGAGAAATGCAAAAAGCAAGCTCAAGAGAGCATGCTTAGCATTGTTAAGTGTTAAACATGATCATCGGTTGTGATTAAACTTCATAATGTCTTACCTAGAAAAGAAACCAAAATACAAAAACCGAAGGAGTATCACTTCCCCTTTCAAGAGGAAGACGTACTATATACAGAAATGAACTCATTAAACCAAGAAGAGTCATTAGAGGAATATTGCATGAATGATGCAGTTGGAAAAGGACATGAGGAATTCGATGAATCCCTTTGAAATTTAAGCAGTCTCTCAAGTCCTCATTTGGAGGAGTGCTCTTCTCTCATGGTGAGACTAGCATAGCTTCAGCTCTTGCACCTTTAAAGGATAACCATGAATTGTACCAAGATCTCAAGAGTTTCATAGAACATGACTGTAAGGATTCACGAGTTTCCAAACAGACCTCAGTTAAAGTGGTGAGTGGACCCAAGGTATCATTGTACACATTGGGCACTCTTGGAAAAACTGCGAGCTAAGAAGAGGATAAAAGTGAATGGGAATATGAAATTGAAACGAGAACTGAAGCTAAAACAAAAACTGAAACTTCCATGGTTTTGCTTGAGGATTCTATCATGGTATGGTTAGATTTCCCTGTAAAAAATAAGGTTAAGCACAAATGCGCGTTAATTAATCCTCGAGCAAGCCATAACCTTGTGACAATAGATACTTGGATATCATTGGGCCGTTGTGTGAAGATGGTGGGATCATCATAGGATGTGCTCCTAATGGAGTGTAGCCTATGTGTGCCTACAAACTGTCGCACAATGTGGAGAAGCAAAATCAAGGACAGTACTGTCAACACACCAAAAGAACATCTTGACAATCCTAGCATCTCACTGAGGGAACGAAGAGGCAGCACTAGTGGTCAAATGCGCAATGCACCAATCCACTACATGTTGTGTATCTCGACAGCGCTCACTGTCATGGTGGCAGAGCTAGTGATGTCTCAGGGCACGTTTGACACACGTACCTGCACCATCGCGCTCCCCCTTTCCATGCCATGTCTTGAAGAAGCTCCAAATCACCTGGAAGCCTGTCATGTGATGCCAAGAATATAGCCAATAAAACTAACGAGCACTCTTGAACTGTGCCCCACATCCATTAGACCATATCCACTGCCATGTCCATGTGGCTCCATGCTCTCTCAAAAAGTCATGACGATGGAAGCAATGCTACACAAATTGGGTGCTATGAGAGCGATCATCACTAATGTAAAAGTGATACTCTATAATGATGACTCGCTCCTCTAGGCTCGCTATGCCATCTATTGCCGCCTCTGCATGCCTATAACTAATATGCACCATGATGGCCACCTATTCAAACACACAAGAATGGGTATTGTTAGATTCATAATATAAAATATCTTGAAGAACTTAAATCGAAAATGAGGCAATGTCTCATGCAATACCTACTTAGAAAAGTAGTACTCTGCCTGGATCTTTTGTTGTGGAGAAAATGTGTAATTCTCCATGAAGTCAACCACAAAGACAACTACACCAATAGGAAACTGCTGTAGGCTGGCAAAAAACTGACGGTCCTGCCACTTGGAACCATGAGCATGATGTATGTAGGCATAGACGAAATCAATAAATTTGCTCATGAACTCGCCACCACGTGCTGAATGGTGCTCCACTAGCTGTAATCTCCTAGACTGCCCATGTGTGACATACTCAGACTAGCTCCATGTGTGACATACTCATACTAGCTCCATGTCACTACCTCTCAGCAAAATCGAGGAATCCTCCTCGCACAAGTGAAGCATGGCCAAGCTGTCGCATGAGGTACAAGTCCCCATGGCACAAGCCATACGATGGTAGATGGCATCCTCCGCCCGCGGGCATAATAGCGAGTGAACAAAGTCCCTCGGGCTATAAGGCACCACCCCTTGATGGCTAGATAAGCCACGAAAGACATCATACAAAAGCTGAAATCCAATGTGGTATCTACAAAGACATGTGTCATACTGCCTCGAGTAACACACAAACCAAGGCTTGCAAGCCTCAAAGGAATGCTGGGGCTAATGGTGGGGATATTAGGGTGTGCAGACCTAAACTCAAAGTACAACTCTGTTTGTGTCATCTCAAGAAAGCAAGCCCCATGCTCTATGTGCTCCCCACGACAAACCCTGTGTCGCAATGCATTCTTGTACTCTGGTGATGCACGACAATGCTTCTCCCAAAACCTCTCTTTCATCGCCCTCATCTCAGGGTCCAATAAACGACTGCATCTAGGTGCACATCCACTACTAGCCCATAGAGCACCCTCAATCCCACTGTCCAAGCTCTGTCTCCTCACAAACCCTGCATGAAGTGCTGGGTGACGAATCTCAAGTATGCGAGAAGTGGCACGATGCATACTTGGCAAGACACTGCTGGAAACAAACGATGTAAGGGCACGTAATACAACCAATCCATCTGGATGCATCTTACGCTTCATTGTGTTGTAGGACTGCCTCAAGCTCCGTAGCACACCAACACCGGCCCTCCTTGAATGTGGCCTGCAAATTGCGGAAGTGGCGGTACACTGTGCCATGCACGAGTGCCATAGCAATGCATCTAGCACGCTAGACTGTGATGACACATCGAGGTCAACAAAGTACTTGTCGAAGATAGCATTGGCATGGTTTCGTGCACCAGACTTGGAAAGGGATTTCCCATGAGAAGATGCCTCATGAGCAACACCGGAGAGTGGAGTGGTCAATAGTCATCGGCATCACTGAAGTGAGGACTACTGGCAGTGGTGGCAAGAAGGGCATGTGCACCACATCGAGGAGCGGCATCAAGGTCATGGGCTGCACTAGATGGAGGAGTGCCGAGCTCATAGGTGTCACCCAAGAGAGGTGAGGCAAACTTGTGGGCTGCATGCACCCAAGGCTGGTAGAGGAGTGGCAAGCTCATGTGCCCAACAAAGGAGTGGCAAGCTCGGATGGTGCACCCAAAGATGGAGAGGCACCCAATGGAGGAGTGGCTAGCTCATGGTGGACAACACCCAAGTGAGAAGTGCCAAACTTGGAGGGTGTGCCAAAAGGTGGAGAGCCACAGAAGATAGGAGCGTCCATCTCATGGGTAGGGCGGCGCCTGAGGGTGGAGTGAACCGCATGGCCAAGGTGTAAGGGAGGAGTGGAAAAGGGCTCAAAATAGGGTGGAGAAAGAATTTTGGGAGAATGAGGAGGAGAAGGAGGTGGAGTGGGCTCATTGGGAATAGATGGAGAATGGGTGGGGAGAGGAGATGATGCCTCACCAATCGAACTCACCGTGCGTTGCAATGTTCGAGCCCTTGCTTTGTGCTCATAATCTCTTCTTCTCCTATCTTCTATGTGAGCCCTTTCTTGCTCCTCATGAACAAGGTGGATCGAGGGATCCCGTTTCCTATTAATTTTTCTACTCCTACGACTTTGTGAACCCATGCTAAGAAGTAGGAAAAAAGAGATTTAGCAAAAAATTAAAGATAAGTAAGATTAAAGTAATACTAACATATGCTTGGAATGGAGCTATCTCTAGAGTTGGTGAAGCTCTAAGAATGAGGGAGACTCCAAAAATTGGGCCATATATACCAAGCTAGTTAGCATTTTATTTGTTAAATTAGATTATGGATAAAATCAGGATTTCTACAGATAATGATAATTTATTGTAAAATATTAGAAACTATTAAAGAAAATTAAAATTTTTAGAAATGGTGAATGAATTAATTATTTTAAGCAAAGAATATTATTTTTTATTTTTTAATCGATAAAATTTATTTCTATAGTACATAAAATTTATCTGATTAATAAATAGCATAAAATTTTCTTTAGACATGTTTTAAGTTTTTTTTCCAAAAAATTATTTAAAAAAAATATGAATTTATATTTATTTAATTATATCATAATAATCGATTGCTTGAAAAATAAAATAAATATTTCATTTTTAATAATTTAATTTAAATAAATAATATTTATTTAATTAAAAAATTTTATATTTATTTCTTCTATTTTTGGAGGAGAGCTTTAAAATTATATTATATAATTTTATTACATAATTTTTTATTTAATAAATTATTTTAAAATGATTTTTTTAATTTTTTCATATTTAAAAACAATGAAATATAATGATGAGGTAGCAGGCATTTTGCCACGTGGCAAAAATATACTAACATGGAACCTTTATGTGGACATTCCTCATGCTCAAGTGTAAGGTGGCAACGCCATGCGTGTATATGATGTGTCATGCCATCATGTAGGCACAGAAAGTCAACCAAGTTGACTGTGCTGAGGTGGCAAGATGACATGGACATTCTTGATTATGTGGAAAAGCCATGTATGCATTTGACATGGCATGCCATGTAGGCTTTAGAGAGTCAACCTTGTTGACTAAGTTGAGGTGGTGTGATGACAAGGCATGCTGAGATGGCAAGATGCTTATGTGGCGTCTCCTCCATATGATGTGGCATGTACATATAGGACTAAGAATATCTTACCATATAGGACTAAGAATATCTTACCATATTTGATTAAGATGGCTGGAAAATGGGCTTCCCTTACTCAAATTCACTCAATTTTTTTTGTTAAATTCATCACAACAATTACTTTGATCCACAAGAAATTCAAGTGTAATGAGGGTTGTATAAAATTTATATAATTAAATTATTAAACTTTTATAGTCCCTCTAAGAGACTGAGAAATTTTCTACAGAAGATCGGAAGAAATCCAACAGTTAAAATTAAAATTTGACAATATGGCCACATTCTATACATATTTTTCTAACTTCTCACCGTTGGATCTTCAATGATGAGGTTCACATTTTCCAAGATCTTGAATAGAAAATCACATATTGCTTTACAATTAAAAGCAATGAAAACATATTTATAAAAAATAGTCAAACAGCCAAAAAAATCGTGATAAATCAAGTTAAGCTCTATGAAATGTGTTACATTCATGTACAAATTGGGATAATCCTTGGACTTGGGATGTAGAAATAATAAGCATTTTATGTGTGACATATACTGGAGTAAAGAAAGGTGGAAAATGTAAATGCCAAAACTTTTGTACAATGAAACAATCACTATAATAAATTGGATTTTCAATTAGGGGGTGCCATAATGTGCCCTAAACACCATTCCACTAAATTCCAAACATAACTACAAAAAGATTGGACCTTAAAGTTGTGAAGATGCCTGTTTTCAGGCTACCTATTTGTGAAGATGCCTGTTTTCAGGGCACCTATTTGTCAAAAGTGGTTCCCCTTATCTTGCAACCACCTAGCACTAGCACTATCTTGTTTGTTATCAAAGAGTGCTAGTTAGCACTTTGCCTTTCATAGCATCATGTGTTAAGTAACATATCAACATGTCAGTTAACAGTAAATGTTATCAAACCATGCTTGTAAGTTGTTATTAGACCATGTTGGTTAGCATAATCTAGTCATTAGCATGCTTGTTATTAGACCATGCTAGTTAGCATAATCTAGTCATTAGCATGGTTGTTATTAGGCCATGCTAGTTGTTAAACTATGCTAGTTAGCATATCTACTTGCTAGCATCACATGCTTGTTATTAGACCATGTTAGTTAGCATAATCTAGTTATTAGCACATGCTAGTTATCAGACCTTGCTAGTGTAGATCATCTACTTGCTAGCATCACATGTTAGTTTTAGACCATGCTAGTTAGCATAATCTAGTTATTAGCACATGCTACTTATCATACCATGCTAGTTAGCATCATCTACTTGCTAGCATCACATGCTAGTAGTGAGACTGTGCTTGTCATCAGACCATGCTAGTTAGCATAATCTTAGCATAATCTAGTTATTAGCACATGCTACTCATAAGACCATGCTTGTTATTAGACCATGCTAGTAAGCATCATCTAGTTATTAGGCCATGCTAGTTATCATACCATGTTAGTTAGCATATCTACTTGCTACTCACATGCTTATTATTAGACCATGTTAGCTAGCATAATCTAGTTATTAAGCACATGCTAGTTATCAGACCTTGCTTGTTATTAGACCATGTTAGTTAGCATAATCTAGTTATTAGCACATGCTAGTTATTAGACCTTGCTTGTTATTAGTAGTATACATGCTAGTAGTTAGCATCGTCAAGTTATTAGGCCATGCTAGTTAGCATCATCTACTTGCTAGAATCACATGCTAGTTATCAGACCGTGCTTGTTAGTAGACCATGCTAGTTAGCACAATCTAGTTAT
The DNA here is from genome assembly GCF_041138505.1 of Cibotium barometz. NCBI lineage: Eukaryota > Viridiplantae > Streptophyta > Polypodiopsida > Cyatheales > Cibotiaceae > Cibotium > Cibotium barometz. The sequence goes on along the minus strand of NC_141104.1, from coordinate 34,822,639 downwards.
TAGCACATGCTAGTTATTATACCATGCTTGTTATTATACCATGCTTGTTATTATTAGACCATTCTAGTTAGCATCATCTAGCTATTATACCATTCTGGTTTTCAAATGTGACACTAGATAGCATACTTTGTAGTGCTATTTATCGTAGGAAGCTTTAATTTTATGAGATAAAGGACTACTAGCCAAAGGAGTTACTACTACTAATAATTAGCATAGAGTAAAACATAAATCACCAGTGCTATTAGTAGAGACTTGATTTATTTCACTTGAGTTAGACTGATCGCCTGAGAGGCTCATAGAGCAGATGTAAGGGGTGCCTTATATAACTTTTCTTTTTTGTTATAGGATACACGTGTCTCATCTCTCCAAAATGTGTAAACCAATTCTTTCATTTCATATGTGATTGGGCTACGGCGATGTTGCTTATAACATGCAGTTAATGAAAATAGTCCATCAACATCAGGGTTCACCTGTGATTTTGTCTTGTACAAGCTGTGAGATCAAGGACCCTTGAGAATTTTGCAATAGGCATATTTTTCTTTGAATTCAACATCATGGACAATGTTGTATTCTTCAAAAACAATGCCTTTTTACAACATGGCTTCTTGACAAGCACCAATGTGTTTTGCACATTGAAAATGATTGCGGTTTGAATAACAGCGTCCTTTCGTGTAGACTGTTCTTGGATTGCTTGCATGGTAGGATGCTGAATGACTAGATTTCAGATTTCCCGTCTCACTTCTATAGCAAAGCCTTCGGTCCTCTGCTTGAAAACTTTCACTATCTCAAAAGATATTTTGTGCTTTTCTTCTTCATCAAGAGCAAGTACTCCATCCTCACCCTTCTTAATGTTTCTGCTCCTCTCGTTGTTTCCTCTTCCTTTCTCTCTCATACTCCCTAATGACAGAGTAAGAGAAGAGCTGGGTCCCGTAAGTTGAGATCCATCATCCGTAATGGATCCCTTCTTCAAGTTTCTCTTGCTAACTGCAAACATACATACGTAATGATACTTAGTCAAGAAAATTTCCAGGATATCAGGCATGCCTTCATACAAATAGTGGTTAAAGTTCTTTATCTCCATTAAAGACATTCTTTGCATCTCGCAAAAACACCTGCCTGATTAGATTCCACTATACGGTTCTCCATATCTTTGCAGAGGGGAAGGAAGAAAGTAGGGGAACATGGAGAGGATGTGGGAGAAAGGGAAGGATGGAGTCTTGGAGCCTCCCGGGATGCCAAGAGAGAGGGTGACACGGGGTGGTGTGTGTGTGTGTGAGAGAGAGAGAGAGAGAGAGAGAGAGAGAGAGAGAGAGAGAGAGAGAGAGAGAGAGAGAGAGAGAGAGAGAGAGAGAGAGAGAGAGAGCTCACGTGTCCACGTTATGGTGTGTAACTGAAAGACATTATTTGTAAACTTTGGAAAGGTAGGAAATAACATTTGCAAATACATTTGAAATTGAAAAAGGAGAATGTGGGACGTTTTAAAATACAGCTAACAAGCATTGCTAGTTAGCAATGTCTCGGATAATGTTTTTAGAGCATGTTAACATGCAGCAACACACTGTCCCATCCATCTGGCATGCGATGGTGATGAAACTTTGCGAGTGGTGGGGTAGGAGCCCCACGGATGACCCACTGCTTGCAAAGTTTCACCACACCATCGGATGATGTATGGTGATGATGCCCCACCCAAACCCGCTATTTTTCACATAGGGGACCCTTTCGTTGGCCACTATGTGAAAAATAGTGGATGGCAACACACCATCCCGCCCATCCGCCATCTGTTGGTTGGTGAAACTTTGAAAGTGGTGGGGTAGCAGCCTTGTGGATCCACTTGCAAAGTTTCATCACCATCAGACATCATATGATAATGATGCCTCACCCAAACCCACTATTTTTTTGCATAGGGGCCTATTGGGCACTATGTCTAAAAATAGCGGGTGGCAACACACCATCTCGCCCATCCGACGTTGGATGGTGGTGAAATACAGGTGGTAAGGTAGCAACCCCACGGACCCGCTTGCAAAGTTTCACCACCATCCGATGCTCTTATGATAACGATGCCCCACTCAAACCCGCTATTTTTCACATAGGGGACCCTTTGGTTGGGGGCACTATGTCAAAAATAGCAGATGGCAACACACCATCCCGCCCATCCGGCGTCTGATATGGTGATGAAACTTTGCGAGTGGTGGGGTAGCAGCCCCATAGACCCGCTTGAAAAGTTTCACCAATATCGGACATTGGATGATAATGATGCCCCACCCAAACCCGCTATTTTTCACATAGGGGACCCTTTGGGTGCTATGTAAAAAATAGCGGGTGGTAACACATCATCCCGCCCATCCATTGGTGGTGAAACTTTGCAAGTGGTGGGGTAACAGCCCTGTGGACCCACTTGAAAAGTTTAATCACCATCGGACAACATCGGATGATAATGATGCCCAACCCAAACCCGCTATTTTTCACATAGGGCACCCTTTGGGCAGTATGTCTAGAAATAGCGGCGGGTGGCAACAAACCATCCCGCCCAACCGATGCCGACTGGTTGTGAAACTTTGCAAGTGGTGGGGTAACAGCCCTGTGGAACTACTTGAAAAGTTTCACCACCATCGGACGCTGTATGATAATGATACCCCACCCAAACCCGCTATTTTTCACATAGCGGACCCTTTGGTTGGGCACTATGTGAAAAATAGTGGATATGACAATGCACCGTCCCGCCTCATCCAGTCTCCGATGGTCATGAAACTTTACGAGTGGCGGGGTAGAAGCCCCATGGACCCACTCATAAGGTTTCACCACCATCGGATCCGTATGATAATGATGCCCCACTCAAACTCACTATTTTTCACATCGAGGACCCTTTGGGCACTATGTCCAAAAATAGCAGGTGGCAACACACCGTCCCGTCCATCCGGACTCTGATGGTGGTGAAACTTTGCAAGTGTTGGGGTAATAGACCCGTGGACCTACTTGTAAAGTTTCACCACCATGGACATCGGGATGATAATGATACCCCACCCAAACCCGCTATTTTTCACATAGGGGACCCTTTCGGCACACTATGTCCAAAAATAGCAGATGGCAACACACCGTCCTACCCATCCGGCATCCGAGGGTGGTGAAACTTTGCGAGTGCTGGGGTAGCAGCCCCATAGACCCGCTCACCACCAATGGTGGTGAAGCTTCGCAAGTGGTGAGGTAGCACCCCCATGGACCCACTTGCAAAGTTTCATCACCATTGGTGGTGAGCGGGTTTATGGGGTAGCAGCCCCATAGACCCGCTCACCACCAATGGTGGTGAAACTTCGCAAGTGGTGAGGTAGCACCCCCATGGACCCACTTGCAAAGTTTCATCACCATCATCAGACATCGTATGATAATGATGCCTCACCTAAACCCGCTATTTTTTGCATAGGGGACCCTTTGGGCAGTATGTCAAAAAATAGCCGGGTGGCAACACACCATCCCGCCCATCCGACGTCGTATGATTGTGAAACTTTGCAAGTGCTAGGGTAGCACCTCCACCGACCCGCGTGCAAAGTTTCACCTCCATCGGATGCCGTATGATAATGGTGCCCCACCCAAACCCGCTATTTTTCACATAGGGGACCCTTTGGTTGGGCACTATGTGAAAAAATAGCGGATGGCAACACACCGTCCCACCCATCCGACGATGGTGATGAAACTTTGTGAGTAGTTGGGTAGCAGCCCCACGGACCCACTCGCAAAGTTTCACATTATCGAACATCGAATGATAATGATGCCCCACCCAAACCCACTATTTTTCACATGGGGACCCTTTGGGCACTATGTGAAAATAGCACATGGCAACACACCATCCTGCTCATCCAGCATCTGATGGTGGTGAAACTTTGAAAGTGGTGGGGTAGCAGCCCCGTGGACCCACTTGCAAAGTTTCATCACCCCATCGGACATCATATGATAATGATGCCTCACCACCCAAACCCGCTATTTTTTGCATAGGGGGCAATATGTCGAAAAATAGTGGTTGGCAACACACCATCCCTCCCATCCAATGTTGGATGGTGGTGAATCTTTGCAGGTGGTGAGGTAGTAGCCCCACAGACCCACTTGCAAAGTTTCACCAGGCGTCATATGATAATAATGCCCCACTCAAACCCGCTATTTTTCACATAGGGGACCCTTTGGTTGGGCACTATGTCAAAAATAGCGGATGGCAACACACCGTCCCGCCCATCTGGCATCCGATGGTGATGAAACTTTGCGAATGGTGGAGTAGCAGCCCCATGGACCCGCTTGCAAAGTTTCACAATTATCGAACATCGGATGATAATGATGCCCTATCCAAACCTGCTATCTTTCACATAGGAGACTGGAGAGACGGAAAACTCTCTCACTTGTAGCAAGAGTAGTATGATCCACATGTAGCTCAATCCAATGGGATTTGCATCCCTTTCGGAGCTAGGGATTCAACCCGTACCGGTGCACAAAAGCTTATCCATTTGATGGAGACATTAGGAACTCAATGGAGTCTTTTTGGGCCCTTTAATTTGCCATGAGATTATGGAAACGTTTAACTTTTTGACAAATAGGAGCCCGCCATGTAAGCAAAAACCAATGGTTTGTAAGAGAGGTGTAAGAGTGGTCAAAGGGTGCACTTTTTCCCCCAAAAAGGGGAGGGGGCAATTTTACAATTTTCGGACCTCCATAACTTCTACATACAAGCTCCAATTTGAGCGGAGATTACAGATCCGTGATCTACGCATCAAGAGCTTTCCATAGATATGTTACATGATATGGTTTTATCCGCTAGATTTTAAATTCCATTTTCCCCCCAAAATTCAAATTCGAATAAAGTAGCCGTTTTGAAGCTTCTAATTAGAAAACGTTTCTTCTTAAGAGAAAAGGTTTGACTCCCTTAAACTGCCAAATAAAAGGGCCCAAGAAGACTCCATTGAGTTCCTAATGGAATGCTAAGAATACTACTACTGTTGACATAGACTTAACACACACACAAGCTCAATCTTGCCATTGCTCACTCACTCATCATCCCACTCATTCAACACAAGAAGAAAGCTAAGCTATTGCATACACAAGATCAAAGCATTCTTCATTCTCAAACACTCATTTCCCTAGCATGCACACAAACCTTGAAGCTATCAGCAAGAAACATGCACACTAGAGAATTGACATGAGAAGAGAGACAAACAACAACTCATTGCATTGAATTAACAAAAATAGAACTTACAATAATGTAGATGGGGAGAGAGAAGAGCTTGCACCTCTATGGAAAAAGAGGGAGAGCTAGTCTCAAGAGAGCTCAAACATGAGTTTAGCCCAATGTGTCCATAAGCTCTCAAATGAGCCACTTTTTATACAAAAACTCTAAAACTCCCAAAAGTTCCCATGTGGGATTATTGTCAAGCCCACTCCCACACTCATCTACAACTTGGAACTCTTTACAAGAGCCCTAAGCATCTTTTTGTTGCATCCTTGCATTGATCTTCACTCGTCCACTCGTCACACAACACTCCCCTCTTCCTATTTTGCGCACGTCCTCGAGCGCGGTAGAAGCAAAAGCTGTAAAAAAAACAATGGATACAAGTAAAGCTTTTTATTGAAGAAAAGAAAAGAAAAGAAAAGAAAAAAAATAGCAATGACAATCTCACACGTGAGCATACAAGTGAAAGGCTGATTAGAGTTTTAAAGAGTGCTAAAAGAGGTGAGTAAAGACTAGTCAAAGTGAGACTAAGTGGTAGATAGTGCTATGCAAAGGCAAGTGTGCTTGTACACCGCAGGCTATGACCGCAGTCTCAATGTCCTACAAGTATTTAAGTTATTCCTAAGTGGCAAACCTACTCCTAAATATGAGCAATTGTGATTGGACCTCTTTTTTTTAGTTTTTTTTTTTGGTGTGTGTGTGTAAAAGATGATAAAGAGGAAGGTTCCATCCCAATGAGACCCAAGCAATGGCCAAGAGACCTCCGCCAAGAGAATCTAAAGGCCGCTAAGTATCTCAAGGGTGACAGAACCTTTTCTTTCTTTTTGACATAAGGAGTATCCCATGAAGATGAGGGCATCGGTCTCGAGGGCCCATAATGTACCCCAGAGTCCTACCAACATCTATCAAGGCGATAGAGTCCTTGAAGGTTTTTTTTTCTTAATCTCCTAGTTCACCCCATGGAAACCAAGGCATTGGTCCCAAGGTGCTAAGACAACCCCAGGTCTTACCAAGCATTCCACATGGCTGTAGACACGTCATGTCTCGATTCACTTGTATATATTTTTTTGGGGCATATTTTCCGTAAATTTTTTTATTAATCCTAGCACCTAGCCCATACCTAAGAGGTATCTACCACTAAGGATAACTAATATACTTCGAGAGCATAAGAACTTGGCATACTCCGTTGGTATATATCCTACACTATCTTCAAATAGAAATACCTTCTACTAAGTCCTCTAAGAATCTAGAAATTACTCACCACATTTTAACAACCAATCTAAAACTTAAACCAGCCAACTGTGTGTGAACATGCAAACAATGTATCCAAAAGTTAAAAGCACATAAAGAACAAAAGATTATGATTTGAATACACCTGTTGTAGTGCTCGTTGATGTTGTTTGTTTGCATTGATGCATTGCTGATGTTGTGCAGATTGCTTCTCGTTGCTCTTTGTAGGCATTGCATGTCTCCCCCCTTCCTAATTTGTGTGCACAGTAGGTGGACTATTGGGGCGTGGTTGATGCTCTTGTTTAGCTGAGATCTCTGCAAAATGTTTATTAACAAACAAGAAAAGAAAAGAAAGGAATAAAATTTGTTATTGGTGCCAATCACCGAATATAGCCGAGGGGAAAAACCCAGTGGGAGAAAAGTGCCCTGGCTTGTTGATCTTATTGTGGAGTCGCTGAGCTTACCCTTGCACTGATGGTGGAGTCGTGTCCACTTCTGCTGGAAAGATGGTATCAATGACCTTAGGATGTAAGGACAACCCTGAACAAAAACCGGCCTCTGGAGAAGGTGGTAGAGGAAGGAGTGCTTCCTTACTAAAATATGGCATTGGTTCTATGGGAAGGTTAAGCAAACAATTCCGATTTTGGAACTGCTCAATGTAGGTACTCATAGTGATCCAAAATTGACATGTTGAGGGTTGGGGAAGGAGGGCTTGCAAGATAGGTGGTTGCAAGTCATTTAAGCATGTATCCCTCCATTGTTGTGCTTGAACCTCCTCAGGTAATCTACGTTGATTTGGTCCTCTCTCCGGTATTCTCACATTAAGAAGGTTATGGCGTTGGGGTGTAGTTCCCACAATTTGTTTCATTAAGCCCGTGCCATATCGTCTAAAGTAAGAGCGGCATATCCAACAAATGTGTGAAGCTTCTCCTAATACAAGTCGTGCACACTCTTGACAATGTGGAAATGGGTGATACTGTTGATAGAATAACGTGACAAAGTAATGCCCACAGCAATTTTCACCTAAGGGAGCATAAAAGTACCTAGAATGAGTTTGAAAAGGAGGAGCACTATCAGGGTCAATGCATGGTGGACATGTATCTCACCAAGTATCCATCATCTGATCGTAGAACAATGAAATTTAGAAACACTCATATCTATCATTACATTCCCAATAAAAAACATTGTAGACACGATCATCTCAAAAAGAACACAATCCTCTAAAGGCATAAGGAACCACACTATTCAAACACTAATCTACCAAAGAGCTTCAATTGTAGTGTTAATGCCTTATCTTTGGTTTTGGGTATGTCCTTCTTAAGAGGTGGGAAGGTTAGCAATTGTCGAGGAATTTGAGCAAGATAAGAGGATTTAGGCATTGAAGTGCTAGAATCTATGCTTACAAAGGAGACTCATGTGAAGTTGGACTTGTCTTAGGTACACAAGTTGATGGTGGAATTGTGTAACAAGGAGAATTTGGGACAACTGGTGTTTCAATACATGTTTTGGGAAGGTCAACACCAGGAGGTTTGTAGGTGCTATCACAACCACCTATCCTATCTTGAAAAGGTTGTGTTGATTTCCTTTGCACCCACTGATATGGAAAACCAAGGGTGGCTTTTGGAATCTTACTATTACACTCTTTTACCCCTAGCAAACCATGGCATTTGGGAAGCCAAAGTGCTGTTGCACCCTCATAATAGCCTTGTGCTTTAAGAACATGCTTTGGGACCCAACGAGTAACAATCTGAGGTTTAGGCTTGGAAAAGATGTGCTTTTTAGGAGGCTTAGCAACTAGGCTAGATGGTACAAGTTTGTACGCATCTTTGGGTAGCCAAATTGATAATTCCTTCTTGCCTGGCCTTCTTTGAGCAGTGACGAGTAGTTGGAACATGCTAGCCATGGCCCTCACTTGTTGAGGACTCATCGATTATCCACATCATTTGTGTTGGAGCTTCAAGAGCAGATTTTGAAAGTGGGTTGTGTAAGGTAGAAACACCACCCTTTTGACATGATAAAGCTCGTGGAGTAGCAGAGACTTCCTCTACATGCAGTGCTGTTGTGGACGCATCCCCATAGTACAAAACATCTAGAAGGTCACGTGGTTGTACCATTCTTATAGGAATAATGTCATATCCATCTGAGTCACAAAATTGAATTGGCTTAGGTAAAGCACATGTCGATAATGTTGCAAGGACATGACTCCATTCTAGTGGATCAATTAAGTGCTCAGGGAAGGGTTGTGGAATGTATGCCTCGTCTGATACACACCTTAAGTCTCTCAGTGTTGAAATTCCTACATGAGGCTCCACACATCCACAGATCTTCTCGCCCATCTGACAATGTAACTCTTGAGCCCTCAGATGAAGCAGAATCAAACTCATCTATTGGAGACCTTGTTACATCACGATATGAGTGATTCTTTAAGTTGACCCTTGTGATGATAGAATCATGTCGGAGGTACAAATAATTGTATCCCCAATCTTGAATCATTTGAAATTGTCGCATGAATGGTCTACCCAATATCACTTCATAGTTTGGATGTTTTCCAAAATCCACTACTGCAAAGGTGTGCTCATATTCAATCCCACATGTGGTGACCAATATGTTCTCAAGAAACCCAAGGGGATGTTCTAAGCTTCCATCTGCTAGCTGGAAGCGCATCCTGGTACTCCTATCAGCTGGTTTGCCCCACTTTTCCCAAATGGACCTTGTCACAATGCCCACTCCTGCACCACTATCAAGTATTGCAGTTGAAGCTACTTTTCGCACTTCTAATGGGAGGGTAGCATTTCCCTGATCGTCCTCACAAAATTTTCCTACTTTGTTGATAGGAACTGGCATAACATGCTTTGTCTCAGGGTGTATAGTACAATGATGGTGACCCTTTTGTAGCAATACTTTCTCTAACAAACATGTGGCAATATCATTCCACAACTCAGGTCGAAGCTTTATCAAATCAAGCAAAGGTAAGGTACAAGCCACTGGTGCTGACAAAATAGCTTGCACGATACCCATATCCATATCCTTTGTCAACCTTCTATGCATGGAGGGTATCCTCAAGGTTTGAGAACAGTTCTCATATTCTCCCAAATATGATGGTAAGGTTTTCATTGTATGCTTACTTCTAGGAGAAACAATTGTTTGAACTTCCTCCTGGATGCTTGGGCATCTAGAGTTGTTTTCTGTGCTCCTGGTAAAATCCACCTCAGAGAATGGAGGTGAGATAATAGAGGACATATTCTCATTAACTTTCTCATGAACTACTGCCCACATCTCGTTTGCCATGTCCTCGTTAGCATCAATAACTTCATCATTGCATGGGAAGGCAAGGCTAGGTGGTGGCAGAATACCTTCTTTCAATGAGGTGGTAATTGTTGCAGACTTCTTGCTATGAGGTTGTGAGATGAGCTCACTTTTCATTTCCCGACTTGATGACACTTCTGGTATGGTTTCTAATGTTGGCTTAAGAGAGGTTGGGCCTCGAGGAATAGGTGGAGGTGGGCCCTCAAGTATTGATTGAGCTTCTCTAATGAGTTGCTGATGTACAGCTAGATTGATCTCCTCCTCACGAGGGTTTGGGTATTCTTGAAGCTTCTTGGGTAGCTCAGATAAAGCTGCAATGTGACTTCTATGAGCATCAATGATGGCATCTAGAGTCTCATTCACCTTATCCACAAAAATAGAACCCCCAGAACTATCCTCGGTCGTACTAGCCTCATCTTGTTTAGCACTAGGCCCAGGTTGAGGTTGATGCTCCTCATGCACTTCTTGGGATGTAAAAGTTTGATCCCTCATGTTTTGTTTAGAGACTTCTTGAGAACTAGTGGATGCACTTTTAGTTCGCTTGTTGCGGTTCTTTTTCCTCCTAGTGGTCCTTTTTCTATTGGAATGTAGGGTCTTGTCCACTAGATTTGCCTTTGCATCCCTAGTTCGAGGTGTCTCATCAGTTTGCATTTCGGCATTCCGTGTCTGCGATCTAGTCATGACTCTAAGTGGCACGATATCCTCATTATCTAATGAAGGTGGCGATGGAACTGCCCCTACAAGGTTGAGTGAGACCTTTGGTTGAGAGGTGCCTTCCTCATGTGGTTTCAGCAAACAATCCTTTGGGAAGTGTTCTACACAACACCCTAGACAATATCTTTCAATTGGTGGAAACTGTGGTACTGTTGTATTGGATCGAGCTGCTTGCCTTGAGCGAAGTGGACAATCACGAGCCTAATGGGGTTCTCCGCACTCATATAACAGGGGCCCATTAGTTTGGCTTCTACTTTCCTTTGCTGCCATTGACCTGAGGGGCCTGGAGTCCTAGGTTGGTAACCGCCTAGCAACATCAAAGAATTTTGTTCCCCTGGTTGAGCCTCCAGCGCTTGGCTTTGATATGCGGGAATATGATGCATATTCCTCCTCCACATAGCCTGGGTTTACCAATTCTCTACACATATTTGAATTGTCGTAGTCAACAACTCTCAGAGGAGTAGTCCCAGGAGCAGGAGTAGTCCCAGGAGCAGGAGGTTGAGCTCCAAGAACAGGTCGTGCTTGCTCTTGTGCCATTGGTGGCTTACGTTCAAAATTAGTATACTGTTGATGCATTTGTGGAGCCACTCCACCCCTTGGTTGCTCACGCTCTTGTCTCATTCTTGCAATGCGAGTACATTCCTGTGTGGTGTGGGTAAAGTTCCAAGCAATCCCTCTAAAGAGTCCTTATAGACCTCTTGAAGTGGGTCATCCTGTAAGACCTTTGTCACTGGAATTTGTCGTACAAACTCCCATTGGTTCTCAACCCCCTGATCCATTTTGCTCTTGCCTTTCCTATCCCTTTCCAAATTTAGATCTACAAGAAGTAAATCATCTATGGATGGCTTTGAGGGGACTGGGCATTGGGATGGTCTTGGCATGTCCGGCTCAATGAGCCAATCATCTCTAGACTCCCTTGCTCTGGAAAGCTTTGATAAGTCTAAGAACTCGCTTTTAGAGAGCTCCCCTAATTTGTCTACATTCTTTGGATGATAGGTGACTTCGTAGCGAACACCATCCCCACCCATGTACATGTTACCCTGGTCATTGACTAGAGGTGCTCTATCAAGTTCTGAGAAAAAGTCTGCGATCTTAACAAGATACCGTTGTTGTGGATCCCTAAAGATCTCAGCTCCTTGAGCATTCGTGTTGTAGACATATTGGAGTCTCACATTGAGTGTTAACCCCATGGTGTTGGCTTCAAATGGATTAAAAGATCTTGTGGGTGTCCTATTTGGGGCTAAGGGATGACTATTTAACGGCCCTAGATTGTCCATGGACAATGAGCTAGTTGTTCTGGAAAGGGTATCAGATTGGGATTCGAAAAAGGTTTCAGCAATATCTGCCAAATTTCCTACCGATTGGGTCCCACTTTCCTGTGTAGGTACTCTAGAAGGTGTCCTAGGCCCTATGGCAGTGTCTATTTGACATCCCGACCGCAAGTGCATAAGGTCAAATTTTTTGGTTTTTTTATTTTTTTATTATATATATATATATATATTTATGTATATATATATATATATATATATATATATTTTACCCTACCTAACCACTAAATGTAACTAACATGAATATGTGTGTAACTATCTATTTTTTTATGATTTTATTTTTTTACTTTTTTTTTACTTTTTTCTTAATTACACAAAAATATGAATTACGCTAAAAAAATACTAATTATGCACAAAATTATATTTTTTTTAAAAAAAATGCAAGTTACTCTAATTATGCAAAAAAATTATAGAAATAACAGAATATGCAAGGAATATGGACTCCTAAAAAAACACATAGATTACAAATTTTTTATTTTTTATTTTTTCTCTTTATTTTTTATTTTTTTAAACTAATTACACACAAATACTAATTATGCACAAAATTACAAAATTTTTTAAAAAATATAAGTTACAATAATTATGCAAAAAATTACAGAATTTTTTTTTAAAAAATACAAATTATGCAAAATATATGGACTCAAAATAAAAACATAATTTTTTTATTTTTTTATTTTTTATTTTTTTTCTTTCTTTCTTTCTTTTTTTTTAAATTTAAAATTATATATTTTTTATTTTTTTATTTTTTATTTTTTATGGTTTTTTTATTTTTATTTTTATTATTTTTTTAGAAAAATGCAAAAACATGAAAATTAACAAAAAAAAAATAAAAAAAAGGTACTAACCTTATCTGCCGCCTCCGAATCGTGCGCTCTGCTTCGCCTCCTCTGCTGACACGTCAGCCTTATCCCTCTCCTCTAAGCGCTTTGTTTCCACGCCTTCTTCTCCTTCTTCAACGGCCACCACTGCTTCAGCCGGCCGCTTCTTCTTGCGGGCCACGTCAGATGCAGCCTTCAACGGCTTTGCTGCCCGGCCTTCGTCTGCTACTCCACGCCTTCTCCGCTTCCGCCAGCTGCCTCACCATCGCTTGCGCTCCTCAGTAGTAGCCGCCTGGGCTGTGCCAACCGCCTCACAGCTGGGCTTAGCAACTGCTGGTCTCGCCGGCCACCTCATTCGCCTGACGCCTTCAACGGATGCAGCCGGTCCCTTCTCGCCTTCTTCTGCTGCTGCGCCACTGCTTCGGCCACGTCAGTTGCAGCCACCGCTTGGGCTTCGCAGCTGCCCTTTTAGATGCCGCCTCCGTCTTCACTTCCACAGCCTTCAACGGCCTTCTTTTGAAGCCGCCTTCAACGCTCGCTTCTTTCCACGCGGCCGCTTCACGTTCACTGCGCCTCAGCCCTAGGCTCTCGCCTCCTTCTGCAACTGCAGCCGCCTCTCGCTTTCTTTTGGCTTTGCTCGCCTCCACGGCTACTCAACTGCCTTCGCACCCTTCAACGGCCTCCGCTTCCTTCGCTCGTCTACAGCAGCAGTCGCCTTCACTTGCTTGCGTTCGCCTCTGCTGCCTTCCCACCTTCTTCTCGTCTTGCTTCAGCCAACCCTACACTTTCAGCTATGGCCCTCCTTTTTCTTATTCGCCGGCCTCAGCTTCCTCTAGCCGGCCAGCTGCCTCAACGCTTCCACACGGCCACTCTCCTCCACGGCCACTCTTCACAGTCTCCATGCCTGACTTGCGGCCTCTTTGTTTTTTTTTCACAGCCAGCGGCCAACCGCCGCCGGTTGTGTGTTTGTTTTTTTTAAGAAAAATATAACAAAAATAAAATAAAATTTGCAACCTCTCTCCTCCTCTTTTTTTCCTTTCTCCCTTCTCTTTTCCTCTCTCCTCTCTTCCTTAAGCGGGCTTCACACTTGGGAGCCTATGGAGCTTGCATAAGCTATGGAAGAGCTTAGCAACGCACCTCTTTTATTTTTATTTTTTTACTAATTACATGTTAGCGAAAAGCATGAAAGCATGAAATGACAAAAAACAATGATGGTAAGCATAATGAACGGTACTTGAAAAAGCATAAAAGCAATAAAACATAAAAAACAATGCAGGAGAAACCTTAACCATTCAATGGGTTTTTCTTATCCTAACCTTATCCACTCACACCGGGATCGCACACCCGAACTTAACCTAATCACTCAATGGTTTTGCAACCAAAAGAGGAAATTGTGGTGGTTTCCACACACTCTCAACCGGATTTGAGTCTTGTCCCCGGCAGCAGCGCCAATGGAGAGACGGAAAACTCTCTCACTTGTAGCAAGAGTAGTATGATCCACATGTAGCTCAATCCAATGGGATTTGCATCCCTTTCGGAGCTAGGGATTCAACCCGTACCGGTGCACAAAAGCTTATCCATTTGATGGAGAGAATGCTAAGAATACTACTACTATTGACATAGACTTAACACACACACAAGCTCAATCTTCCCATTGCTCACTCACTCATCATCCCACTCATTTATGCATCCAACACAAGGAGAAAGCTAAGCTATTGCATACACAAGATCAAAGCATTCTTCATTCTCAAACACTCATTTCCCTAGCATGCACACAAACCTTGAAGCTATCAACAAGAAACATGCACACTAGAGAATTGACATGAGAAGAGAGACAAACAACAACTCATTGCATTGAATTAACAAACCTTGAAGCTATCAAGAAGAAACATGCACACTAGAGAATTGACATGAGAAGAGAGACAAACAACAACTCATTGCATTGAATTAACAAAAATAGAACTTACAATAATGTAGATGGGGAGAGAGAAGAGCTTGCACCTCTATGGAAAAAGAGGGAGAGCTAGTCTCAAGAGAGCTCAAACATGAGTTTAGCCCAATGTGTCCATAAGCTCTCAAATGAGCCACTTTTTATACAAAAACTCTAAAACTCCCAAAAGTTCCCATGTGGGATTATTGTCAAGCACACTCCCACACTCATCTACAACTTGGAACTCTTTGCAAGAGCCCTAAGCATCTTTTTGTTGCATCCTTGCATTGATCTTCACTCGTCCACTCGTCACGCAACAGAGACTCTTTGGGCACTATGTGAAAAATAGCAGATGGTAACACACCATCCCGCCCATCCGCCGCACTGGTGGTGAAACTTTGCAAGTGGTGGGGTAGTAGCCTTATGGACCCACTTGAAAAGTTAAACACCATCAAACATCGTATGATAATGATGCCTCACCCAAACCGCCATTTTTTGCATAGGGGACCCTTTGGGTAGTATGTTAGAAATAGCGGATGACAACAAACCATCCCACCCATCCGATGTCGACTAGTTGTGAAACTTTGCAAGTGGTGGGGTAGCAGCCCCACAGACCCACTTCCAAAGTTTCACCCCACCATCGGACGCTGTATGATAATGATGCCCCACCCAAACCCGCTATTTTTCACATAGGGGACCCTTTGGTTGGGTACTATGTCAAAAATAGCGGATGGCAACACATCATCCCGCCCATCTGGCGTTCGATGGTTATGAAACTTTGCGAGTGGTTGGGTAGCAGCCCCATGGACCCGTTTGAAAAGTTCCACGACCATCGAACATCGTATAATAATAGCGGATGGCAACACATCATCCCGCCCATCTGGCGTTCGATGGTTATGAAACTTTGCGAGTGGTTGGGTAGCAGCCCCATGGACCCGTTTGAAAAGTTCCACGACCATCGAACATCGTATAATAATGATGCCCCACCCAAACCCGCTATTTTTCACATAGGGGACCCTTTGGGCACTATATGAAAAATAGCGGATGGCAACACACCATCCCGCCCATCCGGCATGTCATGGTGGTGAAACTTTTCAAGTGGTAGCGTAGCAGGCATGTGGATCCACTTGCAAAGTTTCATCACCATTGAACATCGTATGATAATGATGCCTCACCCAAACCCGCTATTTTTTGCATAGGGGACCCTTTGGGCACTATGTCCAAAAATAGCAGGTGGCAACACACCATCCCGCCCATACGACATCGGATGGTGGTGAAACTTTGCAAGTGGTGGGGTAGAGACCCCATGGACCCACCTGCAAATTTTCACCACCATTGGGAAATGTATGATAATGATACCCCACCCAAACCCACTATTTTTTACATAGGGGACCCTTTGGTTGGCACTATGTGCAAAATAGCGGATGGCAACACACCGTCCCACACATCCGGCATCAGATGGTGAGGTAATAGATGAAACTTTGTGAGTGGTGAGGTAATAGCCCCACAGACCCGCTCGTAAAGTTTCACCACCATCGGACATCGGATGATAATGATGCCCCACCCAAACCCGGTGTTTTTCACATAGGGGACCCTTTGGGCACTGTGAAAAATAGCGGATGGCAACACACCATCCCGCCCATCCGGCACCTGCTGATGGTGGTGAAACTTTGCAAGTGGTGGGATAGCAACCTTGTAGACCCACTTGCAAAGTTTCATCACCATCGAACATCGTATGATAATGATGACTCACCCAAACCCACTATTTTTTGCATAGGGGACCCTTTGGGCACTATGTCCAAAAATAGCGGGTGGCAACACATGATCCCGCCCATCCAACATCCGATGGTGGTGAAACTTTGCAAGTGGTAGGGTAGCAGCCCCATGAACCTGCTCTTGCAAAGATTCACCACCATCGGACACCACACGGTCGCAAAGTTTCACCACCAAACCAGGAACAAAAGGATACAAAATATATGGGCACAACTGAAAAGCCAACTCATAATATATATGGGTAGAAGATACAAACTGAGAGAAAGATACAAAATCAAGTGTAGTAGGTACAACAAATAAGAGGGAGGAGGCTACAATATCAATCCTTAGACTCTTTATCTCTGAGGGTTTCCACGATGCTCATATGCTTCGTGCTAGGGTAAGGTCCATCGTGGGGGACCTGCCTTCTTGTCGCTGAAGCGTGAATTTCATAGCAAGAACTAGATGAGAGTACATGATCGCCTCCTTGCCCCACTCATACTGCACAAATTCAATGTCGCCCTTGCACATCTGACCCTGTGCATAGTAGTAACCTGCCACTATGATGTTGTGGGCATCAAATGAGTATCCATAATCATCAGTCACATCACACTCAAGGGTGCACTTGGGCCTAGTGCACCTCAGAATGTAGTAGTCTACCTCCTCCTCATTGCCCTCTCTTGGTGGGCGCAATGACTACAAAAACATCACCCACTGTCAAAATATATGTCAAAGAATCATGATTTATCCTCTCAGGTAGTGTGAGAGGGTCAAAATTGGTGGGGGGACCAAGAGTGGCCAGTTCCCTCTAAAACTTAAATTCTGACACAAATTTTCTCTATCTAGAAATTTTATTTAAGTTACTGGACTTGAACTAATCTTAATGTTGAATCTATGGTTTATTAATTAGGTTCTTAGGTTGGAAAAATATTATAGAAATACTTATGAAAAAGTTGTATAAAAGGAAGTGAATATATACATATACATACCTCCATCGTTGTGGTGTAATTGAAATAATCTGTCAAAAAAATATTAACACTCGAAAGAGATGTGAGCCATTATTACTTCTATGGATAAGGTATATAAAGTTATTAAACATAATCTCATGAGAAACTTAACGTCATAAGAATAAAAGATAAATTGATTATGGATATACGGATAGGAGATACTAAGCTTGAGTTGATGAAAAGATATCTAATGAGGACAAGAAAGAGCCACTGTGTTCCTCCAGAATTGTTGCCTCCAGAGGTGCAACTGCTAAGAATGTGAGATTGTAAATGAAGAATAGATAAAAATTATTTTTTCAATACATCAAAAGTTTAAGAAAAAATATAAGTAGCAATTCTAACAATCTTGATTAAGTAAACAAGTCTAGATGATGAAATATTAATTTGCAGTTGAAGTTGAAATCAACCTGAAACTTAGTAAATCATAAGGTTGAGTTAAGAGTAAGAGGATCGTACCTTACATATATTCGATTGCCATGATGTTCTATATTGAGAAAAATGAGAAAGCAATGTGAATGGATTGAAATATAATTATTCTTCCAAACGCAACTAGGGTTATATTAAATTATGACTTTATAAGAAATAGAACTTATAGTAGTATGATTTGAAATTCTACGCATAATTATTTAAGCATGATCATTATTGTAAGAATAGGGATGAGAAACTTACTTGGAAGGTGTTCGAATCACTGTCTGAAAGATAAGTTTACATAAAAATATTTGGAAAAAAATAAATTTATTTACTAAGTTATAGAGGGTAGCAACTTACTTGTAAGTATCGAATAGCTTTGCTACAAAATACATCATTAAAAGGACATAAATATTGTAAGCATATGTGATGTTTTAATCGTGGAAAATGGAGGAACTTACTTGGGAGTGTTGGAATCATTCTGAAAGAGAAATATTATTGCACGTGCTACATAGTACTAAACAATTTAAAAGAAGTTTCAGGATTCATATATCTTGAATTAATTAGTGTAAATTTTAAATGCATAATGCAATTAATGAATGGGTTGAATATGGACTCATATGATGTTGGGGATGCACATCTACATGATAAAGTGTTAGATAAACAAATGTAGATATGACTGATGCAAGTGTTCAATATCACAACAATAAAAAAATATGAAAACTCTCAAAGATGTGCACATTATTGTCGATAGCTTGAAAATATTGTAATCTCTACATCACAAAAATAATTAGACTAGAACAAAGAATTTAAGGTAGATAAAAACATTTGAGAGATTTAAGTTAGATAAAAACATTTGAAAGCCTTAGGATAATCTTTTGTTTTTGAAATTTGTTCAGTAACTGTTTTTTAAGAACACTACACATAAGACCTTATTTATTCTCTTATTTTATTAATAAAAATAGCCCAAGGAGCTAAGAATAGATGTGCGTACAAATTGGTCTTGCTTTTCCCACTTTAGGGATATTGCTTTACATATTATTAACCATATGAAATCTCCTAAGGTTTGTACGTATAGAAACCTTTGCCCAAATGTAATTGCTAATGGGCATTGTTACATAAAATAACTTTATGCACATTTGCACATATAATAATCTTGTGCACATTTGCACATTCTATTAAGCTAAATCTTGCACAAAGTAAATTAAGCATATTTTCTCTATGATTATTAATTCATAAAAAATATGATGATAAAATATATACCTGTAATTACAAAAGGGCATCCTTATTATTATGCATCCGATGTGGTGGTGAAACTTTGTGAGCGGGTCCGTGGGGCGGCTACCCCGATATTCACAAAGTTTCATCACCATCGGACACCGGATGAGCGGGACGGTGTGTTGCCATCTGTTATTTTTCACATAGTGCCCCAACCAAAGGGTCCCCTATGTGAAAAATAGGGGTTTGGGTAGGGCATCATTATCATACGGCTTCCGATGGTGGTGAAACTTTGCGAGTGGGTCTATGGGGCTGCCAACCTACCACTCACAAAGTTTCACTACCATCAGATGCTGGTGGATGGGTGGGACGGCGTGTTGCCATCCACTATTTTTAGACATAGTGCCCAAAGGGACCCCTATGTGAAAAATAGCGGGTTTGGATAGGGCATCATTATCGGTAGGGCATCATTATCATGGTGGTGAAAATTTACAAGAAGGTCCGCGGGGCTGCTACCCCACCACTTGCAAAGTTTCACCACCATCAGGGTGGGGTGGTGTGTTGCCATCCACTATTTTTGGACATAGTGCCCAAAGGGTTCCCTATGTACAAAATGGTGGGTTTGGGTAGGAGATCATTACCATACAGCGTCCGATGGTGGTGAAACTTTGTGATCCGGTCCATGGGGCTACTATCCTACCAAGTTTCATCACCATCGGATGTCAGATGGGCGAGAAGGTGTGTTGCCATCCACTATTTTTCACATAGTGCCCAACCAAAGGGTCCCCTGTGTAAAAAATAGCAAGTTTGGGTGGGGCATCATTATCATACAACGTCTGATGGTGGTGAAACTTTGTGAGCAGGTCTATGGGGCTGCTACCCTACCACTCGCAAAGTTTCACCACCATTGGATTCCGGATGGTCGGGACGGTGTGTTGCTATCCGCTATTTTTGGACATAGTGCCCAAAGGGTCCCCTATGTGAAAAATAGCGGGTTTGGGTAGTGCATCATTATCATCTGATGTTCGATGGTGGTGAAACTTTGCAAAAAAGTTGACGGGGCTACTACCCCACCACTTGCAAAGTTTCGGATGGGTGGGACGGTGTGTTGCTATCCGCTATTTTTGGACATAGTGCCCAAAGGGTCCCCTATGTGAAAAATAATGGGTTTGGGTGGGGCATCATCATCATACAACGTCCAATGGTGGTGAAACTTTGCGAGCGGGTCCCTCCAATTGGTACCCCACCACTCGCAAAGTTTTATCACCATCGGATGCCGGATGGGCAAGACGGTGTGTTGTCATCCGCTATTTTTCACATAGTGCCCAACCAACTGGTCCCCTATGTGAACAATAGCGGGTTTGGGTGGGGCATCATTATCATACGATGTTCGATGGTGGTGAAACTTTGTGAGCGGATCTATGGGTTGCTACCCCACCATTTGCAAAGTTTCACCACCATTGGATGGCAGATATGCAGGACAGTGTGTTGCTATCCGCGCTATTTTTGGACATAGTGCCCAAAGGGTCCCCTATGTGAAAAATAGCGGGTTTGGGTTGGGCATCATTATCATCCGATGTCCGATGGTGGTGAAACTTTGCAAGAAGGTCCAAGGGGATGCTACCCCAGCACTTAAAAAGTTTCACCACCATCAAATGCCGGATGGGCGGGACGGTGTATTGCCATTCGCTATTTTTGGACATAGTGCCCAAAGGGTCCCCTAAGTGACAAAAAGGGTTTGGGTGGGGCATCATTATTATACGGCATCTGATGGTGGTGAAACTTTGTGAGCAGCTTCGTGGGGCTGCTACGCTGCCACTTGCAAAGTTTCATCGCCGGATGGGCGGGACGGTGTGTTGCCATCCTCTATTTTTCACATAGTGCCCAACCAAAGGGTCCCCTATGTGAAAAATAGTGGGTTTGGGTGGGGCATCATTATCATACGACGTCCGATGGTGGTAAAAATTTACGAGAGGGTGTATGTGGCTGCTACCCCACCACTCACAAAGTCTTATCACCATCGGATGCCGGATGGGTGAGACGGTGTGTTGCCATCCGCTATATTTCAAATAGTGCCCAAAGGGTCCCCTATGTGAAAAATAGCAGGTTTGGCTGGGGCATCATTATGATCCGATGTTCGATGGTGGTGAAACTTTGCAAGCAGGTCCACGGGGCTGCTACCCCACCACTCGCAAAGTTTCACCACCATCAGATGCCAGATGGGCGGGACGGTGTGTTGCCATCCACTATTTGGTACATAGTAATCATTATCATACGACGTCCGATGGTGGTGAAACTTTGCGAGTGGATCCATGCGGCTGCTACCCCACCATGTTAAAAGTTTCATCACCATCGGACACCGGATGGGTGGGACGGTGTGTTGTCATCTGCTATTTTTCACATAGTGCCCAACCAAATGGTCCCCAATGTGAAAAATAGTGGGTTTGGGTGGGGCATCATTATCATACAATGTCCGATGGTTGTGAAAATTTTTGAGCGGGTCTATGGGACTACTACCCCACCACTTGAAAAGTTTGGCCAGCATCTGATGCCGGATAGGCGGGATGGTGTGTTGCCATCCGCTATTTTTGGACATAGTGCTCAAGTCAAAGGGTCCCCTATGTGAAAAATAGTCGGTTTGGGTGGGGCATCATTATCATATGGCATCCAATGGTGGTGAAACTTTGCGAGCGGGTCCATGGGGATTCTATCCCACCACTCACAAAGTTTCATCACCATCGGATGCCGGATTGGGTGGGACGATGTGTTGCCATCCGCTATTTTTCACATAGTGCCCAACCAAAGGGTCCCCTATGTGAAAAATAGTGGGCTTGGGTGGGACGATGTGTTGCCATCCGCTATTTTTCACATAGTGCCCAACCAAAGGGTCCCCTATGTGAAAAATAGTGGGCTTGGGTGGGGCATCGTTATCATATGGCGTTCGATGGTGGTGGTGAAAATTCACGAGCGGGTCCATGGGGATGCTACCTCGCCACTCAAAAAGTTTCATCACCATAGGATATCGGATGGGTGGGACAGTGTGTTGCCATCACATAGTGCCCAACCAAAGGCCCAACCAAAGGGTCCCCTATGTGAAACATAGTGCCCAACCAAAGGCCCAACCAAAGGGTCCCCTATGTGAAACATAGTGCCCAACCAAAGGGTCCCCATCCGCCGCTATTTTCACATAGTGCCCAACCAAAGGGTCCCCTATGTGAAAAATAGTAGGTTTGGGTGGGGTGCCATTATTATATGGTGTCCGATGGCAGTAAAAGTTTGCGAGTGGGTCTATGGGTTTGCTACCCCACCACTCTTAAAGTCTCATCATTATCGGATGCCAGATGAGTGGGACGGTCTGTTGCCACCCACTATTTTTGGACATAGTGCCCAAAGGGTCTCCTATGTGAAAAATAGCAGGTTTGGGTAAGGCATCATTATCATGTGATGTCTGATGGTTTGGTGAAAATTTGTAAGAAAGTCCATGGGGTTGCTACCCCACCACTTGCAAAGTTTCACCACCATCAAATGCTGGATGGGTGGGACGGTGTGTTGCCATCCGGTATTTTTGGACATAGTGCCCAAAGGGTCCCCTATGTGAAAAATAGCGGGTTTGGGTGGGGCATCATTATCATACGGAGTGCGATGGTGGTGAAACTTTGTGAGCGGGCCCCTGGGGCTGGTACCCTGCTACTCAAAAAGTTTCATCACCATCGGATGCCGGATGGCGGATGCCGGATGGGCGGGACGGTGTGTTGCCATTCGCTATTTTTGGACATAGTGCCCAAAGGGTCCCCTATGTGAAAAATAACGGGTTTGGGTGGGGCATCATTATCATATGGCATCCGATGGTTGTGAAACTTTGCAAGCTGCTCCGTGGGTTGCTACCCTACAACGCACAAAGTTTCATTACCATCGGACACCGGATGGGCGGGATGGTGCGTTGCCATACGCTATTTTTTACAGAGTGCCCAACCAAAGGGTCCCCTATGTGAGATCCCTCTGCCCCCTCCATGCACCGCGGACTCCCGGTAGCTGACAACGAAAGCAACCCCCTTATGCACGGGGCAGGATTTCTCACTCGAGGCCTCGCCCACGAACGTTTGGGCACGAGACTAGGCTAGTGGTCACTCCGAAAACCGAAACCGGGAAAATTTCCTATGCCCGAAAAGCGGGGACGATTCCACTATTTTGAATTTTCTTAACGAATTTTTCTAACGAGATCAATTCTAAACTATCCTTCACCTGAATAAACCAGATAGAAGGAAACTATCACTGATATAATTTGATCATCTGAGTAAATTCAACACTTTTTTCTTAATCAAGATCAGCAGGCCACAGCCCTTGATCCACTTAATTGAGAAATTTATCAGGGAATTAACTAGCTACTCGAATCCTAGCGTAATCCTAAGATTTTTTAGTTTGATTATTAAAACTCCACTGATTCCAGACTAAACCCATCCGGCCCATGGGTTAGCCACCACCCTACCACTGGAATTGGTGGAACCAAACAAGTACTCACCCACCCATAATTGAAATGCCTTTCTTAACTTTAGCTTTAGAAAATAGATACGCACACACTCCTCTTTAAAACTTTACTATAAAAATAATCCATTGACAAAATAGATATGATCACAGATTTCATAATTCAAAATTTCCATTCAATCCCTTGTTTCACAAAAAACAGTACCACTCTAGACTCTCCGTTGGGACCAGCTGGTCAGCCACAACGAGATCCAGCTGGTCAGTCAACGAGATCCAGCTGGTCAGTCAACGAGATCCAGTAAAACAGATTACAATAATCACTTCGTCAACATACATATATATATCTTCCTTGACATACGTATGGGTGTCCTAAGCACCGCGAGCCCGTGCATCGCCTGGTCAGAACCCTCCAGGATCCTCCTTAGTGTCCTGGTACTTCACTCAGGGACCGCTTTGTCGGCCCTCGCCCATCGTACCGGAAGCACACCATTTTTCACCATACCCAGGCTGGTCAAGACTTGGGTAGGTTTTTGCCGCGTGAGCTATCCCTCGAACACTCCTCGCTAGCTGTTGCAACCAAACTTCCCTTAGATAAATATATATGCGAAATGCTCCCTCCACCAGCATTCTGGCGTAAGACAGTCCTTTAAGAAAACAGGGTTTCTATGCAAGTTTTCACTTTTGATTTTGTTTGAAAACCATGAATAATCTTAAATCCGTATCTCAATACTTCTAGATCCAGGTCTGAATTCCAAACAGAATTCCTCGAATTCTGTTAACTTGATCCTCAGATCAAAATCAAAAGTCTTAACTTAGTTTCAGATTCGGTGGGGGATTTGAGTACATTTTTCCCGAACTGGGCACATCGTCACATTGATTGAAATTGATGAAAGAATTAGGTCGTGGGGTCAATAGTCAGAATCAGAGTTTGGGTATGGAAAGGTTCTTCCTAAACTATCTTTCTCGAAAGGTACTATTTCAAATTCTCTTTTTCTAAATTTCGTTCGACGAATATTTGCTTACAAATTTCTAAAACATGAATTTCTTATGAAGAATAAAATAACAATTTATCTCGATTTTCGACTTTGATAGTTTAATTGAATTTTCTCATTACCATCTTAGTGAATATGAAACTGTAGCATTTCTTCTCACAGATTATCTACTTATTCATTTTTCTAATTTTTACGAAAATTAACAGAGGATTAAGGAGAACCCTTATTTAATTATAAAGATTCTATATGCATCTAATTATGCATAAAATCCAATTCTGATGAAAGTCACACTTTTATCATCATAAAAATCATTTATGTTGAAAATCACTCTTTTTTTTAATGAAAGAATTTCTTTTATGCATATGAAAATCACTCTTTTAATATAAAAGAATTTCTTTTATGCATATGTTTATGCATAAAAATCATTTATGATGAAAATCACACTTTTAATATAAAAAAATATCTTTTATGTATATGTTTATGCATAAAAATTATTTATGATGAAAATCACACTTTTAATATAAAAAAATTATCTTTTATGCATATGTTTATGCATAAAAATCATTTATGATGAAAATCACACTTTTAATAAAAAAAATTATCTTTTATGCATATGTTTATGCATAAAAATCATTTATGATGAAAATCACACTTTTAATATAAAAAAATATCTTTTATGCATATGTTAATGCATAAAAATCATTTATGATGAAAATCACACTTTTAATATAAAAGAAATATCTTTTATGCATATGTTTATGCATAAAAATCATTTATGATGAAAATCACACTTTTAATATAAAAAACATTATCTTTTATGCATATGTTTATGCATAAAAATCATTTATGATGAAAATCATACTTTTAATATAAAAAAATCTTTTATGCATATGTTTATGCATAAAAATCATTTATGATGAAAATCACACTTTTAATATAAAATTTTTTTCTTTTATGCATAAAAATCATTTATGATAAATGTAACACTTTTATAATAAAAGAATATTCTTTTATGCATACTTTTACGCATAGAAATCAATAATGATAAAAGTAACACTTTTATAATAAAATAATATTCTTTTATGCATAGAATTCAATAATGATAAAAGTAACACTTTTATAATAAAAAAATATTCTTTTATGCATACTTTTATGCATAGAAATCAATAATGATAAAAGTAACACTTTTATAATAAAAAAATATTCTTTTATGCATAGTTTTATGTATAGAAATCAATAATGATAAAAGTAACACTTTTATAAAAAAAATATATTCTTTTATGCATACTTTTATGCATATAATACAATAATGATAAAAGTAACACTTTTATACTAAAAAAATATTTTCTTATACATACTTTTATGCATAGAAATCAATAATGATAAAAGTAACACTTTTATAATAAAAAAAATATTCTTTTATGCATACTTTTATGCATAGAAATCAATAATGATAAAAGTAACACTTTTATTATAGAAAAAATATTCTGCATAAAAATCAATTTATTATAGAAAAAATATTCTTTTATGCATACTTTTATGCATAAAAATCAATATGATGAAAGTAACTCTTTTGTAACAAAAAATTATACTTCTATGCATTATTTTATGCATAAAAATCCATAATGAAGAAAGTAACACTACTCCATAAGTTAGCCACTACCCTACCACTTGAATTGGTGGAACCAAACAAGTACTCACCCACCCATAATTGAAATGCCTTTCTTAACTTTAGCTTTAGAAAACAGATACGCACACACTCCTCTTTAAAACTTTAATATAAAAATAATTCATTGACAAAACAGATATGATCATCGATTTCATAATTCAAAATTTTCATTCAATCCCTTGTTTCACAAAAAATAGTACCACTCTGGACTCTCCGTTGGGACCAGCTGGTCAGCACCAAGATCCAGTTAACAGATTACAATAATCACTTCGTCAACATACATATATATATCTTCCTCGACATACGTATGGGTGTCCTAAGCACCGCGAGCCCGTGCATCGCCTGGTCAGAACCCTCCAGGATCCTCCTTAGGTGTCCTGGTACTTCACTCAGGGATCGCTTCGTCGGCCCTCACCCATCGTACCGGAAGCACACCATTTTTCACCATACCCAGGCTGGTCAAGACCTGGGCAGGTTTTTGCCGCGTGAGCTGTCCCTCGAACACTCCCGGCCAGCTGTTGTTGCAACCGAAATTCCCTTAGATAAACATATATGCCAAATGCTCCCTCCGCCCGCATTCTGGCATAAGACAGTCCTTTAAGAAAATAGGGTTTCTATGCAAGTTTTCAGTTTTGATTTTGTTTGAAAACCATGAATAATCTTAAATCCGTATCTCAATACTTCTAGATCCAGGTCTGAATTCCAAACAAAATTTCTCAAATTCTGTTAACTTGATCCTCAGATCAAAATCAAAAGTCTTAACTTAGTTTCAGATTCGGTAGGGAATTTGAGTACATTTTTTTCGAACTGGGCACATCGTCATTGATTGAAATTGATGAAGGAATTAGGTCTTGGTCTCAATAGTCTGAATCAGAGTTTGGGTCTGGAAAGGTTCTTCCTAAACTATCTGTAAGAAAGCATTATGGGCCCAAGGCCATGGACAACTAGTAAGTAGGTGTGAACTCTTGGGTGGAGTATAAATACCAATGTAAATGGGATTATGGCTGATTCATGATAATGTTATCTGTTCCAAGAATCAATGGTGAGCTTCTCCCGTGAGATGCTAAGTGGTGACTCCTTCATGAGCCACTCCCTTGGTGAGGGACTAACCCACCCCTGTTACTTTCTTTCATTGGTATCAGAGCCTGGCTTTTGATCCATGATTTTTAATTTTTCTTTTCTTCTTCTCATTTCATGAAATTTCTGCTTCATTTGATTCATGGGGGAAGGGGATATGGCTAAGGTAGAGTTTGTGGTTCAAATCTGAGCACATGGACCTATTTTTTTTGGAATGAGTGGACCAAATTGGGGAAAATTTCTAATCTTGATTAGCAGTTGTTAATCAAAAACGTTTTTTGTTTGGGAGCTTTCTTGCAAACCCTAGCCATGGAATCTCAACATGAGCAAAGGGCATTGAGTCTCTCATGTATCTAGCAATGTTTTATGAAGTATTTCACCTATTTTCCATGAGCAATGGGGCTCCCAATGTGGCTGAAAATCACTACCAAAGCTGCCCATGTTTTTCACCAAAGTGACCCTAATCTTCATCTCCTTCAACAAATTCAAGCATTAAGGCTTCCCGGGTGACATTGGTGAGTTGCTCCATCACTTCCTTACAATTTTGAAGCATTCTTTCAAGCTATGGAGTGAATTAGGGTTTTATTACACATAAAATCCCCATTTTCAGAAATTGGACTTTAATCATGGCCATTCATGCTGCTCTTTATGCATTATGAATGCTTGAATGCTACACATAGCCATTCAATGCTATGCCTTGCATATTGGCATAAGTGAGCATAGCTTTTGGCACATTTGGGGGATTGAATAAAATGCTTTGGGTTGGAAGCCCACTTTTTGGTGACACCGTTTTCCATTGCCGGTTGCACGTTTTTGGTCATAACTCTCTCATACGAACTCCGTTTTTGGAGTTCTAGTACTCAAAACGACCGGCTCGTCGTCCTCTTCGAGACGAGCTATAGGTCTTGAGGTGCAGGATTCAGCAAGTGCTCTCTGTTTTCACTTTTCTACTGGATTTTCTAGTCCCGAGCGGGAACTCGTGCCCAGAACGCGACCCGAGATCACCGCTTCGTGACACTTGGATGTTGTTGATGTATGTGGAAATGTATTGACATTGCCATGAGTGGATGTGATGAAGGAAGCACTATGAACCATGTATTATGATATGAATGAGCATGAGTCATGCTATAAATCAATTGTAAGTCAACTCTACTCATTCATTTGAGCTTGTAACCACATTCCACTCACGATTGTACTCCACTTTATTCCTAGAATCTAGAATGAAGTAAGGGTACCTTGGCATTTGGAGGAGAGGCCAAGGGGAGAATGTCTTGAATCTTCCTTGCCGTTAGTGCCGGGTAACGCGGTAAGGAAGAGGATTAGGTACTTGGTGGTAAAGAAATGGCCTCAACCTTCACCTTGGATGTAAACTTGGTGAAGGGGTGAGAAGTGCTTGGCCGGGAGATCGGCAAGCATCGACGCGCTTCATCGACCACTTCATTCGACTTGAGCAAACAAGCAAATCCTCTACATCGACTTCTTATGCAAAAGGACAAAATTGATGCCATAAGGTCACATGCTCAGATGGAAAAATGATTGAGGATTGATTTGCTTACAGTGGTCAAATGCATAAGGATTTTAATACTTGATTGAGATGCTTTGATTTGATTGAGATTTGGTGCAAAAAGAGGGGAGACTATGGCAAAATTTTTGCAAAATTTGCCTACTTGCAAAATTTGCCTACTTGCAGCCAGGACAAATCCTTGAATTTCTAGGGTTTTTCAAAAGCTTTTCAAATCTGTCCTGAAAGCCCTTCAATCTACCCGAAAACCTCTTTCAAACAAGCTAAAGATCACTCAAATCGGAGTAGTATTGAGCGGTCAAAGTCAAGAGTTGACTTTCAGCTAGAACAGTTGACTGGTCAAAGGTTGTTGACTTTTTCAAATCTATTTTTGGGGATCCTTACTCATCTCGTCAAGAGCTTCGCATCGATATAAAGATCACCCAAATCGGATAAGAATTGAGCGGTTAACATCAAGAGTTGACTTTCAGTCTCGCCGGTACAATTGACTGGTCAAAGGCTGTTGACTTTTTCAGATCTGTTTTTGGGGATTCTTATTCGTCTCGTCGAGAGCTTCGCGTTGATATAAAGATCACCCAAATCGGATACCGTTTGAATAGAGAAAAAAAAATCAAGTAAGTGGTCTTTGCAAGGAGGGATCAATTACGCGCATGAAAATGACTAGAGGAGGTCAAAACAAGGGAGCCCGGAATGAAAATGATCAAAGACAACCGGAAGCAATGATGGCAATGAGTTCATCAACGAGGAATGAAGAAAGTTCAACCATAAAAGCACCATCTCCAGATGAATCTCAGCCAGTGGAAATGCCTCAATCTTTGGGAACTACTCCGCTAACAGTGGACATGATGTTAATGGCTATGGAGAGTATGTTTCAAAGGATTGAAAATAACCAAACAAATCGGCAACAACAATTTGGTGAACACCTCATGGAACGGTTCGACAAGCGACACCACTACCTGGATGACGTGATGCAAAGAGGGTTAAAAGACTTGGAGAAAGCCATTAGTGAATTGGCTTCTCTCAAGCTCAATCAAGAAGCCGATATGAATGGAATGGATGGTGTACATTATAATGCCAAACATGATGGAAAGCCTTCTATGCCAGAAGAGAACAAAGTAAGACAAATGATGCCACATTCTTCTTACATGGACAAGGGCAAGAGACCTATGGGTGATGCTTCTTATGAGAGATCAAATGCCAGTATTCCAAGAACTTCATCCTTTATGCAAGATGCAAGAAGAGGGTATGAACAGAAGGGATTTAAAGATGCAGGTGATTGGCAATTGGAAGATGAGCAAATGCATAGACACTTGGGTGAAGGAAGAGGATTTGATGATCCAAGAGCACGGCAGAGGGGTTCAAGAATGCATGGTAATTTTGACAATGCTGTGAAGGACAAAATCATATTTAATAAGTTCAAAGGAGAATCAAATTCTATCGAAGACTTTGAAGAGTGGGCAAACAAGATGGATCTCTACTTCGAAATCAGCCCAAGGAGCGAGATTGCCAAAGTCTACTTCGCCTCACTTCATCTTGAAGGTTTTGCTCACACTTGGTGGAGGAGGAAGCAATCTCATGGTTATGTCATCACTACTTGGGAAGAATTCAAGAATGACATGGCAGAAGAGTTTACTTCTCGCATGCAAAGGGACAATCACATTGTGCAATGGGACAAGCTAGAGCAAATCACTACCGTGAAGGAATATTCTCACAAGTTTCTAAAGCTTCTATTATACTTGGACGACTTTGATGAGCATTATCTTGTTGTCAAGTATATAAGGGGCTTGAAAGCTCCTATTGGTGGTGATGTCAAGTCTCATGAACCCGCCACTTTGAAGAAGGCAATGATGCTTGCAGAAATTCATGAAGAGAAGTACTTGACAAAGTGGGCTAGCAAAGGGAATATCAAAGGGGAAGTGATCACAAGGACTGACATGGGTTCTCATGCAAACACAAGACCTAATCTTCCAAGATTTCCTACCGTGTATGGTAGAGGGTCTAATAGACTTCCATTTAAACCACCATTTATGTCCAGCAAAGCTACATACAATGAGTCCAAGCCAGCAAATGGGGGTTCAAAAAGCAAGGTTATCAAGGAGGACCGTTTGCATGAAATGAGGCTCAAAGGTCTATGTTTCAAATGTGGAGAAAAATGGAACAAGGATCACTTCAAAGTATGCAAATCCAAGGATATTTCCATAAGCTACATTATCACTGAGGACAATGCTAATCATGAGGAGGAGGAATTCCTTGAATGCAATGATGCCTTAGGATGGGGAGATCCTCATGAGGGTGGAGGTTCTCATGATGATGGTTTTGATGAAGAAAATCCCGAGTTTCCTTTTGATCCGGGTGGGAAACTAAAGTTTGCTCATGACAAAATGGATGATGGGATGCCTCTATGCATGTGGAATGAAAACAATAGTGCACATACTACCTTGTGTACAATCTCTCATGATGCTTATGCGGGAAGTAAGGGTGCCAACACATTGAGATTGAAGATCAAGGTGAATGGGAGAACAGCATATGCACTCATTGATATTGGAAGCACGCATAGTTTTGTCAATAAAAGGTCTTTGAACACTCTCAAAATGCAACCAACTTCTTTACTAAACAAGCACATGGTGCAAGTGGCCAATGGTGATTCAATGGGTTGCAATATGAAGTGTCAAAGTACAGAATTGGAGTTGTCCAAGAACTACTCTTGCAAAGTTGATCTTTTGGTGATTGAGTTGGGACCAATTGACATAGTACTTGGATGTGATTGGCTGTCCACTTTGAACTCTTTTACCATGAACTTACAGAAAAGTTTCATGAGTTTTGTGCATCATGGAGGGGTTATTACATTGAATGGAATGCAAGGGTCCAAGCTCTTCATGATCAATGCTACTCAAATGAAGAAAGAGTTCAAGAAAGAGGGCTATGTTTATGTACTACAGCTTTGCAAAGAGGAAGATAATAGCAAAAAGGATTGCATCGAAAATGTGGACATGGTTAAGCTACTCAAGGATTATGAAGATGTGTTTACCATGCCAAAATCAATGCCGCCAAAGAGGAGTGTTGATCATGCTATTGATTTGGAACCAAATGCCAAACCAATCAACAAGCCTCCCTATCGTTTGTCAAAGGTTGAAAAGGAAGAGGTGGCAAAGCAAGTCAAAGAACTCATTGACATGGGATGGGTTGAACCAAGTCAATCTCCTTTTGCTTCTCCGGTGCTACTTGTGAAGAAAAAGGATGGTACTTTCCGCATGTGCATTGATTACCGTGATTTGAATAAGATCACCATCAAAAATCGATTTCCAATACCAAGGGTGGATGATCTTTTGGATGAGTTGAAGGGTGCCACATGCTTTTCAAAGATTGATTTGCGTTCCGGATACCATCAAATAAGGATGAAAAGTGGTGATGAGTTCAAAACAGCATTTCGTACAGAAAGGGGTCTTTACCAATTCATGGTTATGCCGTTTGGATTATGCAATGCACCGGCAACTTTTCAAGCATTGATGAACAAAGTGCTTCAACCTTTCCTCTACAAGTTTGTATTGGTCTTTTTCGACGACATACTTATCTATAGCAAAGATGAGGAAGTGCATTTGAAGCACGTGAAAGAGGTTTTGGAGGTCTTGAGGCAAAACAAGTTGTATGTTAAGGAGACAAAATGTACCTTCATGGCACATGAGGTGGAATATTTGGGTCACATTGTGAGCAAGGATGGCATTTGTGTGGATCCAAAGAAAGTGGAATGTATTAGGAATTGGCCGGTTCCTTCAAACACTACTTAATTGAGGGGATTTTTGGGGTTATCTTCATTCTATAGGCGCTTTATTGCCCACTATGCAGAAATTGCAGCCCCAATGACGGACAAATTGAAGAAGGAAACCTTCTTTTGGGATGCCATTTCCAACAAAAGCTTTGAAGATATGAAGAAGATGCTCACATCAGCACCTATTTTGGTATGTCCAGACTTCACCAAACCTTTCACAATAAGGGCGGATGCAAGTGGAAGAGGGATTGGTGCGGTACTTTACCAAGACCATGGAGTCATTGCTTATGAAAGTAGAAAGCTGAATGACAAAGAAAGAGAACTCCACGTGTATGAGCAAGAGATGATTGCTATACTCCATGCTATCAAGAAATGGCACCATTATTTATATGGGAGTCATTTTTATGTG
This sequence comes from Cibotium barometz, assembly GCF_041138505.1. Lineage (NCBI taxonomy): Eukaryota > Viridiplantae > Streptophyta > Polypodiopsida > Cyatheales > Cibotiaceae > Cibotium > Cibotium barometz. The sequence goes on along the minus strand of NC_141104.1, from coordinate 34,789,805 downwards.
AGAAGTGATCATAGGGTGCTGAAGTATTTCCTCACACAACCCAATTTGTCTCCTAAGCAAAGAAGGTGGGTAGCAACACTACAAAACTATGATTTTGAAATCACATACACAAAGGGCAAAGAAAATGTGGTTGTTGATTCCTTGTCTCGTATGTGGGCCTGCTCATTGTATGCTATTTCTGAGGTGCATAAAGATTGGATCATGGAGATACAAGAAGAGTACTTGTTTGATGAAGAAACCTCACAAATAGTGCAGAAATTACAGCAAGGTGTATGTGAAGAGTTACCCCATTATGAGCTGAAAAATGGTCTCCTCTACTACAAAGGAAAAGTCTACTTGGTTCCTACTTCATCATTTATCAAGAAGATCATGGAAGAGATGCATTGTACTCCTATGGTGGTCATTTGGGTGTCTACAAAACCTTTGATGCAATAAGGAAAAGTTTCTTTTGGAAGGGGATGTGGAAGAGCATTCATGCTTATGTAAGTGGGTGCCGGTCATGTCAATTGAACAAGGATCCTACACATAAACCGGGAGGTTTGCTTCAGCCATTGCCCATTCCCGAAGGCAAATGGAGTCATATATCAATGGATTTCATTACTAACCTTCCGCGCACAAAGAAAGGGTGGGACAGCTTGTATGTTGTGGTGGATAGATTGACCAAAGTGGCCCATTTCATTCCTTCCAAGGTCACATATTCAGCCCAAAATGTTGCCAAGCAATTTGTTGATGGGGTTTTCAAGTTGCATGGTATGCCGTCACAAATTGTGAGTGATCGCGATGTCAAATTCATGAGCACTTTTTGGAGAACATTGTTTGAATATATGGGAACCAAGCTTACTCCAAGCACCGCCTATCATCCCGAAACCGCCGATGGTCAAACAGAAAGAGTAAACAAATGGGTGGAAACATATCTACGCCACTATTGTCATGATACTCAAAGCACATGGGATGATTGGTTACCTTTGGCTGAGTTTGCTTACAACTCAACATATCATGTGAGCATTGGCATGTCACCCTTTGAGGCTTTATATGGTTACAAGGTCAATTTGCCTATGTTGGTGGGTACATATGAGACTTCTAACCATAATGCCAAGGAGGAAGCTGAAAGGATGCAAGCTTTGTTGCAACAATGCAAAAGTAATTTGAAGGTTGCACAAGAGAAAATGAGACAATATGCCAATGTTCATCGAAGACCATTGGAATTCAAAGTGGGAGATTGGGTTCTTTTGAGAATACCAAAGTCAAGATATGCGTCTTTGAAGGGAAGCACCAACACCAAGCTAGCTCATCGCTATTATGGTCCTTATCAAGTGATACGAAGAGTTGGGGAGGTTGCATATCAACTCTTACTTCCATCTACAACAAAGATTCATGATGTGTTTCATGTCTCTCACTTGAAAGGATATGTGGGTATGATCGATCAAATGGTTGATGAGTTACCTCCAATGAATGAAGAGGGAATGATTGAATACATTCCAGAAGCTATCTTGGGTACAAGGAAAAAGGTACTTCGCACTCGTACCTTGGTGGAGTATCTTGTTCAATGGAAAGGTTTACCTAAGGAAGAAGCTTCATGGCAACCTATTTCAGCATTGGAGGGATATGAAGCATTGATAGAGCAATATGGGTTGGTGTAAATTCAGCCACATGGAACATTCTTCTCCGAATTTGGGGTATTCATTTGAGGTTTCGAGGACGAAACCATTGGGGAAGGGATGGTTTGTAAGAAAGCATTATGGGCCCAAGGCCATGGACAACTAGTAAGTAGGTGTGAACTCTTGGGTGGAGTATAAATACCAATGTAAATGGGATTATGGCTGATTCATGATAATGTTATCTGTTCCAAGAATCAATGGTGAGCTTCTCCCGTGAGATGCTAAGTGGTGACTCCTTCATGAGCCACTCCCTTGGTGAGGGACTAACCCACCCCTGTTACTTTCTTTCACTATCTTTCTCGAAAGGTACTATTTCAAATTCTCTTTTTCTAAATTTCGTTCGACGAATATTTGCTTACAAATTTCTAAAACATGAACCTCTTATGAAGAATGAAATAACCATTTATCTCGATCTCCGACTTTGATAGTTTAATTGAATTTTCTCATTACCATCTTAGTGAATATGAAATGGTAGCATTTCTTCTCACAGATTGTCTACTTATTCATTTTTCTAATTTTTACGAAAATTAATAGAGGATTAAGGAGAACCCTTATTTAATTATAAAGATTCTATATGCATCTAATTATGCATAAAATCCAATTCTGATGAAAGTCACACTTTTATCATCATAAAAATCATTTATGTTGAAAATCACTCTTTTATCATGAAAGAATTTCTTTTATGCATATGCTTATGCATATAAAATCACTCTTTTAATATAAAAGAATATCTTTTGTGCATATGTTTATGCATAAAAATCATTTATGATGAAAATCACACTTTATAAAAGAATATCTTTTATGCATATGTTTATGCATAAAAATCATTTATGATGAAAATCACACTTTTAATATAAAAAAATATCTTTTATGCACATGTTTATGCATAAAAATCATTTATGATGAAAATCACACTTTTAATATTAAAAAAATATCTTTTATGCATATGTTTATGCATAAAAATCATTCATGACAAAAATCACACTTTTAATATAAAGAAATATCTTTTATGCATATGTTCATGCAACAAAATCATTTATGATGAAAATCACACTTTTAATATAAAAAAAATATCTTTTATGCATAAAAATCATTTATGATAAAAATCACACTTTTAATATAAAAAAAAATCTTTTATGCATATGTTTATGCATAAAGATCATTTATGATGAAAATCACACTTTTAATATAAAAAAAATCTTTTATGCATATGTTTATGCATAAAAATCATTTATGATAAAAGTAACACTTTTATAATAAAAAAATATTCTTTTATGCATACTTTTATGCATAGAAATCAATAATGATAAAAGTAACACTTTTATAATAAAAAAAATTCTTTTATGCATACTTTTATGCATAGAAATCAATAATGATAAAAATAACACTTTTATAATAAAAAAATATTCTTTTATGCATAGAAATCAATAATGATAAAAGTAACATTTTTAAAGTAAAAAATATATTCTTTTATGCATTGAATTCAATAATGATAAAACTAACACTTTTATAATAAAAAAATATTCTTTTATGCATACTTTTATGCATAGAAATCAATAATGATAAAAGTAACACTTTTATAATAAAAAAATATATTCTTTTATGCATACTTTTATGCATAGAAATCAATAATGATAAAAGTAACACTTTTATAATAAAAAAATATTCTTTTATGCATAAAAATCAATATGATGAAAGTAACTCTTTTGTAATAAAAAATTATACTTGTATGCATTATTTATTGCATAAAAATCCATAATGAAGAAAGTAAGACTTTCATAATAAAAAATTACCAATAAGTATCTTTCATAGAATTTAATTCTATTGAAAATCATTCTTTTATAAAAATTAATCAATATGCATCTTTCTATGCATGAATGAAAATGACACTTTTAGAATACTCTAATGATGGGGATTACTCTTTTTGATTAATAAGAGATAAAATTTATTTCACAAATTTTCAAAAAATTTTGCCCTAACCTCCTTTGTATGGTTGACCATTTTTAAAATTTTAACTCACTAAAATTAATTATAAGTTCACTAAGAGTATTTAAATCATTCTAGTGTAAACATTTTCTACTTATTTAAGAGAACATTATGAAAAATTTAATTTTATCCAATAATCAATCATCTAGGATAAAGAATGGTTGGATTTAATAAAGAAGAGAGGGGAATGCCTTTTTTCAATGAGGCATAACATCATTTCATTTTAGAGAAGACAAAAATCATAAAAAACCATAAAAGAAATAGAAAAGAGAAGAATCTCCAACTTACATAGATAATTTGAGAGCTTTCCTTTGGCTTGATGGTTTGAGGGTTCTACTCTTGTTTGAAACAAGAGTGGCCACCAATCTTTTAGAAGAGGGCACGTCAAAAACTAATGAATTATGAGTAAAATTCATAGTTTTTGGCACTTGGGAGAGGCAGGGTAACAATGCAAAACACTATTGAGTTTCAACAAAGGGGAAGGCTTCTATTGATAGGAAAAAGTGAGCTTCTAACCAAGCCAACTGATTCTAGAATTTTCCAGATCAGTTTGGTCAATTTTTGACCCTTTTTGGGTCAGTTTAGTCCACTTTTTGGATCTAGTTAAAATAGGAGAGAGGAGAGATAAAAATATCTCATTATTTGGGAGTTTAAAACTCATTCAAGCATGTGAAATAGGTGCCTCCTTCATGAGGAAAATTCCCCCATACTGAGGTGTCAAAAATGCGTCATTTCACCTAAATATCTCTCTTTTTTAACTATAAACCTTGTCCTTAGTCAACTCTTCATCTTATGTGAGTATTTACTCATTTTTGGGAGATTTTCCTTTTATTCTTCTATTTATCTCCTCCCTACATTTGGATGAATCTTATTGGTCCATAGGAACCTTAATTTAAAATTTTGAAAAAATCTTGAACCCCAGGGGATAATGCCTCTTGAATAGATTATACTTAATTTGTAATGCACCTTCTGAAAATCTTTTTGAACTTCTGTTTCAGGGGAACTTATTTTAATAAGATGAGATATTTTTCTATATAAAAATATTTAAAAACTAAATTACCACTCTCTAGAAGATTTTCTCTCTCTAGGCCAAAACTGGTAGAAACAAGATCTTTTATATTTCTAAAAAGGGATTTGATTATAGGGAAAGATGTTGGACATTTTGAGAGGCTGGGGAGGAATCTTACATTCTCTCCCACTTGAAAAACGCGAGATGCCCTCGTCTCGTAAACTGGGGATAATCCCGCAAACAGATCGGCTTCATTCTCCCAGGTGGCATCTTCAAGAGGATAGAACTTCCATTTTACCAATAATTCTATGAGAATTTTGTTCCAGAGAATCTTTTCTCAAACATCAAGAATTTCTTCAGGTTGGAGTTCCATCTGCCCTTGGGTTGAAGAGGTTAGGATTTCATCATCAAGCACATGATTTGGGTTTGGCACATATTTCTTTAGAAGACTTACATGAAATACATTATGAACTTTGAGATGAGGAGGCAGAAGAAGCTCGTAGGCTAAGTCACCTACTTTCTTTGTAATTAGATATGGCCCAAAATATCTGGGCCATATTTGCTTGTACTTCCCTAGAGATAAAGAACTTCTTTTGGGCTGTACTCAAATGAAGACCATATCTGCTTCATTGAATTCTCTGTATGTCATCTTCTTATCTGCATATTGCTTTTGTCTATCTTGGGCAGCTTTTATATCTTTACGAATTGCCTGCATCTGCTGCTCCATGTCGTCAAGCATCTGTCTGGACATCTCGACCCTAATCAATGGGTTGGACCAAGTTAATGGAGTTAAGCAATCTTGTCCATACAGAGCTTTAAAAGGGCTCATCTCGATACTTCGGTGATAAGAAGCATTATAGGCGAACTCAACTAGGTGCAGATAGCTTAGCCACTTCTTGGGTTCCCTGCCCACCACAGCATGACCGAAGTATATCTTCGATTACTTGGTTTACCCTTTCAATTTGACCATCGGTCTCAGGGTGATAAGCTGTGCTGAGATCCAAGAAAGTTCCCACTGCTTCGAAAAAAGTAGTCCAGAACCTTGAAGTAAACTTGGGATCTCGATCACTTACTATTCTCCTGGGTAGGTCGCCATGCAATCTGAAGATTTCTTTGAGGAGTACTCTGGCCACAACATCCACTGCAGTGTAGGTTTCTTTTGCTGGGATCAGATGGGCAACTTTGGTTAGTCTGTCAACTACCAGGAAAATGGAGTTGTAACCTGATTGCACTGAAGGTAATCCAGTAATAAAGTCCATACTGATACATTCCCACTTCATCTGGGAGATGTCCAATGGATGTAACTTCCCAGGCATTTTTACTCTTTTAGCTTTGACTTTCTGGCATGTCAAACATTAACGTACATGATTCAGTACATCCTTTTTTAGACCAGGCCCCAAAAGAAGCTTTTCTTTACAGACATGTAGGTTTTGATGAAACCTAGATGTCCTGCTATAAGGCAATCATGGGCTTCATTCAAAATTTGATCCTTGGTTCCCTCATCATTGGGAATGCATAGCCTACGATTATAATACATAATGCCATCATCCAAGCTGTACCCTTGAACTCTGTTCAACTCCTGTGGAGTTTTGCTTTCCTGCATAAGTAGGGTAGCAATAGGGCCGAATCTATCCTGCATGATCTTCTCCAAAGGATTTGATATCACAGTAATTGCAAGCAAGGAGGCTTTTCTGCTGAGGGCATCTGCTATCACATTTTCTTTGCCTAGGCGGTACTTGATTTCAAAATCAAATTCCTGCAGGGTCTGCATCCACCTTCTTTGGCGCATGTTGAGGTCCTTCTGAGTAAAGATCCACTTTAAGCTCTGATGATCTGTCACATCAAAGTGAATCTTTTTCCTAGTAGGAAATGTCTCCACAACTTTAAGGCATAGACTACTGAAAGTAATTCAAGGTCATGGACATCATAATTCCTCTCATGCGTTCAGAGCTTTCGGGATTCATAGGCCACTGCATGACCTTCCTACATTAGTGCACCTCCCAGGGAAAAACCACTTGCATCTGTTACTACCTCAAAGGGTGAGAAATCTGGCAGCTTCAGAATGGGACTGGTTACCAAGGCGGTCTTCAGCTTATCAAAAGCACTCTGGCACCTGGCAGACCATTGAAACAGGATATTCTTCTTGAGAAGATTAGTCAGGGGGAAGCTATAAGAGCATACTTTGGTATAAAAATTCTATACCCAACTAGTCAATCCCAAGAATCCTCTGACTTCTTTCACTGTCTTTGGTTCAGGCCAATCTATGATTACTTGGAATTTCGCGGAATTTGGAGAAATTCCATCTTTTGATACAAGAAAGCCCAAGTATTCAACATGGTGGGCAGAGAAAGTACATTTGCTTTTTTTTGCAAAGAGTTGGTGCTTCCTTAGAATCTCAAGGACTTTTCAGACATGAGTCTCATGGTTAGCTGCATTCTTTGAGTAAATCAGAATGTCATCAAAGAAAACTAGAACAAAATCATCCAAGTATTCTCTGAGGATATCCTGCATTAGGCGATTGAATGTAGCTGGGGCATTAGTTAATCGGAACGGCATGACAATAAATTCATAATGTCGATAGCAAGTATTGATGGCTATTTTTGGTATATCTTGATCATTGATCCTCATCTGGTAATACCCAAATTTGAGATCTATCTTTGTGAAGATCTGGGCTCCATTTAGCTTGTCCAGAAGCTCATCAATTCTTGGGATAGGATACTTATTCTTAACTGTCACTGATTTAGACCTCTGTAGTCCACACAGAGTCTAAGCGTTCCATCTTTCTTTTTCTGAAAGAGAACTGGCGCACCCCAAGGTGAAACACTGGGTCTTACAAACCCTTGTTCTAACAGCTGTCTAAGCTGTTCCTTGAGTTTGATGGCTTCAAGAACTGGCATTTTGTACGTGTGTAGGGCTACTAGCTGATCTCCGGGGGTTAATTCTATCACATGATCTACTTCCCGAATTGGAGGCATCTCTGTTAATTTTGCTGGGAATAAATCATCAAATTCATTTAACCATTCTGGTTCTTTACCCTTAAGCTTTGAGTCTACTGGGTTCATTTTGACAACAAACATTTGCTGCTTCTTTCTAATTGAAGGTCTGGGGATCCGGAAACTCCAGTTCCTTGAACTTTGTTCCCGTGAAGGTCATGGAAGGAAATGGTTCCATTGTGACAGTGTATGTCAGCTTGATTTTTGTGGAGCCAATCCATTCCAAGGATCCCATCAAAAACTCCCAGACGTAATACTTTGAATTGACAGTCGGTTACATTACCATCTAGATTGAACTGGATAAGATCTGTCTCATAGTGAGTGAAAAAAGTCTTCCCACTGGCCAATTCAACTTGCATAGGTTTTCCTGATTTCTGTTCTAAGACTAGCTTACGCAAGCATCTAGGGAAAATGAATGAACGAGAACTGCCTGAATCAATTAAAAGCTTAAAAGGCTTACCCTGATATTATTCTTGAACTGACGGGGTTAGGTCCTTGGTTTTCAATTGCAGCAAAGATCTGGTCTCTTTCCTCTTCTACTACGTCTGAAATTGTGACTGCTCTTGCTGCTGCAGTCTAAGGTGGAACTCTGTCTCTTTGGTTGTCCCCAGTTCTGGGAAGGAGTTCTGAGGTTACTCTGGAGGACAAAGGCAGATGGCTGTGTTGGAGTTCTTCTAGGGTTACCCTGGCTTGGGCGAGATTGGACTGGTATGAAGGGGTTGGTCTCTGAATTTGGGGTCCTTGACTTCCTTGACCCCTTGACATGGAAGGAGTCGGGCAGTCTTTCAATTGGTGACCAAAACCTTGGCATCCAAAACATCGGTTTTCACTTCTGAGTTCATCCTTCTGATTCCTTAAAAGAGGGGGGGCTCCTGAGAAAGTATTCTGGGGGAAGGGTCTTCCTTCACTTCTGAATCTTCCTGTATCCTGATTCTGATTCGGGCCTTGCTGCCTCTTCGGGGGGTGGAAAGTTTGAAGTACTTTCCGGGGCTTGGAATCTTTTAAAGTTAGAGGGTGCAGGCTTTGGCGGGACCTTTACTACAAAGGCTTTGGAAAAATCCTTTGCCATTCTTATTGCTTCAGCCATGGACACTAGCTTGGCATTTTTGACTAGTGTGTCCAAGGGTTCGTTCATTCCCTGAATGAGCCTGGCCATGAGTTGTTCTTCATCTAGAGGTGGTGAATATTTGAGTAGAAGAGCAAAGGCCTGGTGATATTCCTCGATGGTTTTGCTCTCTAGGAATTCGTTCATTTTGATTTCCACCAAAAATCCAGGGGGACAAAATCTCTTTCTTAGATAGGTTTTTAGGTCATTCCAGGCTGAGTATTTCTATCCAGACGGTTGGTGTCACAGTGGTTCCTCCATGCTACCCTGGCTGTTTCCACTATTTTCAGCCGCGCAAGAGCCATTTTGCTCCGCTCATTGTAGCCTGTGACGTCAAAATATTCTTCCATGGCTTCTACCCATTTCTCCACAGCCTCTCTTAGGTTCTCCCCTTCTCCTTGATGAAGGGTCCTGGCTGAGTCCTATGAAGAGCCTTGCGAACATTAGGGTCAAGCTCGTCATCTTCAGAGAGAGGGTCTGGCTGACGGCCACAGTTTCCTCGTCTCATGATTTTGCCAAAAATTTATATATTATTGAATTTTTATTTTGATATCATTCACGAGATCCTAAGACTTAAGAAGTTTGGAAAACAATTTCTTAAACAAGACAATGATCTTATTGGAGATCGATGACATATGTCCGATAACAGATTTTTTCTTATCAGATCATCCGTAAACAATCACTTATACAACAGGGAATTTTTCTCTGGAAAACATTTCTTTATTTATATAAAAGTTGCAATATGTACATAGAGCAGCTCGGCTCCAAAATTCAAAATCTCCTCGGGAGTCGCATAAGACGACGGTACTGGGCCATAGCCATGCCCTGATATAAACGTTCACTTACTGATAAGGGATTTATTATTTTCTCCTTTGGAATAAAACAACTAAGGAGTTTGTAGACTTGGCATGAAAGTCTGAAATTCCGAGGCGTCGAATGATATAGAATGATGCCACACACCATTTTCAGTTTTAACAGAATCATAGCCAATGAGAGGTTCTGCCCCACAGCATTACACGGCGGTCGCAAGAGGCGTGGACATACTGCCCTGCAAACCACTTATGCTGTAGTTTCTCCATTGGGTTAGGAAAATATAAATCCTCGAAATGGCTGCGAATCTAGCTCGGCTTGTTTGAGTTGAAGCGGAAGAAATGAGATGCTCGAAGAAGGCGAACGCAGTCATATCTTGAGACTGCGTGATGTCGGGAATACCAGATAAATAGGGAACTTCCATCTACAAAAACAATTTCTTTGATTAAAAATTCTTCATTAAAGAAGCTTACGGAATGAAAATACATTGTGAAAAATGCTTTTTTTGAGTTTTAATTATCAATTTTTGATAAGAATTTGTTTATCCTTATTAGCTTTCAACTTCGCTCTGATACCAACTGTGAGATCCCTCTGCCCCCTCCACGGGACTCCCGGTAGCTGACAGAAGCGGAAGCAGCCCCCTCATGTGCGGGGTAGGGTTTCTCACTCAGGGCCTCACCCACGAATGTCCGGGCACGAGACTAGGTTGGTGGTCACTCTGAAAACCGAAACCGGGAAAATTTCCCATGCCCGGAAAGCGGGGACGATTCCACCATTTTGAGTTTTCTTTAACGAAGTTTTCTAACGAGTTCAATTCTAAACTATTCTTCACCTGAATAAACTAGATAGAAGGAAACTATCACTGATATAATTTGATCATCTGAGTAAATTCAACGCTTTTTTCCTAATCAAGATCAGGGCACAGCCGTTGATCCACTCAATTGAGAAATTTATCAGGGAATTAACTAGCTACTCGAATCCTAGCATAATCCTAAGATTTTTCAGTTTGATTATTAAAACTCCAGTGATTTCAGCCTACCCCATCCACGACCCATGGGTTAGTCACTACCCTACCACTGGAATTGGTGGAACCAAACAAGTACTCACCCACCCATTATTGAAATGCCTTTCTTAACTTTAGCTTTAGAAAGCAGATACACACACACTCCTCTTTAAAACTTTAATATAAAAATAATCCATTGACAAAACAGATATGATCACAGATTTCATAATTTGAAATTTCCATTCAATCCCTTGTTTCACAAAAAACAGAACTACCCTAGACTCTCCGTTGGGACGAGCTGGTCAGCAACGAGATCCAGTAATCAACAGACTACAATAATCACTTCGTCAACAACATACATATATATATCTTCCTCGACATAGGTATGGGTGTCCTAAGCACTGCAAGCCTGTGCATCACCTGGTCAGAACCCTCCAGGATCCTCCTTAGCTATCCTGGTACTTTAGTGAGGGACCGCTTCGTCGGCCCTCGCCCATCGTACCGGAAGCACATCATTTTTCACCATACCCAGGCTGGTCAAGACCTGGGCAGGTTTTTCCCGCGTGAGCTGTCCCTCGAACACTCCCTGCCACCAGCTGTTGCAACCGAACTTCCCTTAGATAAACATATATGGCAAATGCTCCCTCCAGCATTTTGGCGTAAGACAGTCCTTTAAGAAAACAGGGTTTCTATGCAAGTTTTCAATTTTGATTTTGTTTGAAAACCATGAATAATCTTAAATCCGTATCTCAATACTTCTAGATCCAGGTCTGAATTCCAAACAGAATTTCTCGAATTCTGTTAACTTGATCCTTAGATCAAAATCAGAAGTCTTAACTTAGTTTCAGATTCGGTGGGAGATTTGAGTACATTTTTCCCAAACTTGGCACATCGTCATTGATTGAAATTGATGAAGGAATTAGGTCTTGGTCAATAGTCTGAATCAGAAATTGTGCTGGAAAGGTTCTTCCTAAACTATCTTTCTCTAAAGGTACTATTTCAAATTCTCTTTTTCTAAATTTCGTTCGACGAATATTTGCTTACAAATTTCTAAAACATGAACTTCTTATGAAGAATAAAATAACCATTTATCTCGATCTTCGACTTCGATAGTTTAATAGAATTTTCTCTTTACCATCTTAGTGAATATGAAACGGTAGCATTTCTTCTCACACATTGTCTACTTATTCATTTTTCTATTTTTTATGAAAATTAACAGATGATTAAGGAGAACCCTTATTTAATTATAAAGATTCTATATGTATCTAATTATGCATAAAATCCAATTCTGATGAAAGTCACACTTTTATCATCATAAAAATCATTTATGTTGAAAATCACTCTTTTATCATGAAAGAATTTCTTTTATGCATATGTTTATGCATATAAATCATTTATGATGAAAATCACTCTTTTAATATAAAAGAATTTCTTTTATGCATATGTTTATGCATAAAAATCATTTATGATGAAAATCACACTTTTAATATAAAAAAATATCTTTTATGCATATGTTTATGCATAAAAATCATTTATGATGAAAATCACACTTTAAATATAAAAAAATATCTTTTTATGCATAAAAATAATTTATGATGAAAATCACACTTTTAATATAAAAAAATATCTTTTATGCATATGTTCATACTAAAAATCATTTATGATGAAAATCACACTTTTAATATAAAAAAATTATCTTTTATGCATAAAAATCATTTATGATAAAAATCACACTTTTAATATAAAAAAATATCTTTTATGCATCATTTATGATGAAAATCACACTTTTAATAAAAAAATATCTTTTATGTATATGTTTATGCATAAAAATCATTTATGATGAAAATCACACTTTTAATATAAAAAAATATCTTTTATGCATATGTTTATGCATAAAAATCATTTATGATGAAAATCACACCTTTAATATAAAACAAATATCTTTTATGCATATGTTTATGCATAGAAATCATTTATGATAAAAGTAACACTTTTATAATAAGAAAATATTCTTTTATGCATACTTTTATGCATTGAATTCAATAATGATAAAACTAACACTTTTATAATAAAAAAATATTCTTCTATGCATACTTTTATGCATAGAATTCAATAATGATAAAAGTAACACTTTTATAATAAAAAAATATTTGCATACTTTTATGCATAGAAATCAATAATGATAAAAGTAACACTTTTATAATTAAAAAAAAATTCTTTTATATATACTTTTATGCATAGAAATCAATAATGATAAAACTAACACTTTTACAATAAAAAGAATATTCTTTTATGCATAGAATTCAATAATGATAAAAATAACATTTTTATAATAAAAAAATATTTTTTTATACATACTTTTATGCATAGAAATCAACAATAATAAATGTAACACTTTTATAATAAAAAAATATTCTTTTATGCATAGAAATCAATAATGATAAAAGTAACACTTTTATAATAAAAAAAATTCTTTTATGCATAAAAATCAATATGATGAAAGTAACTCTTTTGTAATAAAAAATTATACTTCTATGCATTATTTTATGCATAAAAATCCATAATGAAGAAAGTAACACTTTCATAATAAAAAATTATCAATAAGTATCTTTCATAGAATTTAATTCTATTGAAAATCATTCTTTTATAAAAATTAATCAATATGCATCTTTCTATGCATGAATGAAAATGACACTTTTAGAATACTTCAACAATGGGGATTAATCTTTTTGATTAAAAAAAGATGAAATTTATTTCATAAATTTTCAAAATTTTTTGCCATAACCTTCTTCTTTGTAAGGCTGACCATTTTTTAAATTTTAACTCACTAAAATTAATTAGAAGTTCACCAAGAGTATTTAAATCATTCTAGTGTAAACATTTCTACTTATTTAAGAGAACATTATGAAAAACTTGATTTTAGCCAATAATCAATCATCTAGGATAAAGAATGGTTGGATTTACTAAAGAAGAGAGGGAAATGCCTTTTTTCAATGAGGCATAACATCATTTCATTTTAGAGAAGACAAAAATCATAAAAAACCATAAAAGAAATAGAAAAGAGAAGAATCTCCAACTTACATAGATAATTTGAGAGCTTTCCTTTGGCTTGATGGTTTGAGGGTTCTACTCTTGTTTGAAACAAGAGTGGCCACCAATCTTTTAGAAGAGGGAAGGTCAAAAACTAATGAATTATGAGTAAAATTCACAGTTTTTGGCACTTGGGAGAGGCAGGGTAACAATGCAAAACACTATTGAGTTTCAACAAAGGGGAAGGCTTCTATTTATAGGAAAAAGTGAGCTTCTAACCAAGCCAACTGATTCTAGAATTTTCCAGATCAGTTTAGTCAATTTTTGACCATTTTTGGGTCAGTTTAGTCCACTTTTTGGATCTAGTTGAAACAGGAGAGAGGAGAGATAAAAATATCTCATTATTTGGGAGTTTAAAACTCATTCAAGCATGTGAAATAGGTGCCTCCTTTATGAGGGGAATTCCCCCATATTGAGGTGTCAAAAATGCATCATTTCACCTAAATATCTCTCTTTTTTAACATTTAACCTTGTCCTTAGTCAACTCTTCATCTTATGTGAGTATTTACTCATTTTTGGGAGATTTTCCTTTTATTCTTTTATTTATCTCCTCCCTACATTTGGATGAATCATAGGAACCTTAATTTAAAATTTCGAAAAAATCTTGACCCCCAGGATAATGCCTCTTGAACAGATTATACTTAATTTCTAATGCACCTTCTTTTTGAACTTCTGTTTCAGGGAAACTTATTTTGATAAGATGAGATATTTTTCTATCCAAAAATATTTAAAAACTGAATTACCACTCTCTAGAAGATTTTCTCTCTCTAGGCCAAAATTGGTAGATGAGATATTTTTCTATCCAAAAATATTTAAAAACTGAATTACCACTCTCTAAAAGATTTTCTCTCTCTAGGCCAAAACTGGTAGAAACAAGATCTTTTATGTTTCTGAAGAGGGATTTGATCACAGGGGAAGATGCTGGACATCTTGAGAGGCTGGGGAGGAATCTTACATTCTCTCCCGCTTGAAAAACGCGAGATGCCCTCATCTCGCAAAATGGGGATAACCCCGCAAAACAGATCGGCTTCATTCTCCCAGGTGGCATCTTCAAAAGGATAGAACTTCCATTTTACCAATAATTCTCTGCGAATTCTGTTCCTGAGAATCTTTTCTCGAACATCAAGAATTTCTTCAGGTTGTTGGAGTTCCATCTGCCCTTGGTTGAAGAGGTTAGGATTTCATCATCAAGCACATGATTTGGGCTTGGCACATATTTCTTTAGAAGGCTTACATGAAATACATTATGAACTTTGAGATGAGGAGGCAGAAGAAGCTCGTAGGCTAAGTCACCTACTTTCTTTGTAATCAGATATGGCCCACAAGATCTAGGGGATAACTTCTTATACTTCCCAAGAGATAAAGAACTTCTTTTGGGCCGTACTCGAATGAAGACCATATCTACTTCATTGAATTCTCTGTCTGTCCTCTTCTTATCTGCATATTGCTGTTGTCTATCTTGGGTGTAAGAAAGCATTATGGGCCCAAGGCCATGGACAACTAGTAAGTAGGTGTGAACTCTTGGGTGGAGTATAAATACCAATGTAAATGGGATTATGGCTCATTCAAGATAATGTTATTTGTTCCAAGAATCAATGGTGAGCTTCTCCCGTGAGATGCTAAGTGGTGACTCCTTCATGAGCCACTCCCTTGGCGAGGGACTAACCCACCCGTGTTACTTTCTTTCATTGGTATCAGAGCATGGCTTTTGATCCATGATTTTTAATTTTTCTTTTCTTCTTCTCATTTCGTGAAATTTCTGCTTCATTTGATTCATGGGGGAAGGGGATATGGCTAAGGTAGAGTTTATGGTTCAAATCTGAGCACATGGACCTATTTTTTTTTAAATGAGTGGACCAAATTGGGAAAAATTCACTAATCTTGATTAGCAGTTGTTAATCAAAAACGTTTTTCTATTTGGGAGCTTTCTTGCAAACCCTAGCCATGGAATCTCAACATGAGCAAAGGGCATTGAGTCTCTCATGTATCTAGCAATGTTTTATGAAGTATTTCACCTATTTTCCATGAGAAATGGGGCTCCCAATGTGGCTGAAAATCACTACCAAAGCTGCCCACGTTTTTCACCAAAGTGACCCTAATCTTCATCTCCTTCAACAAATTCAAGCATTAAGGCTTCCCGGGTGACATTGGTGAGTTGCTCCATCACTTCCTTACAATTTTGAAGCATTCTTTCAAGCTATGGAGTGAATTAGGGTTTTATTACACATAAAACCCTAATTTTCAGAAATTAGACTTTAATCATGGCCATTCATGCTGCTCTTTATGCATTATGAATGCTTGAATACTACACATAGCCATTCAATGCTATGCCTTGCATACTGGCATAAGTGAGCATAGCTTTTGGCACATTTGGGGGATTGAATAAAATGTTTTGGGTTGGAAGCCGCTTTTTGGTGACACCGTTTTTCATTGCCGGTTGCACGTTTTTGGTCATAACTCTCTCATACGAACTCCGTTTTTGGAGTTCTAGTACTCAAAACGACCGGCTCGTCGTCCTCTTTGAGACGAGCTATAGGTCTTGAGGTGCAGGATTCAGCAAGTGCTCTCTGTTTTCACTTTTGTACTGGATTTTCTGGTCCCGAGCGGGAACTCGCGCCCAGAACGCGACCCGAGATCACCGCTTCGTGACACTTGGATGTTGTTGATGTATTTGGAAATGTATTGACATTGCCATGAGTGGATGTGATGAAGGAAGCACTATGAACCATGTATTATGATATGAATGAGCATGAGTCATGCTATAAATCAATTGTAAGTCAACTCTACTCATTCATTTGAGCTTGTAACCACATTCCACTCACGATTGTACCCCACTTTATTCCTAGAATCTAGAATGAAGTAAGGGTACCTTGGCATTTGGAGGAGAGGCCAAGGGGAGAATGTCTTGAATCTTCCTTGCCGTTAGTGCCGGGTAACGCGGTATGGAAGAGGATTAGGTACTTGGTGGTAAAGAAATGGCCTCAACCTTCACCTTGGATGTTGGTGAAGGGGTGAGAAGTGCTTGGCCGGGAGATCGGCAAGCATCGACGCGCTTCATCGACCACTTCATTCGACTTGAGCAAACAAGCAAATCCTCTACATCGACTTCTTATGCAAAAGGACAAAATTGATGCCATAAGGTCACATGCTCAGATGGAAAAATGATTGAGCATTGATTTGCTTACAGTGGTCAAATGCATAAGGATTTTATTACTTGATTGAGATGCTTTGATTTGATTGAGATTTGGTGCAAAAAGAGGGGAGACTATGGCAAAATTTTTGTAAAATTTGCCTACTTGCAGCCAGGACAAATCCTTGAATTTCTAGGGTTTTTCAAAAGCTTTTCAAATCTGTCCTGAAAGCCCTTCAATCTACCTGAAAACCTCTTTCAAACAAGCTAAAGATCACTCAAATCGGAGTAGTATTGAGCGGTCAAAGTCAAGAGTTGACTTTCAGCTAGAATAGTTGATTGGTCAAAGGCTGTTGACTTTTTCAAATCTATTTTTGGGGATCCTTACTCGTCTCGTCAAGAGCTTCGCATCGATATAAAGATCACCCAAATCGGATAAGAATTGAGCGGTTAACATCAAGAGTTGACTTTCAGCCGGTATAGTTGAGTGGTCAAAGGCTGTTGACTTTTTCAGATCTGTTTTTGGGGATTCTTATTTGTCTCGTCGAGAGCTTCGCATTGATATAAAGATCACCCAAATCGGATACCGTTTGAATAGAGAAAAAAAAAATCAAGTAAGTGGTCTTTGCAAGGAGGGATCAATTACGCGCATGGAAATGACTAGAGGAGGTCAAAACAAGGGAGCCCGGAATGAAAATGATCAAAGACAACCGGAAGCAATGATGGCAACGAGTTCATCAACGAGGAATGAAGACAGTTCAACCATAAAAGCACCATCTCCAGATGAATCTCAGCCAGTGGAAATGCCTCAATCTTTGGGAACTCCTCCGCTAACAGTGGACATGATTGTTAATGGCTATGGAGAGTATGTTCAAAGGATTGAAAATAACCAAACAAATCGGCAACAACAATTTGGTGAACACCTCATGGAACGGTTCGACAAGCGACACCACTACCTGGATGACGTGATGCAAAGAGGGTTAAAAGACTTGGAGAAAGCCATTAGTGAATTGGCTCCTCTCAAGCTCAATCAAGAAGCCGATATGAATGGAATGGATGGTGTACATTATAATGCCAAACATGATGGAAAGCCTTCTATGCCAGAAGAGAACAAAGTAAGACAAATGATGCTGCCACATTCTTCTTACATGGACAAGGGCAAGAGACCTATGGGTGATGCTTCTTATGAGAGATCAAATGCCAGTATTCCAAGAACTTCATCCTTTATGCAAGATGCAAGAAGAGGGTATGAACAGAAGGGATTTAAAGATGCAGGTGATTGGCAATTGGAAGATGAGCAAATGCATAGACACTTGGGTGAAGGAAGAGGATTTGATGATCCAAGAGCACGGCAGAGGGGTTCAAGAATGCATGGTGATTTTGACAATGCTGTGAAGGACAAAATCATATTTAATAAGTTCAAAGGAGAATCAAATTCTATCGAAGACTTTGAAGAGTGGGCAAACAAGATGGATCTCTACTTCGAAATCAGCCCAAGGAGCGAGATTGCCAAAGTCTACTTCGCCTCACTTCATCTTGAAGGTTTTGCTCACACTTGGTGGAGGAGGAAGCAATCTCATGGTTATGTCATCACTACTTGGGAAGAATTCAAGAATGACATGGCAGAAGAGTTTACTTCTGGCATGCAAAGGGACAATCACATTGTGGAATGGGACAAGCTAGAGCAAATCACTACCGTGAAGGAATATTCTCACAAGTTTCTAAAGCTTCTATTATACTTGGACAACTTTGATGAGCATTATCTTGTTGTCAAGTATATAAGGGGCTTGAAAGCTCCTATTGGTGGTGATGTCAAGTCTCATGAACCCGCCACTTTGAAGAAGGCAATGATGCTTGTTGTTTGCAGAAATTTATGAAGAGAAGTACTTGACAAAGTGGGCTAGCAAAGGGAATATCAAAGGGGAAGTGATCACAAGGACTGACATGGGTTCTCATGCAAACACAAGACCTAATCTTCCAAGCTTTCCTACCGTGTATGGTAGAGGGTCTAATAGACTTCCATTTAAACCACCATTTATGTCCAACAAAGCTACATACAATGAGTCCAAGCCAGCAAATGGGGGTTCAAAAAGCAAGGTTATCAAGGAGGACCGTTTGCATGAAATGAGGCTCAAAGGTCTATGTTTCAAATGTGGAGAAAAATGGAACAAGGATCACTTCAAAGTATGCAAATCCAAGGATATTTCCATAAGCTACATTATCACTGAGGACAATGCTAATCATGAGGAGGAGGAATTCCTTGAATGCAATGATGCCTTAGGATGGCGAGATCCTCATGAGGGTGGAGGTTCTCATGATGATGGTTTTGATGAAGAAAATCCCGAGTTTCCTTTTGATCCGGGTGGGAAACTAAAGTTTGCTCATGACAAAATGGATGATGGGATGCCTCTATGCGTGTGGAATGAAAACAATAGTGCACATACTACCTTGTGTACAATCTCTCATGATGCTTATGCGGGAAGTAAGGGTGCCAACACATTGAGATTGAAGATCAAGGTGAATGGGAGAACAGCATATGCACTCATTGATATACTGGAAGCACGCATAGTTTTGTCAATAAAAGGTCTTTGAACACTCTCAAAATGCAACCAACTTCTTTACCAAACAAGCACATGGTGCAAGTGGCCAATGGTGATTCAATGGGTTGCAATATGAAGTGTCAAAGTACAGAATTGGAGTTGTCCAAGAACTACTCTTGCAAAGTTGATCTTTTGGTGATTGAGTTGGGACCAATTGACATAGTACTTGGATGTGATTGGCTGTCCACTTTGAACTCTTTTACCATGAAATTACAAAAAAGTTTCATGAGTTTTGTGCATCATGGAGGGGTTATTACATTGAATGGAATGCAAGGGTCCAAGCTCTTCATGATCAATGCTACTCAAATGAAGAAAGAGTTCAAGAAAGAGGGCTATGTTTATGTACTACAGCTTTGCAAAGAGGAAGATAATAGCAAAAAGGATTGCATCGAAAATGTGGACAAGGTTAAGCTACTCAAGGATTATGAAGATGTGTTTACCATGCCAAAATCAATGCCGCCAAAGAGGAGTGTTGATCATGCTATTGATTTGGAACCAAATGCCAAACCAATCAACAAGCCTCCCTATCGTTTGTCAAAGGTTGAAAAGGAAGAGGTGGCAAAGCAAGTCAAAGAACTCATTGACATGGGATGGGTTGAACCAAGTCAATCTCCTTAAATTCTATACCAACCAGTCAATCCCAAGAACTTTGACTTCTTTCACTGTCTTTGGTTCATGCCAATCTATGACTGCTTGGACTTTCGCGAAATCTGGAGAAATTCCATCTTTTGATACCAGAAAGCCCAAGTATTCAATATGGTTGGCAGAGAAAGTACATTTGCTCTTTTTTGCAAAGAGTTGGTGCTTCCTTAGAATCTCAAGGACTTTTTGGACATGAGTCTCATGGTCAGCTGCATTCTTTGAGTAAATCAGAATGTCATCAAAGAAAACTAGAACAAAATCATCCAAGTATTCTCTGAGGATATCCTGCATTAGGCGATTAAATGTAGCTGGGGCATTAGTTAATCTGAACAACATGACAGTAAATTCATAATGCCCATAGCGAGTATTGATGGCTGTTTTTGGTATATCTTGATCATTGATCCTGATCTGGTAATACCCGGATTTGAGATCTATCTTTGTGAGGATCTGGGCTCCATTTAGCTTGTCCAGAAGCTCATCAATTCTTGGGATAGGATACTTATTCTTAACTGTCAGCTGATTTAGACCTCTGTAGTCCACACAGAATCTAAGCGTTCCATCTTTCTTTTTCTGAAAGAGAACTGGCGCACCCCAAGGTGAAACACTAGGTCTTACAAACCCTTGTTCTAACAGCTGTCTAAGCTGTTCCTTGAGTTTGATGGCTTTAGGAACTGGCATTTTGTACGTGCGTAGGGCTACTGGCTGATCTCCGGGGGGGTTAATTCTATCACATGATCTATTTCCCAAATTGGAGGCATCTCTGTTAATTCTACTGGAAATAAATCATCAAATTCATTTAACCATTCTGGTTCTTTAGCCTTAAGCTTTGAGTCTACTGGGTTCATTTTGATAACATAAATTTGCTGCTCCTTTCTAAGTCCTTTCAGCAACCTAGAAGCTTTTACTAATTGAAGGTCTGGGGATCCGAAAACTCCAGTTCCTTGAACTTTGTTCCCGTGAAGGTCATGGAAGGAAATGGTTCCATTGTGACAGTCTATGTCAGCTTGATTTTTGTGGAGCCAATCCATTCCAAGGATCCCGTCAAAAACTCCCAGAGGTAATACTTTGAACTGACAGTCGGTTACATTACCATCTAGATTGAACTAGATAAGATCTGTCTCATGGTGAGTGAAAAGAGTCTTCCCACTGGCCAATTTAACTTGCATAGGTTTCCCTGATTTCTATTCTAAGACTAGCTTACGCAAGCATCCCAGGGGAAATGAATGAATGAGAACTGCCTGAATCAATGAAAAGCTTATAAGGCTTACCCTAATATTTTGCTGGAGTATGGATGACTGAGAACTGATGGGGTTAGGTCTTTGGTTTTCAATTGCAGCAAAGATGTGCCCTCTTTCCTCTTCTACTACGTCTGAAATTGTGACTGCTCTGGCTGCTGCTGCAGTCTAAGGTGGAACTCTTTCTCTTTGGTTGCCCTAGTTCTAGGAAGGAGTTTTGAAGCTACTCTGGACAAAGGCAGATGGCTGAGTTGGAGTTCTTCTGGGGTTACCGTGGCTTGGCCGAGACGGACCTTGATTGGACTGGTATGAAGGGGTTGGTCTTTGAATTCGGGGTCCTTGACTTCCTTGTCCCCTTGACATGGAAGGAGTTGGGCAGTCTTTCAGTTTGGTTTTCACTTCTGAGTTCATCCTTCTGATTTCTTGAAAGAGGGGGGGCTCCTGAGAAAGTATTGTGGGGGAAGGGTCTTCCTTCACTTCGGAATCTTCTTGCATCCTGATTCTGATTCAGGCCTTGCTGCCTCTTCGGGGGTGGAAAGTTTGAAGTACTTCCCTGGGCTTGGAATCTTTTAAAGTTAGAGGGTGCAGGCTTTGGCGGGACCTTTACTACAAAGGCTTTGGCAAAATCCTTTGCCATTCTTACTGCTTCAGCCATGGACACTGGCTTGGCATTTTTGACTAGTGTGCCCAAGGGTTCATTCATTCCCCGAATGAACCTGGCCATGAGTTGTTCTTCATTTAGAGGTGGTGAATATTTGAGTAGAAGAGCAAAGGCCTGGTGATATTCCTCGATGGTTTTGCTCTCCTGCTTTAGCTCTAAGAATTCATTCATTTTGATTTCCAAAAATCCAGGGGGACAAAATCTCTTTCTTAGATAGGTTTTTAGGTCGTTCTAGGACTGAGTAGTTCTATCCAGACGGTTGGTGTCACAGTGGTTCCTTCATGCTACCCTGGCTGTTTCCACTATTTTCAGCCACGCAAGAGCCATTTTGCTCTGCTCATTATAGCCTGTGACGTCAAAATATTCTTCCATGGCTTCCACCCATTTCTCCACAGCCTCGCCTAGGGTTCTCCTTTGAAGGGTCCTGGCTGAGTCCTATGAAGAGCCTTGCCGAACATCAGGGTCAAGCTTGTCATCTTCAGAGAGAGGGTCTGGCTGACGGCCACGGTTTTCTCGTCTCATGATTGTGCCAAAAATTTATATATTATTGAATTTTTATTTTGATATCATTCACGAGATCCTTAGACTTAAGTAGTTCGGAAAACAATTTCTTAAACAAGACAATGATCTTATTGGAGATCTATGACATATGTCCGATAACAGATTTTTCTTTATTAGATCATCCATAAACAATTACTTATACAACAGGGAATTTTTCTCCGAAAGACATTTATATAAAAATTACAATATGTACATAGAGCAGCTCGGCTCCAAAATTCAAAATCTCCTCGGGAGTCGCATAAGACGATAATACTGGGCCATAGCCATGCCCTGATACAAACGTTCACTTACTGACAAGGGAGCTATTATTTTCTCCTTGGGAATAAAACAACTAAGGAGTCTGTAGACTTGGCATGAAAGTCTGAAATTTTGAGGCATCGAATGATATAGAATGATGCCACGCACCATTTTCAGTTTTAACAGAATCATAGCCAATGAGAGATTCTGCCACAGCATTGTACGCTGGTCATACTGCCCTGCAAACCACTTATGCTGTAGTTTCTCCACTGGGTGAGGAAAATATAAATCCTTAAAATGGCGTGCGAGTCTAGCTCGGCTTGTTCGAGTTGAAGCGGAAGAAATGAGATGCTCGAAGAAGGCGAACACAGTCATATCTTGAGACTGGGTGAGGTCGGGAATACCAGATAAATAGGGAACTTCCATCTATAAAAATAATTTCTTTGATTAAAAATTCTTCATTAAAGAAGCTTACGGAATGAAAATACATTGTGAAAAATGTTTTTTTCTGAGTTTTAATTATCAATTTTTGATAAGAATTTGTTTATCCTTATTAGCTTTCAACTTCGCTCTGATACCAACTGTGAGATCCCTCTGTCCCCTCCACGCGGACTCTCGGTAGCTGACAGCAGCGAAAGCAGCCCCCTCATGCGCGGGGCAGGGTTTCTCACTCGGGGCCTTGCCCACGAATGTCCTGGCACGAGACTAGGCTGGTGGTCACTCCGAAAACCAAAACCGAGAAAAATTCCCATGCCCGGAAAGCGGGGACAATTCCACCATTTTGAATTTTCTTAATGAATTTTTCTAATGAGATCAATTCTAAAGTATCCTTCACCTTAATAAACCAGATAGAAGGAAACTATCACTGATATAATTTGATCATCTGAGTAAATTCAACGTTTTTTCCCTAATCAAGATTAGGGCACAGCCGTTGATCCACTCAATTGAGAAATTTATCAGGGAATTAACTAGCTACTCAAATCCTAGCGTAATCCTAAGATTTTTTAGTTTGATTATTAAAACTCCACTGATTCCAGCCTAACCCCATAAGTTAGCCACTACCCTACCACTTGAATTGGTGGAACCAAACAAGTACTCACCCACCCATAATTGAAATGCCTTTCTTAACTTTAGCTTTAGAAAACAGATACGCACATACTCCTCTTTAAAACTTTAATATAAAAATAATCCATTGACAAAATAGATATGATCATAGATTTCATAATTCAAAATTTTCATTTAATCCCTTGTTTCACAAAAAATAGTACCACTCTGGACTCTCCGTTGGGACCAGCTGGTCAGCAACAAGATCCAGTAACAGATTACAATAATCACTTCGTCAACATACATATATATATCTTCCTCGACATATGTATGGGTGTCCTAAGCACCGCGAGCTTGTGCATCACCTGGTCAGAACCCTCCAGGATCCTCCTTAGGTGTCCTGGTACTTCACTCAGGGACCGCTTCGTCGGCCCTCGTCCATCGTACCGGAAGCACACCATTTTTCACCATACCCAGGCTGGTCAAGACTTGGGCAGGTTTTTGCCGCGTGAGCTGTCCCTCGAACACTCCCCACCAGCAGCTATTGTTGCAACCGAACTTCCCTTAGATAAACATATATGCCAAATGCTCCCTCCGCTGGCATTCTGGCATAGACAGTCCTTTAAGAAAATAGGGTTTCTATGCAAGTTTTCAGTTTTGATTTTGTTTGAAAACCATGAATAATCTTAAATCTGTATCTCAATACTTCTAGATCCAGGTTTGAATTCCAAACAGAATTCCTCGAATTCTGTCAACTTGATCCTCAGATCAAAATCAAAAGTCTTAACTTAGTTTCAGATTCGGTAGGGAATTTGAGTACATTTTTCCCGAACTGGTCATTGATATGAAGGAATTAGGTCTTGGTCTCAATAGTCTGAATCAGATTTTGGGTCTGGAAAGGTTCTTTCTAAACTATCTTTCTCGAAAGGTACTATTTCAAATTCTCTTTTTCTAAATTTCGTTCGACGAATATTTACTTACAAATTTCTAAAACATGAATTTCTTATGAAGAATAAAATAACCATTTATCTCGATCTCCGACTTTGATAGTTTAATTGAATTTTCTCATTAACACCTTAGTGAATATGAAACGGTAGCATTTCTTCTCATAGATTGTCTACTTATTCATTTTTCTAATTTTTACGAAAATTAATAGAGGATTAAGGAGAACCCTTATTTAATTCTTATAAAGATTCTATATGCATCTAATTATGCATAAAATCCAATTCTGATGAAAGTCACACTTTTATCATCATAAAAATCATTTATGTTGAAAATCACTCTTTTATCATGAAAGAATTTCTTTTATGCATATGCTTATGCATATAAAATCACTCTTTTAATATAAAAGAATATCTTTTGTGTATATGTTTATGCATAAAAATCATTTATGATGAAAATCACACTTTATAAAAGAATATCTTTTATGCATATGTTTATGCATAAAAATCATTTATGATGAAAATCACACTTTTAATATAAAAAAAATATCTTTTATGCATATGTTTATGCATAAAAATCATTTATGATGAAAATCACACTTTTAATATTAAGAAAATATCTTTTATGCATATGTTTATGCATAAAAATTATTTATGATGAAAATCACACTTTTAATATAAGAAAATATCTTTTATGCATATGTTTATGCATCAAAATCATTTATGATGAAAATCACACTTTTAATATAAAAAATATCTTTTATGCATATGTTTATGCATAAAGATCATTTATGATGAAAATCACACTTTTAATATAAAAAAATATCTTTTATGCATATGTTTATGCATAAAGATCATTTATGATGAAAATCACACTTTTAATATAAAAAAAATATCTTTTATGCATATGTTTATGCATAAAAATCATTTATGATAAAAGTAACACATTTATAATAAAAAAATATTCTTTTATGCATAGAAATCAATAATGATAAAAGTAACACTTTTATAATAAAAAAATTCTTTTATGCATAGAAATCAATAATGATAAAAATAACACTTTTATAATAAAAAAATGTTCTTTTATGCATAGAAATCAATAATGATAAAAGTAACATTTTTATAGTAAAAAAAATATTCTTTTATGCATACTTTTATGCATTGAATTCAATAATGATAAAACTAACACTTTTATAATAAAAAAATATTCTTTTATGATTACTTTTATGCATAGAAATCAATAATGATAAAAGTAACACTTTTATAATAAAAAAATATTCTTTTATGCATACTTTTATGCTAGAAATCAATAATGATAAAAGTAACACTTTTATAATTAAAAAAATATTCTTTTATGCATAAAAATCAATATGATGAAAGTAACTCTTTTGTAATAAAAAATTATACTTCTATGCATTATTTATTGCATAAAAATCCATAATGAAGAAAGTAAGACTTTCATAATAAAAAATTATCAATAAGTATCTTTCATAGAATTTAATTATGTTGAAAATCATTCTTTTATAAAAATTAATCAATATGCATCTTTCTATGCATGAATGAAAATGACACTTTTAGAATACTCTAATGATGGGGATTACTCTTTTTGATTAATAAAAGATAAAATTTATTTAACAAATTTTCAAAAAATTTTGCCATAACCTCCTTTGTATGGCTGACCATTTTTCAAATTTTAACTCACTAAAATTAATTAGAAGTTCACTAAGAGTATTTAAATCATTCTAGTGTAAACATTTTCTACTTATTTAAGAGAACATTATGAAAAATTTAATTTTATCCAATAATCAATCATCTAGGATAAAGAATGGTTGGATTTACTAAAGAAGAGAGGGGAATGCCTTTTTTCAATGAGGCATAACATCATTTCATTTTAGAGAAGACAAAAATCATAAAAAACCATAAAAGAAATAGAACAGAGAAGAATCTCCAACTTACATAGATAAT
The DNA here is from genome assembly GCF_041138505.1 of Cibotium barometz. NCBI lineage: Eukaryota > Viridiplantae > Streptophyta > Polypodiopsida > Cyatheales > Cibotiaceae > Cibotium > Cibotium barometz. The sequence goes on along the minus strand of NC_141104.1, from coordinate 34,763,135 downwards.
TTGAGAGCTTTCCTTTGGCTTGATGGTTTGAGGGTTCTACTCTTGTTTGAAACAAGAGTGGCCACCAATCTTTTAGAAGAGGGAAGGTCAAAAACTAATGAATTATGAGTAAAATTCACAGTTTTTGGCACCTGGGAGAGGTAGGGTAAAAATGGAAAAAACTATTGAGTTTCAACAAAGGTAAAGGCTTCTATTTATAGGAAAAAGTGAGCTTCTAACCAAGCCAACTGATTCTAGAATTTTCCAGATCAGTTTGGTCAATTTTTGACCATTTTTGGGTCAGTTTAGTCCACTTTTTGGATCTAGTTGAAACAGGAGAGAGGAGAGATAAAAATATCTCATTATTTGGGAGTTTAAAACTCATTCAAGCATGTGAAATAGGCGCCTCCTTCATGAGGGGAATTCCCCCATACTGAGGTGTCAAAAATGCATCATTTCACCTAAATATCTCTCTTTTTTAACTATAAACCTTGTCCTTAGTCAACTCTTCATCTTATGTGAGTATTTACGCATTTTTGGAAGATTTTTCTTTTATTCTTCTATTTATCTCCTCCCTACATTTGGATGAATCTTATTGGTCCATAGGAACCTTAATTTAAAATTTTGAAAAAATCTTGACCCCCAGGGAATAATGCCTCTTGAACAGATTATACTTAATTTCTAATGCACCTTCTGAAAATCTTTTTGAACTTCTGTTTCAGGGGAACTTATTTTAGTAAGATGAGATATTTTTCTATATAAAAATATTTAAAAACTGAATTACCACTCTCTAGAAGATTTTCTCTCTCTAGGCCAAAACTGGTAGAAACAAGATCTTTTATATTTCTAAAAAGGGATTTGATTACAGGGGAAGATGTTGGACATCTTGAGAGGCTGGGGAGGAATCTTACATTCTCTCCCACTTGAAAAATGCGAGATGCCCTCATCTCGTAAACTGGGGATAATCCCGCAAACAGATGGGCTTCATTCTCCCAGGTGGCATCTTCAAAAGGATAGAACTTTCATTTTACCAATAATTCTCTGCGAATTCTATTCCTGAGAATCTTTTCTCAAACATCAAGAATTTCTTCAGGTTGGAGTTCCATCTGTCCTTGGGTTGTTGAAGAGGTTAGGATTTCATCATCAAGCACATGATTTGGGCTTGGCACATATTTCTTTAGAAGGCTTACATGAAATACATTATGAACTTTGAGATGAGGAGGCAGAAGAAGCTCGTAGGCTAAGTCACCTACTTTCTTTGTAATCAGATATGGTCCACAAGATCTGGGGGATAACTTCTTGTACTTCCCAAGAGATAAAGAACTTCTTTTGGGCCGTACTCGAATGAAGACCATATCTGCTTCATTGAATTCTCTGTCTGTCCTCTTCTTATCTGCATATTACTATTGTCTATCTTGGGTAGCTTTTATATCTTTACGAATTGCCTGCATCTGCTGCTCCATGTCGTCAAGCATCTGTCTGGACATCTCGACCCTAATCAATGGGTCGGACCAAGTTAATGGAGTTAAGCAATCTTGTCCATACAGAGCTTTAAAAGGGCTCATCCCGATACTTCAGTAATAAGAAGCATTATAGGCGAACTCGACTAGGTGCAGATAGCTTAGCCACTTCTTGGGTTCCCTGCCCACAGCATGACCGAAGTATATCTTCGATTAATTGGTTTACCCTTTCAATTTGACCATCGGTCTTAGGGTGATGAGCTGTGCTGAGATCCAAGAAAGTTCCCACTGCTTCGAAAAAAGTAGTCCAGAACCTTGAAGTAAACTTGGGATCTCGATCACTTACTATTCTCCTGGGTAGGCCGCCATGCAATCTGAAGATTTCTTTGAGGAGCACTCTGGCCACAACATCCATTGCAGTGTAGGTTTCTTTTGCTGGGATCAGATGGGCAACTTTGATTAGTCTGTCAACTACCACGAAAATGGAGTTGTAACCTGATTGCACTGAAGGTAATCCAGTAATAAAGTCCATACTGATACATTCCCACTTCATCTGGGGGATGTGGATGTAACTTCCCAGGTATTTTTACTCTTTCAGCTTTGACTTTCTGGCATGTCAAACATTGACGTACATGATTCAGTACATCCTTTTTCAGACCAGGCCAAAAGAAGCTTTTCCTTACAGACATGTAGGTTTTGATGAAACCTAGATGTCCTGCTATAAGGCTGTCATGGGCTTCATTCAGAATTTGATCCTTGGTTCCCTCATCATTGGGAATGCATAGCCTGCGGTTATAATACATAATGCCATCATCCAGGCTGTACCCTTGAACTCTATTCAACTCTTATGGAGTTTTGCTTTCCTGCATAAGTAGGGTAGCAATAGGGCCAAAGAATCTATCCTGCATGATCTTCTCTTCCTTCTGAGTAAAGATCCACTTTAAGCTCTGATGATCAATCATCAAAGTGAATCTTTTTCCTAGTAGGTAATATCTCCACAACTTTAAGGCATAGACTACTAAAAGTAATTCCAGGTCATGACAACATAATTCCTCTTATGCGTTTGGAGCTTTCAGGATTCATAGGCCACTGCATGACCTTCCTGCATGAGTGCACCTCCCAGGGCAAAACCACTTGCATCCGTTTTACTACCTCAAAGGGTAGAGAGAAATCTGGCATCTTCAGAACGGGACTGGTTACCAAGGCGGTCTTCAGCTTATCAAAAGCACTCTGGCAGACCATTGAAACGGGATATTCTTCTTGAGAAGATGAGTCAGGGGGGAAGCTATAAGAGCAAACTTTGGTATAAAAATTCTATACCAACCAGTCAATCCCAAGAATCCTTTGACTTCTTTCAGTGTCTTTGGTTCAGGCCAATCTATGACTGCTTGGACTTTCACGGAATCTGCAGAAATTCCATCTTTTGATACTAGAAAGCCCAAGTATTCAACATGGTCGGTAGAGAAAGTACATTTGCTCTTTTTTGCAAAGAGTTGGTGCTTCCTTAGAATCTCAAGGACTTTTTGGACATGAGTCTCATGGTTGGCTGCATTCTTTGAGTAAATCAGAATGTCATCAAAGAAAACTAGAACAAAATCATCGTAGTGTTCTCTGAGGATATCCTGCATTAGGCGATTAAATGTAGCTGGGGCATTAGTTAATCCGAACGGCATGACAGTAAATTCATAATGCCCATAGCGATTATTGATGGCTATGTTTGGTATATCTTGATCATTGATCCTGATCTGGTAATACCCAAATTTGAGATCTATCTTTGTGAAGATTTGGGGTCCATTTAGCCTGTCCTCCAAAAGCTCATCAATTCTTGCGCGATAGGATACTTATTCTTAACTGTCAGCCAGCTGATTTAGACCTCTGTAGTCCACATAGAGTCTAAGCGTTCCATCTTTCTTTTTCTGAAAGAGAACTGGTGCACCCCAAGGTGAAACACTGGGTCTTACAAACCCTTGTTCTAACAGCTGTCTAAGCTGTTCCTTGAGTTTGATGGCTTCAGGAACTGGCATTTTGTACGTGCATGAGCTCCGGGGGTTAATTCTATCACATGATCTACTTCTCGAATTGGAGGCATGTTATATGTACATTATGTGTGCTATGTTATATACACATTATGTGTGCATATACTAGGAGGCTAACCCACATTAGGCTTGTGAGCATGGGAGCATGGGAACAAGCTCTAGTGGAGCATGGGTTAGGACTAACCTTAAGGGTTAAGGTTAGGGTCAGGCACACATGAGAAATGGAAAGTCAAGAGTCACTTGAGGGCCTCCTATATAATAGGGTCAGGCATCCAAGGGTCACACATGAGAAATGGAAAGTCAAGAGTCACTTGAGGGCCCTCCTATATAATAGGGGCATGGGGCACACTCATCAAGGGGGCTTGGGGGGGCTTGGAGACTTGAGGGCTTATGCTATAGTCTCTTGTGTAGAGGTCCATATCTACTCATCTACCATTTCACACTTTAGCTACATGCTATTGGATTGGAGTTATACCTCTTGATGGTATGGGACATCAAGGTAGAGGTATGATGTATTTCATTTATGATTCATGTGTGCATCCCTTGGGCTCAGGGGTGGGCTCAGGGGTGGTTGGGTGGTTGAGTTTATGCTTGATTTATGTATGTTTATGCATAACAATTATCTAGAGAGATCTTAGGGTTTTAACAAGGCATCTCTGTTAATTCTGCTGGGAATAAATCATCAAATTCATTTAACCATTCTGGTTCTTTAGCCTTAAGCTTTGAGTCTATTGGGTTCATTTTGACAACAAAAATTTGCTGCTTCTTTCTAAGTCCTTTCAGCAACCTAGAAGCTTTTACTAATTGAAGGTCTGGGGATCCGGAAACTCCAGTTCCTTGAACTTTGTTCCCGTGAAGGTCATGGAAGGAAATGGTTCCATTGTGACAGTGTATGTCAGCTTGATTTTTGTGGAGCCAATCCATTCCAAGGATCCCGTCAAAAACTCCTAGACGTAATACTTTGAACTGACAGTCGATTACATTACCATCTAGATTGAACTGGATAAGATCTGTCTCATGGTGAGTGAAAAGAGTCTTCCCACCTCCTTCCCACTAGCCAATTCAACTTGCATAGGTTTCCTTGATTTCTGTTCTAAGACTAGCTTACGCAAGCATCCAGGGGAAATGAATGAATGAGAACTGCCTGAATCAATCAAAAGCTTAAAAGGCTTACCCTGATATTCTGCTAGAGTATGGATGACTGAGAACTGACGGGGTTAGGTCCTTGGTTTTCAATTGCAGCAAATATGTGCCCTCTTTCCTCTTCTACTACGTCTGAAATTGTGACTGCTCTGGCTGCTGCAGTCTGAGGTGGAACTCTTTCTCTTTGGTTGCCCCAATTCTAGGGGAAGGAGTTTTGAGGTGACTCTAAACAGAGGCAGATGGCTGAGCTGGAGTTCTTCTGGGGTTACCCTGGCTTGGGCGAGACGGACCTTGATTGGACTGGTATGAAGGGGTTGGTCTTTGAATTCGGGGTCCTTGACTTCCCTGTCCCCTTGACATGGCAGGAGTCGGGCAGTCTTTCAGTTGGTGACCAAAACCTTGGCATCCAAACATCGGTTTTCACTTCTGAGTTCATCCTTCTGATTTGTTGAAAGAGGGGGGCTCCTGAGAAAGTATTCTGAGGGAAGGGTCTTCCTTCACTTCGGAATCTTCCTGCATCCTGATTCTGATTCGGGCCTTGCTGCCTCTTCGGGGGTGGAAAGTTTGAAGTACTTCCCTGGGCTTGGAATCTTTTAAAGTTAGAGGGGGTGTAGGCTTTGGCGGGACCTTTACTACAAAGGCTTTGGCAAAATCCTTTGCCATTCTTACTACTTCAGCTATGGACATTGGCTTGGCATTTTTGACCAGTGTGTCCAAGGGTTCATTCATTCCCCGAATGAACCTGGCCATGAGTTGTTCTTCATCTAGAGGTGGTGAATATTTGAATAGAAAACAAAATCTCTTTCTTAGATAGGTTTTTAGGTCGTTCCAGGACTGAGTATTTCTATCCAGACGGTTGGTGTCACAGTGGTTTCTCCATGCTACCCTACTGTTTCCACTATTTTTAGCCGCGCAAGAGCCATTTTGCTCCTCTCATTGTAGCTTGTGACGTCAAAATATTCTTCCAAGGCTTCCACCCATTTCTCCATAGCCTCGCCTAGGTTCTCCCCTTCTCCTTTGAAGGATCCTGGCTGAGTCCTATGAAGAGCCTTGCGACCATTAGGGTCAAGCTCGTCATCTTCAGAGAGAGGGTCTGGCTGACGGCCACGGTTTCCTCGTCTCATGATTCTGCCAAAAATTTATATATTATTGAATTTTTATTTTGATATCATTCACGAGATCCTAAGACTTAAGAAGTTCAAAAAATAATTTCTTAAACAAGACAATGATCTTATTGGAGATCTATGACATATGTTCGATAATAGATTTTTCTTTATCAGATCGTCCATAAACAATCACTTATACAACAGGGAATTTTTCTCCGGAAAACATTTCTTTATTTATATAAAAGTTGCAATATGTACATAGAGCAGCTCGGCTCCAAAATTCAAAATCTTCTCAGGAGTCGCATAAGACTACGATACTGGCTGTGGGCCATAGCCATGCCCTGATACAGACGTTCACTTACTGACAAGGGAGCTATTATTTTCTCCTTAGGAATAAAACAACTAAGGAGTCTGTAGACTTGGCATGAAAGTTTGAAATTTCGAGGCGTCGAATGATATAGAATGACGCCACACACCATTTTCAGTTTTAAAAGAATCATAGCCAATGAGAGGTTCTGCCACCACAGCATTGCACGGTGGTCGCAAGAGGCATGGACATACTGCCCTGCAAACCACTTATGCTGTAGTTTCTCCACTAGGTTAGGAAAATATAAATCCTCGAAATGGCGTGCGAGTCTAGCTCGGCTTGTTCGAGTTGAAGCGGAAGAAATGAGATGCTCGAAGAAGGCGAACGCAGTCATATCTTGAGACTGGGTGAGGTCGGGAATACCAGATAAATAGGAAACTTCCATCTATAAAAACAATTTCTTTGATTAAAAATTCTTCATTAAAGAAGCTTACGGAATGAAAATACATTGTGAAAAATGTTTTTTTCTGAGTTTTTATTATCAATTTTTGATAAGAACTTGTTTATCCTTATTAGCTTTCAACTTCGCTCTGATACCAACTATGAGATCCCTCTGCCCCCTCCACGCACCGGCGGACTCCCGGTAGTAACTGACAGAGCGGAAGCAGTCCCCTCATACACGGGGCAGGGTTTCTCACTCAGGGCCTCGCCCACGAATGTCCGGGCACGAGACTAGGCTGGTGGTCACTCCGAAAATCGAAACTGGGAAAATTTCCCATGCCCGAAAAGCGGGGACGATTTTACCATTTTTAATTTTCTTAACGAATTTTTCTAACGAGATCAATTCTAAAGTATCCTTCATCTGAATAAATGAGATAGAAGGAAACTATCACTGATATAATTTGATCATCTGAGTAAATTCAGTGCTTTTTTTCTAATCAAGATCAGGGCACAGCCGTTGATCCACTCAATTGAGAAATTTATCAGGGAATTAACTAGCTACTCGAATCCTAGCGTAATCCTAATATCTTTCAGTTTGATTATTAAAACTCCACTGATTCCAACCTAATCCCATTCGGCCCATGGGTCAGCCACCACCCTACCCACTGGAATTGGTGGAACCAAACAAGTACTCACCCACCCATAATTGAAATGCCTTTCTTAACTTTAGCTTTAGAAAACAGATACGCACACACTCCTCTTTAAAACTTTAATATAAAAATAATCCATTGACAAAACAGATATGATCACAGATTTCATAATTCAAAATTTCCATTCAATCCCTGTTTCACAAAAAACAGTACCACTCGGGACTCTCCGTCGGGACTAGCTGGTCAGCCAACGAGATCCAGTAAACAGATTACAATAATTACTTCGTTAACATACATATATATATCTTCCTCGATATACGTATGGGTGTCCTAAGCATCGCGAGCCCGTGCATCGCCTGGTCAAAACCCTCCAGGATCCTCCTTAGGTGTTTTCACTTAGGGACCGCTTCGTCGGCCCTCGCCCATCGTACCGGAAGCACACCATTTTTCACCATACCCAGGCAAGTCAAGACCTGGGCAGGTTTTTGCCGCGTGAGCTGTCCCTCGAACACTTCCCGCCAGCTGTTGTAACAAAACTTCCCTTAGATAAACATATATGCCAAATGCTCCCTCCAACATTCTGGCGTAAGACAGTCCTTTAAGAAAACAAGGTTTCTATGCAAGTTTTCAGTTTTGACTTTGTTTGAAAACAAGGTTTCTATGCAAGTTTTCAGTTTTGATTTTGTTTGAAAACCATGAATAATCATAAATCCGTATCTCAATACTTCTAGATCCACGTCTGAATTCCAAACAAAATTCCTCGAATTCTGTTAACTTAATCCTCAGGTCAAAATCAAAAGTCTAAACTTAGTTTCAGATTCGGTGGGGGATTTGAGTACATTTTTCTCGAACTGGGTACATCGTCATTGATTGAAATTGATGAAGGAATTAGGTCTTGGTCAATAGTCTGAATCAGAGTTTGGGTCTGGAAAGGTTCTTCCTAAACTATCTTTCTCGAAAGGTACTATTTCAAATTCTCTTTTTCTAAATTTTGTTTGACGAATATTTGCTTACAAATTTCTAAAACATGAATTTCTTATGAAGAATAAAATAACCATTTATCTCGATCTTCGACTTCGATAGTTTAATTGAATTTTCTCATTACCATCTTAGTGAATATGAAACGGTAGCATTTCTTCTCACAGATTATCTACTTATTCATTTTTCTAATTTTTAGGAAAATTAACAGAGGATTAAGGAGAACCCTTATTTAATTATAAATATTCTATATGCATCTAATTATGCATAAAATCCAATTCTAATGAAAGTCACACTTTTATCATCATAAAAATCATTTATGTTGAAAATCACTCTTTTATCATGAAAGAATTTCTTTTATGCATATGTTTATGCATATAAATCATTTATGATGAAAATCACTCTTTTAATATAAAAGAATTTCTTTTATGCATATGTTTATGCATAAAAATCATTTATGATGAAAATCACACTTCTAATATAAAAAAATATCTTTTATGCATATGTTTATGCATAAAAATAATTTATGATGAAAATCACACTTTTAATATAAAAAAAATCTTTTATGCATAAAAATCATTTATAATGAAAATCACACTTTTAATATAGAAAAAATAGCTTTTATGCATATGTTTATGTATAAAAAACATTTATGATGAAAATCACACTTTTAATATAAAACAAATATCTTTTATGCATATGTTTATGTATAAAAAACATTTATGATGAAAATCACACTTTTAATATAAAACAAATATCTTTTATGCATATGTTTATGCATAAAAATCATTTATGATAAAAATCACACTTTTAATATAAAAATATATCTTTTATGCATACGTTTATGCATTAAAATCATTTATGATGAAAATCACACTTTTAATATAAAAAAAATATCTTTTATGCATAAAAATCATTTATGATGAAAATCACACTTTTAATATAAAAAAATATCTGTTATGCATATGTTTATGCATAAAAATCATTTATGATGAAAATCACACTTTTAATATAAAAAAATATCTTTTATGCATATGTTTATGCATAAAAATCATTTATGATGAAAATCACACTTTTAATATAAAAAAAATATCTTTTATGCATATGTTTATGCATAAAAATCATTTATGATAAAAGTAACACTTTTATAATAAAAAAATATTCTTTTATGCATACTTTTATGCATAGAAATCAGTAATGATAAAAGTAACACTTTTATAATAAAAAATATTCTTTTATTCATACTTTATGCATAGAATTCAATAATGATAAAAGTAACACTTTTATAATAAAAAAATATTCTTTTATGCATACTTTTATGCATAGAAATCAATAATGATAAAAGTAACACTTTTATAAAAAAAATATTCTTTTATGCATAGAAATCAAACATGATAAAAGTAATATTTTTAAAGTAAAAAGAATATTATTTTATACATAGAATTCAATAATGATAAAAGTAAGACTTTTATAATAAAAAAATATTCTTTTATGCATACTTTTATGCATAGAAATCAATAATGATAAAAGTAACACTTTTATAATAAAAAAATTATTCTTTTATGCATGAAAATCAATATGATGAAAGTAACTCTTTTGTAATTAAAAATTATACTTCTATGCATTATTTATTGCATAAAAATCCATAATGAAGAAAGTAACACTTTCATAATAAAAAATTATCAATAAGTATCTTTCATAGAATTTAATTCTATTGAAAATCATTCTTTTATAAAAATTAATCAATATGCATCTTTCTATGCATGAATGAAAATGACACGTTTAGAATACTCTAATGATGGGGATTACTCTTTTTGATTAATAAAAGATAAAATTTATTTCACAAATTTTTAGAAAATTTTGCCATAACCTCCTTTGTATGACTGACCATTTTTCAATTTTTAACTCACTAAAATTAATTAGAAGTTCACCAAGAGTATTTAAATCATTCTAGTGTAAACATTTTCTACTTATTTAAGAGAACATTATGAAAAACTTGATTTTATCCAATAATCAATCATCTAGGATAAAGAATGGTTGGATTTACTAAAGAAGAGAGGGGAATGCCTTTTTTCAATGAGGCTTAACATCATTTCATTTTAAAGAAGACAAAAATCATAAAAAACCATAAAAGAAATAAAAAAGAGAAGAATCTCCAACTTACATAGATAATTTGAGAGCTTTCCTTTGGCTTGATGGTTTGAGGGTTCTACTCTTGTTTGAAACAAGAGTGGCCACCAATCTTTTAGAAGAGGGAAGGTCAAAAACTAATGAATTATGAGTAAAATTCACAGTTTTTGGCACTTGGGAGAGGCAGGGTAACAATGCAAAACACTATTGAGTTTCAACAAAGGGGAAAGCTTCTATTTATAGAAAAAAGTGAGCTTCTAACCAAGCCAACTGATTCTAGAATTTTCCAGATCAGTTTGGTCAATTTTTGACCATTTTTGGATCAGTTTAGTCCACTTTTTGGATCAAGTTGAAACAAGTGAGAGGAGAGATAAAAATATCTCATTATTTGGGAGTTTAAAACTCATTCAAGCATGTGAAATAGGTGCCTCCTTCATGAGGGGAATTACCCCATACTGAGGTGTCAAAAATGCATCATTTCACCTAAATATCTCTCTTTTTTAACTATTAACCTTGTCCTTAGTCAACTCTTCATCTTATGTGAGTATTTACTCATTTTTGGGGGATTTTCCTTTTATTCTTCTATTTATCTCCTCCCTACATTTGGATGAATCTTATTGGTCCATAGGAACCTTAATTTAAAATTTTGAAAAAATATTGATCCCCAGGATAATGCCTCTTGAACAGATTATACTTAATTTCTAATGCACCTTTTGAAAATCTTTTTGAACTTTTGTTTCAGGGGAACTTATTTTGATAAGATGAGATATTTTTCTATCCAAGAATATTTAAAAACTGAATTACCACTCTCTAGAAGATTTTCTCTCTCTAGGCCAAAACTGGTAGAAACAAGATCTTTTATATTTTTGAAGCGAGATTTGATTACAGGGGAAGATGCTAGACATCTTGAGAGGCTAGGGAGGAATCTTACACCCTATGTGAAAAATAGTGGGTTTGGGTGGGGCATCATTATCATACGGTGTCCAATGGTGGTGAAGGTTTGCGAGAGGGTCTATAGGGCTGCTACCCCACCACTCGCAAATTCTCATTACCATTGGACGCCGGATGGGTGAGACGGTATGTTGCCATCCGCTATTTTTCACATAGGGGGTCCCCTATGTGAAAAATAGCAGGTTTGGGTGGGGCATCATTATCATCCGCCGATGTTCGATGGTGGTGAAACTTTGCAAGCAGGTCCACGTGGCTGCTACCCTACCACTTGCAAAGTTTCACCACCATCAAGATGCCGGATGGGTGGGATGGTGTGTTGCCTTTCGCTATTTTTGGACATAGTGCCCCTTGTGTGAAAAAAAGCAGGTTTGGGTGGGGCATCATTATCATATGACGTCCGATGGTGGTGAGACTTTGTGAGAGGGTCTGTGGAATTGCTACCCCACCACTTGCAAAGTTTCATCACCATCGGGGGCGGGATGGTGTTGTCATCCACTATTTTTCACGGTGCCTAACCAAATGGTCCCTCTTTGTGAAAAATAGCGGGTTTGGGTGGGGCATCATTATCATACGGCATCTGATGGTTGTGAAACTTTGCGAGTGGGTCTATGGGGCTACTACCCCACCATTCGAAAAGTTTGGCTAGAATCGGATGCCGAATAGGCGGGATGGTGTGTTGCCATCCGCTATTTTTGGACATAGTGCCTGGCAAAGGGTCCCCTATGTGAAAAATAGCGGGTTTGGGTGGGGCATCATTATCATATGGCATTCGATGGTGGTAATACTTTGCGAGCGGGTCCATGGGGCTTCTACCCTGCCACTCACAAATTTTTATCACCATTGGACGTTGGATGGGCAGGATGGTGTGTTGCCATCCGCTATTTTTCACATAGTGCCCAACCAAAGGGTCCCCTATGTGAAAAATAGTGGGTTTGGGTGGGGCATCATTATCATATGTGTCTGATGGTGGTGAAATTTTACGAGCAGGTCTGTGGGGATGCTACCCCTCCACTCGCAAAGTTTCATCACCATCGGCGGATGGGTGGGACATTGTGTTGCCATCCGCTATTTTCCACAGTGCCCAAACCAAAGGGTCTCCTACATGAAAAATAGCATATAGATTCCCCCAAAAAAAATGTAGCACATCAACATGATCTTATTATGGTTGATATGCAAGCATAGGGCATCCTCCAACCATGCCAATCCCCCACACCTCTTAATCTAATGGTGTAGTATTCGGCTCCTCCATTTCCCACACAACTTGTGGAAATATAGCCTAATGTGCTTAGGACCTTGCCAATGTTGTGTTATTGTGCAAAACCTCCATGGAGCATAATGATCATCATCGTTATCCAAGCTACAATCATCATCAACATGTTACTCCTAGGAGTTCCATTATTTATTGTGGTCATATATAGGCACATGAAAATAATGATGCTTATATAAGATTTAAAATAAACACAGGTGTATGTAACCTTCAAATACACAATCCAATGTAAATATAACTGCATGGAAAGTATGGAAAACAATCAAACAAGATAATGAGTTAAAAAAATACTAGACTCTTATGACACATATGCGTGCATGCACACATATACATGTCATGCATGCGTATGCTCGTGTGTACATACATTCATATATTTAAATCGGGTGTGTTTTTTTAACAAGCATTTTTGAGTGAGCGCTTTTTGGTGTTCAAGCGAGCGGTTTCTCTCTCTACACTCCTTGTATCCATCTACTCCTCTCCCTCTACTATCATACCTACTACAAGATGTTGAGCACTACTACACACCATGGACCACTATTATTGTTGCAACTCATTTACAAAGACATCGTATTATGACCTAAAACTTCCATTACATTCAAAAGAAAATTTTACAAGACCACAACATTACACGACAAACACCTACGAGTACTTGAACACACACAACAATACATGAAAGCATGTGTGTACACAATGTTCTTTACTGGGTCACTACCATTACAACTCATTTACAAAGACACCATATTGTAATCTAAAACTTGCATTCTATTCCAAAGAAAATTTACAGATCATAGCATTACATGGCAAACTCTAGCCAAGATGTTGAACACACGCAACAACAATACATGAAAGCAAGGGTGTACACATTATTCTTTACTTCCATGGGCCACTATCATTGCTACTTCTTCACAAAGACACCATAGAGAGATGAAACTTCCATTATATTTCAAATACAAATGGCAATATTGTAGCATATTATGACAAACACATGCGACTATGTTGAGCACATGCAACACTATATGAAAGAATTTCGGGCCTCAACTATCATCTTGACCTTCTCCGTCTACCCTAAATTTTCAATGAAGGTGGCAACTTCAGCTCGAAGAGGAGTCTCCTTTTCCTCTTCAATGATGCTAAAAGCTCTCCGTATCCCAATGGCTATTACTGCTTTCACCTGTGGTATATTCTTGCTTTACAAGGTCTACCTCTTTCTCTGTTGTGAGCTTCTTATTATGGCTTGCCCAAACCCTCGTCACAAAACACATCCAATAAGAAAATTACCTTGCAAATTGCAATTGTCATGGGGATCTTTCCGATGGATGAGCTCATAATCCTTGAGGTCTCCAAGCTCCACCTCTCCTTGAGTAGCAATTCTGGCGTAGCCTCCCGCGCGTGCGTTGTCACCCAACCATATTGCACTATGTACACTCGTCCCTCCTCTCACCTCACTTCACTCACATACACTCACTAGCATGCATTAGAGAAGAGCCACACTCAATTTCATAATGGGAGATTCCTTTAGCAAGAGCCACACTCAATTTCACAATGGGAGAGTCCTTTATATTATGCAAGATTTTCACTTGTATACATGGCCATAAGTGGTCACACTCACTTAAACTATGGGGTCATACATGCACTTTAGGCTCATAAGAGGCCTAATTCTATTACAATGAACTACTTTCATAATATATCCATGAAGTACATCACTTGGGAATTCATCCTAACTTGCTACCACACGCTCTTGAAGTGGAAATTGTCATAAATATTACATATCGGACCATTACGAGCGGCCATCCAAGTTGTAAATTTAGACACCGTTGCTTCATATCTTGCATGTATGACCTTTTGGTGTGTCTACCTTGTCTCCTTGATGTAAGATAATGGTAGTACCTCTTGTTAACCCTAGAAATGGGTTAACATTCCCCCCTTCCTGGTGTCAATCGTGTCCTCGTGATTGCGTTGTGAAGACCTTTGTGTGGGGAGAATTGACAAGCTTTGTTAATGGCTTTTGATGTTGAGTGACGTTCAATGGTCCTTGTTCCTCCGGAAGGAATAAGAAAGGATAGTTGGTAAATGAAAAGGTTAGAGATTAGCGGGAATTCCTATAAGGGGGTGGGGTTTTTACAAGTTATTGCATTTTTATATTTTTGTGAGCATGCTCTTTTGGTATATTTTTTGCTCACTTTGTTTTTGGAAATCACAAGCAGAGTTACTTGTTGTTATTGGTGTTACTAGGGAATCTAAGAGATGTTAAAAATGGGGGAGAGGATAAAGAAATATCTAGAGAAACATAGACAAAATCATTAGAACGAGATTGGGATTCTCAATTCCTCATCTGATTCATTGAAGTGACATTCATCACTTAAAGAATTTGGCCTTCAATGATGTCCCTTTTTGTGGTAGGATTCTTGTCAAATGTTGTTGAGTAGGAAATGTTCCTACTCACATGCTTCTTCTTCTCATATACCAAATAGCATATCTTGCTAGTGTATGAAAAAGAATAATTGTTATATGTAAAATATGTAAATTTGTATTCTTTGTTTTGATATAACTTGTGGTAATCCTATTTGGTACTCATGGTAAATTATAAGATATAACTCATGCTAAATATATATGTACTCATGCAAAATTGTGGCAAATTTTTAGATTTCACTACTCGTATGTGATTTTGTAAGGTAGAAAGAAGATTTGACTAATCACATTTGAAAATTCCTAAGGTAGCGGGTGTTATAGAGAGTTGTGAAATCATGAAGAAGGTGGGGGCCACAAGCATGCAGGGGGGAGTGTGGAAGATGGCCAAGCCCAAGTAGAGGGAAAATTCTATTAGGGGCAAGAAGCAAGAGGATATTAGCTCAAAGTATTGAATGACCAGAAGAAAGTACAAGTTCAGAGTTAGGCTCTCCAACGGCTACAGAGAGTGAAACAAGTGAAGGGACTCAGGAAAAGAAGCTCTGAAACACATTCTCAAAGAGCGGAGTCTAGCTCTCCACCACACCGAAAAAGGGTGAAATTACTTGATAGCAAGACCTCTCCATTATAATCTAGCCATCAATCCAATATGAAGTCACCCCTGCATAGGGAAGGGAAGGAGCATTTCGACAGGTTATGGTATCCTCTCTCTCTCTCTCTCTCTCTCTCTCTCTCTCTCTCTCTCTCTCTCTCCATATCTCTCTATGCTTCCATCTTCAGTCTCTATCTCTGTCTCTTTATCTCTTTTGCTTATTTCTCCCATTGCATGTATGCAGGCCGGTGGAAAGGTCCTAAGGTAATCTACCCAAGACAAAGAAAGTTCTGGCAAACCATGGCAAAGTTCAATATAGATTATGGCCTCTCCATGGAAGGTGCTAATCCGAAACTGTTGAGGTGGGATCAATTGATTGATGCGGAGTGGTTCAGTGTTTTTAGACATGCCAAGGATCCCACTCAGTATTGCATCAAATGTAGCCATATCCGCAGTGATGTCTACAAGCATCTGATGTTTCATCAAAAGTGTATCAAAAGTTTCCTCCCACAAACATGGAGATCACTACAGAATTTGCCAAGGGGTATGTGAAAGAGTTTAGCCTTGTGGTTATTGAGAGTGTTTCGGCCATCCAATTCAAATGGGCAGAGTTAGCTGTCCAATATTTGCAAAAGAACTGCAAGAGAAAGGCTATTATGAGAGGCATTTCAAGAAATGGAGGATGCATAATGAGGACTTGCAAGCACCGAAAGAGCTTGAGTAGTTTGAGGATTTATGTGATGAGGAGTTTGTCACATCTATCATACACCTACCATGATGGAAACAGCTACCAATGCCACACCCCTCTATCATCAAACAACTCGTCACTTGTTTAAGAAGAAGGGAGTATGCCTTGGTCACTCCATAATGTCGTACCATTTACAAACCCAAATTACTTGGAGAGGATGAAGGCAATTTTCCTTCATTTGAGGACTCTCTTAATAAGCAAGGCCCAAGAACATCTAAGAAGTGCACAACATGAGTTAGAGGCTGCAGCCTGCAAAGATAGTAAAGGCTAGCAATGACAAGGTTAGTCCAGTTTTGTCGGGGCTCTAAGAAAGAGCCCGAAATATGCACAAGAAGAATTACTACCCTTACTAAAGAGCAGTACTGTCTATTCAAAGCGAAAAATGGAGCTTGAGGTTGTCATTGACACCATGAAAAACACTCTTCAAACACTTGGGGTTTTTGAGATAGAAGACATGCACCTCGAGAAGGATATCAACGTAACCATGCTTCAGGTAACTATTAATTAGCATGATAGAAACACCTTATGTTTAAACTATGTACAGCTAATGTATTTAGCTAGCTTGATGTTCTCTTCTTCTATACCTGTATATTGAAGTAGAGTTAAAGTAATCTGAAGTTCAAGCATGTGAACATCAATTACAGCTAGTGTTTCATATGGACAGCCAAATCCAAGCATCAAATCTAGGCATTCCACCTCCTTATATAATTTGGCTATCGCCATAGTTACACAACATGTAGGAGAAGGCATGGTACAGAAAGAAACCATGGCAGATTTAGTAGGAGGGTCAGACCGCAACCAATGTGTTGGTTGTGGCTTGTCTCTTGAAGTTAAACAACTTATTACCATGATCATGCTGCCTTGTAATCATATGTATCACTTGTTATGCTTTGCAAGTGCATGCTAGCCTGAATGCAGGGCTACAAGATGTGGGCAAATGATACCCTCTAATTGGTTGTGTAAAATTGTCGGACAAAGGGATCAAATCACACCAAACTCAGGTAATTTTTACTGGAGTAGTAGGTCAAATCAGCATAATTATATATGCTACTGAGCTCTGTTAGTATGCTAATTAGCATACCTACTATCCTAATTAGCATATCTATTATGCTAACTCGCATATCTAGTACACTATGACTAGCACTTCAATATGCTAACTAGCTTTATTATATGCCAACTAGCAATCTAGTATGCTAAATTTTCTATGCTAACTAGCATTTCTAGTATGCTATTTAGCACATCTGGTATGCTAGCTAGCACACTTGGTATGCTAACTAGCATATCTGGTATGCATATTACAATGCTAGTCAGCACTCTGGGTATGCTAATTAGCATACTAGATATGCTAATTAGCAAACATCATAATTATACTAGATATACTAGTTAGAATACTTGATATTCTAGCCAGCTTTGTTATATTCTAACTAACAATCTAGTTTGCTAAATTTTCTATGCTAACAAACATATCTGGCATGCTAGCTAGCATATCTAGTATGTTGGCTACCATATCTAGTATACTAGCATGTCTAATATGCTTAACTAGCATGTCTAGTATCCCAGCTAGCATGTCTAGTATCCCAGCTAGCATGTTTAGTATGATAACTGGCATATCTAGTATGATAACTAGCATACTATATATAGTACTAGTTTGTTAGCATAGAAAATTTAGCAAACTAGATTGTTAGTTGGCACATAATAAAGTTGGCTAGCATATCAAGTATGCTAACCTAGCATATTTAGTATGCTTACAAGCATATCTTGTTTGCTAACTAGCATATCTAGTATGCTAATTAGCATATCCAAAGTGCTAACTAAATATCTTGTACACACTAACAAGCACTCTTATATGTTAACTATCATATCTCGATTGCGAACTAGTATATCTAGAATGCTAAGTAACATTGTTATATGCTAACTAGCTATCATATCTCGATTGCGAACTAGTATATCTAGAATGCTAAGTAACATTGTTATATGCTAACTAGCTATCTTGTATGCTAACAACCACTCCAGTATGCTTACCCTTCTATGCTATCTAGCAATCTCTTGTGCTTACTAGACATCTTATACGAATGGTTATTACTCTTGTATGATATCTATGCTAACTAGCATCCAAATATGCTAACTTGTACACACTAGTGTGATACTCATATGCTGCCTTGCACTCTCTTGCACTTTTATAGATAATTAGAACTTGAGTGTACTTATTAACAATGATGTTTGCTAACTAGCAGTCCTTTTAGCATTATAGGTACTCTTGTGTGCACAACTAGCACTATTGTTTAATTAACTAGCACTTATGTATGCTGACCAACATCTTGTATGCATCTATCTACAGATGCTAAAATCGTGCCTGAGGCCACATCTCCATGGACAAGTATGTCAAAATAGAGCATTGTAGAAGATTTTTTCCAAGCTAACAAGCATGGCAAGGGAGGGAGTGCATACAAGATGTTGACCAACATCTTGTATGCATTTGTTTGTGTAGATGCTAAAATTGTGCCCAAGGCCACATCTCCATGGACAAGTATGTCGAAACAGAGCATTACAAAAGACTTTTTCCAAGCTGACAAGCATGGCAAGGGAGGGAGTGCAAAAACCAAATTGCCCAATGAAATGCAAACTGAGTATAAGCAAAGTGAGGGTGTGGTGGAGAGAGAGGAAGTGGAGGGCATGCCATATGTTGAAGGGGGGATGTTCTGAATAAAGGTAGAGATCATGATGTTGAAGTAGAATGTGGAGCTCATGATGCTATAGCAGAAGCTGATGAGTTTGTCCTAGTACCCCGCCACCAAAAGGATACCTCTGGTATAGCAAAAAAAGTTCAATCAAGCCTTGACCAACCTCTACATTTTGAAGTTGAAAACAACGGGGATGAACGGACATGAGTCTGAAGATCAATTTGATATTTTTGACTTCAACACAATAGTTGTTGCTGTTGTTAAAGAATTTGGTGTGACGACAATGAAGGGACTCCTCACTATTGGGAGTGGGGTTGAACATCTAGTTGAGGATGTTGGTGATTTAACAGCCCTCTGGCAAGGCTTGTGAAAAGGATTATGCAAAGAGGAAAGTCCCTAAGCCTAGAGCATCTGTGTTTGAAAATGTGAAGCAACCTTGTGAAGACGATACAGAGGTGCCAAAGGATAGTGCTAAGAAGGGGGCTGCAGGTGCATAGAAAGCCACTCGCTCCCATGCATGCAAAAAATTATGATGAACCTGACTCTGTTATGCCATGTTTTGTGCAGCCTTGATCTTGTGCCCTGATTTATTGAATTTGTCTCTTATGCCTTATTTTTCTGAATGTATCTCATTGTGCCTTGAACTGCACATTGATGTAATGTATCCGATATTTATAATGGAAAATATTTTCATCTCATATTGTTCGCATGAAATTGTTCTTGTCAATCATAGTTTGTCTATCACACACAGCATTCAATTACTCTTTGTTTTTAGCTTATGTCCTTTTTTATTTTGTTGAACAAGTAACTTTCTTGTATAGGGTCAGACAATCTGCAATTGTTGGACCTGCCCTTTGTAAACCAGATAGTTAGATGCCAAAAATGGTGAATCAGGAAGGCTAGGCAAATCCAAAGACAATGTCTTCAATTTGAAAGGTGGCTTGACCATTTAATTATGCACCTACATAGAATTGACACTTATTTGCAATACGTGCACCTGTTTGGGGAGGTAATTATCCTTGATTGGCACCCTTCGCCCAACCCAATATAGGTGCCCAAGCACTTAGAAGATGAAAGATGGGCTCTAATCCTTGACCTTCATGGGTTACTGGTCAAGGTCATCGTCGAGAACCAATTTGGCGACCCATTAATGACAGGCATTACGTGTTCTACCAAAAAGATGCTCACCGATTTTTAGATTAGTGCCTTTGCTTTTTCCATGTGTTCATATGAAGTACAAACAAATTTGCCAAAGTCAATGGCATGCTCGAAACAATGCTTTCATCCTAAAAATCTCAGTTAACATGTGTTTTATCACAAGAGGACTGGCGGCAGTGGTGGTAGGTTGAAAATAAGAGGACTGGTGGCAGTGGTGCAGGTTGAAAATAAGAGGACTGGTGGCAGTGGTGCAGGTTGAAAATAAACCGAGACTTAACCTAGGATTTGGGCCCTGATAGTGGATGACAGTAAATACAAGGTGTGTCAAAACCCAGAAGAGACTTGGCTGATTGCTCCAAATCTGCAGCACCAAATTGCCTTGTAAACGAGAACACTTCTTGAAAGAAACATTAAAATATTGGCTATTTTTGTGGCTGCAAAACAAGGATCGTCAAGATTAGCAAACCCCTTTAAACTAGGAGAAGATAAATTCTAAGATGCAGTGCTCAGTCGTGTGGAATATGAAACAAGAGTACGAGATGAAGCAAGGTGGAGAGAAAAAAACCGTCGATGGCAAATGGAAGACGATATGGAAGCAGAAGGGTGGAGAGGGAAAGGCAAATGCAAGAACAAGAGTTACATGAGAGCAAGAGTGAGCAGAGGAACAAAGAGGAGAGTGAAAGATCTCATAAAAACAGAGAGGAAAGGAAACCACAAAATTATAAACATCCTATTATGAAATCAAAGCCACAAAAGTAGGACCCCTGTAATTGAAGGACCTTGTTTGTAATGATACATTTTTTTGTAATTGAAGGACCTTGTTTGTAATGATACATTTTTTTGTAATTCAAAGCATTGTTTGAAATGGAACATATTTTTATCTATAAATAGTATACATGGTTACTTGTCTATTTTTGTTCCAAGTCTTTTATTGTCATCATCTCGAATAGCATGTGCTAATTAACAGTCTACAGGTGCTAATTAGCAATCTACAGGTGCTGATAACATGTGCTAATTAACAGTCCACATATGCTAATTAATAGTCGCTAATTGTGCTAGTTAGGAGTTTGGAAATAGCTCTCTAGAACATATGCTAGTTAACAATCACACATGTGCTAGTTAGTAGTAGGTCTGAAAATAGCTCTTTGGAACATATGCTAGTTAACAATCACACAGGTGATAATTAGCAGTCTATAGGTGCTAAAAACATGTGCTAATTAACATTCTACAAGTGCTAATTAGTAGTCACAGTAGCTGTGCTAGTTAGCAGTCTGTCTGGAAATAGCTCTCTGCAATATATGCTAGTTAGCAGTCTGTCTGGAAATAGCTCTCTGCAATATATGCTAGTTAGCCGTCTGTTTGGAAATAGCTCTTTGGAACATATGCTAGACAAGTGCTACTTTATTGTTAGCAAGAAAACTTTATTGTCAGCAAGAAAACTATTAGCATAACCCCAAACTGCTAACTAGCATACCACTAATTGACAAACAAGGCATCAACAAAAGTATACTGTGAGGACAACTAGCAGGTTACATGTCAAATCCCAAAGGGCATGCTATTATAGATTGCTTCATAACTTTATGAAGTGATTGTGTACACTTGCCTCCTTTTTGGCATGTGTTCCATGGGTATTTGATACAACGTACAAGATTTGGAAGTAAGTGGACAGTGGGCTACTTGGTATCTAGTTTGAAGGAATAGGAATCTATTTGCTTATAATGAAGTCCTTGCACACAACATAAGAACCTTTGTCAATTAAATTCTTCCATTCATCAATGTTCCCCTTTTTTACCTTCTCCTTTACTACAATGCACGTAACAAGGTAAAAATCTGCATCCTCATCATTCCCATTATGGCATCTGGATTTATTGCAAAATTGTCACCAACACACAAATTGCTGCTTAACACATCATAGTTGTCTTCATAAGTGAATCCATCATATCCAATAACCTCATCTAAAGGGACCTCATCATCATCAGGAAATGGCACCATACGGTGATAATCCCAAGGCTACACATGGGCCTTGTTATTGCAACGGTTCCAACATAAATGCATGCATGCATCACAAAAGCATGCCAATGATCTTGTTACAAGGGTAGTTGGATCCCATGGGTTGTGACCATGGATTTCATGAAAAGAACGAGACTTCTCAATAGTGGCACAATTCCACTTAACCTCCCTGTTCACATCTTCCAATTTAATCTCCCAAAACACATGGGCACCCTCACACAAGTTGGCTCGACAAAAACCAACCACATCCACTGCACACTTTAAAGTGGCCCCATTTTTCATTAATTGTTCATGTGTCAATGTTCTTTCTACAACTCCTCCTACACCGTCATGCTCTCCCTTGCCATGCCGCCCTGTTCCAAAGAAGAACCGGCTCATCTCCATCCCTGTCAGTCCAACATATCTTGTAACAAAATAGAAAGGTCTAGCAGCCTTAACCTGTGAGGCCACACCATCTAACCAAACCTAGTGTTGTTTTAGAGCAACACCTTGTCTTCGTAGCCAATCACAATGCAACATAAAGTAATGATAGACAAATAATGTGTCATGCACCTTGTCATCTGATATGAAGAAGTGGATTGTTTTGACCACTTCCCTTGCCTTCCAATAGTATGTTATGTGTATGAAAATGGTTACTTGACTCAAGTGCCAGTGCATGGAATGGATCTCATTTTGCTCCTTGAATGCATAATTCTTTGCAAAATCTACAACTAAAACAACCATATCATCAGGAAATTTAAGTATACATTCCTTGAATTTTTGTGCTTGCCATTAGGCGATGTAGTTATGTGTGATGAAGAGCTTGAGCTTGGTCTTCAAGAGTTGAAGAAACTCCTAGCATTGCATGTCTTTATTCAAAAGGTCTTTTCTTTTCTTTTTTTCCCATGCTTGAGCTTGGTCTTCAAGAGTTGAAGAAACTCCTAGCATTGCATGTCTTTATTCAAAAGGTCTTTTCTTTTCTTTTTTTCCCATGCTTATCCATTGCTTTGACATATTCAAATACTTTTATAGTAATGGTCTTACCTTTCTTTTTTGTCTCTAAGATGCATGTTTCCAACTTCTTCACACCACAATTCCTGCATACTCCCATTAGACACTTCCTGCTGTGGAAAGATGCATATGTTTCCTTTGGGCAAAGTATTGACTTCCATAGATGTGTGACACCTTTGAAAATGTGAAGTGAAACTAAGCAGCCAATGCTCGTGCCAGCACCTGCTGTGGCACAAATGCCACATGTACAATTGCATCCCACTTCATGGAGCCTGGAGGTATGAGACTGCATATGTTGTTCAATGTGTCCCTTAGAAAGCACATTTGCACATAGTGTTCGCAGCATCATGTGTATCTATCCTTCAACCGACGTATGAAAAATGACTTCAGTATCTTAAAGGATCTCATCCTAATGTTGGAGTCTGGATATTTTGCTTTAAACATGTGGAAGAACTCAACCTGTGAAATTTCACAATAATGCATTAATCTCGGGTCTAGATGGACATGTGCACTTATCACGTGATTTGGCTTTAAAAGTTAATAGCAAGTGCTAGAACTAGCAGATGATAGTTAGCAGGGCGGTAGCATGATAAGAGGGCTACTTCGAGGTAGTTTGGCAAGAAGTGGGACTTTTTTAAGTCTCCCGAATCCGTGTCCGGGTATCTCAGGCGAGTTCAGAATGATCAATCGGTTGCCTCGGCCACGTATCTCGGTTGAGATGTGTCGCCCATGTAGGTTCGGTAAAGGTAGCCACACATTATCTCAGGCGAGATACATGGCAACATGACCGGGCAATCTAGTCATCATCCCAACATATCGCGGTCGAGATAGGTGTGGAGATGCTGACTAGATTGCACAGTCACGGTGGCGTGCCAACGCAGCATATATATTTATATCTCAAGAGAGATATGAATATGTATATTTATATCTCAAGCGAGATATGAAAATTAATAAAAGGTTTCTCAGGCCAGATAATTATATATTTATCGTTTCTCGGGCGAGATACATAAATTGAATAAATTATATATTTATCATATCTCGGGCGAGATACATAAATTGAATAAATTATATATTTATCATATCTCGGGCAAGAGACGTAAATCAAATAAATTATATATTTACCATTTCTCGGGCGAGATACGTAAATCGAATAAATTATATATTTATCGTATCTCGGGCGAGAGACATAAATCGAATAAATTATATATTTATCGTATCTCAAGCGAGATACGTAAATCGAATTAATTATATATTTATCGTATCTCAAGCAAGATACGTAAATCGAATTAATTATATATTTATCTTATCTCGGGCTAGATAAGTAAAGCGAGTTATTAATTTGTATATTTATGATATCTCGGGCGAGATATAAAAAGCGAATGGTTGGAGCCACATATCTCACCCGAGATATGTGTACTCAAGCGAGATACGTAAATCGAATTAATTATATATTTATCTTATCTCGGGCTAGATAAGTAAAGTGAGTTATTAATTTGTATATTTATGATATCTCGGGCGAGATATAAAAAGCGAATGGTCGGAGCCACATATCTCACCCGAGATATGTGTACTCAAGCGAGATACGTAAATCGAATTAATTATATATTTATCTTATTTCGGGCTAGATAAGTAAAGCGAGTTATTAATTTGTATATTTATGATATCTCGGGCGAGATATAAAAAGCGAATGGTCGGAGCCACATATCTCACCCGAGATATGTGTACCCTAAAAATCCCCAAACTTTCCCCGCTTTCATTATTTGCCATCCTTTTCTCTATTTTTTGGAGCTTTTCACACGAGCACCTGTCGTCGTCGGCTGGAGCACTTGTCGTCGTCTATCACCATCCTCGGTCTCGCTAGATCTTGCCCGAGCTGCTATCGATCTCGCCCGAGCTACCCCACATCTCTGTCGTCAGACCCAAAGTTTTGCCTAGGTAGGCACTCTAGTTTATTGAGTATTTGTTTTTTAAAGCTTTGAGAAATTCATTTTCATTAACACCTTAATTAATGTAAATTGATTATTACAAAGCATAATTAAGAAAACTAGCGTGCATTCGTCTATGGGCAATTCTGCATTGTTTATGCACGAGAAAACTATAATTAACAAAAGCTCTACATTCGAAACTAGGGTCTGCACTAGTAATTAACAAAATAGGGTCTACACTAGCAGTTTGATTAAATTATCAAAACATAGAAGCTCCTCAGATTTTGGTAGTTATGGATGTAAAACCATGTCTCAAAACCCATCCAAACCCATTTAGTAGGTTACTGCATTAAGCTACATTAGTTTTTAGAGGTTTTGGTTGTTTGAGATATACACATGTCCTGTGCATTATGATGTATACATCGGATGCCTTTATAGTTGTCCTCTAATAGAGCACATGTATATTTGATGCATTTACATTTGTCCTATGATAGAGCACATGCATCTCCTTTTCTCTATTGACCATATCAGATGCATGAAGCCTTTATGCATAAGGTCTTAATGCATGAAGCCCTATGCAACATGACCTATGGCTTCATGTATGAAGCCTTTATGCATAAGGGCTTCATGCATGAAGCCTTATGCAAGATGCATTATGGCTTCATGCATGAAGCCTTTATGCATAGAGGCTTTATGATTAAGCCTCAAATCTTTATGCATAGAGTCCTTATGCATGAAGGCTTAAGCATAAGGCCTTTATGCATAAAGACTTAATCACAGGGCTTTATGCAAAAAGACTTAATCACAGGGCTTTATGCATAGAGGCTTTATGCTTAAGCCCCGCAGGCTTTATGTGTAGAGGCTTTATGCTTAAGGCTTATGGATAGAGGCTTTATGCATAAGGCCTTATGTTCACCACGTCTCCCACATGCCATAATTCTACTATCCCCCTATGCTTGGGAGTGAGCCTGAATGGCTTTATGGTTGGGCACACGATGACCTAGATGCCTCAGTCTTTGTGTGTTTTCTCCATCTTTGTTTAATTAATTAATGACGAAAACAACATTTTGGGGACATATTAGTATTCTCATCATTAATAACTCTGTAGTACTCCCCTAGTAACCTTACATGTCATAGTACTAGCGAAGTGTCCAACCAACCACTCACACCCCTTGGCACATATGCATATATCACCGACACCCTACAAACTATCATTGCTCCTAAAGCAACGAGGTTCTTTTATCCATCATTAACAAAAGACCCTCTTTCCCCATTTAGACAAGAATGACCCACAACATTTCTAAAATTGGTTCAAGCCTACATGCTGGCACCCAAGCGGCCTATTTGCCCTTTGAGGCACATAAAAGAGCCCATAGAGACCCTAAACAATGCCTACACAGCAAGTAGTCATCTCACTTGGGTGATACAAAACTATTGAGGATGAGAGAGAGAAAGAGAGAGAGAGAGAGAGAGAGAGAGAGAGAGAGAGAGAGAGAGAGAGAGAAATGACCTTTCGGTTACGTGTGCATTATGTAGTTTTTATCATGGCTCATGAGTCACGTCCAGAGACCATCCCCAAGATGGTCGCACTCTTAGAGGCTTAATGCACTTAGCTTCATGGAGAGAGAGATCCACATCCTTCCACCATGCATCTTGTTGCATCTCGTTGGAGGGCATGCTGGAGACTCTACGTTCCCTTGACGATGTAGAGTCTTTGATAGCATGGCTAGAGACACAGCAAGGTGTACGAGTACGTCACGGCTTATCTCATCGAGAGGTATCCCAACTACCCTCTATCAGAGAGAGGACATTACAGCTATTCATTTGTCGTGAGGATGGGCGAGTCGCGACTGCAGGGCTGCTTAAGGTGGCTTAGTACACCCATGCAGCTATGGCAGCACACATTCTACCACGATATGTGGTGTATTATGGTGCCTTGCCCCATCATTACATGAGATTCCAATCTATTTTGCACAACAGTTATACGCAGAGTTCGTGTTGGGCTCGAGGTAGATTATCATGATAGTCAATCCAACGCTGGCCATGGTGTGGGCCGACTTCAAGACCAGGACAGGAGGCCTGGTGACCAGGCTAGGCATCTCCCACTTGCACTTTAGACACCTCATGGATTTGAGATGCTACCGTTTACCACAGTGCATGAGCTAGGTGTGTAGATTGGTCACCAGTAGTTTCACCACCATCGGATGCTGTATGATAATGATGCCCCACCCAAACCCGCTATTTTTCACATAGGGGACCCTTTGGTTGGACACTGTGAAAAATAGTGCAACACATAGTCCTGCCCATCCGGCATCCGATGGTTGTGAGTGGCAAGAAGCGGCCCCAAGGACCCGCTCACAAAGTTTCACCACCATCCAATGCCATATGATAATGATGCCCCACACCCAAACCCACTATTTTTCATATAGGGGACCCTTTGGGCACTATGTCCAAAAATAGCGGATGGCAACACACCCTCCCACCCATCCGGCATCCGCTGGTGGTGAAACTCTGTAAGTGGTGGGGTAGCAATCCCATAGACCCGCTTACAAAGTTTCACCACCATCCGATGCCATATGATAATGATACCCCACCCAAACCTGCTATTTTTCACATATGTGAAAAATAGCAAATGGCAACACATCGTCCCACCCATCCGGCATCCAATGGTGATGAAACTTTGCAAGTGGTGGGGTAGCAGTCCCACAAACCCACTCGCAAAGTTTCACCATTATCGAACATTAGATGATAATGATGCCCCACCCAAACCCGCTA
Source organism: Cibotium barometz (assembly GCF_041138505.1). Taxonomy (NCBI): domain Eukaryota; kingdom Viridiplantae; phylum Streptophyta; class Polypodiopsida; order Cyatheales; family Cibotiaceae; genus Cibotium; species Cibotium barometz. Next base: position 34,735,402 of record NC_141104.1, on the reverse strand, counting down.
TTTTTCACATAGGGGACACCATCCCACCCATCCAGATCTGATGGTGGTGAAACTTTGCAAAAGTGGTGGGATAGCAACCCCGTGGACCAACTTGCAAAGTTTCACCATTATCGGACATCGGATGATAATGATGCCCCACCCAAACCCGCTATTTTTCACATAGGGGACCCTTTGGTTGGGCACTATGTGAAAAATAGCGGATGGCAACACACCATCCCACCCATCCACCGTCCGATGGTGATGAAACTTTGCGAGTGGCAGGGTAGCAGCCCCACGGACCTGGTCGCAAAGTTTCACTACCATTAGATGCCGTATGATAATGATGCTCCACCCAAACCCGCTATTTTTCACATAGAGGACCCTTTGGGCACTATGTCCAAAAATAGCGGATGGCAACACACCGTCCCGCCCATACAACATTTGATGGTGGTGAAACTTTGCAAGTGGTGGGGTAGCGCCCCGTGGATCTACTTGCAAAGTTTTACCACCATTGAAAATCAGATGATAATGATGCCCCACCCAAACCCGCTATTTTTCACATAGGGGACCCTTTGGGCACTATGTCCAAAAATAGCGGATGGCAACACACCGTCTCACCCATGCGACATCCGATAGTGACGACACTTTGCGAGTGGTGGGGTGAACTCCTTATCCAACCAGCTCCTTCTTGTCAATAGTTCTTTGAGTTATACCTTTGTATCAAATAGTAATAAAGGTTAGACCCCTTTAGAAGTATGCACCAACATCACACTATCATTATCACAAGCCCCCATAGACCCTTGGATCCTCCCTTATCTAACATATATTGTTTGAAGTACTTTAGGAACATTAGCATTGTACCCATTGTATTGTCATAATATAGAGCCCAACAATTAGAGATAAATGTATATTTACATTTAACAAAATCAATCCCTTGACTAGCTTTAACATCAAACACTATGATATTCCTAGATAACCATATTTCCAAAGGCATCTAGACCTAATAACATTCAGCACCCATGAAGTCTGTGAACCTAAGTCTTAATATTTGACCACATAGGTTAGGTCATTTTGGCACCTGCCTGATTAGCTATCCACCTATTCATTTTTCCCCAAAAATCCCTCCAAAAGGCATGAAACCCATCTTCAAAGGCAGATCTACACTTGGGACACACACTAAAAGTAAAAAATCGTTTTGACCAGCTTGACCCCTAAGGGTAGTCATCATAACTTTCCATTAAAAACATCTTCATCCTCATTGGGATGTCCACTTTCTAGAGAAAACCCCTTTTAAGCTTCTAGTTAGCAAGCCCCCAATTGAGTCTCCATACCATGTTCCAGTACATGGCATTAATGCCTGTGACCAATAGCTCCGTGTAGAAGAAACTACTAGCGCCTTTGTCTCATGTCACCCGATTTTTCCATTGCTAGTCCTTCAACCAAGTGAGAGGATTGTAAGCAGCTGACAACCATATACCATCCAAATCAGCCACTTACATGACCACCCATAGATCCTTATTAGAGATATGATACATATAACCAGCTTGGGCATCATCCATCCATGCTAGTATCGGGTCCATCCCATAAGGCGCCAAAACATTTCAGACCCTTAGTGTTTAACCTCTTAGTAGTGGCCAAATCTACATGAGCCAGAGGGGGTTTGAATATTTGAGACCACCAGATCTTTGAGACCACCATAATGGATCTTTGAGTTACGGCCATTAGATCTAGTACATCCATTCCATTTAGTGACTCCCATGACACCCTCCAGGCTTGGCACATAAACTTGTAGGTTAGGGCATTTTTTATTATTAGAGGAGCAAAAGAAAACACTTTATCAATCCAGGAAAGACCTACCCCAACCCTCTTGTCTCTAACTTTAGAAGTTTCCGCTATTATTTTCACCATTCTAGTCCAACTTACTTCTTGTTTAAGAAATTAATGAAGAGAGGAGCCCAACTTGGCTTTAGCATGTGTAGGTAGATGAAGTATGCCACACCCCCAGGCTCTAGGTAAACATATTTTTTCCCAAGCCAGCCAAGCTAGGTCCTATCAGCCTTTCTCTGATTTCTCCATAAGAACTAACAGGGCCTATCAATTTGGACGAGTGAATTCTTTTGAAATCAACAATTGGGGCTAGGTACATTAGATAGGCATTCAACACATTATTTATAATGTCCACCCTTAAGTGAAAGGGTAAAATTATTCCTTCCCACTTTCTAAGTTTACCCAAAGCCTTCTCAATTACTGAGTTGGGCCAAGTCCTAGTTAGAGACATTAATTCCAATGGGTGTTGCTAAATGTTTAAAGATATGTCCCTTATGGATAACCTGACAAATCCTATTCTTCAGTCAGGCTGATAATTGTGGACTTGAAGATGTTGCATTTAGAACCTGAAGCTTTGGCAAAGGATTGAATAGTATTAAGGGCAACTCTCACATTATCATTCTAACATAATTTAAAACATCACTTTGTCCTTTAAAAATGCATAATTTAAAACATCACTTTGTGCAAAAAAAAATGCCATGACATAATTTAAAACATCACTTTGTCCCTCCAAAAAAAGAAGAAGCCATGACATAATGTAAAACATCACTTTGTCCAGCATATCATAGTGAAGGCGTTCTTGTATGGATTCTTAGGGTCACTTTGGCACTTACATCCGTAGAAACTATAAGCTTCCAAGCCTATCATTATTTAAATCCATTTGGGGAACTACGCCCACATTGTCAAGCCATAAGGTTTCCTTATAGGGACTCTTTATGACTTTAACGAGCATGATTTATGCATCTTCCTCAAGGTATACCAACCCACCGTTCAGTATAGACGGACATTTGATCCGTCCGGGTTTGGACCTCATTCAACGGAGAACTTTACTCATAGGTCAGCAATCATCCCGGCCGGTGAGACGACGTAGGAGACGGCAATTGTGGAATGGACGCTACAAGCGCCAAGCGCCAAGCGCCAAGCGTCTTGATGGGTGGGAAAACTAAGGCATGAGCTGAACAGCCGATATAGGCAGACTAAAGCAGGCTGCTTCATCGCTCGCGGAGGTAGGCTTACCAAGCAGACGGATCAGCTTGAGTCAAGCTGGCGTTGGCGCGGGTGGTAATTGATATCCCGGCAGGAGAGCTGTTGAGTTTATATGACCTCCGCCAGCGAGCGGGCGGCGCCCATGTCCATTTCCAAGGCTCCTCCTTATACGAAATCTGCCACTGTCGTGCTAGTGCTCGGTACTGCTGCCATAGCTGGGCGTCGGAGTTTGCATTGTCGCTGCAATGGCAAACCGAGGGACGTTGCAATGTGCTGTGCTCTGCAGGACCTTCTCAATTGCATTGGCGTTCGCTTTAGTGCTTGGCAACCCCATCGATCATCATCCTCCAGCAGTAATGCCGTCAGAAGTAGCTAGGGCATACCACCCAGACGAAGCAGCGGCAAATAAAAGCTCTTATTGTGCAGAACGCCGGGTGGGAGCCGGAAGCCGACGGCGATCATCGCTGGACATGGTGCACGGAGCGGCTGCCGCCGGGGAATCGCCCACGCCCACGCCCACGCCCGAAACTTCAGTACAGGATCGTGGCCACGAGCAACCCTCGGCTTCAGCACCATCACCATCAACAGCAGGTGACAGCAAGCGTGCAAATGTAGAGGTGATCCTGCTGCCGCGGGCGGACGTAGTTCCGGGGAACGCTACACTGGCGGGCCGGCTGACCGCGCTGGCGCAGTACGATGCTACCCGCATCCAGGCGCTGAACATGCAGATCAACGACGCCATCGTGGCGCGAGGCAGCAACGGATCGTCCGGCGTTGGTCAGTTCTCCTCGGGTGCCAAGTTTCCCGTGAATGCGGGTCCCGGCATCCACATGATGGAGTTAACGGTGGGCACCCCGGGCCGGACGTTCCCCATGATCATGGACACTGGCAGCCAGCTGGTGTGGATGCAGTGCCAGCCCTGCCGATCGTGCGTGCAGCAGAGCACGCCGCCCTTCTTACCGGCGGCATCTTCCACCTACGCCACGCTTCCTTGCTCCAGTTCGGCGTGCCAGATCTTGTCAGGGCAATGTCAGCCCGATTCCAAATGCCGCTACGCCTACAGCTACGCCAGCCAGGCCAGCACGCAGGGGCTACTGGGCACGGACACGCTGACGCTCTCCGGCACGGACGGCCGCCCAACGGCGTTCAAAAACCTGGCCTTTGGTTGCGGCTATTTGAACCAGGGTGAGTACGGCGGTGCGGCGGGGCTGGTGGGGATGGGGCAGAGCCCACTTTCGCTGCCGTCGCAACTGGGCCCGGCCATAGGCGGAAAAAAATTCTCTTACTGTCTTCTCGCCCAGACCGCTACGTCCTCGTCTGTCGGCGGCAAGCCCACGACGCTTTTGATGGGCGCATCCGCCCTCTCATCCCCCGGCGTTGGCCAGATGGGCTTCACACCGATGGTGGCCAACCAGCACGTAATATCGTCGCTCTACTACATCAACGTAGCGGGTTTCAGCGTGAACAATCAACTGCTCAACATCCCGGCAGGCACCTTCAGCATCAACTCGCAGGGTGGCGGCGGCATGATACTGGACTCTGGCACCACCTACACCTACCTTCCGAGCGCGGCTTTCATTGAGCTAAAGCGGGCGTTCGACATGCTGGTGCGGCTGTCCCGATACACCGGCCACCCTTTCCTGCCCGCGTGCTACTCCACGGCGGGGCAGACGCGGCCCGCCGCCATCCCTCCGCTGACCCTCCACCTGCAGGGCGTGAACCTGGCGCTGCCACTGGACAACTACTTCATCCCCGTCGACAACCGGGGCCATTACTGCCTGGCCATGATCCCCACCTCCGGCGGCCTCCAGATAGTGGGCAACATGCTCCACCAGAACTACCAGGTGCTCTACGACCTCGACAACGCCCGCATCGGCTTCGTGCCCCACACGTGTGCTTGAAATACAATCCCTATGTGATCCAAGGGTTCCATATTCTTTTGTAACATTTCATAAAAGAGTAGTACCTAAGGCTACCTAAGCCATGAGCATAACATGTGTGATACGTGTGATTCCATACTCTCTATACATTCTTCTAAGTCAATAACAAAAAGGTGAAAAGATGAGGATCTCTAAAATACATGAAGAGAGAGAGAGTGTGTGTAAGTACACCATAATCACCATAGTACCGCTTCTGAGAGGGAGACAATAAGTACAATATAATCACCTAGTACTGCTTCTCGGGGAGTTAGCCAAATTTTTGACAAGCTTTTTTGAAATTTTTGTTTAAAAGCGTCGGCATAATTTTTATCACCGTAATATATAAATTAGGTACACATTAAAAGGTTTAAAATCAATTACTTGTGATAAACTTGATGATAATCATAGTTATATTTTCTAATCATAAAACATAAGTTAACTTAGTGATAAGTTCCAATTCACATTTGATTTAAGCTTTCAATAACACCTTTCTTTGAAAATCACATCAAACCATAGAATCCTACCTTCTACAAAATTAAAGTTCACCTTGTACTACATATTACTTAAGGCTTTCAATACAGTGGTCGAAGTTCACCATGTACTGTATATTGCTAAGGATTTCAATATAGAATGAAGTTAACTATGTACTATATATTACTTAAGGCTTTCAATACAACTTATGTATTTTTAGCAAGCATGATAGTCCATTGAGACCTTGGAAAAAAATGTTTTCCAAGGTCTCAATGGCCCACCGGATCAAGGAAAAAAAATAGTTACTCAATTGAGTTACTGAAAAATCGATCAAGTTACGTAAGTTATATTCACATGTTTGACACTTAGCAACAAGGAATGCATATATATATTTTTGGTAATTTAAAACTTGAATGAGTTACGTAAGTGCCAATGCAATTTAGACCCATGGCACCACATCGTTGGCAAGGCCAAAACCCTAACCTTAGAGCTCGATCGAATTCCTCTAAATACTCATTTTTTTTAAATGGCTCACATGATATCATCTTAGTTGCTTAAGCATCATTAGTGTCTTAATTTTTTTCACAGCTCACATGGTATCATCTTACTCTTACTTAAGCATCATTTTTTTTTCATAACTCACATGTGTTTGACATAGTCTTGCTTAAGCATTATTAGTGTCTTAATTACCACCAGTAGGGTCTTAATCACTATTAGGGTCTTGCTTAGGCCAAAACTTTGTCAACTCCCCCTTAGGCTTTGGTTTCTCACTTGGCTAGCATCTCATCCTCATTTGGATGGAGAGTCTAGCTTGTGATGAAAGGTTTACAAGCCATGCTAGCATCAATTTTTTTTCTTGAGAGGTAAATTTTTTTAAATTGTGGAAACGGACAGACCCCATGCTTCATGGCATGCGGGAGGAGGGGGCAGGTATTGAACCCAAGCCCTCGCGGTGTGGGGCAAGAGCCCTTACCATTGGGCTATCTCTCCCACCTCCATGCTAGCATCATTACGTAGCCTTAGTAACATTGCTTATGTAGATGAGTGGATAGTGAGCCATCATGCTCATTTCCCATGGCTTATTAGAGACCCATTTAGTGATGGTGGCTGCACATATATATAGCTGATATATCACCACAATGCGGCAATGCCTTATCATTGCCAAATTACACTTTACTTTTTTGAAAAACATTTATATACGTAGAGTTTATCTTGAGATTATAACAACCATTGACCTAGCAATGGTGTTCGTAGGGGTCAGTGTTGTAGGACTAGGAGCTCCCAAAGCTCATACTCTACAAACCCTATGTTTGTCTCTCTCTCTCTCTCTAGTGTCGAGGCACCACGTAACTAGATTAGGATAGATGTGTGGGAAACCCCATTGAGAGTATCCAGCATGTGGTGTATCTCTTTGCACATTGTAAGGACCCCATTGATCTTGGTTCATGTGCCTATCTTACGTTTTTAGTTAAATTCGTATCTTAATCACATGTGTGTTTTTTCTATATAAAAGGTCAAATATAAGTAGCATGTAGCGAGATCATGTAGATTGACCAGCATTGTTGAGAGGTTATCTATAGAGGTAGTGCAGATGCGAGAGCATCTACACTACCTCTATCAAATACTAGTAGCATGTAGCAAGATATGTAGCGAGATCGACATTATTAGCGATAGTTGAGAGGTTCTCTATATAGAGGTAGTGCAAATGCAAGAACATCTACGGGAGGAGATGACAAGGCATTGGATTGTGGAGCATAGAGCTGAGCATTTCTTTTAGCAAAATTGATAGATCTCTTGCCATGGGGCTCTCACTAGATATCGGGGTGCCCTGCAATGTGGCACCCCATTCGATCGACACGTCACTAGTCGTGTTGGTAGTGCTGATGATGTGGCCCTTTTTTAATAAACATGTGTTTAAACATTATTGTTTGCACGATACATTCAAACGTGTATCGCTTTTGCGGGATGGTTAGCACACTCGCCTTCCAAAGCAGGGGTCGCAGGTTCAAAACCTGGGTATGTGCACAAGGTTCAAACTTTTGTTTAAACACTATGTTTAAACATGGTGTTTAAACATTGTGTTTTAAACATTGTGTTCAACAGGTGGAAGCGGGTGGCAAGTGTATAGGCACTCGGAGATTTAACAAAAATCTTGCCGTGGTGGCCTATGGGGACACAACCATACCTTGCCTTATATCAACGACCAGCTTTTGAGATTTTGGGATAACATCCATTTCTAGAGTTTATGCATGAGGGTGTATGTGTTGTTGCGAGACAAGGCTTGATGCAACATGCTTCTGTATGCTTCGATATGTGTTGTTTGCCTTGATGCGACATGCTTCTATACGCTTAGATATGCACTCACTTCTTCCATATACGTTGCATTACTCTCATCGGTTGATCAAAGGGCAAGATGCCCAGTTTGTAAATACGATATATCGACTTGGCCTCGGCACAGAGGTGCAATACATCATGACTATACATCATGACTATACAGGAGCTCACATGAGTAGAGAGTAGGAGACATAGGTTTGTAAAGATTTCACACTTTGGACACAGACACATATATGTAACTTGTAGGAAGCATTGTAGAGCGAGAACGACAACATAGCTAATGAGGGGCACAACCCATGTGATGAGATTGGACACTAAGATAGATATGTAACTTTCAAGAAGCATTGTAGCTCGTGAGAATGATAGACAAAGGTAGATATAGGTGGCGACTACATGAGTCACCACCCACTAATGAATGGCATCACTCATGATTGGCCACATGAGAGTTTTCCAACACTCCCCACAAGAGCGATCACAAGAGAATAATAGTATTATAAGGTGAGTCATAGGAGGGGCTCCTCGAAAGCATTACACTACTATAGGATAATAAAATTCCGACGTAAAGCACTAGTACTCTCAATCTTCTGTGGTGACATCCACTAGTACTCTCAATCTTCTGTCAGTCTTCTTCTTTCAATATTTCTTGATAGACTTTATGAGCTGTTCTGTCTCCATTAACACTGCTTGTCCTTCATCCATCCTTCTAGTAGCTTTAGTGGGTTGACTGGGGATTAGGGCTAGTGACAGGTTTTTCTCTGGTTCATCTTTTACTGGCCGTTGTGCCACATGGTTAAGTATTTGTGTTAACAGGTATGGGTTGCTGACTTTGGACTGATGTGCCTTGAGATAATTCTCCATTTCTTTGTGCATAAAAAAGGCCCAATCATCCTCCTTTTCTTCATGTGCTTTGGCAATTCTGTTAAGGCTGACCCTGTTATACCTGTTAACTGGTTTAATTTGCATCATCAAAGACATTGCCTTGCAAGCTTTCTCCGTGGCTTCATCCTTGATGTTCTTGTACTCTGTCCCATTGGAGTTATAAGAATCTCTCTTTAGCATCTCCTTGATGGGCATTGTATCTATTGTGTATCTGTGGGCCCTGACTGTCGTAGGGAGCTGTAAGGCGTCTCTGATAAGATCTTCTGTTATGAGTAGTTCTTCCATGGTACCATCTACCTTTGTAACTTTTCCTCACCTTTTCTGCTTTTATTATATGTACAGAGATATTCTATGCAGAGTTTTATGTCAATCCCTCTGAGTAACACTGTAGCCATTCTCCTAAGGCCAACTTTTATCTTTTACTTCTACATCTTCCAACAGATGGAGGCATTCTTTACTGTGGCACTGCTGCTTTCTGCAGAGTGATTTCCCATGTGGTGTAATGACCTGTCTTTTGATGAGTTTTTTCTGGGAAGGACTGGGCATAAGGGCCCAAGAAGTTGCTCCTCAGCTTGCTAGCACTCTGGGACTCTGTGGCACTGCTGGCTTGTGTTGGAGGTGGTTGCTCCCGGGACTTAGATTTTGACATAGACATCTGTATAAGCATATATTGTTAGTCGAATGACTAGTGGAAGCCACCCCTCCCCCCCACATTTTTTATTTTTATTTTATTTTATTTTGTTAGTATGTTAGTGAAAGATTCGTGATGGCCTTCCCATATAGTAAAATATGTGAATTTGAACGTGTGAAAAGTTTTCGTGAAGCTGCAGAATCGGGGACGTGAAGTTCTCCCGTGAAGTTGTCTTGTGAAGTTCCTTTGTGAAGTTCTCCCATGAAGTTCCCCTCGTGAAGTTCCCCTTTGAAGTTCCCCCGTGAAATTCTCCCGTGAAGTTTCCCCGTGAAGGTCTCCCGTGAACGTCTCTCATGAAGTTCTCCCATGAAGTTCCCCTGTGAAGGTCTCCCGTGAAGGTCTCCCGTGAAGGTCCCTCGTGAAGTTCTCCCATGAAGGTCCCTTGTGAAGTCCCCCCCGTGAAGGTCCCCCGTGAAGTTCCCTCGTGAAGTTCCCCCGTGAAGTTCTCCCGTAAAGTTCCCCCCCGTGAAGTTGCAGACGTGGGAACGTGAAGTACTCCCGTGAATTACTGCCGTGAAGTTGCAGATTTTTACATATTTGTGTGACAATGAAGCTTGTTTTTATTTGTTTTCTATACCTTATGTTTTCATGCAATTATTTTTCAAAAGGCGGATTTGCATTTTTCATTTTCAATTATTTTTCAGTCCATGAATTGGCAATCTAAAGAGATATACTTTAAACACTCGCCCCAAAACTTTATACATTCAAAAAGAACAACAACAATGAAAACAAAGGATTTAAAAAAAGGAATTAAAAGAAGGGTGTAGCTCCCACCACCTTGAGAAGGCACAAAGGCGATGTCGGGAGTCAAAGAGTCGGAAGCGCGCAAGGAATCTATGAAAGAGAGCGTGTAATCACAAGTGAAAATGACAAAATTTAAGAGAACAATTGTTTTTATAGCATAGCTGTTGGATAGGGCGATTATGTTAAATGATCAATCCACATGTCAGTTTGTGATTGGCTCCGTATTTTTACCGTTTCATGGTGTGAACTTCTTGTACTTTTTCACGGTGTGAAACACTAAAATGGTTCACGTCGTGAAACAGTTTGGGGTTCTTCACGGCATGAAACATATAAATACTTCACATCGTGAAACATTTTGGGTACTTCACGTCGTGAAGTATTTTTCTGCTGTTTCACATGAAGTTTATGAAATCAAATTTTTGTACTCAAACACACCCGCATGCACATGATGATGCATTGATTTTTACCATGGAAACCAAAGGTTTTCTTTGGTATTTTTAGGCATTGTTTGATGATTTTTTTGTAATTCTAATCGTCAGGAGATTTTTAGTGTTCCTTCCACACCCAATTAAATATTTTTGTTGCGGTGTCTAGTCGTGTATTGCTTATACTGGGGACACCCTTGTTTTGTTCTTCACATATATTGTTCCATTCTTTATTTACTGTGGGTATTGTTGTTGCTTGAGTCATTCTCAACTCAGGTTGCTGAATTTTCTTTCTTCTCCACACAAGTGCACGTGGGGGTTTTGTCCTTTTGGGGAGTTGATGCTGAAAGCTCTTACCTTCTTTTGTATATTGATCCAAACCTGTTGTGGCATCTGTCTCACCGATTTTCTTTTAGGTAACCATATTGTTGTATGACTTTGATAATAGTAGCCTTGTGCTTGCAGTAGGTCCTTTTGGATCCACTATTGACCGAAATCATGAAGCTTCTGCAAGTTCTTGATCTTCTACCACTTTGTAGGTGGTGTCGATGGTTGACTTTTGAACCGGGTTTTCTTATGAGAATGTTCATCATTCATTTGTTCCTTCTTCTCAGGTTGACCTTTTGGGTGAATCTTGGGTACCCATTTGTATGTACTCTTGTATGTTGGGCTTTGTGTAAGCAATTTGAACATGGTGGGTGTAGATTCTAGTTTCTGAGGTACCGCTTCCTCAGCGATTTGTTTGCCCTAATTTGCTGCGGTCCATAATGGTATGGACGGTACTTTTGTACTGATGGTTAGTGATGTTCTGTCTTCCCATTGGATATTGCACCTGTGGGCACAGATCCAGGATCGTCCTAAGATCATTTCCTCTTCCATTGTACCTGTAGGCATTACAAACACCTTTCTAACCAAGGGATTATTACTGATGGAAATGTTAACATTTAAATACCCAATGGCCTTTGTGGTTGTTAAGTGCACACTACGAACTTTTGCATCCGTGTGTTCCAGGTTTGGTTTGCCTCTAAGGCTATCCAAGTATCATATGAGATTGTTGTGGCTCGATCTCGTATCTATCAATGCAACACTTGTTGCAATGCCCTTATTTGTTGTGAGTCCCAACTTGAGTCTTGCTGGTTTAATGTTTAGATTCTCTTCATCCACCAGAGTTATGGATACCATATTGACATGAATCAGGTCCTTCTGCATTTTAGTTTTTGCTTGCCTAGCTTTAGCCTCGTCTTGCACCTATATTGGATCTTTTCTTTTGCTAATTGTTTCTATTTTTTTAAGAGGTGTTCTTGGAAGAGCATCTCCTAGGTTAATGGTCCAAAGTATTTTTTTAGTTTACTCCCATTGACATAGCCCTCCATTTGGATGCCGTCAATTGTCTCTATTCGAACAAACCCTTGAGGTGTGATTTCTGATATGCGGAATGGTCCCAGACCACGGTCTTTTAGTTTCTTTTTCCTGGCACTTCCCACACCATACATGAGGACAAGGTCCCCTGTTTTTAACTCTTTTTGCTTGAGGTTTCTATAGAACCAATGTTTTCTGCGCAACTTTTCAACCATGAGTCCATGTGATGCTATCAACCGGGTTTCATCTAGTTTTTCCAAGTCAATTAGCCTTTCAGCAGAGCTACTAACGCATTTTTAGCTAGACGTTCTTGTATAGCAATTCTTAAGCTGGGGACTAAATACTCCATGGGTATAATCGCTTCAACACCATAAGCTAGACGGAAAGGACTATATCCTATTGCCACCTTATAGGATGTGCGGTAGGCCCAAAGAGCTACTGTAAGCTTATGCTCCCAATTTGTTTGACTTGCTCCACAATTTTCGTTAGGATGGTACACAAAATCTTATTGGTACTTTCTGCCTGACCATTTGCTTGAGGGTAGTATGGTGACGATTTATGATGGATTACCAAGAATCTTGCAAGCAATTGATTAATCACGTCATTAATGAAATGTGAGCTGCGGCGGTCACTCACCAATTCCAATGGGTATCCGAATAGTGATATGATTTGCTCATATACAAATTTTGTAGTTGTTCGTGCATCTGCTTTCTTTGAAGTTCTGGCCTCCGCCCACTTAGTGAAATAATTAGTGGCCATGATTATGTCGCGGGCTTATGATGGATGAGCCGCTGGTGGACTTATAGGCCCCACAAAATCTATTCCCCATTTCTCAAATGGTTGCCTGACAATGATGGGGGTTAGTGGCATCTTGTCTCTTTTTTGCGGGATGGCGAAACGTTGGCATTCCTCGCATCTTTTGACGAGCTCATTGGCATCGCCGAATAACGTAGGCCACCAGAGTCCAGCTTGGAGCACCTTCCGGCTGTAATTTCTCTGACAAAATTCCCGCTTGCTATCCTGGAATGAGACTCTTCCAGTATGGTCACGAATTCATCCTCCCTTACACATCGTCGAGCACATTGTCTTTGCCCAGTCTCTAGACAACTCACCAGCAATCAATCGTCGAGCACATTGTCTTTGCCCAGTCTCTAGACAACTCACCAGCAATCAATCGATATGGTGCTGCAAGCTTGATAAGCCTTCGCATATTATCCTTATTTAAGGGTATGTTCTGAGGGAAGCCATATGCCAGATACTCTGAAATCTCTTCGCTCCACTCCGGTATCATATCCAATTTGAATTAGACAAGCATCAAGGATGTCATCGTCTACACCAGTAGTAGCTGGCCAACGTGTGATTCTTCCCATGGTACAAGGTTTATTCACTAGATATAGAAAGGCTTGATGGTCCACAAAAAATATGAATCTGTTAGCCACAAGAGATAATGTCGGTATTTCTTGACTGCGTAGACCATGGCCAATCCTTCTCTTTTGGTAGTGGTGTAGTTCACCTCTACATCATTCAATTGACAGCTTGCAAAGCAAACTGGATAGTCCAACTTGAATCCACCAAGCTGGGCTAGCATGCAACCAATGGCAAAATTTAACGCATCGATGTGTGCGTGGAATATAAGATCCCAATTGGGGGTTGCAAAATGGGTGCGCTTGCCAAGGCTTGCTTCAGACGATCATAAGCCTCTTGACACTCCTTGGTCCACTCAAAGACAATGAGCAGTTTATACAAGGGTCTGGCTATCTTCGTATAAAATATGATGAAGCCTTAATAATAACCCACATGACCCATAAACCTTTGCACACCTTTGTAGTTGGTGGGCGGTGGTAGTTCCAAGATCAACTTGACCTTGCTATCATCAGTGGATATGCTATTTTTTGAGACTATGTGTCCTAGTATCACACCATGCTTGACCCAGAACTGGCACTTCAAAGGGTTTAGTGATATCCGATATAATCGACAACGTTCAAACACCTTCGTCAAACAGTTCAAATGATCTTCCCATTGAGAATGTGCACATAGATCATCAATAAACACTTCCAACCACTTTTACATGTAGTCCTTAAAAGCGGTGCACATCAATCTTTAAAAGGTTGCCGGGGCATTTGTAAGACCGAATGGCATAACCTTGTAAGCGAATGTTCCCCACATGGTATTGAAGGCAGTCTTATGTTTGTCTTCTGGTGCTATGGACACCTGGTTGTACCCTGAAAACCCATCCAAGAAGCTGTATGCTTCCTTTCCAGCCACTCTTTCCAGGACATGTTTGGTATATGGCAATGGGTAATGGTCCTTTCGAGTGGCTGCATTTACTTTCTTAAGATTGACGCATACTCTCAATTTTCCATTCTTTTTAGGCACTATCACAATGGGTGATAACCAATCTGTATGTTTGATCTCATAGATAAATCAGCAGCAACAATGAGCTTATCAATTTCCTCCTTCACAATTTTTGCATACTTTGGATTCATCTAGTATGGTTTCTGCTTGGTAGGCCGTGATCCTTCCATAATTGGAATCGTATGTTGTACCACCTTGGGTGGTACCCCTTTCATTTTCTTATAGTTCCAGGTGAAAAAATCCTTGTATTCCTTGAAAAGAGCAATAAGCTCTGCTTCTTCTGCTCTACAGAGGTCAAATCCTTGGCAATATATACGGATCTTGCTTCTTCCCCTGCTTTCGCAATATCAACCTCCTTGACTTCTATCAGGGCCATCATATGATGTCAACAATCCTTCCTCTCTTAACCTAGTGGCTGTTAATAGGGCCACTCTTCTATCATCAATTGTATAGTTCTTGAAATGGTTAGGCACTGAGAGTACATCCATTTTATCCTCATTGTCTTTTTTAATTTCTTCCATGATTTTCTTGGCCTCACGTTCTACCTCTGCCAAAGCTTTGTTGCATTTTTTGCATCCTATTTTTGTAAGTTTGGGTGTATCGATTTTCTTAAGGGCGTTCTGCTCTAGATTCCTCCCTTCCCAATGATATTTTACTCAGCTCTTTAGCCCAATCCTTAGAGAATTCATCATGTACCCTTGTAGCCTCAAGGTATCTCAACCATTGGGCATCTGTTGGTTTGCTTCACAGCAATGCGTTTCGTCGGGCTAGGTACCATTTTTGTTTCCGCCATCGCCTAATGCGCTGACTACTGGTTCGAATTCGTGCCATGGTGCCTTCTGTACTTGATGTCTTCTCTATTGACTCCCCATCCATGGTTTGCCAATCAACCATACAGATAGAAGTCGTAGGGATGTTTCTAAAATCCAAATACTAGGTTCCCTTAGGTTGCATCACATCAATTGTGGACAACACATGCATCCAATCCTCACAGAAATCCGGGGGAGGTAATGATGCATACATCTCCGTATCCTTCTCATCCTTGGTTTTCCCTTCTGTGAGCTGGCATATCTATAGGGATGTGGTTTGCTTCGTTGTGTGACCGAGTCGTTACTGAACAATTTCCCTTCCATGGGGTGTGCCTTCCATGCTCTTAGATCAATCTTTAATGTTTGTGTCCCTGCGTACATATACATGATCTAAGGCCCAATCATGCACCAATTTGGATTCCCTCATGAAAGGTCATCCCAATATTATGTCATATGTATCAGGTCGGCGCAAGAAGTCCATGACCACAAATGTATGTCGATATTGAAACGTAAAGAGTCTGAACTTCACATTTTCCAAGAGCCCAATGGGTCTTGAAGATGTTCCATCAGCCATCTTAACGATTAGATCTGCTCTTTTTAGATCCGACTTACCCCAATTTTCCTAGCAATGTTTGTTAATGATGCTGACACCATCGAGGATAGCTAATGCCTGGTATCCATTATGATTAATCGAAATGGTAGCATTCGTGTCGTCACTCTCATAGTAGCGTCCCAATTGGTTAACTGGTATCTTAACCACTCGTGTTTCCTTTGCAACATGCCTCAAAGGTCTTTCTACCAAGGGTGGCAGAGCCTCATCCATATTCTCCGCTAGCCTTAGACCTCCTTCGACCCATCCTTTTACATCTGTCCATAGGGTGGGTGAATTGCATAATAATAACTGACCCAAGGGCATCTAGATAGGCATGGATAACACTGCTGCTAGGCTTCCTATATCCCTGGGTTCCTTAGATATAGAGTGTTCCCTCAACTCATTTTCCTCGAACAGTCTAGTCATTGTGTTTGTTTGGGAGTCTGCTTCAGTTTCTTCCGGAATCGGGGTGGGTAGGGAGGCCCTCTTGCGGGGTGGTACATCTAGTGGATAGATGGTATCCCTTACTCAACTGGCCCTAGGCTCCGGCTTCATAAATTTGTTGGTATTTTTCAACTAGAGTCTTGGCATCTTCTAACTTCCTTATTTCTTCATCAGCATTAGGATATTCACCAATCCCCCTTGGGGTTGTTGGTTGTTCTCCTTGTTTTCCCCGGTCTAACCCTTCTCTAGATTGATCCCTTGACTCCCCTCTTCCTTTGATAGTGTGGATCCTGTATCAATTGTGTCTTCTTTGGATCCATCTTGGATTATAACTTGTGTGTCCCCCTTTCCTAATTTCTTCACTCTTATCATCCTCGTCGGGACCAGATTTGGAAATAGTAGCATCCGTCCGGTTCCTCCCTTTGTCACCCGACTGAGCTTGAGCTTGTGTTAGGACATTGAGCGGAGTGATCTTCCCAGACTTTACACTAATGGTACGAATGGTGGCCTGATTTTAGCAGTAGAAGCTGAACCGCTTGCTCGGTAGGGACAGTCTTTGATCAGATGATCAATTCCACACTTAGTGTAAGTGAGCACTGGCATGGTGTGGTCACTACTTGTTGTGGTTGGTGTGTATGAGTCATATTCTTATTTGGGCATTCGGCTACTCAATGTGGCCCACCACAGCCATAGCATTGTAAAGGCCCTCTTCTCAGATTTGAGTTGATTTCCTTACCCTTCCACTGTACCATGGTTTGAAACACAGGTATTGGCTTATTATTTTGTAGGACATAATACTCTGGCATGACATCACCCATATCCTCATAGTATTCCCCACTAAATTCTAGTTCCCATACTAGTTCAATATCTTCCGATGGCTCTTCAATCACTACTTGATTGATCTTGGCCTGTGGTGGTTGTGGCGGTAGAATTGGTGGTGGCAAGGGCAAAGCATCTTGTACCCGGAACATCCCCTTAGGTAAGTAAGAAAGGTTGGGTTGTACAGCATTAGTAGTGGTTTGCACAGGAGGTGGTGCCGGCAAAGCCAGTGGGGCTCTTTTTGTTTGCAATTGTGCTATATTTTGAACCCTTGGAAATCTATACGATGATGTGTCATGATTGCCCAATTTTACAATGTGCACAATACAATAATGGTCTTGCCCTTAACTATGGACATTCGGTGGTGGTATGGTTTAATCTACGCATGGAGCACCACACCAGTTCCCTTCGGGGGGGTAAAGGTGACTATGCCCATGGCCCACCGACCGACATCTCTCTTCCTTCCCTTACCTTTAGTTTCTCCAATATAGCATTGCTGAGCTCATCCACAGTCATATGTCCGACTTGTTTGCTCGAGTTCCAATTTCTTGATGACTCGAGACACACGAAGTCATGGTTTTGCTGCCATCCTCAGGTTGTGGCAATTCTAACATGTTATCTTCGTATTCGATTGCCAATTTGCAACATGCATCAAGGGTAGCTGGCTGGGCTAGTACCAAGTAATCATGCATTTTATGGTCCCTAACCCCTCTCTTGAAACAAGGCAACAATTGATCGTCTGTCAATCTTTCCCAAATTTTGCATCTTAAATTCACGTGTTTCAGGCAAGAAACATAGTCTTCCATAGACTCATCTTCTTTCTGTTTGATGTTATGTAGTTGGGCCACAAGACTCCACATATCACCACTACATGCAAAGCTGGGCACAAAAAAGTTTTTTAACCTAGTGAAGTTAATCTTTTCCTCAGGCTTAAGGGTTCTGAACCACTGATGAGCTTTTCCTTCTAAGGTCAGAGAAAAAGCATGTATCATGGTCACATCACTGACTGGTCCACAGGTTTCACATGTAGATTCAAAAATCTCTACATGCTAGATAGGATCTCCATCCCCAGAGAATTTTCGGACAAGTTTTAAGATGAAATGGGGCTTCATCTGGGAAGGTCAAGGTTCTAAGGTAGAACCCAACTCCCTAGCCATCCCCCTACCCATCTCAGCAGCAATATTTAACAAGTCTGTCCTTGTGGCTCCATTAAGGTCCATGGCTGGATCGTTTCTAGGTCTCTGGGGAATTGCCCCCCCCTTCCTAGACCTCATCCCCTACCCATATTGGCTCTTCTTGGTATCTTAGGTTCGTGGAATTGTTCGATTATGGTATCCTGGTGAGATTCCCCAATAGTAGCTTCCGTGCATCTTTGTGTAATTAAGAGTTCCATATCTTGTAGGAATGTAGGGTGATTGATCATTAGCTCTATGTCCTTCTATAGAGCCGGTCCTCAATTTCTACAGCCAAGTTGGCTATGTTACCCTCTTCTTCTCTGGTTGGGTTCCTCATTGATGGGTTCTAGGTTCGGAATATCCCCATCGCCTCTACCTGTAGTAATTTCAAATTCCTTTCCTCGTGATTGGAGATTGTTAACATTATCTGTCTCCTTTCTCTCAGCTCTTGTCCTGCGAGTATCAAGCTCCTATTTTCTTAAGCTCAATTCTCGGAGTTATCGTTTCACCTCACTTCGTTGGAAGTCCAATTCGAGTTCCTCAGTGGTGGGAAAGAATATTTGACCCGTCCTAACTGCACTTTCCATATCCCGCCTGATTCGAGGGGTGCTCGTATTTGACAGCTTAGAGTTCAACGTCTGGAATGGCACTTCTTGCTCTAGTTGACGGCCCGCAGATTGCGCCTCATCATCATGACTGGTTTGGAGACCAAAAAATCCCTGGGCTATATCAATGATCCCACTGGACTTAGTTGGACACTGTGGTTTGTCACCTTCCCCGAACCCAGTGTATCTCAGCACTTCGTCCATGGATTCCTCACTACTGGTTTTTGCGGTGGTTAGGTTTCTCGAGACACTTAAGTGTGTGCTTGCAGACTATCCCAATCTCACACTTCTTTGATAGGAAGTTCCTGGATGATTTGATGCACTATCGTCAGCAGGCATGAGATCATCTTCGATGAGTTTTCCAGATCTTAAGTGCATGTATGTATGATTTGATAAGATAGTATCCAACCCAATTGGTTCAATTCCTTGTTCTATCACTCTTTTTAGAAGGCGTGAATTAACATAAAATAATTCACACCGTGAAATAGCAGGACTTAGATCATGTCGTGAAATTGTAGAACAAATGGTTCACATTATGAAACAAAATGTGTTTCATGCCGTGAACTACTTAGAAAGTGTTTCACGTCGTGAACTACTTCGAAAATGGTTCACGTCATGAAAGTCCACTGCACTTTCACATGATCCAATCTTTCTCTTTAAGATTAATTCCTTCTTTATCCGAACCTCATAGCCTTAGTTTTGTCAATTCGTTGGTTTTGGTCTTCTCGTGAAACAGCAGGATTAAGTTCACGTCGTGAAACAAAAAGTGTTTCACGCCGTGAACTGCTTCAAAAGTGTTTCACATTGTGAACTACTTTGAAAGTGGTTCACATCGTGAAAGTCTACTGCACTTTCACGTGATCCAATTTTGGTGGATTGAATCGTGTCAGAGGTGTTAGGATAAGGGTTTCTATTTTTGGAATGTAATCCCGTGATTTTCGGCTAAAATTCCAACGCTAATTTCGTGAGTGACTCGTGGTGTGAAATTGTAGAAAAATGGTTCACGTCGTGAATAACTTCCTGCACTTTCACGTGAAGTTTTCCACGTCGGTAGTTTGTAGTCTTGGGTGCATAATACTTATCCAATTGATGAAAATTAGATTGTGCTAATTCTAGGGAATGGAATGCAAGTTCTTGGCTCAGTCAATGGTCCCTTATGTTTTTTATTTTGTTGAATTTTTGAAAAGAGAAGAAAACAACACACAATTTTTTTAATTAATTTTTTTGTGGTGCTAACATCAACTTATCAAGAATAACCAATGAATCCTTTCCTAAACTACTTTCCACAATACTCACAGCATCAAAACTATAATTTTTTTTCAACCACACACACCTTATCCTTCCATTTTCCACACAATGCATTACCAAAATGCAAAGGCAACAATGAATACTATGCAATGGGAGCTGAAACTCTAAGAGAATGGAAGAAACAAAGGTGTTTCCCCGGTAGAGCGACGCCAAAAATGTTTTACTGAACCACACCTCCAAGAGGGAACTCTACACATTCACCGAATGGATGAGCAATGAAACACAACCGTCGTGGGATACTTACCAATGCTTCGAGCTCGTGTCTCTTGAAGCCTCCAAGCTCGTATATGTGCTCCAAACTCCAAGCTCCACCTCCTCACTGTCATCGTGGAGTTTCTCACACCATCACATAGGCCAATCACACTCTCTCATATACAAGCATAAACACACAATCATGAGAGAGGCACAATGCTAGAATGATCTCACTCCTCACTCTCTCACAAGTACAAAGGAAGAGCTCTCAATAGCACAAAGGGGATTGTGTCCTTTCATTATGAGAAAATACCTTATATACAATTAGCCCTTATTCACACTTGGGCATCCAAAACTTACTAATTAGGCCTTGGGTGGCCAATGTCGCATAATGTACAACCTTTATAGTGCCTTTACATAACACTTATTAATGTCCTCAATTGAGGATCATGGTGTTAATCCAAATGGGATTAACAAACATACAATAAACAAAGAGATACATAATCATGCATTTTTCTTGCATTATACTATAATAAATTCAAATTATGGTAAAAGGTTACCATGGTTGGTACCTAAACTAGAATGAATGTAATAGACCATGACTAGGATATAATTGTGATACTATGGGTTATTTCCTAAGCTAACAATGAAGAGATGGGTTTAGGCTTGAATCTCCATGCTCCAAGTTGACTCCATTCTTCCAAAGCTTTGATGGTACCAAACATAAAAACACCAAATTAGTACTCAAAATTGGTGTATTTGCACACTAATCGAGTAACTCATGGACTCCAATAATGATGCAAAATCTAGCACCACTCTCCCAATAGCAGTGCCAACAAATATGTTCACTAAATAGTGAACTCTTGATGCCTTGTATAAGGGGAAGAGAAGATAAATGCAAGCTAACCCCTTCTTATGAGGAAGCTAGGGGCTTAGACCTTGCCACTAATGGTGAGTCCATTATTAGAAGTGTATTATTACAAGTGTTCAATCCTTCAAGTGTATTATTACAAGTGTTGATTTGTTTAAGTGTATTATATTACAACAAGTGTTGAGTTCTTCAAGTGTATTACATTATTTTATAAGTGTATTATTACAACTATGAGTCCATTATTTTACAAGTTTATTATTACAACTATGAGTCCATTACAAGTGTTGAGTTTATTATTTAAGTCTATTATTATAAACATTGAGTTCTTCAAGGACATGCTTTAATTTGCTTCTAATTATTCTTGGCCACTCTCATTCGTAGTTGAGTAATATGTGATAGGTAAATCAAGAATAATTAAATTACATTTAGAGAATTGATAATTGAGCCTTAAAGAATAACATGATTATTCTTGGCCACTTTGATTTGTAGCTAAGTAATTTATGATAAGTAAATCAAGAATAAGTCCATTTAGAGGATTATTGATTGAACCATGGAAAACAACATCTTCCATTGATTTCTAAATAGCCCAAATTGGTGAAGATGTACAGTACAAAAATTCAAGCTCGAAAGATATAACTAAAGTAGGAGAGCTATATAATGTGACCAAAGGGAAGCCGAGTATAATAATTACTTGGTAAAAGTGAAAGGGTTTACATATGCTCTTTCTTCTATTGGATAACCAATAGTAGATGACCTTGGTAAAAGTGAAAGGGTTTACATATGCTCTTTCTTCTATTGGATAACCAATAGTAGATGACCTTGAGTGGTCCTGGCAAGGAATAAAGCCGATTTTAGACCTCCATTAGAGTTTCAAAGAAATTTCCTAATTTTTGGAAACTGATTGCTCTCCCTATCTATGGAAAAATAAATATTGAGGGAGGTCCATTCTCTTGAAATTCATATGAGTAGGTCTTCTACTATTGAGATATAGGTAGAGGTAGAGATCATCATCTGGAGGTCGAGGTGCAAGCTATTTTGGAAACAAAAATCAACAGTAACAACAATAGGAATCTAATATATAAATAGGTGGAAGAGGCCACTCTAGAGGCAGGGGAAACTAGAGAGGTCGAGGTGGTTGGAAAAGAAATAAAAATGCAAGTAGAGTGCTATTATTGGGGTAAACCTGGGCACATGGCAAAGGACTGCTTTAAAAATCAGAATGATATCAAAAAGTGGAAAGTTATAGTAAGGTAACCATATATGTAAACAAGGTGATGACAGAAGTGAGCAGCTGTTTGTGATGCATCACATGCTCAATTCCATGATAGGAGATGTGTCAAGATCGAGAGATATTTAGTATGTGGATTCTAGCACCTAAAACCACATGACAAGTCATGGTAAGTGGCTTAGAGATATAGAAGAAATAAAAAACTAGGATATGTGAAAACATATGTGAAAACAGATGATGACATTGTGCACCCCATTGTGCATGTTAATAAAGCGCCATTATCTATCTAGGATGAAAAAATGTACCTAGAAGGTCTACTTAATGTTCCTAATACTACGAAAAACCTAGTTTTCTATTGGACATATGGTTGAGCAGGGTCTAGAAGTGAGGTTCAAGGGCCTCAAGGGTTTTTTGGAAGACTTTAAAAACCAATGATGCTTAGATCAAAAGGGTAATATAAATGGTAGGATGTTTAATTTGGATATTAATGTGCCTAAGGTGAAGGCAGCTATTTTTACATATGGGATGGGTGTGTTATTACACATATTGACATATGGCACAGGCATATTGGTCATGTAAATAAACATTAGGCTGAAGTCTATGCAGGCTCAAAATATTATTGCAGGTTTGCAAAGCTTAAGGTTGATGGCATACATAAAGTATGTGAAGCATGTGAGCTTGGTAAGCAGGCCAAACATGATTTTCCAAATGAAAAGCATGTCACTGCAAGGCCATTGATGTTATACATTCAAATGTATAGAGGATGACAAAAACTATAAAAATTGTAGGTTGCAGGTATTATGTTACATTTATTGATGAGATCAAACTAGGTGAGTGTGGGTTTATTTCAAGAAGGAGAAAAGTGAGGTGTTTGCTCACTTTCAGAGATTTAAAGCCTTGGTTTAGAAGAAAAAAGTATGTAAATAAAATGCTTAAGATCAAACGATGGGGGTGAGTATTTTTCTAATGAGTTCAGTGATTTCTTGAGTGAGAAAGCAAGGAACTAAGAGACAACTTACCTGCAGGTACACTCTGTGTTACAAAAAGGGCAAATAGGCACATTATAGGGTGGCACATGTCTTGATGTCTGAAAAGAGAATATGGCTTTTTTTTGTGCTGAAGTGGTAGCATTTACTGTTTTCATAATGAACAGGGCCCCTATAGTAGTTGTTCATGGCATGATGCCTGAACAAACGTTTATAAGCATAAAACTAGATGAAGGCAACGAAAGATGTAGGTGTAAGAAGTAATGATGTTGCCCCACATGTAAAGCAATAGTCATCCACAGGTGCTTAGTGGACCTAGAGAGTCCTCTAGCAGTGGATCTAGCATTAGTCCATGGTCAGGCAAGTTGAGGGGACGAATGTAGGTACACATATATCATGCAAATGGAAGGAAAAGGTAGATCAACCTTTTGTGCCTGATTTGTAATATGTGGATGGTGACTTTAGGGACTCCGATCAGAGACTTGATAAGGAGCTTGGTATTTTGTCAATTACTCCTAGTGTAAGGAGAGCCATGGATATTTTAAGAACACCTGATAGTGATCCAAGTGTATATAGGTCTACGAGGGTTAGATACCATTTTGACAGGTTGAGGTATGATGGATATATAGCCCATCATTATGCTTATATGGTTAAAGCAATACAAGAGTTGGAGCCCACTTGTTTTAAGCTGGCACTTGGAAATAAAAAATGGAAAAATGCCATAGATGAGGAGATAATAGCATTGGATTCAAATACAACATGGAAGTTGCCTTTGGCCATGGAAAAGAAAGAAATTGGATATACGTGGGTGTATAAGGTCAAGCATAACTTGGATGGTTAGATTGGTTGCAGAGGATTATGCATGGACCTATGGCATTAATTATGAGACTTGAAGCCCGGTTGTCAGAATGGCAACAGTAAGAGCTATCATTGTGCTATGGCTACTGTGAAGGATTGGTCTTTATATTAGATAGATGTAAACAATGTTTTGTTTAAGGTCAAGCATAACTTGGATGGTTAGATTGGTTGTTGCAGAGGATTATGCATGGACCTATGGCATTAATTATGAGACATGCAGCCCGGTTGTCAGAATGGCAACAGTAAGAGCTATCATTGTGCTATGGCTACTGTGAAGGATTGGTCTTTATATTAGATAGATGTAAACAATGTTTTGTTTCATGGTGATTTGTAAGAAGTCTATAGGATGCAACCACCGGCGGTGGGTTATGAGAGTGATACACACCTAAATTTTATATTTAGGTTATGCAAAGCCTTGTATGGCTTGAAGGAGGCACCAAGAGCATGGTCTTGAAAACAAAAAGGAGTACATGTTACCATTGGATTTCAGATATCCAATACAGATTTTTCACTTACGTGAAGAAGATAGATAGAAGGATCATGCTATTAGTCATTTATGTGGATGGCTTGAATCAGTAGTGCTAGTAATGTTGGCATACATGATGTAAGGATGATGTCAGGATGCATTTAAAGTAAAAGTTTAAGATAAAGCATTTGGGTGAGTTGCAATATTTCTTGGGTATAGAGGTGGTGAGATCACCTCATGATGGCATTTTGTTGTTAACAGAGGAGGCAGTATGGCTTCGACATGTTATCCAAGTATTGTATGACAAGTTGTAAGCCTACTTTGATGCCATTGAAGTGAAAAATAAAGCTTTTTGCATATATAAGTGAGCTTTTAGAGGACCCCACTATGTACAAGTGCATAGTGGGTAACTTGATCTACCTGACCATTAATAGTGGGTAACTTGATCTACTTGACCATTAATAGGCCAGACTTGAGCTATGTTGCTAGACTTGTGAGTCAGTTTATGTAGGTCCCTAGGAAGCGCCACACTTGGATGTGGCCAGATGAATTCTCAAGTGCATAAAGTCCATAGTTAATTAAAGACATTTCTATGAGGCTAGCGCAGAGATACAAATATAGCTATATGGTACATAGATGTTGATTGGGCTGGTTGTGTTGTAGACATGAGATCTACTAGCAGCTTTAAGTTTTCTTTTGGAAGTGTTTTTGTGAGTTAGAGCAGTAAGAAATAACTAACAATTGCCTTGTCATGTATAGAGGCAAAGTATGGCAACTTGTGAGGTAGCTTGGTTATGGATGAGCTCGTAGTAGATGGCACCGTTGTCATTTATTGTGAGAACATGAGTAGCATGTAAAGTAACCCAGTCTATCATACTAGGATAAAGCACATTGAGGTACATTATCACTTCATTGAGGAGAA
Source organism: Cibotium barometz (assembly GCF_041138505.1). NCBI lineage: Eukaryota > Viridiplantae > Streptophyta > Polypodiopsida > Cyatheales > Cibotiaceae > Cibotium > Cibotium barometz. The sequence continues at coordinate 34,709,938 of NC_141104.1, read as the reverse complement.
GGTTCTAGCATGTCTTGTTAATTTGGTATATGTCAGCAGTGCAGTGGATCACATGACTGACATCTTCATGAAGGCATTAGGTATAGAGAATCTCCGCATATTAGGAGCTCACTTGGAGTGTAATGTGTGCAATTGAGCTTGACAAAGGGGTGTGTTGAGATATCAAGCTCAACTAGATCTACGAACATTAATGACCCGCCTAGGTGGTAGCTTTTGCACTTTTGCCAACAACTGGCAACACGATTGGCGAGATTATGGTTGAGTATGCTACTAGTGGATGACCTCATGGATGGCAGGTTGTGGACAGCCACATTTGGATTACTAATGGCATAGTTATAGCACCATCTCATATAGTTGGGTTCACACCTTGGACCAAATATTATCTGTTATAGTTGTGTGTGAGCTATTTCTTCAAGGATCCCAAGGTCTCCCTCTCCCCCACACTCTCTTCAAGTTATGCATCACGGGTTGCACACTATATAACATTCAAGTTGTTTATATTCAATTTCTTTATAGTATCTCTTACATTTGCCATGAGATGTCACGTACTAGAGGACTATCCTAGGCATGATGCAAAAGCATCCACAGTGAAGGCCACTCTTCTTCTTATAAATACTCTTGGTGTAGAGTTGAGTAAACCTAGACTAAGAGTCCCCATCACTTGGAGACCTTCATTAGCTGGGGGAGGCACTGGTATGGACATAGTAGCTTCTATTGATTGGTATGGCCATCATTAGATGGGGGAGGCACTAGTATGGGCATAGGAACTTCTATTAATAGGTCTATCTAAATTTCCTTAGAGACAGGAGCCATCTTCTGATTAGAAAGGGCCAAAGGTCTGCTCACTTGGTTGTTCTACTTTGAATGAGGTCTCTATCAAAATCTATTAAGTCCTTTCATGGCAAGCAAATCATCCTACTTTCACTAGCACTGATCTGGGCCATACCACATGGTGCATATACTCCAAATGAACACCTCTTTCTTCTTAGTAATCAATCTTAAGTGAATTTTGAAGTGACTTGGCTTGCATGAGGATGAGCCTAGCTTGGGCATTTTCCCATTATAAGAAGAAATTGGGTTTTAGAGGCATTATTAGAAGTGTACCAACATTGCCAAAATTTTATTGACCTAATCATTATGCTATGCCCCTAGCGACATTTTTTACGAGGTTACATGTCACTATGTGGGGAATATAGTTGACTATAACTTTACCATTTTGACGCACAACTCATTATGCATAAGGAGGCTAATTGACCTACCTTGAAGAACCTTATGTCCTATCACTAGATACGACCCCACTTTGCAATGGTTTTGTGACAAAACCATGAGTTTACCCAAATGTACTTTTCCTTTCATTTAAGTTCCACGTTAAAAACTTCCCCCTAAAGCATACTAAAATGTCAACTATAAGGCATCTTTTTCCATGTGTTAGACCCATTGGATTATCAAAAATTTGAAGCCATGTGAGTTTTCTTTAAACTCAAAAATCATATCTCCCACAAGATTAAGCATTTAATGCAAATGTACCCACACTAAGTGGAATTATAATTTTTTAATGCTCATTTTCTTAACCTTCATGTATCACTAATTTATAAATGCTTCGTTCCAAAATGGACAAATATCCACAATCATTTCACCTTTAAAGAAGAATTTCCAATGGCCACTTCTTTAATAACCCTTCTTTTCATAAGAGATTGTAATTCCTCTATCATGCATAGCAAATAAAGTGCTAGAAATAGAGAACCATTTTAATTTTTTTAATCCATGGGCCTAATTACATACATAGGAAGAAGCAAGTAGCATCATATTCAACCTCAACTAGATGAAACGGATGCATGGCCATGAGTTAGTATACTTGGTCATGCATGAAGGAACCATGCGATCAAACGATAAGAAGAAACCAATGATCCAAAACTTAGGGAAGGTATGCAGCATGAACAAGCTGACCCAACTCAATGTAGGCAACACATTCACATTATATTTCAATAGGCAGGCCAACCTTAATTATATTTCATTAAGAAGGCCAACCTTGATTAGGAAATGCATTGACATCATATTTTAATAGGAAGGCCAACCTTGATTAGGAAAAGAAGGTGAGGTATTGCTCAATAGGGTAGAATGTCCAACTTTAACAAGGTCGGATGGGGCAAGTATATGAGCCTTACCACACCCAACAGGTGAGGGAGCTGGTGTCTTGCCATTTCCATTTGAGAAATGGGATAACGATGGATTGTCAATTTACCACATAGTACTCCCATTGTGAGATGGGGGTAACCTTACTAAATATGAAGGTACTAGGCTTAGTTAACTTTCTATTTAAATTAAGTTATTTATCACCTCCAGGACCGCTTGTTCTAATGGCAGTGCTCCTAATTATCTGCAAAATTTGTAGATGAAAAAACACATTAGATCCAAATGAGGAGAGGCCCAATTGTGCATAGGATTAGAGAGTTGGCAAGATTAATTAAATGGGCTTAGAGGGTTGGAAAGGTTGATTAAATGGTTTAAAGGGTTGGCAAGGTTAATTAAGTGGGCTTAGAGAGTTTGGCAAGGTTAATAAAACAGGCTTAGAGGGTTGGCAAGATTAATTAAATGGTTTAGAGGGTTGGCAAGATTAATTAAATGGGCTATAGATTAAGTGCTACCTTCCGAAGCATGGAGTTCTCTTGCTGTAGAGTAGACACCTTTTCTTCTAGCTCAGCATTCTTCTGCTCCAACTCTTTGATTCTGGCTTCCAAGTCACTCAGGTAAGCCTTCTTCCTCTCTCTTGCTTGCTGTGCAGACACCCGATTCCTCAGCAATCTGTTGGCAAGGCAAGACACGGGGAAAAAAATTTAAAAAAAAAAAGAAACAATAATTACAGACTAAGGTGATATCTATTATCCTCTAAAATCCAAAAATAATTCTCACCTTTTCATCCTCTTGTGCTCTCTCTCTGCAGGCAAGGCGTTTCTTCTCCTCACGCCTTGTAGCTTCCCGGATCCGCCTCCTGAGGTGGAAGCTCTTCCCACCAGCTCTGGAACCTTTCTGACATCCGAATCACTCTCGTCCCCTGCACAGAATAGGAATAATACAGAAGACAAATCAATGATCGGTGACACTAATCAGGATTAATTCAGTACGACACTAACGATTCCATGCTAAGAAGCACAAAGCTGTGCACAGTGGAAGCAAAGGACCCTCACCCTCCTTGCTGTCGAGCTCCATGGAGGCCATGATCTCCATGGGCGATGGCTTCTCTTCACTCACAAGAGGGGAGCTGACACACGACGTTGAAGCCTGCATCGCTACTGCGCAGAGGTGGAGAATGGCTAGATATATCGTCCTTACGCCGTTAGCCCATTACTTATTAAACTAGACGAAAGCTACCATCTCTGGAGAGCAGAGAAAGGACGACAGCGTAGCTAATACACAGACCTTCGGCAGAGACGACGACGTGTTACGTCCACCATAGCCACCCAGGCTTTCCAACACTGCGCCTAGCCTTTGTTTCTACCGCCTTAATCCGCCCGCTGATCTGCCTCTTAATCGTCTTGCCTTTACTAATCCCCGCCTCAGAATCGCTAACCATGTACTTAAAGCTCTGCCGTCGACGTGGGCACAGGATTCACCTCCACTTTAATCACCCGTAGTCAACACTAAACCCACGCTAATTTCATTTAAGATGCAGTAATCGCCACCCTAACAAGGGTTTATCTCCGCTGTCCTTTCAGAGCGACGTGGAACACTCCCAGCCATGCCATTCACGTGCATGCATACATGCATGCCTTCTCTACGTGCACTTTTATTAGCAGTGTGAACACATACATTGCATTGCATACTACATACATAGGCATGAATGCATGGCTCATTTGGACACAACTCTCCACTTGTTTTGCGCCACGTAGCAATCCTGGCTGGCTTTGAAAACCCCCTTTCGTGTGGACCTTTTCTAGAATCCCACATCCCTATATATTTCAGTCTTATTTATGCTCTCTCTACTTAGTACTTCCTCCATCCCTTCCATGACCACACACCCACCCCATCAGCCATGACATGCTAGGGTCCTTCAAGCCAGAGTACCTTCAAGCTCAACCAGCTTTTCTTGAAAAAAATGCATAACTTAATCGGTTTTATAACCAGAACTTCAAAATTTTGACTCTTGTAATTCAAGGCTACACAAAATTATGACCGATTTTTCTCAATTTGAGCCGTGAAAATTACACTACACTGCTTCAAAGCTACAAAGTTTCCTACATCCATGATGCAATATGCACATCTTTTATTTTCTTTACTTGCTTTTCAATATAGCGTACATATGTACATGTTTTGTACAACCATGCATGAACACATATTTAATCTAAAAGAACTAATTCCTCTAAAAGAAAACCATGGGCATAAAGATGACCAAACAAGGTAATGCTTCAAAAGGTGGTGTTCTACATGAGGTACTCCTAGGAATTTTTAATTTAGTATGATGTAAGTTGGAGGAATTTTTAATTTAGTATGATGTAAGTTGGAGAGTAACTCCAAATTGGAGATTCCTGGCAAGTTCTTTTAGGAATGCTTTTCTCACAAAATACCATGACCAAAGAGATGTATGCAAGCTCAATTCTAAATTTTGAATTCTTTAGTTCATTCCTTGCTTCATGATGAGGGTAAATTAGATGCTCATAAGGAGGTGATCTAAGAGGAGAGGTGCCTTGAGCAGGATATCTCAAGAGTGAGATTAGTGGTGATCCGAACCTTATTGGACTTGTGGATCTTCTTTGTGGCCTTGAAGTGTGGTTGAGTATCCTGCACCTTGATCCCAACTAGGATTGGAGTACGTGGGTGATGACTTGGGGTAGGGGTTTCTTAATGGAATATACTCTAGGGGATCAAATCTATATTGGAAGTGAGGGGAACCATTCAATTGTGAGTAGGATCTTGGGATAAGTGGATTAGCAAAGTTGTGGATTAAGTTTGAGTTTTGTTGGTAGTGAAGGGAACCATTGGGAATATTGGGTTGGTATTGTACTAAATAGAATCACGTTTACCTCATTATATAGGATAAGATGATAAAAGTAAGGGGGTTAGCAAAGTTGTGGATTAAGTTTGAGTTTTGTTGGTGGTAAAGGGAACTATATGGGAATGTTGGGTTGGTATTGTACTAAATAGAATCAAGTTTACCTCATTACATAGGATAAGATGATAAAAGCAAGGGAGTTAGCAAAGTTGTGGATTAAGTTTGAGTTTTGTTGGTGGTAAAGGGAACTATATGGGAATGTTGGGTTAGTATTGTACTAAATAGAATCAAGTTTACCTCATTACATATGATTAGATGATAAAATACCACAAAAATTCAATCTACATCATGGATTAAAAGTGGAAAAACCTTTGTTTCTTTCACATCTTACTTTCTAGTCTTACGTTTGAGTCCTCAAGGAGATGTGAAAGCCCTAGTTATGAACTAATGCTTTCAAGTCTAGCCTATCTCTAGCACGGCCTCCCCCCTAGTAATACACATAAAATTTTGCAAGAAGAATTAATGCATCTACTTTTAGAGTAAAATTTTGCAAGAAGAATTAATGCATCTACTTTTAGAGTAAATCAAACCAACAAGTAGAAGATAGCTTTTATCCTTGCAAACTTTAGTTAGACTCATGTAATGTCTCTAAGTTTACATGCTTTTAATGCATGCTCGGAAAGATAAATTCTTAGCACTTGAATTATTCAATCTTCATAACTCTATGTATGCACTCTAGATTAACCCATGAATATAGGAGGCATCAAGAGAATTTACCATTATCTTGCAAACAGTTCTTGAGTAGAGAAGAGCCAATCTTTCTTTCAAAAGCCACTGTAGTATCTTGTAAAACCAAGAAAGTTCTTGCTAGCTAGAGAAGAATGCATTTATAGATATAGTATACTATTGTTAGAATACAAATAGTTCCTATAAAGATCCTATTGGATATCAGTGTTCCACCCTCACATTGTATTGTTTGGGAACCAGCTAGCTCATGTTTGTCATTAAGAGAAGAAGCCATGGTCTCCATGGTTGAGTAGCCCGAGCATCCTATATCCCTCATGCATTCACATGCCTATATTGACATAGGATGGTGGCCTAGGAGGCCGTGTGTTTTAGAGATGGCTTAGATTAGATTTGGCACACAGTCAAATAAGCCACACACTACCATTATCCCTTAATGATCCTTCCACATGAAGTAAGCAGACTTTACTCTTGGACACCCTACTCTAACATTGTGGGGCCCAAATGGGGCCTAAGATGAGCTTGAATGGCCATGGGAGGTGGGCAAACTACTACATCCAAAGTGTAGACTTGACCCAATAAAGGTTGATCTGAAACCTTATACAAAAGCTAGTTGGTAATCTTACTTTCTTGTGCTCATGTGTAACACTAGACCATAAATTAGTTTTGATGTTGGTGTTTTGAGTAGGTTCTCCAACAAGTCTCGATGGGAGAATCCTTAGAAAGTAGTTATGCAAGTGTTGAGATACATCCAAGTGTTGATCTGAAACCTTATACAAAAGCTAGTTGGTAATCTTGCTTTCTTGTGCTCATGTGTAACACTAGACCATAAATTAGTTTTGATGTTGGTGTTTTGAGTAGGTTCTCCAACAAGTCTCGATGGGAGAATCGTTAGAAAGTAGTTATGCAAGTGTTGAGATACATCCAATGTAGGTATACAAGTGTTAAGGTATATCCAACGTACTCAAGAGTACATCATCACCTACGATACAAGTAAGACGCTTAAAGGCTTTTGTGAAAATCAAATTGGGTGGGTGATTCAGTATTATTTTTCTCTTGGTTTGGGATGCATTTCTTGGATCAACAAGAAATAAAACTCTCATCAGTAGAGGCCGAGTATAAAGCTACATGTTTTGCATCATGTGAGACATTGTGATATAGGAGGATATGGGTGTGGTGTAGCCTAAAATGTTGTAATGTGACAATCAAAGTTGTATGGCCATTTCTTAGAATCATGTATCTCACCTCTATCTCACACTCATAACACATTAAGATTTAGTTTCACTTACTATGACTTTTGATAGATGATCTTAAAAATAAATTTTGATGCACTCTTTTCATTGCAAAGAAACTTTCTCATTCTTGCATGATTTTAAGAAATCCCAACTTTCTCAAACAATTTTTAGCACAGCATTAAGCTCAACGTGTTTGCACATGTTTGCTTAAATACTCTTATTGACATGAACCTTTCCTTTCATAAACTCTGTGATGTTTCTTCTTCTTGAGCTGTAAAAATATATTCTTGTGAACGCTCTAAAAAACCTTCTTCAAAAATAGGACTTGCTACATCTTGTTCACTTTGAGAGAAACCACCGCCTATTGAAGAAATCAAAGAAGAAGGAAGGCAAAATGAGTGAGATAGGCTAGAAACAAAGAAGCTTAACCTCTCCATCTCTCTACAAAATCTTCATTACAAGAGTGAGGAGTGAAAGCAACATAAACAAGCCTACACTTTAGTTGTCTTTTAGTAAGGAGAAGTGGAAAATGTCTAAAAAATGAATATTTAAAAAAATAATTAATTTTAAAAAAAATATTTCTTCCTCCATAAAAAAGGGTGGAGAGGCTCATTTGTCCTCACTCTCAGGCGGAGTAAAGAGCAAAAAAGCCCTTTAGAGCCGTTTCTAAATTTCATAGCTTTTTTGGCATTTTCGACAAGCCATGTACACATTTAACTACTTGCCATTGAAAAGTTGGGTGTTTTGTTTTGTTTTTTACTATAGTATTTTATCTTACTCACTCATGTTGTAAAAATTGAAAAATCAAAGTAGGGCCTTTGTATTCCAAAGAGATCTAAAATTGAAAGAAGGCCATTTAAAAAGGAGATGGTTCTTGCCTCAATTGTTCAATAAAATCACATATCAAAAGAGTTTTTTTTTAAACTTTAGCAAAACTTGAAAATTTAAACTTTTGAATTTCAACGAAATTAGTCTTTACATTCAATTTTAACACTTAAGCAGGTCCCTGGATTTTAGAATCCAAATATTATTTTCTTTGCTCTTTGTTCTTGGTTTTTTTTAGTAGATTAAAAGCACAGGTGCTCCTCTCAAAAACATCCCTCAAGAGTTTGAATAACACCTGGCACGAACTCAAAATAAAAGGAAAAGTTCGGAAGAGTCTCAAATTTTGGAGAACGTTCCAAACTTATTAACCTTCCTTTTAGAGAACGTGGATGTGTTAATCCCATTTTGGATTAACAAACATGCTCCTCCATTTGAATGGACACAATCCCCCTTTGTGCTATTGAGAGCTCTTGTTTGTGTCTTGAGAGAATGTTCCAAACTTATTAACCTTCCTTTTAGAGAACGTGGATGTGTTAATCCCATTTTGGATTAACAAACATGCTCCTCCATTTGAATGGACACAATCCCCCTTTGTGCTATTGAGAGCTCTTGTTTGTGTCTTGAGAGAGAGATTGAGAGAGAGCATTCTAGCACTTGTGCCTCTTCTATACTTGTATGTTGCATGCTTGTGTTGAAGAGTGAGAGAGAGTGATTGCCTTATGTGATGGTGCGAGCGACTCTACATGACAGCGTGGAGGTGGAGCTTGGAGGATTGGAGCTTCTCAAGTGAGCTTGGAAACCTCAAGGGACACAAGTTCGAAGCATTGGTAAGTGCCTATGAGAGTTATGTTCTATTGCTCTTCCCTTAGGTGAATGCATTGAGTTCCCTCTTGGAGGTGTGGTAGCCCATAACATTTTTGGCACCGCTGTGAAACACCTTTGTTTCTTCCATCCTCTTTGAGTTTTAGCTTCCATTACCTAAGATTCATCATTGCCTTTGCATTTTGGTAGTGCATTGTGTAGGAAATGAATGGAGAAGATTTGAGCAAAAGTGAAAAATCGTGCGAAATTGGTTGTGATTGTTGTGTATTTGTGTGGTGGAGTGGCCTTGGAAGAGAGCTCCACTGTTTTTTCTAGTTAATTTTAATGTTTGCATCACCGGAATCGTCAATGTGAACGAGCAAGTAGTGTTCTATTTTTCTTTCTTTTCAAAAATTTACAAAAATCATAAAAACAAGAAGCCATTGATTGTGCCTTGAGCTTGATTTTTGGTCTCCAATCATAAAAATAAGAAGCCATTGATTCTGCCGAGGATTTTTTGGTCTCCAAACCAGCAATGATGAAGAAGCACAATTTGTGGGCATGGGTCCGTCAACCAGCGCTGGACTTGGTCCAAGGCAAGAAGTACCTATCCAAACTTCAAATTCGAGGCTATCAAACACTGGCACCCCCCAAATTAGAAGAGACATGGAAAGTGTAGCTAGGACTAGTCAAGTATTCTTCCCAACCTCAGAGGAAGTAGAATTAGATCTGAAAAAGATCGAGGTAGAATGGCAGCTATGAGAATTGAGCTTAAGAAAACAAGAGCTTGATACTCAAAGGGCTAGAGGCGAACAAAAGGAGATGGGAAGTGTAAACTTACTTCAATCATGGGGTAAAGAGCCAGAAGCACTCATAGGCAGAAGTGAGGGAGAAATTCCAAACTTAGAACCCATTAATGAAGAGCCTAAAGCGGAGGAAGGGTTTATAACCCTAGATGAAGAGGATAATCTACCAAGAGAAGCGGGTGAAGTGGAAGACCACCTAAAAAGGACATCGAGTAGATGATCATCCCACGTTCCTACAAGACATGGAACTCTTAATTCTGCAAAGGTGTACAGAGGGGCGGCTAATGATGAGCCATTCTAGAATGAATGCATGAAGGTCTTGTCTTCCTGCCGGAACTGTTGAAGGAAGGCATCACGGATGGTATCATAGGTGGGCAACCCATAGAGCGGCACCCTTGTGGAGTGTCAGGATAAACGCGGCCTTTTTGAGGTGCTGGTCCACTGGGTCAGGTACGTTCACACGCCATGCATTGTCAAACAGCAAGATGTGAGAATCTGAATCCTCTAAGGATCTCTTGGAGAACTCTGGATACTTCACGGGACAGCTGTCGCCCCGCTGCAACATGTTGGAGTTGAGGTGGCATGACTATGGGGGGGGTGGAGGGGATATGAATAGTGGTGGGGGGTGAGGTAGTAGGGGTGACTAGATCTTCTTCTCATTGAGAGTTGGATTGTTATGGTTTGGAGGTGGTGAGTTGCTCTCGAGGGGATATGAATAGTGGTGGGGGGTGAGGTAGTAGGGGTGACTAGCTCTTCTTTCTCATTGAGAGTTGGATTGTTATGGTTTGGAGGTGGTGAGTTGCTCTCCAGGGTTGGTAAACAAGAATTCTCGGGCTTGTTCACGCGCTAAGGAGCATCTTTCACATGCTAACATCATGAAAAATGGGTTTGAAAACAAGGAGAGTGGATTCAAACACAATGACAATCAGGCAACAAGCGAAATGACACTAACAAGAAGCAACAAAAAGCATCGTGGTCACCAAAGTGTTGGCGGCTCTCTTGCCCTAACAAAGAAACAACAACAAAAGAGAAGGGAAAACACAAAAAAGCAAAAGAAGAAGGAGAGAAAGAGCTAGGTTTTCATTGAAGCTCCCCTTGGTTTTCATTGAAGCTCCCCTTGCTCAGGGAGAGCCCCATATACAATCATGTGATATCCCCAAAAGTGTCTCTCTCCTAAATGCCCACGCCCCAACATGCATATAATAAGTGAACACCCGCTAACCCTGGCACGCCCGGCTCTATAATAAAGTGCGCTGGCTCATCGGCTCTGACATCCGGCTTGGCGGTGGTGGCAGGCAGGGTGGCTTACCGGTTGCAACACTTGGCACACCCGATGGGTCGGATTGCCAATCCGATGACCCAAGCCCACAATCACCCATCAAATACAATGGCATCTACCCATGATCATACAAAATGAAAACATAAAACCATGTCATCACAAGTATGTTCACACTCCACTAGCACCGAGTAGACATGGGGTAGGCATAACACTGCCCATCAAAAAGATATGTCGATGAAGCTCCAGCATCTGCTACATGCTGATGTACCCCAAATGGCATAATACCTCAAACTTGAATCGATGAACATGGCACATCATCTCTGAAGAAGTCTGCTAAAAAGCATAACAGTGTGTGCATAAGTAGTAAATTAAGCACTCTATCCACATTCACATCATGATGTGTGTAGGCTCAACAAGAACACTCAAACCATGCTCCACTGCATCCAACATACAAGCATAATCTACACGATCCACATCCTCTTCCAGTAAGGTGTCAAACCAAGCTATGTCAACCTCTGCAGGGCTATCACCATGGACAGGCACTCTGTCGTTGTGGCAATCAGCATGTCAAACCAGTCTATGTCGTCATCTGGACTATCTGCACCATGAGGGAAACCTGATGCAAGATTAAAGACATCCAAGGGCATTACCTAGCTCTTCGGCCTTCATGCTCCTTCCATGCTCTCTCAACCTTCACCATAACCATCCCATCATCATGGCTAGAACTACCATCTGGATTATCCGAATCTCCTCTGCTCAACATCCGAGCATAAATTGCATACTAGGGATCCACCTGCTTATCCATCCAAGGGGTCTTGGCATGTGAGGGCTTCTCTGGGCTTTCGCAGCCACTCTGCTCCTCCTCAACCTCACCCTTGTTCTGATGCATCAAATCATCCTAGAGATCATCCTCCATGATGTCCTGCATATTTGTCTGAGGGGTCTCGACACATGCGAGGACATTCCTAGGCTCTCTCAGCTACACAGCTCCTCCGCTGCCTCATCCTCTATCTCATCCATGGGTGCATGTTGTAACCCATCCTACTCATCCATCCGAGCATCTTCAAAAGCATCCATCCTGCTCATTCATGCGAGCATCTACCATGTATGTATCTTGCTCCTTCATTTTAGCATGCATCCGGTAACCAAGCTGCTCCTCAAGCATCGTCTTTTGTGTCATGGGGCTGTCCAGGCCCCTCTGTTCATCTAGATCAGCGTCATCTTTGATCTCAAAAAGAGCTTGCTGCTCCTCAACACATTCAAGATTCCATACATGCAATTCTACCCTATTGCTCCAAGGCAGCAATCCAATGCTTCCTTATTGAGCCCTTTATCAACATATCTAAAGATCAGAGCATTCCGAGAGATTGCATCTCGGACTAATGGTGTATCAAACACCACTTGTGCTTCTGCAACAAGAAACCCACATTTGATGAGAAACTTCTCATTACTTAGAACTAGATGATCCTGATCCAAAGCAACCCGAACATGAGAATATGGGGGTTCAAGGCAATGCACATTCAAGGAAGCAGCTTGGACATTTCCATCCTCCTCCCCCTTCCATGCACATACACCCAGTCCACCATCTATTTCATTATAGCAGCTAACCAATCGGATGCATAACCTATTTGAACATCAGGAAAACTGGCATCATTAGCTATTCCCGACATGAAATCCACATTTTTCGAATGAACCACCAAGTCAGCGGAACCATCATGGACATCTTCTGCACTACTGCTTGCAACCGGGGCATCTCCGCCGTGTGGGCTGCCAATGCCCTCGAGTTATCATCAACTAAATTGAAAGGATCCCAAGGCAACCCTTCCCCACATACTAAATTGAAAGGATCCCAAGGCAACCCTTCCCCACATACATCATCTGCATAGCAAGAGCCTCCTCCTTTGGATCCTCCAGTAGATCTGCCATCAACTGTGCATAGGATGGAGTTTATGCAAAAGCTTGCTTCTTTAACAGATTGTTGGCCATAGGATGGGCATCCTCATATACATGATCTTCATCTGCCACATTGGACATTGTCCACCCAGCAACATCTACTCCTAGGCTAGGCCGAAACCCAATCAGGATTGATCATGCAGATGTCGGTATGTAGGAGGTACAAAATCGAAACTTGGAAACATCTCAGCCCAAGTGTTCATGACCTCTACTGCCCCGCTTGGCGAAAACATGTGCCATACATCTAGTTCATCTTGGGTATGGGCTTCTTCCAGAAGTGATATGACATCATCCTCATCCAGAAGAGGGACATGCTCATCCAGAAGAGGGACATCCTCATCCAGAAGAGGGACATGCTTCTCATTCAGCTTATGCCATGCACCATCACTAACATGGGGAATATAATCAATGTGCTGCTATTGATCATCACCATGCTCTTCAAGGACATTTTGGGCAGCCAAAAGCTCCTCATTTGGATGGTCAATCATAGCCATATCCGCTCCATTATCATGGCAACCATAGTCATCATCCGGATCAGCAGCATCAAAAGTGTCAGAGTCACTCTTCGAGCTGTTGTCTAAACTATTGTCTTCATCCTTGAGGTCTGTAATTACATGCTTGACATCAAACAAGAGGTTTCTTGTTGGAATGCTATCCACGCTATATCCGGCACAACAAGGAACCTCCTCTTCAAGGGTGTTGGGAATGCCATTCCATGGCTGAGACAACATCTTTAACACTAGTTTGGTACCAAAACAGGACACTTGAGTGTCCTTTTTTGGGGGTTGCGAAAAAAAATCAAACTCCTAATGTAGGCTTTAAAAACCAAAATGCTTCATTGGGCATGTAGAACATAACCCTATGCTTATGTAAAAAATGCTAAACATATAAAATGCCTTTTTATTTGGAAGTACATAAGCAACAAAGTAGCATATGTCTTGAAAATGAACATTTTTCAGGATTTTTCCAAATATGCAAGCATCATTCTCTCAAAAAAAAATCCAATGATATCAATAGCATTTTTTCCAAGATATTTTGATAGCATACATCAGTCCAAGGAGGTAGAAGTTCACCAAAAAAATCATTTTCCTTTCCTACAATTTTTTCCAAAAAAGTTGCATAAAATCAGCAAAAGTAACGCGTATTATCAAAACTCAATCACGCCACTAAAAAATAATGTAGCCCTATCAATGAGAATGTTGATTATTGGTTTTCATACTTGAGATGAGATAAATAAGCCATAATTTGATGTGTATGACACTAACTTAGCCTCCACTTAAGTAGGTTCTTATCGCCTAGTTCCAAAAAAACTGTAAAAATTAAAAATATAAAATTTGATCATCTTTTATCAAAAACTAATCATAACTATGCTTGCACAAGTAGTATACACCTATAGTTACAACAAATAATGCACTTACACGGCTTTCCCCTTTGATGAAAATGAAAATTAGGCTCATAATTAGACATTCTATGTATTAAAAACAGGTTGCGCAAAAGGCCATGTATGAGAAGAGGCCCAAAAAGTGGCTCTAAAGTTTTGAAAAATTCAAAACAAAGTAGTATTTACCCTATATAACATGGGTGCACCTCAAGTTTTACATTATTAGCTTGCATATGGAAGGAGAAAAATTCATGCTCCACCTGTATAAAAAACGTCATTTCAATATTAGCGAGTCAAAAATTTATCCAATAATTATCGTTTGATGATTCTAAGATTTAGTTTACATCATGGGCTTTCCATCAAGCCAACTTTCATGATCAAACTATGTCCCTTTTAAAAGTTATGTCCAAATTACTACTATTTTGAAAATAGCAAAAATCATGCGCATGTGTCTAAGAAAATTAAAATATTGCCTTGCAAAAGCTAAGAAAAGTGCAATTTAAAAAATCTCAAGGATTTTTTGGGTCTTGAGGAACATCTGTGGGGATGTTAAGCATTTCAAAACTCTTAATAGATTGCCCACAAAAATTCAAGAAAAATGCTAACTTTTCAGGACACTAAAGTGTCCTCTGGACACTAAAGTGTCCTCTGGACACTTTAGTGTCCAATTATAGAACTAGTGTTAAGAAGCTGATTCAGCTTCTTTTTACTCTTTAGAAGGCAGTCAGTATCGCATGCATTCTTCTGCTTGAGCCATCGGTGTTGCACATCCTCAAACTGCTCCAACAATGCACTTGGGCACACCCGGGAGCTATGCCCGTAGAATCCGCATTGACCACATACATGCTATAAGCAGTCATTGGTTCAATGGCCATGTTGGCCACATTGCCTCTGCAGGTCACACAGTCACTAGACCAATGCTGCTTGCTGCCACAATGCTTTCATGCTCTCGGACCCATTACCCAAGTCTTATACCTGGCTCTAGCATACTGATTGCAGCACATGCGGAATTCAAAAAAATGTGCGGCGGATGCCAGATTAGACTATGAACAAATCAACATCATCCGACAACTCGGCCAGAAACTCGGCACCACTTGTACATCCGGATCTAGTCGAATCAGGTTATCCACCTTGGCTTCTAGTTTAGCCCATCTGGACTACTCTAGTCAGTCTCATCTCGGTGGGTGCTACATTCTGAGTACCAGACATGATGGCTCCTGGACAAATCCCTACGGAACTTGCCGACACTACCCAAACCTTTAACCTCGGACCTCAGAGTCAGCAGACTGGCTTTTTGACTTCTCCAATTTTGACTACGGATGGCCACCACGTCGTTGACATTAATTGTGGTGTGAATTTAGACAGTGGGGACATTCCTCTAGTGCATTAAAGCCAGGCCACCACGTCGTTGACGTTAATTGTGGTGTGAATTTAGACAGTGGGTACATTCCTCTAGTGCATTAAAGCCATGCCTTCTTTCTAGGAAGAAGAGATCTTATAGAAATTCAGAAAAGCAAGTAAAGCTCATCGTTTGTGACTTTCCTCTTCGAAGAGTTGTCATCTACACCAAACGCATGTCACTTGCTATGCAGCAAGTTGGGTGTCAGAGCCCTTGCATGGATGCCACAACTCACGCTGTCGACGACACCTATCTCCTCTTCTCAGTGTACCTTGTGTTTGCCGTGCTCTGTGCAGGCGGAGTCAGAGCCAAAAACACCATGAATTATCCACGTCCTGGTTCAGCACGTGGAAGAGGAATCCGCTTCCGGGTTGGCAAGCGGAGTATTTATTCACTTTCTGGGTTTATCAAGCGGAGTGTCAGGGGTCAGCAAGTCGGCGGGTGCGGAAGAAGCGTGGTGGATGCGGGGTGAGGGTGGCGGAGGAGTCCGGAATGCGGGAGGCTATGGAATTGGAATTCGGGTGTGGGAGAAGTGAAGGTGGCGGCCTGTGTGCGGAATCTGATTCCGGGTGGCGTGTGCGAAGAGGGCAGTCTGGCTTAGAGGCAGCAGCAGGCGGGTGGAGTGCGTAGAGTGAGTCGACAGTCAGGGTTGCTTCCAGGATCAGCAGTCCGGGTGGCCTTGCGGAATCGACGCAGCGGATTGGCCTTTTCGCACGGACATTGGAGGGCGTTTCAACGCTGTTGTGGGTGGATGAACTACCACTACACTCGGATACTTGACGGTTGCGTGGACTGCATATGCGGGTTCAAATTGATGCCGACTGTGGTTGGTGTCCCCCAACACTCACTGCGCCTCTCACCACGTTCGTGTTGTAGACACGCATGGCCATAGCGAGATGAACCTGGTACTCGCCTTCATAGTAGTTGAAGCTGAGAGGGCGTGCACCTTCTGAGTGGAAACTGTCCAGCCCTAGGGGAGCGGCATCAAGGCACATTCAAGCCGTGGCTGCAGTGTGGACGACAGAAGGCTGTGGTGGCCATTGGTGAACCCTAATTTAGAGAAGCTTGATGAGGTCGATGGCCTCTCCAGCACTGTTTCTTCTTTTTCGCCTATAGCCCGCCTCATCAGTATGAGTAGTGCAACTAGTGTGAGTACATATCGTGGGCATTTTCCCTGCGCGAGCTTCCACTGTGGTCTTTCATGACGACAGTTTGCCTACATTCATCTCCATAGGAGGTTGCTACATTGTGGTTAAAGAACCTGAATATCCTCGTGAGTCTGAACTGAATCATGACTACTATGAGGAGCCACATGATATTGTGCAGCCCCATTTCTATGCTATGTAAGGAGCAATGCCATCAATGTCCGTGTTTCAAACCTCTGTACAATGGAAGAGGAGGGACATGAATGCAAGGAGCAATGCCACCAGTGCCCGTGTTTCAAACCTCTGTATAGTGGAAGGGGAGAGATATGAATGCAATAGCTCAGAGGGCCCCATTGCAATGCTATCATTGTCAAGGACCTCATCGACGAGTAGTAGAGTGGCCACATAAAATGGGTGCTCTTGCTCAATAGCAAGCTCCACAACAAGAATTAACAACTCCAATGAAGGGTGGAGGGGATCATCTAATTAAGGACTATCCATACAAGTCAAGCCGGAAGCGACAACTTCCACCAATCCTGCAACAATCCTTTGCTTGATCAGTATACAACCACGATGCATTGTAGCCCCATTCACTACACCAACTCAAGCCCAAGGCCACCAATGGAACAAAGAAAAAGTGGATGTTTACCAATCACCCATTTCTACCTCTAAAAAGGGTAGGAGAAGGAAACCAAAAAAGGTAGGCAAGGGTGAGTCAAAGGTCCTTATCCACGATGGTTTTGATGAGGGAATAATAGAAATGAGGTCAAGAGGATCTAGTCAAGAAATCGTCCCTATACAAAAAGCCACTAAACAAACCGCCCTAGAAAACTTTACTTTATGTTTTATGTGGGAGAGTAGAGTGTCCTCTACCCGAGAAGTCCCCCAAAAAAATGAGATGCAATAACCCTATGTGAGTTTTGTCGTGTGTGATAATAATTATGCTCCAATATTGCATTACACCCCTAGTGTGCGAGATTCTTTTTAGGCTACTCTTGCTACCAAGGGCCTCTTAGCCTAACATTTGATAGGCACGCTCCAACCAGGATTTGTATCAATCCTATTGGTATTAGATCTCTGATGTATCGAGATATGTATCACTTGTTAGAGCATTTGTGTATCCAGTATTGTATCAAACCCTAGGCAATCAAACATCTATTGTAGGGGGTTTGTTGGAGACAACATATGTTCTTTCACCATTTATCATTGTATGGGCTCCAAAGTCAAAGGGTAAGCATGTCGCAAAAGTGTGTAAGTGTGCTTATGTATGTGAACCCATTCTTAGGTGGATAAGATATTATGTGTGTATGAAGTAAGAATTGATATCAATGGCCATGCCATGTGTTACTCACCTAGTGTGTTTTGATTGAGTCAAAAGATAATATTTACAACCTACAAAAGCATATACTTGGTATACTTTATTTTCACATCAATCTAATCCTCATTAAGTCATGTGATCTTGAGTATTATCACATTGTACTCTCTCTCTCTCTCTCTCTCTCTCTCTCTCTCTCTCTCTCTCTCTAAACACACACACACACACACACACACACACACACACACACAACCACTATGGTGTTTCACCCACCATAGCTTAACGTGATTCTCTGCAAACAAAAGGCATCACCTATAAAGTGCACCTATCTTAATACCCCCAAATTGGGACATAATCTTCTATGTGCATATTGATGCATCAAATTTTACTATTAGATATGTGTTGGCACAACTAGGGGAACACAAAATTGGACTACCTTGTTTGTAGTATATAACTCAATGAAGTGGAGATAAACTACACAACCATAGAAAGAGAAGGGTTGACCATGGATTATGCAGTGGAAAGAAGTACATACAAGATAACAAATTTATATTCTTTGTGGATCACGAGAGGCCTTGTTATATCTTGTCAATAAACCTTGCACCACCAGATTATTTACATGATGGTTGCTCTTACTCTTGGAGTTTGACTTCACAGTCAATGTAAGAAAAGGAACACAACATGTCTTAGCTGGTCACATGTCACAAATTCCTAATGGCAAGTGTTAGGCAAAATTTTGAAAAGTATTTTGGGCTTGTGTACATATGGAATGCATGGCATGTGAAAAAGCTTTGCCTTGAATGCCCTAGCAAGTGTACAGAGTGGGTGGTTTTATGTTTTTTTACGAGCTCTTGGTGATGCCTCCACGTGAAAATATTACGGGAACCCCAAATGTGATGATGGCTGGTCAATCTGGGGCTGATTCTGGATGCAGAGATGGTGCTCCATTTTTAGCAAGCATGTGATAATGATCGGCAGTGCATGGCATCGACTGTCATGTTTTGGTAAATTATGATGCAGCTGATTGAGAACGTGTGGGCAGTTCTTGTATTTGTTTTGGAAAGTCGTGGGGGCGCCGCATGTTAAGGTGAAGCACAAGGATGCAGAGGGGCCCTATAAGCATTGTGGCCATCCTCCAGGCTTTAAAGAAAAATAAAAATAAATAACACCAACGTGGCCGGTGAAGCCAATGTCCACCTGGCCGCTTGCTCTGCTGCCAGCACCTTCGCCAGCACAACGTAGACGCCAGAAGGTTGGCGAAGGGAGAGAAGTTTTCGGCTGGGGTAAACTGCCTCAGAGCAGAGTGCTAAAGAAGGGAGGGTTTTTTTTTGGGTTGGTGCAGTGGTAGGAGGCTTCTTTGTTAGCTGCGCGCAGAGCTGACAGAGTAAGAGGAGAGTTGCTTGGCTTGCTGTCTGGCATGGAGTGTGGTGTCGACGTGTGAAGGAGCCTCTGGTGGTGGCTGGCGATGACAAAGACTAGACGGGCTGGGGAGCCGCCTCTGGCAGGAGTCCACTGTGAAGGGAGTCGCCAAGGGAGTGCATAGACAATGCGTCGATAGCATAAAGGGAGCGATGGTGGTGCCAACAATAGCGAAGCAGTGAGGAGGAGGCTGATGCGTGTGAGAGGAAGGAGCTTTTGTGGGTCACGTGTGAAGGAGCCTCTGGTGGCTGTTGACTGGCAGAGCTCATTGAATGGAGAGAGCTGCAGAGGAGAGCTGCTGGCGACAAAGAGGAAAGAGAAGCCGTGGAGACCTGGGCTAGCTGGCGCACTGGTGACTGGCGAGAAGGGCTAGAGAGCCACCTGGGGGATGCTTCTTGTTAGCTGCGCAGAGCTATTACGAGGCTAAGGAGGCTGCACTCATTGCCCAGAGAGACGCAGCTGATGTGGTGCAAGCTATGGTGGAGCTTTGGGTGAGTTGAAGAAGCTTTTTTGGTGTGGAAAAAGCTTGTTTGAGCGGGCTGTTTTGGAGCAAGCAGTGGAGAGAGAAAGCACGAGGTGTTGAAGCCGAGAGAGAAAGCTTTTGGAAGGAAGTTTTTTTGGAGTGAAGGAAGCCGAGTGAAGCCGGCTGATTTGTGGAGGAATTTTTGTATTATTGTGAATAAGTATACGGTCTTTGATTATCTGGTGGAGTACAGAGTTTTGAGGTATCTCTGTGTGGTGTTTCGTATTGGTTGTTGGTCCCCTTGCTTTGTGCTGTCTTTCTGGTGTGGGTGGTGTGGTGAACCGTGAGAGAAGTGTTCCACCCGGTGGCTGGTGGTGCCCCCGCCGTTGTTTGGTGTTAGTGTTTCCAAGGCTGTTGGATGGACAGCTATAGAGGCAGGTGATTCCGTGTCCGGAATTTCCAACAGCTTTTTGGTGCCCCCACCGAGGAGAGCTCAGGTATATTTCTCTTGCCTACGAGGGTGTATGTCCCAGAGTAAGAGATTGAAGGAAGGTGTTTCCAATTTTTTTCTTTGGTTTGAAGGTGAAGCTTGGGGATAAAAATGATGTCGTATCCAGAGTTTTTTGGTGGTCCTAATGAATATGTAGCAGATTTTCTTGAAAGAATGGAGGTTGCATGCATAAGCAATCACATCAACGAGCCGACACAGGTATTGCGGTTTTGCTGAATATATGTTTGAAGCAAGGTTGTTGGATGGACAGCTATAGAGGCAGGTGATTCCGTGTCCGGAATTTTTGACAGCAAGCCCACCACTATAATCATTGATGATCTCCCAAATGCATACTTGTTTAAGATAGACATGGTGCCGGATTGGTGTGATAAAATATCTCGATATCGTGCATATGTTTTTTCACAAAATCGACCATTGAGCAAAGATAAGCTACAGTGGCTTATCAAGCTAGTGGAATTATATCAACTAATAACGGGACAAATATATATGATAAGAAAAGGAACACAACATGTTTTAGCTGGTCACATGTCACAAATTCCTAATGGCAAGCCCACCACTATAATCAATGATGATCTCCCAAATGCATACTTGTTCAAGATAGACATGGTGCCGGATTGGTGTGATAAAATATCTCGATATCGTGCATATGGTTTTTCACAAAATCGACCATTGAGCAAAGATAAGCTGCAGTGGCTTATCAAGCTAGTGGAACTATATCAACTAATAACTGGACAAATATATATGATAAGAAAAGATGATATTTTATGAATATAGGTGAGGATGAATTTATACATGTGTTAGAGGATGCACACTCCCGGGTTACAGGAGGACACTCCACTAGGAAAGTGATGGCTGCATGGAAGGTTCTCAAAGTAGATGGTGGGGCCGACACTGTTTGGTAATGCGGTTAAATTTTTCAAAGCTTGTAATGAGTGTCAATGATTTGTTGTACCATAGCAGAGGGACAGGATTCCCCTCACTCTAGTTATAGTCCAACAACCCTTTGAGAAATGGGAAATTGACTTTGTAGGACTCATTAGTCTTGACGCACATGATGCTTGTACCACTACTAAATTCTTATATGAGTAGGTCATTTCTAGGTTTGGGTACCCTTTGGAGATAGTGATGAAAGGCTTCATGATAGTTCACAAAAAATCATTACCTTACTACCCACACAACCCAATGGTTAGGCAAAGAGTACAAGTAAAATCCTATGTGGCATTTTTACAATAATCATTTAAGCTAGTAGTACAGATTAGAAACACAAGCTTACACTTGCACTATGGGCTTATCGATCGAACATCATACAAAAAGTAGCGACTAGTTATACCCCATTTTTCAATTAACCTATGGGGTTGATGCTATTTGCCCAATTTCGCAGTTAGTGAGAGATTAACAAAAAATGCTACTATAGCTCAGAGGCTTTAAAAAAAATAGAAGAGACCAGGCAATTAGCCATACATGGGATGATGGTAGAAAAGCTTTGATGAAAAAAAAAAGGTTTGACTACCAAAACATTAAGGAAAAGGAGCTTAAAGAGGGAAATCTAGTGTTACAAGCAGATACAAACCAAAAAAGTTTAAACTTTGGGGATTGGGACCCTTTAGGATCACTGAAATTACTCCACAAGGGTCAGTTAGGATTGAGATCATTGTTTGTATCAAGACCAATGGTGGGTATATTAACGGGAGCAAGCTAAAAAAACTATTATGGACCCTTGAACCAAGACATACTTGCTCAAATCCATAAAAAGAAACAAGAGAAAAAAGAGCAAGACAAGGTGAAAAGACCCACCCAAGAAGAGGCTATGGCCAAAATTAGCAAAGCAAAAAAATATATGGGAAAAACATTGTCAAGCAACATGGCTATATGCTATCATCCTTGGAGGCTGATAACCTCGATATTGAACCTGCAAGTGAAAAACTACATTGCATGCGTTATTAACGTCACCTCATCATCTACATAGCCTGCATTGCTAATATACATCACATGTATAAAATAGACACCAATTTTTTGGCATGAATATCTCTAGATATTCACGACCATGTAAAACCACTCTGGTTTTTCACGTCAAGAAAAATTTCTTAGAGCTAACTTGTTACCTACTTTCACATTCTCATGATCAATTTAATTATTCTAACACTTTTTCTCTCTAATTATTAACACTTTTTGGACATAAATATCTTAGATATTCAAGTTGTGAAAAACCAGACTAGTTTTTCACGTCAACTAAAGCTTATAGAAATGGTTTTGATGCACTTAATCTTAACTCCATATTATGAATAGATGAGTATTTCTAACATGATTTTACTCAAAATTGCTAACCTTTTTTGGCATGAATATCTCTAAATATTGACGGCAACCGTGAAAAACCAATTTGGTGTTCATGTCGGACAAAAAATATCTAGAGAACCATAAACCATACAGAAATCTTCACTAACAAGATCATTAACAATAACGTGTATCGTTTAAAAAAAGGGGGGGCAGGTAAGGCAAATGAGGAGTCCCCCTACCAGCCAGTTTAGGGCTTAAGTATCTAATTCTCAATGTTAAAGGATGACCCCCCTACAAAAGAACAAATTACGCATCCTCAGAGCTGGAAACCTCTGGAGACTTTGAAACTATCCCAACCCCAATAGAAGGGAAAGAAGGTATGCCTTATAAATGTTGTGGTACCATTATCAACTATGATGTACTAACATCAAAAGGCAAAGTCTCTTTCCAATACCATTCATCTAAATGCCTACTTTTCTTGGAAACCCTAGAAGTCAAAGCTAAGCTAGAGGCAATTGGACTGGACCAATATGCACAGTAGCTATCAAAGATCATCAATGTTCGACTTTGTGCTTTTATAAAGTCCTATGAAAATAGGACAAAGATAGGTGAAGCTACATTTCTAGAAGGGAGTACTAGAAGAAGGGAGAACCAGAAGGGTTATGATCAAAGAGGATGATATTACGCAAGGAATGTAGCTACCCCCCCGCCACACACACACACACAGAGTGGAGAAAAGGATATGCCATTGGATATTAGGCAAGGAATGTAGCTACCCCCCCCTGACCATACACACACAAAGAGTGGAGAAAAGGATATGCCATTTGATGCATGTACCTCCAAATAGCTTTGAGGAATATATAACCTCTGCTTTGACTCCAATTTAACATAAACACAACCTCACACTAGCCAATGTATTAGCCCACAAAGAAGCACGATCTCTAAGCATCAAACTATCTGATCTAGGATAAATATCATATCGTATGCTAAAAAGGTCCAGACCACCAACCCATGGAGGTGGTCCTAGTGCTAATTCTACTAATTAAAAGGTGTGGGCCACTTCTACCAAACTATCTCAATTTCAAGGGCCCATGCCACTCCCATAGTAGAAGGTGGCCTCACATAAAGAACATCTACATCACACATACCTTTCATGCTGCCTCCATATGAAGAGCCTATACATCGCATACACCTTTCATGCTACCTTCCACCAAGGCTACCCAAATATTATCCCAACATACCAAGCATCTGTACCCAGCATCCGACTATGGATTGGTCCTGAACCATACCACTTAACCTTGCACACCAACCTCATGGCATATCCTGGACCATGCACACCTCTCCAATCCGACAACAGCTCACCGCTAACTTTAGTGCAATATAAGGATACAATCATCATTATAAAGAGGGGTATGTTAACTACTTTATGGGCTAACATGGTTTTAATATGATGTAAGGATGTAGTCACCATTACAAAGGGGGATATGTTAACCATTTCATAGGCTAACACCGTTTCCTACTCTATCTACTATAAGGCACTTTGCCATCTTACCCACTTGAATGGGCACTTATCTTTTGTAAGAAAACAATGGAACATATAAAGCATCCTTAACATGAGCTTAATGTCAAATAGGAAAAGTATAAGGACTTCATATATGGTCAAACCATTTTTAAGTTTGAACGACCTAGTGTGAGAACGACTCACTTGTATATGTCATTTTTGACACTAAGCACTACACAATTATTCCCTTGCCAATTGAATACTTGTAAGCTCTTCTCTTATCTTTTCTTGCTTACATGTATGCTATTAGATTCTTGCATTTGTTGGTTGGTGCTGTAATAGTATTGCTTATAGGTTTCTCCTCCCTCTTATTAGCTTCTTCTTCCCCCACCTTTTGTGTGAGAGAGGAACATTCTCTTTTCACCTCCATCTAGGCATAGAGAGCTCTAACTTCACCCCCTTTAGTAAAGGGGCAATGTGACAATGGAGTAAGGATGCGATAAAATGAGCTAGCAAACCCACATCAGGGAGTTGGAAAGCATTACCTCTTGAAGGTAAAGACCCAATGGCACATGATTCAACAAGGCTAAGGTAATCTCTTGACTTGAACACTAACCACCATTTTAAAAAAGATCCCTAATCGAGTGCATGAGCATGGATAAATTGGCAAACAAAATACTCAACTAAGTAGTCCTTAGCATTCGCAAGCTCAACCCCAAGCCCCCCCCCCCCCCCCCCCCCCCGCACTGCTAGTTTCTCAAGCTGGATACCCACATAAAGAGACATGGTTAAGTGCCATTGAAATCATACAAGCATGGAGTGTCCATAGACTTTAATAGTATTTGTCATTGCCAGTGCTATGGGACCACAATACATCTTATTTATTGGTACCAACCTCGTAAGGTGGACTTCGGCCCCATGATAGATTCTCCTTATGCCAAGGAACCATTAGCCTTACTAGAATCCCCTACCAAGGGGTATATATAGATTTCCACAATTGCCATACCTACCTCTAGTACTACCACCTCAACTCATCCCTCTTATAAAACACCATAGTACTTGATGACTACCTATAGAATCAAAAACCCAAGAACAAGAGAGCGATGATTCTTATGAATAGCAAGACCTATATGAGCAGCACAATCCCTATGGGTATCAGTATAGGCTAACTATGCATCCTTGTTTGAAGTTATCTATGGAACAAAAAAGAACAAGCAACCTCAATAGATGGTGTGTATGCTACCGATGTAATGCTTTCAATGAAAAGGCCCCCCACAGTGCTCTAAGAACTTTGAACTCATGCCAAACCCTAATGTCATTCCTTATGGCGGCACATGCTACAATTGCAGAATTGATCATGGTTATACGGATTGTCCCAATAGAGTGACAATCATCCTAGTGTGGTGGTAGAAGCATATTGGATGGATGATTTCCATTCACATTTACATATGTAAAGGTACTAGTCCTTAAAAATAGTCTTGAAAACATGAAATACTCTTATAAAGATAAGGATGACACAACTATTTGGATCGCTTCGGTGGTGGATATCTATAGAGCATGCAACAAAGAAGCTTGAACCACTTCACAATTGATATCTATAAAGTTGTAAGCAAGATTTTGGATGGTAAAGATGAGGACTCAAATATGAGCCCCTCCTAGAGCCTAACAACTCTGAGGATTGGATTCACATTCTAGTAACCATCAACACTCATTCATGGAAGCTTGGGCAAGGTTTGCACTATTTGATGGTGCTGAAATAATATCCATGTTTGTGCTGCTAAAGGCATTTTAAAAAAACCAGACAAACATGCTCGCCTTGAGCTAGAGTCCATAAGATCTTGGGACAAGGTTTGCGTAGTTTGATGATGCAAAAATAGCATCCATCTTTGTGCCGCTAAAGGCATTTGAAACAAAAATGATATTGTAACTTGATCTCCTTGTGGAAACCATGGACACTCTTTCATAAAAACTTGGGACAAGTTTTCTTTACTTTAATAGTGTCAAGATAATATCCCTTTTCGTGATGCTAAAGGCATTTAAAACAAAAATGATAGTTGAACCTACCCACCTTGAGCTAGATTTCCCCTAGAAAGACCACCTAGCTACATGGCTAGACTTGTTGACATCGAGGCTAGTCACAATGTAATGTCTTGGGAGACATAGACCTTATTGGGTGGCCACACACTCTTCACACCATCTACATCTACCCTTATGGTAAATAAACAACTCTCGATCTGTGGTGGTGGTCATACCCATCTCTGCTTTCATAAAAAAAGAGCCTAATGTAGGCAAGTTCTCATTAGGCCAATGCCTCAATTTATAGAGTTTACATCCAAGCATCTAATCCCACTGATTTCTCCTTGATTCTGCCCACGACCAGTGCCTCAAGTCCCTAAACTCATAGTCCTTGACACTCTCTCTCTCTATGTGTCCAAGGCTTACTACAAGTGCCCGCGACCTTGACTAAAGTGCTCACACATACATCTATCTACCACGTGGCCTACATCATTGGTGGCTCAGAGGTGGTTATACTTTGTTGGGGCAGGTTACATTGGGTTGTGGGGTCTCTCTCTCTCTCTCTCTCTCTCTCTCTCTCTCTCTCTCTCTCTCTCTCTCTCTCTCTCTCTCTCAGAGATTTTCACATGGCTCCTCACTCTTTGGAGCCTCACATCTTCTCTTGTCGTGGGCAGCTTCTCTTCACGCGTCCATGTCTTCCTCTTCTTTCAGTCTTCTTGTGGCAGCTTCTCTTCTCGTGTCCATGTCTTCCTTCAATGCTTCCTTTAGATCTTCTTTGTGTGGATCTTCTTCTTGGAAAGAGATGTTCTTCTTCTTTCATGGTTGGGGCCATGAGCTTGTCTGTCATGTCTTCTTGCTCCATGTGAGCAACATGTTTAAATGTTTGTTTGATAGTTCTTTTGGGATTTTGATGTTTATCTTATATCATTATGCAATGCAAACCCAAATCTATGTGGGAGGTCTTACCTCTTGCCTTATTCTGGACAAGGGCAGTGTATGATCCCATTTTTACACTAATGTAATGTGCCCAATACATAATGCATATAGCATTCATTCTTATGCACGAGTCCCAAATGCAACTCTGGATGTGAATAATCTTGAATTTGAGTGATATTTACATGCATTAACCAAGGGTTAAATGCAAAATGATGATTACCATAAATTTATCAGCACAATTTTACCAGAAATTTTATCAGCACAATTTTACCAAAAATTACATTAAATCAAGAGTAACCAATTTGTACGGAATGGTTGGAGTATCAAACCAACTCCGAATTGCAATCTAAAGTTATAGGGATCTGTATCAGATACCTAATGGTTAATTTGAACCCTCAATTGCACCAAAATATAGTGATTAGCATTGATTAATCATTGATTAGCAAATTAATCCTCTATTTTGTATACAAAAAATAGAGTATGCACGGAGTCCAAATCTGGTGCCTTAGACTTCAAATGAGCTCAAATGCTTTCAAGGCCATCAATAGCAATTAGTCTAGTAGAGGATTAAGCCAAGAAACACAAGATTTGACCAAACATTGAATGCTTAATCTCTATTTTACCAAAGTCACCTGTTGTTGCAGATTTGATGAAGAGCTTAGATTTCACTATAGACTTGATCAAATTGAATTCTGACTTCACCAGCTTGAAAACACTTGGGGCTAAGAGGAATTAGACCCATTTGAACTGATGAAGAAGAGATCTCTATTTTTCTCCCAGAAACAGGCACTTGAGAAAATCGCGATTTCTGCAGCATCCGCTCCAGCGGTTTGCGCTTCTTTCTTGATGGGCTGGATCGTGGAGAGGCTAGCTATGTTGGGCTAGAAGGGTTTGGCCTAATGTTGAGTGTGCAAGGAGCTAGAGCTCCTCCACCAGCTGGTGCAGAGACTAGTTGAAAAAAGAGGAAAATTTTATAATTTTCTACTAATCCTAATTAGCAAAGTAATTAGCAAGATAATGGGTGCACGAATTGATGGATTCTAGGCTTGGCTCTGATACCATGTTGAAATTACAGCAATGTGATGAGCTATGGTGGATCAAATACTAGAATCAACATCATTAACAAAGTGATTAGCAAATAATTAAGATGTGATTAGTGAGTAATTAACAAATAGCTTAATGTAAGCATGGATAATCAAAAACCAGCAAGTTCTCATTAGGCCAATGCCTCAATTTATAGAGTTTACATCCAAGCATCTAATCCCATTGATTTCTCCTTGATTCACTCCACCTCTTTTGCTTGATTCTCTCCACCTCTTCACTTTTCCCAGAATATCTCCCATAATATCTCCACACTTCCTAAATCTTCTCATGCTACCCTTTATTCTCTCCCAGTAGATTCTTCTCACCTTTTCACAGGTTCTCTCACATTTACAAATTCTCTTTTACAGCCTCTTGCCAAGAGCTTGTTCCCGCACACACCTTATTCACTTGTATATTGTTGAAAGAACGGTAGAGGGGGAGGAGACACACACACAGGAGAAAACCCTAATGTATATTGCAAACCCTAACCATAGAGGGAAGCCATCTCCCTTCTCACACAATGCATAATGCCATAATCCATAATACACACAACACTATGAGTTGTGTCCACACTCTACTAACCCTAGCTAATGTCCACACACTATGACTAGCTGGACACGCGGTCATTTATGTCTCACACATGTTCCTACCTAACATGCCAGCACATAGCATAGCTGGCTCACACTGACATCGAGCTTGAATCTCAACAGCCCCTCTCAAGCTCATGATGTACTACCGATGAAGATGTAGATGAGCTTGGGATATCAAGGCTCTCAACACTCCCCCTCAAGCTCATCCCATGTACTCCCAACATAGTACATAAGTACTCAAACTTCTCCCTACTAAGTGGCTTTGTAAAGATGTCTGCCACCTACTCATCAATCTTCACATACTGTAGATCAACTGTACCATCCAGTACCTTCTCTGACAAAGTGATAATGGACCTCTATGTGTTTGGTCCTCGCATGAAATACTGGATTCTTTGCCAACTGTATACTGCTCATGTTGTCACAATGAATGACAACTTTGCCATTAAATAGGCTCACACAAATCTGTCAAGAGACTCTTTAACCATATAGCCTCACAAGTAGCAATGGCTGCACCCCTGTATTCAGCCTCTGTACTGGATAAAGCAACTGTAGGTTGCTTCTTGCTACTCCAACTCACCACGGCACTTCCAAGTGTAAAAGCATAACCACTAGTAGACCTCCTGTCATATGAGCTACCTGCCCAATCAGCATCTGTGTAGCCATATATATCCAAGCTTTTACCACTCTCATAAAGTAGACCATAATGTGCAGTGGTCTTCACATATCTCATAATGCGTCTCACTGCATCCAAATGTGGTTTTCTAGGGCTCTGCATAAACTGGCTTACTAGCCCCACAGCATAACTCAAATCCGGGCGTGTGATAATCATATAAATGAGACTACCAACCATCTTGATGGATCATCCAATTCCTCGCCATAATCAACCCGCAACTTCACATTTTGCTCCAAAGGTGTACTCATAGGCTTACACCCTGTCATGCCATACTTTGCCAACATATCCAATGCATATTGGCGCTGTACTAACCATGTACCTGCATGATCTTTGACCACTTCAATTCCAAGGAAGTATCTCAACTCACCAAGATCTTTCATGTCAAATTGCCCACTCAAAGCTTTCTTGACATGCATCACATCTGCACCATGATCACCTGTGATAATCAAGTCATCCACATAGATGACAAGTAAAACAATCCCATGATCTGTCTTCTTCACATAAAGTGAAGAATCTACTGTAAAAATCTGAAAACCAAGTGAGATAAGATATCTGCTCATCTTATCACTCCAAGCATGAGGTGCTTGAAGCAAGCACGAGGTGCTTGCTTCAAACCATATAATGCCTTTTTCAATCTGCATACATGAGTGGGATATCTTGGGTGTACATACCCTTCTGGCTGTGCCATATACACTTCCTCTTGTAGATCACCATTTAGAAATGCATTCTTGACATCTATTTGATGCATTTCCCAACCATTAGCTGCAGCCATAGCAATGACTGCTCTCACTATGCCCATCTTAGCCACTGGAATAAAAGTTTCATCATAGTCCAATCCTTGTGTTTGTACATAACCCTTTGCTACCAATCTTGCTTTATGTCTTTCAATAGAACCATCAGATTTGCACTTCACTTTGTAAACCCATTTACATCCAATAACATTCTTGTCCTTTGGTAATGCAACCAAGTCCCATGTGTCATTATGGACCAATGCGTCCATCTCAACATCCATTGCTTTCTCCCATACATGCTCTCCAATAGCTTCTGTATAGCATGTAGGTTCCACATGCTTCACCATAGATGTCATATATGCATAGTGCATAGCAAAATCTTGATATGTCAATTTGTCAACTGGATATCTGACTCTCTGGGATCTCCGCAATGCATGCAGGTCACTCTGTACACCTGTAACTCTAGCATGTGGTGGCACATATCTATCCTGTCTAGCACCAGGTGTGCGTAAAACAGGTATGCCAAGCTCCTCATCCAAACTCCTTGAACTGGACGACTCATAACTTGTGATTCCAATGCCTTCAACCTTCTTCTTTCCTTTATCCACAGCACTACTCCTAGTGCTCACACTCTCATGCCTCAAACGTCCTGACCATGGACGTACAGTACTACTCTCATCCTCTGCTGCTGCTGCTGCTGGCCCAGACATAGTAGTAGAACTAGAACTTGCTTGTGGCAAGTTTACAGGCACATCAGCCTCAAGTGACTCAATGACTCCCTCATCTTTTGCTTCTAGCAAGCTCATTAAACACCACATCTCGTGAGATGACCACTTGTCTAGTTTGTGGGTTATAACATTTGTATGCCTTTCGATCCTGTGCATATCCAACAAATACACATTTCTCTGCCTTAGGATCCAGCTTCCTTCTTCTTTCATCAGGCACATGTACATAAGCTATGCATCCAAATACTTTGAGGTGTCCAATGTCTGGCCTGTAACCTATAAGCTGCATCTCTGGCGTACTTCCATGAATGGCTCTTGTAGGTGTTTTGTTCAGTATATACACTGCAGTAGCACATGCTTCTATCCAATAATAATCTGGCATGCTCTTTTCATTGAGCATCGCCCTAGCCACTTCACATATGACTCTATTCTTTCTCTCAGCCACACCATTCTGCTGCTGAGGTGTATACCTGCAAGTCAACTGTCTTCTTATTCCATGCTTCCTCAAGAAATGCTCAAAAGCTTTTGAGGTGTATTCACCACCTCCATCTGTTCTCAAACATTTAATCCAACAGCCATATTGCTTTTCTGCAAAAGCTTTGAAATCCATAAACTTTTCCAACACTTCACTCTTCTCTCTGAGAAAGTATATCCATGTCATCCTGCTGAAATCATCTATGAATGTCACATAGTATAAACTGCCTTTGATAGATGGGTTTTGTGCAGGACCCCATACATCACTGTGTACTATCTCAAGTGGCCTGCTACTCATATTTCCTTCTCTAGGAAACCTCAACCTTGCCTGCTTTCCAAACTGACAGGCTTCACAAACATGCATATTCCCATCATATTTGAATCTAGGCAATCCACTGACAATGCGTCTTGTCTGCATGTTCGTTAACCTTTGTATATTGACATGTCCAATCCTCTTATGCCACATATCAATGTCCTGTACCACATTCCGCTTTTAGAGAACATGGCTGATTTTAACTCAGGAATTCCAGCATCTAGCTTAAACAATCTGCCTTCTTTCTTGCCTTTGGCAATGACTCTACATCCATGTTTGAAGTCCTCAATGAAGCAACCATGCTCGTTGAAACGAACCTGTAATCCCTGTTCCACCATTTGACCAACTGCCTTCTTTCTTGCCTTTGGCAATGACTCTACATCCATGTTTGAAGTCCTCAATGAAGCAACCATGCTCGTTGAAACGAACCTGTAATCCCTGTTCCACCAAGCTCTTTGTGATAGAAGGCACGTACAATACATCTGACATAGATTTTGTTTGACCATTGTGCATAACCAATGGTACACTTCCAACATGTGTAATGGCATGCTGAGTATCATCTCCTATTTCCACATAGCCTTTCACATCCATAGGCTTCATATGCTCAAACCATTCACCATGACACGTCATATGGTTTGATGGTCCAGAATCCATATACCAAGTATCATCATTCTCAACATTTGTCATCATCGATCCAACATGTTTCATGGCGAACAAATGATTTGCAGTGCCATCATTACTGCTTAATGCATAATTTCCACCACCATGTTGTGCATAATTTCCACCATAATGACCACCACGTTGTGCTCTACCCCCTCTCAAATCATTCTGTTTGCGGAAACAATCTCTTGCCATATGTCCAAATTTGCCACAGTAATGGCATTCCACATCTTGCATAGATGTCTGTTGGCCTTGCCAACGTCCTCTACCACGGGGGTTACCTCTACCTCTCTGAGGTGTATATCCACGACCACCTCTAGCACCATATGTGGGCCGAAAATTCTGTTGTGATGACCTGTCCTGCCATCCACGACCATTACCACCACAGCCACGTGATGTGAATCTCCCCCTGCGACGAATAAAAAGCCTGATTTCTGCCATTATCATCATGGCTAGTAGATGCATCCAGAAATGAATCACTAAGTTTGATTTCCTCAACAAGTAAGAGTGAAACCAACTCATCAAAGTCTGGTAAACCTGTACTCCTCACTGAGATAGATGTATCAAAAGATTTATATTCCTTGCCAAGACCACGCAAGGTAATATCCACCAAATCATCATCAGGCATGGGGACATTTATTGTTGCCAATGCATCTGCAAACTTCTTTATTTCTTGCACATAATCATGGATGCTCCTTTTATTCCTTTTCACATTATGTATCTGCTGTCGCAATTGAGACTTGCGAGCACTCGTATCTATATCAAACATCTTTACCAAAGTATCCCATGCATCTTTGGGATTCTCAGCATCCTGTATGTGTATGAGCATAGCATCAGAAATACATATAGACAGATAATGCAGCACTTTGAATGCTCTTTCTGACCATTGCTTATGAGCAATAACCTGCTGCTATGTAGGTTGTCAAGGTAGCTCTGGCTCTGGTTCAGCACCTGTAATGAGATTCCAAAAACCTTTTCCTTTCAAGAAACTCTTGATCCTGTACTTCCATGCCTAGAAGTTCTTCCTATCCAGCTTTTCACCAACAATCTGAACTGGATTATCCGACATGTTTGCTCAATGCATACACCTTCCGCACACTTCAAATCTGTAAATGAGCCTTCCTTAGCTCAACCACACTCCAATGAATGTTCCAGGTACTCCAAAATAGCCAACAATCTTCAAATTCGATGTAGAAAATCAACCTGTATGCATCCAAAATGAACTGACTCACGCAGTCCGAGATACCCTACTTTGATGCGCTTTCCACGGCTCCAAATCACAATGTAGTGGTGCAATCAAGTATGGACAACTTGTATTGACACCTAAACAACCTCAACGTTGAATATCAACACCATCTGACATGTGTATATATCAATTTTTGAAAACCCCTTTCTCTGTTTTGGGAAAAACTAGAAAAACAAGAAAAACCAGTAGTAAAATGGCTCTCATTTCTTCAATATTTGTCCAAATTGAGCAACCAGCCATTCATTACCTTAGCAATAGTGTCCATCAACTCCATGTAAGAGGAATTTGTCCAATTGTTTAAGACCAAGGATTAATTGCTCAATTAAAATTGCTCTGTTTCTCTGCAACCAGTGGACAGGCTTTTTAATCAGCTCATTCCCAGCTCAATTAAGCATAATTGATCAAACCAACCATGTAGCCCTCTTCTCCAATGTGTATAGAAACCAATTGCTAAAGCAATTGTGGGAGTAAACAACCAACCAACCAACCAATTGTGGGAGTAAACAACCAACCAAGTAATAATCGACCTCCTTGCTTCAAAATGATCACAAAACTGCCCTGTTTCCCTGTGCAGAATGTGCCGCCTGCTGTAGAGGCCTTTGGGAGTGTTTGAGTTGCTAATTGATGAGTCATACAAGTGCCCAACACACTTAGGTATGTGTGCAACCAGTCAATGGTTTGATTTTAGCCAAAAACATGCTCCAAATGCATCAAATCTTGACTCCTTTTTCTCTGTTTTGTGAGAGCTCAAAAACCATAAATTTTCATACATTCATATGCATCCAAATTGCTCCAAAATGATTTTAGGGCTTGCATAGGAGTTGCCAATACATTCCTCCTTGTCAGATACATGTGTCTTTTGCCAGAATCACTTCTATTTCACCATACATAAGTGCTTCCAAGCTTTAATGGAAAGCTTTCAAAAACCAGAAATTCGCTTTGCATTGAGTTGCTCTAAATTGCTTTGTTTTTGCCTGTATCACCTGCAATCCGCTCAAGGATGTTTAGAAGACCTTACCCGGTAGGCCAAGCTCTTAGATCTGATAGTATTCGGTGTGCTCCAAAAGCTTCACAGCTTCAATGGCAAGCTTCACAGCTTCTTCTTCTCCCTCTTCTCTCACTCACTCATAAACCCTAATAGATAGCACAAGGCTCTGATACCATGTTGAAAGAACGGTAGAGGGGGAGGAGACACACACACAGGAGCAAACCCTAATGTATATTGCAAACCCTAACCATAGAGGGAAGCCATCTCCCTTCTCACACAATGCATAATGCCATAATCCATAATACACACAACACTATGAGTTGTGTCCACACTCTACTAACCCTAGCTAATGTCCACACACTATGACCAGCTAGACATGCGGTCCTACCTAACATGTCAGCACATAGCATAGCTGGCTCACACTGACATCGAGCTTGAATCTCAACATATATTTCAACAGGTATAGCACCAATTTCAATGAAATCGTTTTGGTTATGCCCATGACCACAATGGCCATGGGCAAGTAGCAAGAAAAGCAAACTAGTTATGACCATGGCCACAATGATGGGGTGGTGTATGACCATGCAGATGGCTATGATGCAAAGCTTGAGAATAATTTTGGCTACTACCATGGCAACGGTGATGGTTATGCTCATGGCCATGTGTATAGCCATGCCGATGGCTACAATGATAAGAAACTATAGTGAAGGCTATCAGTGCTTTCTTTATCTAGCTCACTACATGAGAGACCCTAAGCTAGCTCAAGACATGAAAGACTCTATACCTCGCCCACACACGAGGGGCAAAAGCCCCACTGTGGAAGTCTAATGTTGGGATGCACTGCATCATCGCGCCCGTCTCACGATGACGTCAATGTACTTGGTGGGAGGTCAAATGCACGTGATCACTCCTTTCCAGCTGGAAGCCTCCGCATCTGTTGAAAGGTAGCGATTGCGGTTGTGTAATGCTACATTGATATGGGTGATGGGTGAGTTGTGGAACACCTCGATTAAGAGGGGGTGTTGAGAGATATAATCGCGGTGTTGTGTGTATGTGGGAAAGCACCCTAGAGGTGCAAGATATTGTGGCAAAATAAGAATGCCACATGTAATATTGAATGGTGTGTGAATGTTGACCAAAAAAAGTGGAAAAAGGAGTTTCCACATGGATGATGACATGTAAAGTGGGATAAGGCTAGAGGGCCTATATCATTGTATGGTTCATTGTGAATACAATAGAGCAATAGAACTTGTGTTGAATGTGTAATCTCTCTCTCTCTCTCTTATGGAGTTCTTAGTGTGGTTTAATCCACCTTAATTATGTTGCTTAATCTATGTCTATCACCATTGTCAATCCCATTTTAGGGTTATTTAATATGGTATCAAAGCTTGGGTGGGCTCTTGTTCATGGTGATTATTGTATGGTTCATTGTGAATGCAATAGAGCAATAGAACTTGTGTTGAATGTGTAATCTCTCTCTCTCTCTTAGTGTGGTTTAATCCACCTTAATTATGTTGCTTAATCTATGTCTATCACCATGGTCAATCCCATTTTAGGGTTAATTAACATGGTATCAGAGCTTGGGTGGGCTCTTGTTCATGGTGATTATTTATGAATAGTTTTTCTTGGTTATGAGTTCTTTGATTAAGAATTATTTTTAGTTATTATGAAAAAAAAATTATGCACACTCATATTATCATTTGGATTTGCATTTGTGAGGATTTGAGAGAGATTTGGAGATGCTATTCTCAAGTTTGAGAGGAGATTTGCAACAAGGAGGTTGCATAGAAGCTTCCCAAGAGAGTTGCAAATGGGAGTTTTGCAACAATGGAGTGTCTGCTCATCATCAAAGAAGCTAAAAATGGAGATTTCAGCAAGTATGAAGACTATGGAGTCTTCGGTGTCATGAAGGAAGCTGCCAAGAAAAGATTTGTGAAGGTATTTTGGATTTTGCCTCACTAATTTTTGGTTTGAGCATGGAAGAATGCTCAATGTAAAGAAGGGTTGCTGATTCATGGGATGAGAGGATCCCATGGCTGTTTGCAAGTTGGCAAAGAGCATGTATGGAGGTGAAAGGCTTGTCCAAGCAAGGGGCAAGCATTGTGGGCAAGAAAAGGAGCCCATGAATGTGCACATCAAATGGAAGGATGTGTTGATTTGCTCATGAAAGATGAGCAATGTTCGGTGGAAGCAAGAGGAAGCTTTCACAAGGTATATCATTTGAGAGACCATGTGAAAAGCACTCTTGAAGGTTCAGCATGTAAAGAGGAGAGCATGCAAGGTTATGGAGTTCATTGAGGAGCTCAAAAGTGTGACCATATTGATGGGTCAATTGATGTTTATAGACTTGGGTGTAGAGAGGCAAAGATCAAGCACCACCAAGTCTATTGAGATTTGAAGATTCAACATCAAAGGACATGATAGAAATTCAAGATAATTGAGATGCTTGTAAAGGACGCTATAGTGCAGCGCACATTGGCAAGCTTAGAAAATCTTGCAGGAAGCTCAAAGGAGAGAAGGAAAAGCACCCACAGATCCAAGGGGAAAAAGGGCTATGTCAAGCGAGGTGTATACAGAAGGGTGCTTTGCAATAGCTAGCCTTCCGGATGGGACAAAGCAGTGGTGCAGGAGAGAGAAGGTTCCGTGAAGGTCACCAAGGAATGTGTAGCTAACGGAGAGCTTGAGGAGAAAGGAGACCTAGTTGGTCCCATTTCAACACACAATTACCAAAGCAGCTGGCAACTTTGTCACATAGCAGAGTCTAACGTTGGCAACTTTGTCTTGTAGTAGAGTCTAGTGCGCACTTCACCCCCACAGGCATCTTCTCTCCCATGGCGAGGCCTGGTCTACCAACCCTAACGGATCTTCAGAGGCGAGCCCTGGCAATTTTGCAGAGGTGGAGGCAAACCCTAGTGAACTTGTCGAGGAATCGTGGAGCTACAGAGCAGCAGAGCAGCAGAGAGGAGAAACTTATGGCAACAGGTAGAGTAGCAGAATCAAGCCTGCCATGGAAGTTCCAGGACAACGCCACCATGAAGTGAGGGCATAGAAGAAGATGATGAGCTGGAGTCTAACGAGTTGCAAAGACTGCAATCAAGAAAATGAATGATGACGAAGATAATAGAGGGTCCCAGATCTACAAGCATTGCATGGGTCTGAGCTAGCACACTTCAAAATGTCAGTGCTATGTAGAGCGTGTGGCGTGCAAAGATACATGATGTTACATATTTGTTTTTAGTTTTTGAATAAACATTAAGTTTTAATCCTTTAAAAAAAAAGGAATCCTCGTTCACATGGAATTTAACAAGGATATGAAAGAATATATTGAAGGTTGTGTTCTCACTGTTAAAATTATAGCAATGTGATGAGCTATGGTGGATCAAATACTAGAATCAACATCATTAACAAAGTGATTAGCAAATAATTAACACATGATTAGTGAGTAATTAGCAAATAGCTTAATGTAGGTATGGATAATCAAACACCAGCAAATTCTCATTAGGCCAATGCCTCAATTTATAGAGTTTACATCCAAGCATCAAATCCCACTGATTCCTCCTTGATTCACACCACCTCTCCCAGAATATCTCCACCTCTTTTGCTTGATTCTCTCCACCTCTTCACTTTTCCCAGAATATCTCCACACTTCCTAAATCTTCTCATGCTACCCTTTATTCTCTCCCAGTAGATTCTTCTCATGCTACCCTTTATTCTCTCCTAGTAGATTCTTCTCATGCTACCCTTTATTCTCTCCCAGTAGATTCTTCTCACCTTTTCACAGGTTCTTTCACATTTACACATTCTCTTTTATAGCCTCTAACCAAGGGCTTGTTCCCACACACACCCTATTCACTTGTATATTTCAACACCTCCCCTCAAGTGAATACTCTCTAGCACACCTGGACCCCATACCAAGTTTCTCTCTTACTTGATAGTCCGCGAGACCAATGTCTAGCACACCTCCCCTCAAGTTAACTTAGCACACCTGGACCCTGTACCAAGTTTCTCTCTTACTTGATAGCCTGCAAGACCAGTGTCTATATTCAAATTGGACTTAGTGGTTCCGCTGTGAGCGATCCGCTGTGAGCGAGTTGGCTCAAAAATGGACTTGGTGTCTAAGATGGTAGACACACGCACACATGTTTGGTTTGATGGACACTCCAATGTATCATTGAGGGAGAGTGTTGAAAGGTAGCGATTGTGGGTGATGGGTTAGTTGTGGAACACCTCGATTAAGAGGAGGTGTTGAGAGATGTAATCGCGGTGTTATGTGTATGTGGGAAAGTACCCTAGAGGTGCAAGATATTGTGGCAAGATAAGAATGCCACATGTAATATTGAATGGTGTGTGAGTGTTGACCAAAAGAAGTGGAAAAAGAAGTTGCCACATGGATGATGCCATGTAAAGTGAGATTAGGCTGCTAGAGTTGCCACATGGATGATGCCATGTAAAGTGAGATTAGGCTACTAGAGGGCCTATATCATTGTATGGTTCATTGTGAATGCAATAGAGCAATAGAACTTGTGTTGAGTGTGCAATCTCTCTGTCTCTCTTTGTCTCTCTTTGTCTCTCTTTGTCTCTCTCTCTCTCTCTCTCTCGCTCTCTCTCTCTTATGGAGTTCTTAGTGTGGTTTAATCTTGTTGGAATTAGGGTTGTAAGAAAGCACACAAAGCTTGGAGAAGAAGAAGCAAGAATGCACACAACACACAATGTATTAGATTGTGTCAATGTACAAAAGATAAGTTAGCCCTAGAAGAATGGGCGTATATACAAGCCGAGGGAAAAAACCTCCTAAAGAGGGAAAAAGTGTCCCGACGGTCCTAAGTGTGTTCACACACATCACTTCCTATATATATGGCAAAGCTTCGAACTTCTCATGAGGAAGCTTCGAACTTCTCATGAGGAAGCGCCTTTGTGAAAAGATCGGCGAGGTTGTCCTATGTTGGCACATAGGCCAAGCTGATCTCTCTGCTGAGAGTCTCTCCCCTGACATCGTGATTTTGCACCTCAATGTGCTTTGTGTGCGAGCATGAAAAACTAGGTTTCTCGCAACTGCCAATGCGCTCTGACTGTCAGTGTAGATAGAGGTGGTAGACTCCTGTCCAACACCCAAGTCAGCCACACCATAAGCCGTCTGAGCCACACATACTCAACCGTAGCTGTGAAAGCTACCCTGTACTCAGCTTCACAACTAGAAGTGGCCACAGTAGGTTGCTTCTTGCTCAACCAAGATATGCATGAGCTACCGAGCATGAAACAAAAACCACTTGTGGACACTCTTGTGTCATAGCAACCAGCCCAATCTGAGTCCGAAAAAGCATGTAAATCTGGCGGCAATGATCTCCCCTTGGGATAAAACAACCCAAGATGTATGGTGCCACTCAAGTAGCGAAAGATGCGTTTAACTGCCTTCCAATGCTGAGACCCTAGGCTATGCATAAACCTGCTCACCTATGAGACTGCAAATTGAATGTTCGGCCTCGTAATACATATATAAATGAGGCAACCAACAGCTGTCTGACTGATAGAGTGTGACATCAAAGTGATCTCCAGCATCATGAAGACTCAACTTCAAATTTGTCTCCATTGGAGTAGCAAAAGGCCAAATCTCGGCAACAATGTCTCAATATACTTTGTTTGACACAAAGCAATACCTCCATCACACTGCTTAAATTGTATCCCCAAATAATGATGCAAATGCCCCAAATCTGACATATCAAAAGAGGCATTCAAATCAGCCTTAAAATCAGCAATATGACTCTCATTTGGTCCTGTGAGCAGCATGTAATCGACATAGAGAGCAATGATTAGATGTACATCATCCACATGTTTAACATACAAAGTACTTTCTGTTGGACTATTCTGAAAACCATGTGCAGTCAAATATGCATGTATCTTTTCATACCAAGCTCGTGGAGCTTGCTTTAAACTATATAAAGCCTTTTTCAACCTGCACACTTTGTTTTCCTGCCCTCTTTGAACAAAACCACGAGGCTGCGATACATACACTTCCTCATGCAAATCTCCATTCAAGAACGCAGTCTTTATGTCCAACTGATGTACATTCCAACCATTATGAGCTGCCAATGCACAAATGCTACGAATGGTAGTCATACGACAAGTGGGAGCAAAGGTCTCATCAAAATCAATGCCCTTTTCTTGAGCATAACCCTTTGCAACAAGTCTAGCCTTATAGCGATCAACACTGCCATCTGGCTTTCGTTTCAACTTAAAAACCCACTTACATCCAATGACCTTTTTACCAATAGGCAAATCACACAAAGACCATGTACCATTCTTCATTATAGCATCATATTCACTTTGCATTGCAGCCAACCAATTTTCTGATTTTTGTGCCTCATCAAATGAAAGACGTTCTTCCTCTTCACACATACTAGACACAGCCAAAGCATAACAATCTGATGCATAAGAGGCATGCTGAAAACCTGAACGAGTACGATTAGACATAGGTGCATCAATTTTACTATCACGCAAGGTTTACACCAGCCATTTAGGCATACCTCTAGCCTAGTCATTTTCAGTCCTATCCTCATAAATTACATCCTGTAAATCTGCATCAGAAATAGGCTGATCTATGATGTCGTTTGAAATCTGCATAGGTTGAATATTTGCCTCATTAGGACTTACATTTGAATTCCCACCTGTAAACAGAGGTAACAAAGTATCAAATACATCCCGTGAGCTCACACCTGTCTCTTTGGTACATGATTAGAAGGGCTGCACAGCATCTTCCACAAAAACAACATCTCGACTAATCAAGATACACTTTGACTGCGGATGATACAATCTGTAACCCTTGCTCTCAGCACTGTAACCAACAAAAATGCATTTGACAGCCTTATCATCCAATTTTCTACATTGTTGCATAGGCACTAAAGCATAGGCCAAGCAACCAAAGACACGCAAATGACCAATAGAAGGCTTCCTGCCATGCCAAGCTTCGTATATGGAGTAATAGACTGCAAGGCCTTAGTGGGACACCTGTTGAGTACATATGCAGCACACATGACAGCCTCAAGCCAAAACGCATGTGGCAAAGCTTGGCTCTTGACCATACATCGTGCCATCTCCATAAGTGACCTATTTTTCCTCTCAGCAACACCATTTTGCTGAGGGGTATACGGCACTGTACATTGGTGTTTTATCCCACGACTAGCCAGAAATGCATCAAACTCTTTAGACATGTACTCCCCCCCTCGATCAGAACAGAGGGTGCCCACAGTACAATTGGATACATTTTCAACCATAAGCAAAAACTGTTTGTTGAAGCACAAAAACACTTCAGACTTTGCCTTCAGTGGATATACCCATGCATGCCTTGAGTAATCATCAATGAAAGTCACGAAGTACAAGTGTTTACCAAATGACGGAGTTTGCATAGGCCCACATACATCACTATGTACAAGTTGCAATTTGCGAGTGGCCCGCACAGAACCATCCTTTGGAAACGCAGAACGCTGCATTTTGCCCAAAATACAGCCTTCACAAACATGTTTCAATGGTGTCTCAAGAGGGGGCAATGAAGCAAGCATATCAAATTTCTGCAAAAACGCAGCAAACTAGCAAAGTTCAGATAACCAAAATGAGCATGCCATAGTTTTGCATCTGAAACTGCCTTTTCATCAAAAACTGCATTTGTTGAATCTTCCACACACTTGTCATAAGAATTGAGCCTATAGAGCCCACGAAACAAGGTGCTAGATACAATAATCGTATCACCAGAAGTCAAATCATGAACAGTACATCTGTCATCCACAAATTTGTCTACAAGTCTAAGTCTAGCAAGCGCAGAGACAGACAATAGATTCTTCTTTATCCCTGGCATATACAAAGCATCTGAAAGTGTGAAAGCGTTGCTATTTACAACAGTAAGCATAATTTTACCAATGCCCTTCACTGGGTAAGAAGCATTATTGGCACATGTGACAGTATTTCCATTAGGGACAGCCTCAAGACAAGTGAACATATCACGATGCGAGGTAATGTGCTTTGTAGCACCACTATCAAAATACCATACATCAGAGTCAACAGAAACTGCCAAACATGCATCATGTACAGATGGGTCATACTGGCAATACACGCTAAACGCCCATTCTGTATCCTGCACAACATTTGCAGAATCTGCATTTGTAGAAGCATCCGCTATTGTGGCTGCATTTGACTCTTTCTTCTTTGCCTCTTTAGCCTTTAGCTTAGGGCAATTCTTAATGACATGATCAGTTGCCTTACAATAGTTGCACCTGATCTTTTTCTTGCCTTTATCAAGAGCCTTCTCAGACTTATTGTTGCTACCTGTGGAAGGAGAAGAAGTTGCAGACCTACTAATAGGAGAAGAAACAGTGGAAGGGGCTACCTTACCACTTCTTCTCTGCTGGGCAACAAATACCTGATCAACTGCACGCTGCCTAGCCCTGTTTTGCCTGGACTGTGCTTCTTGCAAGAGCTTGTTGACTAAAGTATCATACTTGACAACATCAGGTCTGTCCCAGTAACAAGTCTTCACGTGGAAGCAAAAGTTTGATATGACTCGGGTAATGCATCAAGAACAGTTTGCACAAGAGAATGATCAGGAATAATCTCACCTGCAGAAATCAACTGTTCCTTGAGATCTTTAATCTCAGCAAGAAAAACATTTA
This sequence comes from Cibotium barometz, assembly GCF_041138505.1. Lineage (NCBI taxonomy): Eukaryota > Viridiplantae > Streptophyta > Polypodiopsida > Cyatheales > Cibotiaceae > Cibotium > Cibotium barometz. The sequence goes on along the minus strand of NC_141104.1, from coordinate 34,666,808 downwards.
TGTCATCATCTTCCTGCATAATCTTTGATTCTATCTCTTTACGCAGGTAAGAGATTTTTGCCTCGTTACGACCTGCATACAAACCAGCTAGAATATCCCAAGCCTGTTTTGTTGTTTTAGCTGAACGAATATGTGGAGTGATGTTACGTTTGACAGAAAGTGCAATCACGGCATGAGCCTGCGCATCTTTACCATTCCAACGAGCTTGTTCAGCACTAGGTAAAACAACAGCAATAGTAGAGCTGCTAGAACCTGCAACATCCTCAACAGATCCTACATCCACAGAACCTGGACGTACATCCATACCCTGCACAATGTTCCACACTCTTTTTTGCAACCAAAACATGCTACATCATGTATGCCCAAAGTGGGTAGTTGCTGTCTGCATCCAATTTGTCATCAGCAGACAACATGCGAAATACATCATTGCTGTTATCAGCCATGGCCACCACTGACTAAAACTGATGCAAAAGCTACATGTAATGAAGCAAAGACTGAACAGAGAACAACTCGTGCTATGTAGCATGGTCCACAATAGAACACGTATGCTTGTTTTGCAGAAAACTGCACTGTCGAAATTTCTGCACAAAATGACGAAAACACCTGTGCAGAACTTGAAATGCAAAAACGGAGCCCGAAACGACCTCAGATGCAATTTCTGAGATCTGTAACAAGCGCTCGTGAAAGCTCACCTCAATTCGGAGAACGTGAGTCAGAGGGTGCTAGCGACGTAGCCCTGGGAGCCGATGCCTGCTCTGATACCAATTGTTGGAATTAGGGTTGCAGGAAAGCACACAAAGCTTGGAGAAGAAGAAGCAAGAATGCATACAACACACAATGTATTAGATTGTGTCAATGTACAAAAGATAAGTTAGCCCTAGAAGAATGTATTAGATTGAAGAAGAAGCAAGAATGCATACAACACACAATGTATTAGATTGTGTCAATGTACAAAAGATAAGTTAGCCCTAGAAGAATGGGCGTATAAATCTACCTTAATTATGTTGCTTAATCTATGTCTATCACTATGATCAATCCCATTTTAGGGTTGTTTAACAACATCCACAGAAGCCAGGCTAATGTGGTCAATGCCTCGAGGAGCTTTGTAGCATGCCTACAAAGAAGACCACCAACCACATTAGCCTTGGGAAAGACACACCTACAAAGAAGACATGCTGTAAAAATCAGGACATCAAGGAAAAGAAAACAACTGCTGATGCCAATCGCTTCCATGTGGTATAACGTGGAGATGTTATATGAGCAATGGCTTTTTGAGTTTGATATTATTACCGACGACATTGCACTATGTCCTAGATGCGGCGTGTGTTCATTTCTGAGACAAGGTGGCAACATATTGAAAGTGAAAGTTACACAACTATGTGAAGCTAGCAAGTGCACTGTTACTGGATGTTGCAGACAAATACGGTGTTAAAGTACACTTGTGTGCTTGCTACAAATGCAAAAAGAATATGACTAGGCAAGAAAGTATAGTGCCCCTACTTCCAAATTACATTCGTCGACTACTAATAGGCAACGAGCTGTATACCCAACTTCTTAGCATCACGATGTGTTAATGAGCATCCCTTCCACAACAAATGCCATCGACAAGAGGCATTTTGGAGAGAAGATCTATACTAGACAACCCCCTAATCTATTGGGTGACTGATTTCAATGGGGTTTGCATATCAAAGACATAGCCTCCGGACCAGTTGCAAGCATACTTGCATACAATATAGTAAACAATCTAATTATAAAGAAGTACAAGACACTCGTAGAACAATCCAATTATCAAGCAGACAAAGAGATAGGACAACCAACCAACAAAAAGACGACAATAGACAAAGAGGATAAACATGTAGTCTACTTTATCATGTGCTCTAGGAATGGGAGAAAATACATTGAAGTTACAAAAGATTACAAAAAAAGAAAAGTAATGCACGCCAAAAAACTGTGAGAAAGAAGAGATGAGAGAAGAGACAATGTACTCAAGAACTCATCAATGAACCACTAGCCAACTTGATTAGAAATGAACTACAATGCCTCATATATATAGGAAAGTTCCTCCACCCAAAAATGTGTGTAAATAGGAAAAAATGGAAATGAATGCTATAAATCCCAAAAATGCCTAGAGGCTAAAGAGTGTGCCACTAGCGTGACACCATCTGGAGATGACACCTATCCAACACCTCCTCTTCAGGTCCAGATGGGAGGACCAACGCCAACACGCTGAAGAAGATAATCCAAGGTAGGTCGAGGAAGAGGCTTAGTAAACAAATCAGCAACATTATCTTTGGTAGGACAATACTCAAGCTGAATGCGACCTTCAGAAATCCAATCACGAACAAAATGAAAATGAACATCAATGTGTTTGGATCGTCTTTGAATAACTGGATTTTCGGCTAAAGCAATAGCACTCTATGAATCTGAGTACATGAGTGTTGAGTAGATGAACATCCAAGGTGATTCAGAATTTGCTGAAGCCAAAGTGCTTCAGAAGTGGCATCAAGATATGACTTGTACTCTGCTTCGGTCGATGAAGAAGAAGTAATTCGCTGCTTTTGACATTTCCAAGAAACAAGTCCTTTACCAAGCATAAAACAATAGCCTGACATGGAACGCCTAGTATCAATACACCCTGCCCAATCAGAAATTGAGTAACCAATAAGTGTATCTCCACCTGCATAAGAAATGCCATACTCAAGAGTTCCATGAAGATATCGAAGAACCCTCAAAGCTGCCTACCAATGAGATTGACGAGGCTGTGAAGAGAATTGGCTGAGAATACTCATAGCATAGGAGAGATCTGGTCGAGTGTTAACCAAATAAAGTAGAGAACCAATAAGTTGGCGATACTCTGTAGAATCAACCTCAGGGGAATCATCATCTTTGGATAATTTTGAATTAGGATCCATGGGACAAGTGAGTGATGCACAATCATGCATGCCATATTTCTCAAGCAACCTTAAAGTATACTTCTTTTGACAAAGAAAGATGCCACACTTCTAAACCAAGAAAATAGTGGAGTAGTCCAGTCATGGCAAATGATGTTGTGAGTTGAGTTTGAACCCATTTGAGTAGGTCCAAATTAGAGCCAGTGAGTGTCAAATCATCCACATAAAGCATATAATACTTGAATCCACCAAGCAATTGTACTTCCATAGGTCCTGCAAGATCAGCATGTATAAGCTCAAGTATGCGTGTGGTCCTATGAGTAGCCTCCTCTGGAAAAGAAGCCCAATGTTGCTTTCCTCCTTGAGCACAAGAAGAACAAATGTGATGGCGAGGTTTCTGAAGCTTTGGTAGACCTGTAACCATGTCATTTGAGACCAAGAGGTTGCAAAGTAGCAAGAGGAACATGGCCAAAGCGGAAATGCCATAGATCACTATCTTCATTAGAAACAAGTGCTTTAGGAGAAGCAAATAATTGATGAAGATGAGACTCATGTGGTGGCAATTGTGCTGTAAAAGAGCTTATATGATAAAGCCCAGCATTTTGATAACCATGTGCCACACAAGAAAGTGACTGTCTATCAATGATTTCAATCACTTCATCATCAAAGTAAACCCCAAGACCTTTAGAAGTAGCCTTAGAGATAGAAAATAAGTTGGTAGACATCTTAGGCACATGCAAAACATCATGTAAGATAGCATCTCCAAAAGAAACATCACCAATACCAATCACAAGGAGAGACGAAGCATCACCAATGTGTACTGATGAAGAGATAGACTTATAGTTTTCCAATAAGGAAGAACTATTCGTCATGTGAGAGGTAGCACCACTGTCGGCAATCCACTCATCCGCAGTATGCGTATCAAGATCTTTGATTACCACAAGTGATGTGTCACATGAAGAAGTAGAAGACATAGCAACATATGCAATCTTCGCATTATCGTCTTCCGTCTTGTCTTTGTTTTTGTCGTGAGAAGATGTTGATGTAGAAACCCTTAGATTTGGATTCAAGTTCAGATTTTACCTTCTTGGATGCCGCCTTCTTAGCAAAACAACGATCCTCCGTATGGCCACTACGACCACAGAAAGTGCACTCCTTGGAAGAATCCTTTGATTTGTCCTTGTTGCCTTTGGTTGAAGAATCTTTAGCATTGGAATTAGAGCCTTTGTGTTGATCATTCCCCTTGCCTTTGCCTTTGCCCTTGCCTTGGCTTACAAAAGCCGAGTCCTTTTTGTTTTGCTTGCGAGTAAGGCACTTTTCACCATGAAGAATGCCCATAGTCTCTTCAAAGGAAGGGAAAGGAACTCGAAGAAAGATGTCATCTTTGAACGATTCAAAAGAAGAAGGCAATTTACCAAGTAGCTTGTGGACCGGATTGCTTACCAATGTACCAAACTCTTCAAGTTGCCGCTTGATTCGATTGAATTCTTCAAGCTTCTCCACTATGTTGTCGGATTCAGAGATAGAAAGCTTATCCAAATCTTCTTCCAACTTAGCCATCTTAACCGTTGAAAGTCTTCCATATTGCATTTGTATAGCGTGCCATAATTGTTGAGCCGTACTCCTTGTAGAGAGAAATTGAGACACAACCGATGTAGACATGCCATGCACAAGTAAAGCTTTGCCCGTGCATCCATATAGGTTTGATATTGAGAAGGCACCATATGAGGAGAAGTGATTATAGACCACACCCCGGCGCTTTCCAAAAGAAGTTGCATAAACAAGGACCAAGTGTGGTAGTTGTTTGGGGTAAGCTTTTGTGAATCGGAAAGACTTGGAAGGCTCAAAGATTGAGTGAATGGGTTAAAGGGCTGATATGATTGAGTGGGGAGAGGAGTAGTAGTGGAAGTAGTAGAAGGAGGAATCATAGTAGATGAAGTTGCCATAAAAGGCATAGATGATGTAGGGGGATATACCATAGAGGGCATAGAAGTATGTGGATAGGAAGGCATAAAGGACAAAGAAGAAAGAGAGAAAGGATCCGTAGAAGGTAATGGATATGACGGAAAAGAGAAAGTAGAAGCACCTACCGAAGAAGGAATTGCACCAACTTCCGTTGTAGTAGTTACCGGTCCAACCGTCGTAGGAGATGTAGGATCCATAGTATCTTCAAGTTTGCCTTTGTCTTTTGGAGTAGAGGACTTCCGAGATCCCATAGGGAGAGGAGGGTGGGAAAACACAATGAAAGAAGTGTCGTACCTCCAAAAACATAGCCAATAGATGGGCTGTCCACCAAGGAAGTATCTCCAAAATATGCACAAAGATAGTGCAAAAACGTAGCCACAAAACGCAGCCAATATATGAACCAATAGACTCCGTAGAAACCACCAAAAGAGGGCTGAGAATGTAGCCTTAGGTAGAAGGAGTATGGAGGAGTTGATTGTCCACAAAAACGCAAACACAAAGTGTGTAGCAAAGTGGAATTTTCAGCAGGTAGAAAGGTGTAGAAAAGAGGATGAATATGTACCTCAAAACACCATGAAGAGGGCTGAAGTTGATGATGAAAACGCAGCCAAGAAATCTCTCCACAAGAAGCCTCCACAAAAAAATGCTACCGCATGTAGAGAAAACTAGTTGGCAATGTTTTCACCTCAAGTAGAGTTTGTAGGACTCGGATTGAAGTGCTTTAAAAACACACTTTTGGAGGATGGTAAGGGGCTGGTTTGAAGCCTCTTGCATCATTGAACGAGTGCAAGGATAATGAGTAAGGGCTTCTGCAAAAAACGCAAGCATAAATTCTGCATGTAGGCAGTCTGCGAAGAATAACTCAAAAACGGTGAGGAATTTGCGAAAACTTTCTTCTGCAAAGTTGTAGACCACAATGATTCCAGTATGTTTTGTAGGCACAATCCTCAAAAACGCATTCATTTAGCAGATAATCAAAGAATGAAAAAACGCAATTGAAAGCGGGGTTGTTGAAGAGGACTAGAGGTAGAGAGGAAGAAGGATAAGGAGGCTCTATGTGTGCCACCACCTTGCTCTGATACCATGTGAGAAAGAAGAGATGAGAGAAGAGACAATGTACTCAAGAACTCATCAATGAACCACTAGCCAACTTGATTAGAAATGAAATACAATGCCTCATATATATAGGAAAGTTCTTCCACCCTTTCCTCCACCCAAAAATGTGTGTAAATAGGAAAAAATAGAAATGAATACTATAAATCCCAAAAATGCCTAGAGGCTAAAGAGTGTGCCACTAGCGTGACACCATCTGGAGATGCACCTATCCAACAAAAACTAGCGAGTAGAATGAAAAAAGATACAAAACTTTCCACGATAATTTCACATTCTCCATTTTACATTCAACTACAAGCATAGTTATAGCTAGAGCATTAGAGAAACAACAGATAGCATTAGAAGAAACAATATCACGACACATTGCACCAAATACTATTATTTGAAGCATCATAGAAAAATATAGAATTTAAATTTTTGTATCTACTCAGATCTATCTTGAACAATTAATGCGTAAGTTTATCTTTGCAACGTGATTAATTAACAACAAATGGAAAGTCCGTTTACATCTTCTACTTTACATGATATCTTGACATCTAAGAATTTGACAAAAGACTTATTGATTTTGTACAACGCTTTATCTTTGAATGTTCTGTGCTAGTATGAATTCAACTTCATATTTGTTCGAGCACACTTATGCACTTGAACATGCGGATAAACCTTGGTAATTTGTAAGCAAATACTCGATATAGTTCACCTTTAACAAAGGAAGCTATGCACTTGAACATGCGGATAAACCTTTGTAAGCAAATACTCTATATAGTTCACCTTTTAACAAAGGAAGCCACCACGAGGTGCGTTCCCATTGTGGGCGGGCAATGTGGCACACAGGTGCGTCCATTGTCTCTTCCCACATGATTCTCTTACAAGCTACCTCGATGTACCTTAAACTAAAAAATGAAACCCTCGAGGCTCGCCGCTCACCCTCTTCTTGCTCTCATCAGGTCTACATAGACGTTTAAAACCCACATGCATTCAGCGAAGGTTTATCGTTTCTTACAGTAAGCCTGTCCTGGGAAAGAAAAGGCAGACGAAAGGAAGCCTGGATGGTGCAATACAGAAGCTTCAAACGCACAAAAAAACTAAGCTCATTAATGGGGACACCATAGTGATTGACAAAGAAAAATGGAGGACTGTCTGATGACAATGATAATGATATGATGATGGCCATGTTGATGATGATGACTTCTATGACATCGACGATGACAACAATGATGATGATGCCCACAATGTCATAGAAAATGGTGATGCTGTGGATGATGATGATGATGATGATGATGCCCATGAGTAAGAGGATGCTGGCAATGATGTTTAAGGCAGTCTGATTTGGCCTTACGGAACAAAGGCTGGTTGGTCCCATTCACAAGCTGCATGATGATCGCAAACAACAAGGATGGCAACAATAATGTTGATGAGGGAAGATGATGTACATTCTAATTTGGCCTTAAGAGACAAAGGTGGGTTGGTCCATATATAAGCCGCAACAAAGAAATCAAAGTTAAAAAAATTCTGCAGAGGCTGGGGATCTACTCCTCTTCTGATTCCAATAGAGTTGAGTAGTGCATTCAATACTGCTGAAACTTGCTACTCCAACAGAAGACGAGGAAGGGAAGACAGATTAGGTGCCCAAAACCAGCTGAACTGTCTAGGCTTCAAGATGATGACAAAGTATTCATTGAAGGTACCGAACATTTTCTCATAATCCAGCTAATTTTTTATTGATAATGATAGGATGATGGTGATAGTGGTGATAATGATGATATGAAGCTGGTGATACGATGATGATGGTTGCACACACACTTATCAGATGAATTTACAATGATCCATGATAATTTATCTGCCATGCAAACACCCAAAACAGCTTTGGTTTGTGGTGTGAATGATGACCACTCTCCTTGTGTGTCGACTTCTGGATCAAGACCCAGAAGCATTGCCTCTGTGCGTGCAGCATCTTTGCGTGCATCTGGGCTTCGCGCAGCAGCTCAGACAGCATCAAAATGCTCAGTTGGGAAAGATACGATGTATGACTCTGATGCGACTGTCGAGCTGACCCCTGGTGTGTTCAACATGTCTGAGAAGCCTTGTAATGGGTTACATGGTATGTGTAACACAAGAGCTCTTGATGCTGGCCAGATTACCAATCATTCTCCTTGCATCTTCAACTCTACAGCAATATCTGGAAGCACTGCATCCCTATGGGCGGCATCACTGCATTCGTCGGGACTTTGTGCAGGAAACTTATCAATGGAAAAAGGTACGGTGATCCAGTATGACTCTCATGCTACTACAGAGGTGACTCATGAGATACTTGAAGGTCTCCCTGTGTTGAAAAAGTTAAAATCTGGTAAGGAACCCATAAACATCATCTCCACTTCAATTGAGCTCCTCAATTCAGATTTGAAGAAGCCTAATTGCCAACCCTCTTTTGCAGTGCATGCTAATAACCAGCAACATGCTGACATATCACTGCTGAATCAGGCAAAAGAGGAGGTCCATACTATCGGTGCTGATGAAAAGTGCAGATCTGTGGGGCAACTCAGACAGCCATCTGGCCAAAAAGTGAGAAAACTCTTTATTGAATTTAAGGAAACATCATCGGCATCTGGAGCTGGAAAAACACGACCTCCAATTGATAAGGAGGTGCAAGGTTGTGATATGTTGAGTCTTGCTTTGCAAGCAGGAGAAGGTGGTGCTCATGATGCCCAGAAAGGAAACACAAATGCCACTTCTCCTTCTGGAGGAGAGAAAAAATGGGGTTTAAATCAGCAAATCACTCTGCCATCCACAATATTTATGGCATCACCCACAAATTTGAGCTGTACTGAATCACAGGAACCAGGGGAAGATTTACAACTGAATGCATTTGCGACGATCGACAAGCTTGTTTGGCTGAATGCAAGTGTTATGCCTGAGTCAAAAATGGTAGCTGAGCAGTCCTCCGTGAAGGGCTGTCAGCGTGTTAAGGGTCTTCAGTCTTTAGCACACACTGCAGAAATAAAGAACATGCAAGACAAGATGGGCGTTTACGATTGGATTGACAGTCAGCCAGATGAAGATGGCCTTTCTTTAGACTTGAAGGAAGTTTTGGCCCCTGCTAGAGCACAACAAAAGCACCTAGAAGCTTGCAAGCTGAGAAAAAATAGGAAGAGGCAACAGCAGGGGATGAAGTCTGGCTTGGACAATGCAAATGACAGCAACAGTACTTCAGTCATGGCCAAGGATGCTTCCTGTATTAAACAAACAGTGTCTTCAAATATGAGAAGTACCACTTATGACTGTGCTGTGAAACCCCACACCTTGACTGCACAACTCAGGACAGCTAAAGGGAAGCCTAAAGAACTTAGCAAATGTTTTGAACACGAGCCTTTCATTTCAATGCAGAACTCACCAGTAAGCGATAATGTGACTGATGAGTTGCATGATGCAGATGCATGTAGTCACAAGGGAGAGACAGAGATCATCATACCATCAGACATTGGTGCCAACACCCAGATTGCTTTAGAGGCAATAGATATAATGAGGGGTGGCATTGTGATGAATGATGAAAGTAGTCATAAGGACGAGAGAGAGATACTCTTTTCGTTTGACATCGGTAGTAACACCCAAAGTGCTTTAGAGGCAATAGATATCATGAGGCATGGCATCATGACAGATGCAGTTTTCATTGAGAGAGAAGGAAGAAAAGAAAAACAAATAGGCATGAGACTCCAGCAACCCAGCAGGGATGCAAAGAAATGTGTAATACAACAAGAATCAGCTCTAAATAGAGGTGGGAAAGATGTATCAGGTAAAGCTGGTGGAGGCTTGCCAGCAAAGTCAAAGCTTCTCCCAGAGCTTATCCCCATTGGCAGAAAAGGAGGGTTGCCCATAAAATGCAAGCCTGATGGCAGGAGAGACACTTCTGGAGGGTTCTCTACTTCCCTGGAAACTCATAAAAGCCAGAAGGTTCAGAAATTTTTGCCGAAGCCAAGAGGGCGAGTGGTTAACAGTAGAAAGAGATCCCCGCTGGATTTCTTAAATGCAATGATACCAAGGAGAAAAAGAAGTCGTCTCTGTGCTCCACTAGGTTCCTTAAATAGAAACATGGTAGTTATTCGAAGGCAGGAACTGGAGTTTGATCTTCACAAATCTCATCAAAATGCTGACGAACAGACTCGACAAAACAAAGTCAGTAGCCTTGAGTTCAGAAAGAGTGTGCAGCCTCAAAAGAATGACGATAACAACCCAAAGCTTGCAGCTGTTGCTGAGTCAACCAAAGGAAAGTTATCGAGGCAAACCAAGAAGACAGCAACTCTGGAAGCCCCATCCAAGTCAGATTGCTGCGCTTTGCTCGAGGAAAGAAGAAAAAGGAGTAAACGAGAGCCCGGCTCCATGCGTGTGCTCTTCAGCCACAGTTTACCAGAAGATACTATTAAGCATCAGAAGAAGGTGAGCAAACTCTGACTGATCGACGAATACATTGCCCACCAAAGAGATAACCGGCCCAAAATGACGTGTGCTTTTTGAAATGTATATTGAGACTTTTGGTGGTTTATTGGTGACAGATTTTGGCAAAGCTTGGGGGCCATATTGCAACTTCAGCTGCAGACTCCACCCATTTTGTTGCCAATTCTTTTGTTCGCACACGGAACATGTTGGAAAGCATGGCAGCTGGAAAGGCAGTCATCACAACTCTCTGGTTGGAAGGTTGCAGTCAAGCCCATTACTTTGTGGATGAGAAGGGTTACATCTTGCAAGATGTTAAGAAAGAAAAAGAGCTGGGCTTCTGTATGCATTCATCACTGGCCATCTCAAGGCGCAAGCCCCTCCTGAAGGTGATACAAGCTCAATTTTCAAATTATCATGTATGCTTATGCCGGGCTTTTGATGCATCACCTTTGTTGGTTGTTTCCAGGGCATGAAACTGTTTGTAAGCCCTAACACAGTGCCCGACTTCGAGGCAATGAGAGCAATCATTAAAAGTGCTGGTGGTCAGGTCTGGGCGAAACCTTTGTGTTATATTCAAACATTAATACATTTGCATGGTAATCAATGAAATTGCATGCTGCCTTCTAGAAGTTGTTGATACATGAAGCTACTTTTTTTTCTGCAATTTATGCTGCTGATTTACATAAGCATGCAATCCTTGACTTAACACAAGTCTTGATATGATTGGAAAGGTGTTCATTTCGGTTGCAATAGCAAGGCAGAAGTAGACATGCTTTTTTCACATGGTTGCTTCATGAACTATATACATTAGTGAGGGGCATCACCTGGTTGGTTGTGAGGACTGTTCTGTGTGAGCTGCTCTGAATATGTTACTTTCAGCTCTGGCCTTCTCTTCCTTGGCTGGCTGCTTCAGAAGATTTTTGAACGTGTAGAATGCAGTTCTATTCATAGACCTCAAAAGTTGTTAGACCTACTTGGGTTAAAATGTGTTATCTCTGCAATCACATTTGTATATTTTTGTTAGGCAACATACTCCTACCTGTTTTAGGCCTCATAAAATGGGCCGATTCTAACTCTAACCCTAACTTAGTAGCCCTAGCATGAGACATCTCGTCTTGCTTTTCTTAAAACGGGAGGAGGGTGATTATTCTTTGATACTCTGCCTGGATCTGAATTCAAACTGATGTGATCGGTGTTACTGCAGCACTGTTTCCTTGTCTTGGACCTATGGTGAAGCCACTCATGTAGCAACTTACAAGAAAAAAAATTGCTGCTTTTGGGTGGTATTCATAGTCATGAGCTGCAGTTGAGACATCAAAAACAGTGTAGACAAGTTTTTATGGAGAAAGGATTGGAAATGCTCATTGAGAAGTTTTCCGATCTCAAGCTTAAAATGGTACATTACAACAACTGAGACCACGGGAAGAGGTGACATGCTTTCCATGTGATGAGAAAGGATAGACTCTGTCTTGGCACGCAAAGTCTTTTTCTGCAATGGTTTTTTTTTCCGTAGTTTTAAATTGATTGCTTTTTCTCAAGATGGTAAATTTGGTAGCTTGCTTGAAGAGGCACCCTGTCTGCTAGGAACTACGGAGTGGCCCATTCCTGATGAAGCTTTGCTATTCAAAGTGGTGCAAGATGTTAATGCTGCATTGAAATTTGCCTGTGGGTCTAGGCCATTTGGGCTTAGTTGGGTTACACATGGCCACGTTTGTAAGTCTATTTGCTTCATGTGAACATAGTAGAATCCCAGCAGTGTTTATTTGTAAAAGTCTAAATGCTCTCTATGTACAGTTTTCGTTTGGTGGCAAGTTGGATGTGAGATCTGGAAATAGCCAAGGGATTGCAACAAGGTAATACCCTTAGTTCAATTCTAGACTCATTCTCACATGAGTCTAGAATTCTTCACTTACCAGTTATAAATCATTCATGTGAGACAAGGAAATCTCACATGAAACTGCATTAGGGGAAAGAAGAGGAAGGAGCTGTTTATGTGTGATTATGTAACATGCGGGAATTGGTAACTTCAATGCTCAGAATTCAGCAATCATTCAGGACGATTATAACGCACAATACTAAATAAGATGTGCAGAAAATAGAGAGAAAGAAAGAAAGAAAGAAAGCTGTATTAACGTCTACTAGAGGCCGAACTCGACCTATGAGACAAATCAATGTACAACTGTCAATGTCTTCTGGATGTCCAGAAAAAAAAGGATAAAATGAACATGAAATAAACTATGAAAGTACTGAGCTAGTGGGGGGGTGTGATGGATGGAGCACTACTGCTAGAGGCTCAGTATGCAACCTACATGCGTAGGGTATACAAGAATGCAATGCAGATCTGTATTAACGTCTTCAAAAGGCCAAAATGATCTATGCGACCAAAAGGTTACATCATATCCAAGAGGTACGTCATCTTGGGTACAAAATAGTAATAAAGAAAGATAACAAAAATCTAGAACTATAAAATCTGATCTAGGTACATGAGCAGAGAGCTCTCATATCACCGTAATACATCCCTCATGGGCCACATGGTGCTCAAGGCGGTAAAATTGAGCTGGCGCGAGAAGGTCCTGCGATGATGGGAGATGATGGCCCGGATCCTCCTGTGGTGGCGTGGCCGTCGGCGAGGGCCATGGGGTTTGGGGCGTCGAGCTCTGCATAACTCAGTGGCTCTGTCGAGTGTCACACCTCTCGACCGAGCTCTTGCACTAGCTTGTGGTCTGGGTATGATGGGTGGATCGGCCCTTAGAGTGCTGGTATGGAAGAAGTCGGTAAGAGCTCGCTGTGCTGGTCCTCGAGCAAGTATAACTGATCTGGATCTCACTAAGGACTCCCTGTGTCTACAGAGCTCTAGAAGAAAAGTCCCAAGCATCTCTGCTCCGGGAAGTCTATGATCCTGGAAAGTGGTCCGAACCCAGCTCGGAAGAGGTAGTGGAACCTCCCCCAAATCTCATAGTACACACGGCATTGGCATATGTAATGATCCTCTGTCTCGGGCTGTGTGTGACAGAGCTGGCATATCCTGTCCTTTGGTGCAGCCGCCCTAGGCCCATATCTGGCAGTCCACTCTCACAGCTGGTGGGACGAGGTGTGGATCTGGCCGATCGCATGTCTCACCCCAAAGGATAGGTGTGTGTCCATGTAGCATGGGTAGATGATGAACCCATCCTCTGTCAGGCATAGGAGGTGATCTCTGTAGAAGGCCATCTTTGTCCCCAGTGGGGACGACTAGGTGAACTCCATGTCCTCTGAGTATCCAGTCTGACAATGTCCTTCCTGATAATCTTGTTCTGCTCTGTGTGGCTGAGAGCAAATGATGGGGCCTCTATGCTGTACTGGACCGGGGGAGTGCCTCCATCTGCATACCATGCATGCCAAACCAAGTGCCTACCTGTGCATACCAGCACTCTGTATCTCCCTCAAGTGTCAACTGTCTCGAGGACCCCAAGGCTAGCCGGGGGTATCTATCAAGTGGAAGCTCCCATAGCCTGTGCCAGTATGTCACTGTCTGGTATAGAGCCTCTGTCACTATCGGTGCAGCCCCCATCTTTGCCCGCATAATCTCATGTGGCACTGATGGCTTACTCCTAATCATGCGTGAGATCATCGCCACTAGGGGCCTCTCCATCGGCTTCCACCCATCGTATACCTTTGCTGTATCTGTCTTGGCCGGATCTCTCCTCTGTCTCCTCCTGTGGTATGAGCTAGAACCCCAGATGGGGGCACCATACAATAGTGCAGGTGTAACTAGAGTATCAAATAGCCAAAGCTTCGTCCTTGGCTCCTAAAACTGTATCTGTGAGCATTGCCTCTCTAGCGAGCCAAGGGCTGCATATCCCCTCATCAATCTAGCTTCGGCTACCTTCTGCATCAAGAACTGAGGTCTAGCAAAAGTGATCCCGAGATATACATATGAGGTAACATACTCCACAGGCTCTCCATTGTATGTAAACTATACTGCAGATCTACTTATCCACCGTGAGGAGGTCTTTCCAGAGATGTGCTGGAAATTCAGTATATTCATATGGTACAAAAAGGTACCCTAATCTACAGCCATAGGCTGCCTTACATAAAAGGTGGTAAACACCAAAATCTCCTAGTCTAGACCCACACCCAAAGTGGGAGTGAATGAGTACAATGATGAGCCTCCATGCTATTTATAGTCACTTGGGAATATTGGGCTGCTGGCCGACTGCCCTCTTTATGTCCATAATCATCGCCGTGGTCCTCATGCAGCCGACAGCACTCCTCTGCTCCCGACAGCCTCCAATGCAGCCGACAGTCCTTCATGCTTTTGCTCCAATCCGTACACTGCCAAATAGCACTTTGTGCTCCATGTCCTAGTTCTAATACTCTTTTTCTTGGCTGCCCCTTCTGGATTAAGCCGGGGAAAATGTCCATGGCATTTATCATGCACATGACATCACTTGCGCCTGCTGGTGAGTGGTGGATCCTAGCGCCATCTCCCAATGTAGACGGGCTTGGGTATCACGACATTCCTCATGGTACAAGCTATTATGTGGGATAGTCCCTCCTGGTGATGTAGGGGTGGCTCTGGAGTGCAGGAAGGCGGCTGTAGCGGATGCATGGAGGGTGGTGTTAGAAGTCATCTCTTGTCTAGATTTATACACCAGGGCCTTTGTTGTGGGTGTGCCCGCCCTTATCAGGTGTTTTATCATTTTTCCTCACTCCCCGTATTTTCCCCCTATTTTTTCCCATTTTTCTGAGGCTTGGGAGGGCTGCCAGATGATGCCAGGAGCACCCCAGTGCTGGCCGACTGGATGTTCATCAGTCGTGGGCTTCAGGGCTGCTGGCCGACTGGTTTTGATCAGTCGTGGGCATCTGTATGCTGGCCGACTGCATTTATGCAGTCGTGGTGCAGTCGTGGGACTTTTTCTCCAGTCGTGGGCACTCTTACTGCTGGCCGACTGCCCTCTATGGGAGGTATATATAGGACCCCAGCCCCCATACCTTATTTGTATCATTTCTCGGGATCTTCTTGTGTATATAGAGCAGAGTTACACGCCTACATCTCTCTCTCTCTTGTGCTGTTTTTCTGCCTGCGTTTTTGCTCGTGTTCCCAGATTTGGTCATCATCTCCGCTGCGTATTCTGACATGGTATCAGAGCCCTAGGCTCTAGATAGGTCTTGGGATTTGTGTGAGCAAGAGGGGGACTGTTTTGTGGCTGATTGGTGGACTGTTTTGGGCTGATCGGGAAGAGGAGAAGCAAGAGGAAGGCGGGCTGATTTGCTGGACAGCCACTTGCAGGTTTTAGTTCTTCTTTGTTCCCACCCACCCACCCTTTTTAGAGTACATCCCCGCAATGGCAGATCTGTTTGAGATGGCCGAGAGACATGTGAAGATCCCGACACTCCCCACGTTCCCGGTGGACCGTCAGTTGGACGGGAGCAACTACGGCATATGGAAGGTGATGATGGAATCCGTTCTAGAGTCTTACGACCTCGCCGATTTCGTCGTTGTTGGTGTTCCACGGCCGGAAGTAGAGGAAGGGGAGTTACCGTCAACCCGAAAGGACCGGGAGGCCTAGACACAGATGTGGGATCGTGTCAACGCCAGGGTCCATTCGTTTATTTTCCTCAAGTGCACACCACAGGTAATCAATCATGTAAAGCATATGACGCTGGCCAGAGGTATATGGCAGCATTTGGCCTCACTTTACAACAGGGTATCGCCCATGAAGAGAATTTCCTTGGAAGTACAGATGTGGGTTATGAGCCCTGCAAAGTCGTCGACGATGCGAGAGCATATTAACAAGCTGCAGGCTCTTCAGCAGGAAGTTCTTCAGGCTGGGAAGGAGATATCGTCAGAGGACATGGCCATAACGTTGCTGTCGCACTTGCCCTCTTCGTACTCAGCATTTTACTCGTCTTTGATTACCAGTGGGTGGCAGGCTCAGCACCATCACGTGGGAGGAGCTTGTGCTCATGGTCTTGGACCAGGAGGAACGATTCAGGAACCCTCCTGAGGGTGGAGGTTCGGAGGCCTTAACTGGCCAACGGTCGAAAGGCCGTAACTCGGGCAAAGGGAAGGCTTCATCGGAGAAGTCTTCTGATAAGAAGTCCGACGCTGACCGCGAGAAACTGAAGGCAGAGAGGACCTGTAATGATTGTGGCGAGAAAGACCACTACTGGAGGCAGTGTCCCAAGCGGAAGACCGAGAAGGGTGAAGATTCCTCAGCAGCAATCATGAAGACTCCGGCTTTTGTGCACCTGGAGATGATGGACACCAATGTTTCATTTTCTTCAGGCAGGGAGGAGATTGGAGGACTCGCTGCAACGGATACTCGGGAGTGGATTCTCGATAGTGGTGCTTCCAGGCACATGACTCCTTCCCGTTCCGGTTTACAGGATCTCTGCAGGTGTTCTAGTCATATTCTTACTGGGGATACGTCCACTATCCCAGTTCACAGTGAGGGCAGGATGGAGATAGTTCCCGATGGCAGAGGGGGGAAGCATTCCTCCCAGGTGTTGTATGTTCCGGCACTTGGTTTTCATCTGTTGTCAGTGCATCAGGTTTGCAAGACTGGCGTACGGGTGGAGTTTGATGAGCATTTTGTTGCTCTCCGGGACAAAGCAACAGGCCAAGTGGTTTGGGAAGGCGGAGTGGAGAATGGAGTTTACAGGCTTTCAGCACTCTCTCTCCCAGGTCCTCAGGTTTGTGATGAGTGGCAGTTTGGTAATGGCCACTCAAGTGTGGATACGCTGCAGGTGCGGGCTTTCCGAGACCAGGCGGTGGATAGCTTGCCAGTAGATGGCAGCAGTTGGCAGGAACTTTCCAGTACTGATGTTGGTAGTTCTTGTGTTCGTGAGTCAGAGGAAGCTGAACAGGTCACTTATGCTCTGATGTCTCGTAGTGTTCGGGACATAGAACCTCTAGTAGTAGTAGTTGAGGATGTTCTTTCCACGGGGACCTTTCGGAAAGCCAGGCAGGTGACAGGTGCTTACTTGTAGAAGGAGGTGGTTTCTCCAGGCTTTGTGGTTCCAGATTCAGAGGGGGTGTTTGACAGGTTTCATCAGGTTTCCAGGACTTGTTTGTGCACCGTAATAACAGGTGTTGATCCTTGTGAGCAGTGTGATGTCTTTTTGACTTAGAAGCTGTTAGGTTCATGGATCTAGTTGATGGACACCAGATTGGACGGGAGCTTCCTGATGAGGCAGTTGAGCTCTTGGTTGCAGATGTCTCTTTGGGAGGCAGGATTGCGTTTCCTGTGGTTTCTGCGGCATGCGAAGGATCATGGACTCTTGTACACAGGAGGGGGATTGTTGGATGGAGTCCGACTCCGCGGTTGGAGTGACTCGGTTTGGGGAGGAGATTCGGACACGAGGGGATCTACTTATGGCCCAGGAGCAGTTTTACGGAGCAGCAGGAGGTTACACTGCAGGTTTGGGCTTCCACTGGAGGAACCCATGGTCATCCAGAGGCACTTTGTTCGTGAACAGATCGTTGCTGATGACATCTTGCTAGAGTTCTGTTCGACGGAGGACAGTACTGTGGACCTCTTCACGAAGTCGCTCTCTCAGGATTTGCTCAGGCGGCACCCCAGCTCCCAGTGGTTGTTTTCACAGCCAGGAGCTGAGAGGGGGTGTTAGAAGTCATCTCCTGTCTAGATTTATACACCAGGGCCTTTGTTGTGGGTGTGCCCGCCCTTATCAGGTGTTTTATCATTTTTCCTCACTCCCCGTATTTTTCCCCTATTTTTCCCCATTTTTCTGAGGCTTGGGAGGGCTGCCAGATGATGCCAGGAGCACCCCAGTGCTGGCCGACTGGATGTTCATCAGTCGTGGGCTTCAAGGCTGCTGGCCGGCTGGTTTTGATCAGTCGTGGGCATCTGTATGCTGGCCGACTGCATTTATGCAGTCGTAGGAAGAAACGAGCCTATCTGGCTAAGCTAGAGGAGGAGATCTACCAACTCTTCCTGGGGAAGGACAACAAGAGGGCATGGAAGATGTTTTAGGAGAGACAGCCTGGTACTCCGATTATTGCACCTGAGGCATGGCATACTTATGCTAGAGAGCTATATGATGCACCAGGACAGCCCCCCACCCCCCCTCCACCGGGAGCTAGACTAGCTAGCAGCACCTTTTTTACTATGCGGATGGTGCTAGATGCGATAGACAGGTTACAAAATGGAAAGGCACAGGATCATGATGGGCTAGTTGGAGAGCACTTCTCACATGCACGAGACACTTTGGCTCCGCTCATCGTACATGTGTTTAATCGTGCCATTTGTGAGGGTTTCCCGACAAGCTAGACAGAGCATATCATTGTACCACTCTTTAAGAGTGGGGACCCCATGGTACTAGGCAACTACACGACGATCATGATTGGTCATTACTTGGCCAAATTATATGGCTCTATATTGGAGTCGGAGCTGAGCCGATGGGCAGAGAGGCATGGTCATCGAGCACATGGACATACTAGCTTCAGGAGAGGATTTACTACCTTGGATCACACACTGACACTTTGGGCACTTATTGAAGAGGGCAAGGCACAAAAGAGAAGGATATACTGCTGCCTTGTGGACTTCCGCAAAGCCTTCTATACCGTACCACATGCCAGGCTTATGCACAGATTGCATGACATTGAGATACCCGAGGATATGCAGTGGGGGATATATGCTTTGTATGAGTCTGTGAGTGACAGGCAGAGTTCGAGCTCCAGGCGGACTATCTGATAGGGTGACCAGCACGATAGGGGTGAAGCAGGGATGCCCGCTATCGCCACCCTCTTTGGACTGTACATTGATACGGTCTCTGATTATGTAGACAGATTGGGAGGCCCAAGGGCATGCCTGGCAGGGTGTTGATACCCATCTTGTTATATGCTGATGATATTGTTCTAATCTCAGACTCTCCGGAGGGATTACAGAGACACCCGGATTCATTAGAGGCTTTCTGTGCGGATAGAGATCTGACAGTGAACCTTGGGAAAACCAAGGTTATGGTGTTTAACACCACACAGGCATGGGTGATGAGATCAGAGCCTCAGTTCACTTTCCGAGGGGAGCCGGTAGAGTACGTTAGGTCATATGTCTACTTGGGAGTTACTTTCACAGGACCGCGTTCCTCCCTGAAGGAGGCAGTAGCAGCTCGATTAGCTCGAGGGCATGCAGCATTGGGGGCACTTGAGAGGCAGTGTGCACACATACAGTTTCAGGAGCCACGCACCAAATTGTGGCTATTTGATACGCTTGTCACACCGACCCTCCTGTACGGAGCTCCAATTTGGGGACCCAGTATACATCACAGATCTCAGAGAGGGACAGATGAGGGATGGAGGCATATGGAGAGACCACTGATTATGATGATTGCCCGCATGATTCGGAGTAAATCAAGTACCACATGAGATTGTTCGGGCTGAGCTGGGTGCCCCACTAGTAGTAACCGAGGCCCTATTCCAGGCAGTTACCTTTTTACAGCAGCTATGGGAGCTCCCTCAACAGAGGTACTCCCGATTGGCATTGACCTCATCCATACAGTTAGCAGAGGATGGAGATACTCATTGTTGGTACACTCAGATGAGATCATGGTTTGACCTACATGGTTTGTGGATAGAGGCACTACCACCCTTTCAGTACAGTTTGGATTGTCCATTTTTGGATCTCACCCGATCAGAGCAAAACCGCGTGATCAGGATGGATATCATCAGAGTGGACACAGAGAGGACATGGACTAGCCCCCTTGAGCCCTTGGGCACGAAAATGGCTCATTACAAGAGCCATTTTCTACACCTCTCACCGGATGATTTTATCACCCGCCCGGCGTACATGGATGTACACCTATCACATGGGATACGTTGTGCCATTGGACAGATCCAGACCTCATCACACCAGCTGCGGATTGAGACAGGGCGATATGTGCATCAGATCGTGGATGACTGCATTTGTCAGCTATGCTACCAGGAGGTAGAGACAGAGGAACACTACATTTGCCGATGTACAGTCTATTATGAGATCCGAGGGAGATATCACTGCCTCTTCCGAGAGGGTTTTGGGCCGTTACGCAGGGTCATGGAGTTTGAGGATCAGAGATGTCTGGGAGTGTTTCTACTTGAGCTCAGGAGACACAGAGAGACCCTCTTGGCAGACAGGAGGCCGAGCCATGATGTACCTAGACAGAGGACCCTGACAGATTTCTTCAGCACCAGCACCAGCACCAGCAACCCAGCCCACACACCTCCTGATACCTCCTCCATTGGGCCATCAGGGCACCGACCACGCTCCCAAGGAGTCACCATTGATAGAGCAGTTATCTTATGTCGTGCTCGTTGGCCACGCCCACTAGGATTCCGACCACGGCATCCTCACCATCGCCAGATTAGAGCCATTATTGCTCGGCATCGGAGGCACCTACCTCGCTTCTACGACCTCTCCATTCTAGACAGCCCCATGGCGGAGATACTTGATCTAAGGAGAGTGCAACACTTCAACTGATCAGCATACATGTATCTACGTAATATACATTTTTCAGTATTTTCCAG
This sequence comes from Cibotium barometz, assembly GCF_041138505.1. Taxonomy (NCBI): domain Eukaryota; kingdom Viridiplantae; phylum Streptophyta; class Polypodiopsida; order Cyatheales; family Cibotiaceae; genus Cibotium; species Cibotium barometz. The sequence goes on along the minus strand of NC_141104.1, from coordinate 34,645,907 downwards.
TATTTTCTACTGAGTATCATATCGGAGTCTTACAGTTTTGTTCTTATAGCTGTAGGACAATCAGTTTATTGTACTTTTTAGTCTCATTTAGTTGTTCTCTTTGAGGAGACACCAACTTCAGATGTACTCTCAGTTTTGGTCTCATAGACCACTATGGCCTCTTAGAGACGTTAATATATCATTTCATTTCTCTCTTTCTTACATACATTCATGCACACACACAAACACACTTCTTTCTCATGCACATGTGCACACACACACGCTCTCTCTCTCTCACACACATCCACATGTAAATATATATTATCTATAATATTATGTTTTATTATATTTAGAGACGTATACCTATATATACATGTGCATTTATAAAATAAATAAACACATACACATATATTTTTAATTAATATTAAATTTTAATACGTGGGGATGCATGATGAGATGTGTTCACTCTTAAATAAGTGTATCTTATATACAATGTCTTTTGTTTTCTTTTTTGCATACATATGTGTGTGATTGTGTGTGCATATACACACGTGTGATTGTGTAATGTCTTCATGTGTGCAAGTGTCTTGATTGTGTGTATGTGTTAGTGTGTATTTATTGTGTGTGTGTACATGGTGTTTATGTTTTTATTTATGTGTATCCATAGCGAGTGTCTACATGTACGTGTGTGTGAGTATGTGTTAGTGTATATTTATTGTGTGTGTGTACATGGTGTGTATGTTTTTATTTGTGTATCCATAGTGAGTGTCTACATGTACGTGTGTGTGAGCATATGAATATACTCGTGCGTACATCTCTGTGTGTGCACGTGCAGGTGCATATGTGTGTGTGAGTATGCATGTCCCTCTGTGTGCACATGTACTTGTGTATTTGAGTGTATTTATGTGCTTGTGTGCATGTATACACGTGTGTATGTGCAAGCTTGAGTATGTGTGCAAGTGTGCATATCTCTATGTGTTGTACGTGTGTCCATGCGTGCGAGTGCGTGTATGTGTGTTTGTATGCGTGTGTGCACGTATCATGTGCTTGTGTTGTGTGTGTGTGCGCGCGCGCGTCGACATACATATAAATCTATTTATATATACATGCTTACATACTTATAGATACACATACATACATAATATATATACATGTGTGTGTATTTATATTCTCTCTGTTACACATGCACATAATATATATGTGTGTGTATGTATATTCTCTCTCTTACACATGCACATAATATAATATTAGAAGATATGTATGTGTGTGTGAGGAGGAGAAGGGAGGGGTGGGCAATTTGCTTTCTAATGTATTATATATTCTTATATATATATATGTGTAAGAAACTCATTCAATGAGTAAATGGTTTGATGGTGACAACTAATTATGAGCCCCAATGCATCTAGGTGTGTGGGAAAGAAACCCCCAAACTCTTGTCTTCTCTTCTCCTTTCTCTTTTTCAAAAATTCTCCCTCTCCTTTCTCCACGTAAAGGGGTAGGCACTCTTGCTTTATCTTGTATAGATATCTTTGCTGAAAACAACAAGCTTGTCTCGGAGATCTTTCATCTTTGAGATGAAAGCAGATAAAGATGGAAAGGCAGAAACCGATAAGTTCATAAGCTCCTTTTCCGACGCCAAAATCCGGCCTGGAGACTTAATCTCGTAGAGATCTGCAAATGCCTTCTAAACTGAATGTGCAGCATCTGTTGTACGCACATAAGAGAGAACAGAATCCTGATAGTTCAACATCAGAAAGGAGAAAACACGACGATCATTCGCTTGCCAAATATCAATCTGTGCCTGACACCACCGGAAGCAAGGGTGGGAGGGGTGGCATTGGCAGGTGTAACAAGCCAATCCCAAAGATCCACACCACGCAAGGCTGATTTCACCTTCACCTTCCACAAGGTATAGTTGGAACCATCCAACTTTGCAGACTCAGAGAACATATGAAGTGTAGTCGGGGTAGCCATCACAAAAGCTTGGGCTCAATCTCAGAAATATGCACAATCTTGAAAGGAGTGTCCACCACAGGTACCAAGGTTGCCACCAAAGCCTGAACTACCACAATACCCCCTCTGCAATAGGAAATGCCCACCAGAGAGGAAAAACGTAGCCAAAGAGGGGCTTCTGTCTTGAAAAAACAGGCTGCCTAGATCCAAACTCCAAGTAGAAGAAAAATGCTGATGAGAAATTACCTTCTGGCTGTAAGCGATGAAGCCAAAGTGAAGGGAAAGCAACCAGCAGCAGCTGTCCAGAAAACGCAGCAACCAAAGGGCTGCAAATGTGAGAAAAACCGCAGAGGTAAAGGGGCAGTAGATAGGGCTGAATCTGGGGCAGTAGAGGGAATCGCTGAACCGAGAGCAATGATACCATGAAAGAGTGCACAGAGCGGAAGCAAATAAGCACTAGAGTGTGCTGAGTAGAGAGTGCAAGAGAGAGAGAGATACGGAGCAACTATGCTGAATATACTGAAGTGATACAGTCCCAAGCAAGAGACAGAAGTAGTCTCATAAGTGAGGGAGCAAAAGATAGACTAGGCAAGATACAAAAGTGAGAGGCCAGCCCACCTATTTATAGGTGGGGAGAGTTGGCGGACTGGACATGCTATAATTGGCCGACTGGGCATAATAAAGCTGGCCGACTGGGAAAATGCATCTAGGTTGGGAAAAATCCCAAAAAAATATGTAAATAAGGGGTGGCCAGCCCACAATCAAGGGCCATGCAAAAGGGACCAAAAGGACACCAAACATGGGTAGAAACTGGGGATGAATGTGCTAACACTGAGAGGTGTGTGGTAAGGTCATCAAGTGGGATGTGGGGGTCGAGGTCGGAGAGGATGCGGTAGACGTGATCAGAATAGATGGAAGAGGTCTCTCTGGTGAAGTGGTATCTTGGACGGTGATGGGGCAAAGCAGGTGGTTGGATGGTGTATCAGCATGTGAGGGATAAGGCCAGGTATGCATGGTCAGCTGCAACACTGATGGGGCGAGGTGAGATGGTAAACTCCGGAATGAGTGGGATCAGAGAGAGGGATCCCATTAGATAGTCCACTGTACTGGCTCCATGTCCGAAGGAGTAGGAGGTGAAGGAGTTGGATCTAGGCCATCCAGCCAAGCCATTATAAATGGCTAGCCTATGAGCCCCACCGAGGGCTAAGCGATACTCTCCATAGTCTATGTGGACTGCTGTGTCCTGTGATGTCTGCTCTAGATCTGTACCCACCATGTCAATCTCCTGGTCATAGTAGTTAGGGGGTTGTTTGAAACGGGTTTCCTAAAAGTTTCAAACGCGTTTCAAACGGGTTTCGTAAAATCAACCCAAAGTTTCCTACCTACAGGTTTTTGCATGTACAAAATTTCAAATATATACATTATACTGTATAAAATATGTAAAAATAACACTCTGGAAACATCAATTTGAAGCCTACAATCTTTGAATCACAAATAACAAAAACCATATAATCATCCATCATCAATGTCAAATGATCATGATTCGTAGACCATGGCCCTTTGTCTATGATCCATGATCCAATTATCCATCATTCCATGCCACAAAAAAAAACCCATACATGACACTACCTAAAAAACTTTATCAAAAGAGTCGCACAGATTTTGACGTTAGATTTGGGACAAAAAAAATGTGAAAAGATTTGCTTGAAAAAAACGTCTTTCCTACAAGGAAACGTTTCCAAGTTTCCTTCCCTGTAGGAAACGTGTTATTGTCCAAGAATAGTCACCTGCAGCTTCTTTACCGCTCCTAAACACGTGACTTTTGCATTATTTGCCATTCTAACTCTAAACTCAGAAGGTGCACTTGCCTTTAGCCTTAAAGCCTCCATTGTATGCTGGGTCATTACGCAGACCTGGGCACCACCATCAATATATACTTCGGGAACTCTATATTCGTTCATCCAGGCATCCATAACAGGCAAATAATCCTTATCTCCTTTTACATGCACTACATTAAGCTGACCCCCTTTTTTCTCTTTCCTAGAAACCCTTGTGCTCACCAGCTTACGCCATGTCCTTCTGAGTTTAGGGCACAATTGCAAGAGCTGGGGCCAAGTCAAACTGGGTCCCTTCTGTTGGAGATCCCGCATCAAATCATACTCTTTCTCCTGAGCCCCTAAAGGAAAATCTTGCATTCCAGTACGCCTTCTGGGCCTAGTCTTCCTCTTACCCTCTTTGAACTGTGCCTCCACTTGCTTTCCTTTCTTCCTCCTGGATGGCCCTGCTTCATCTTCAACCTCTACACCTCGAGTGCTTTTATTGGCTAAAATGTCGGCTTCATCCATACGAATTAGGTTTACTTCACCTTGTCTAGGCCCATTTACTGGCTGCTGCTGCTGAATCTGAGGTCCCTACGGATTTGGAATCTCCTCTTCCTTCCTGACATCTTGCCTTTCCTCTCTCCTAGGTGCCAGAGGATACACATCTCCTCCCATTCTCCTGGGGTAGGGACACTGAGGAGAGATATGATCCCTTTCCATACAATTGAAACATTGGATATTCATGTTGGGTCCTCCTCTTCCTTTGCCTCTCATTCCTTCTCTATCTCCTGCCCTAGGACATTTTTGCCTCCTTGCAACAAACTCAGATTCAAATTGTCCATTTGTTGAGTCAGCTGATTAATACCTTGCATCAGTTGATCAGTGCTCATTGGAACTGGAGCAGTCCTCCCTTCTTCTATCCTTCTCTCCCCAGTCATAACAAGTCTGCCACCATCAGCTGGAACTTCCCTTTGCTTTTGAGCCAACCTCTGAAGCTTCTATTCCTTCTCTTGCAATCCTTAAGGCTTCATCAAAGGTTCTTGGTCTTTTTAACTCCACCTTCTCTTTCAGATCAGCATGAAGGGATTGAATAAACATAACCTTTTTAAGGAGGACAAGTGGGTGCTCGTTTTCCAAAGAGGCATCCCATCTTCCCCATAGATCCTCAAAACGATCTACGAATCTATCAAACACATCAGATAGATTATGCTTTAATTTCTGAATGTCCTGCCATATAGCATCCGGGGATTCACCCTTCTTATAATACTGCACCAGAGCCCGACATCTTCGTATGCTTGGCCCTGATTTGGCTGACCTCTCCAAGTCTCGAACCACCTTTTGGCATCTCCTGTAATATGCGGAAGCTTCGGAGAAGGATCGGTACTTCAAAACTCAGAAAACAGCATTCTTTTCGCGACGGAATTAACGCACAAACTGAAAGACGATGTGCAGAAAATAGAGAGAGAAAGGGGAGATGGAGAGGACACAGTATTGGGTCCCAATTACCCTCTGTAGGGCCCCCACCACGGATGGTGTATTTGCTTTATTAGAATGATGTAAATCTGAACAAATACAAAGTACTTGACCTTTTCTTGGCTGGAAAACCTGCCCTTGACCTTCAGTCCTTCACCCCTTAGCTTTAGCAAACCCTTGGCTGTCCTGGCCCTTGAATGCTTGAGGCTCTTGGTGAATTGTGAGATGCTTCTAATGAAACTATGGGCTGGGCTTTTATACTTCCCAAAACATGCAGTCGGCTGGTTTACTGAAGACCCACGACTGAGTCTTGTAATTAAATGTGTTCACACTTTAATAAAGTGTTTTTCACACCTGTTTGGAGCCTGTCCAGCCTGCGCATGACCCCTGGACAGCCTCCTGGCTGCTGGGCATTCAACGCAGAGGTGTGGGACTGCCCCCCACACCTGGCCGCCTTCTGTCCAGGGCTTATACCCTCTGTCGGCTGCCTGTCCAGAGGGTCTGGAGCTGGCCGACTGCCCCTCCAGCCCTTGCCTTGGCTGGTGGGCATAGTCTTGGGCCCTCCTGGCCCCTTGGGGGTGGTTCTATGCCTCCCCCATGCCCATACTAATTATGCCAATGCAAACACCTACACTGGGGTAGCCCTATGGGCTGGCCCCATCTCTACATGCAACCTACATGCCTACAGAGGCCTGGCATCCAGTTGCAAACCAGATACTCAGCACATCTGACATCATTCCAGAGGGAGACTCACAGCGCGGACTGGCACTGCTTCTTGTGCAGGACATTGCACACCTGACCTTGGACTCATGTGCAGGACAATGCACACCTGACCTCGGACGACTGAGATGGATCCCTGGCTGACTCGTCCCGGACTGGGCTCACATGGGACCAGTTCACCATCCCAGGTCCTGCACCTTCTGTACAGAATGTCTACGTGGCATCCAAGTGCGGGATGCACGTGACATCCCCTTCTGCTTAACTTGACGGAAGCTGCATAGCCTCCAAATAATCCGTCAATAAAGCCGGATAATCTTCGAAAAATTCTTTGTCGAGCCATACCGCTTCATGAGTTCCTCGGTCTTGAAACTTCGTGAGGAACTGTCGTAGTCTTCGGCCTGAGCCATGCTTGAAACGGTGCAGAAGGATCTGTTCTGGAACCATTACTTCGGCTTCATCAATGATGTCTGGTTCCGCTTCGTCTTTGACCTCTGAAGGGGGTGGACCTGCATATGGCTTCAACCAACTGACATGAAATACATCGTGCATAGTCCAACTCGGAGGTAGCTTTAACTGCATAGACACCTCATTAATCTTTTTCCGGATGGGGAATGGTCCGAAGCTCCTGAAAGACAACTTTGGGCATCGCTTGCCCACCTGCTTTAATCTTTGCTTCATAATCCGAAGATATACCCAATCTCCTTCCGAAAACTTCATGTCCCTTCGGTCTTTATTGGCCTGTCGAGTGTAGGCCTCTTGCGCTTTAGCCAATCTGTCTTTAACGGACTCTAGGATCTCCTGGTAAGACTCCGTCACTCTGTTCGCCTCCGGTACTGAAGACGACGTCCTGGTTAACAACGATTGGAAAGGCCTTCCAAACGCTGCCTCATATGGAGTCCTGCCAATAGCTGAAGAAAAAGAGTCATTCAGAACAGCTTGAACTAAAGGCAAAAACGATTCCCACTTACCTTGCTGATCGTGGACATAACACTTCAGCACATCGAAGGCCAACTGGTTGTATATCTCTGTCTGGCCATCTGTCTGTGGGTGGAATGCACTGGAAAAATTCAACTTAGTACCAAAATTATCAAACAATGCCCTCCAAAAGTGACTGGTAAACTTGGCATCTCGGTCTGACACTATGGTCCTAGGAATCCCACCAATCGGGTACCAATGCCGAATGAAAAGCTGGGCAACATCCTCGGCGGTCACATTGGCCCTGCAAGGAATAAGCATCACAAATTTGCTGAACCTGTCAACAATAGTCAAACACTGTGTATTACGCTTACTCGGACTGGGAGGCAGATTTGTGACAAAGTCCATCGAAATGTCTTGGAAAGGACCCTCAGGAATTGGCAAAGGCTGTAACAACCCTATCTTCTTTCCACGAGGAGCTTTCACCTTTTGACAAATGTCACAGCGTTGTACATAAGTAAACACATCACGCCTCATCTTTGGCCAATAGTATTGCCGTTCTAACTTCTCCAGAGTCGAATTCATGCCTCTATGACCACCTGTAATGGCGTCATGGGCATCATGGAGAAGAGCTGCCCGGAATGTTTTCATGACACACAGTCGGCCTTTGTAGTAAAGCCAACCATCGCGTATCAGAAAATGGCATGGTCCTGTGGCATCCAATGCCTGTTCCCACTGTGTACCGAATTCCTCGGAATCCGCGTACGTGTGCTTCATGTCTTCTAGTCCTGTACCAACAAGGTCTAGTCTAGTGGTCTGAATCGCAGCTACTTGTCCCTTCCTGCTCAAAGCATCGGCCACTGGATTGGCCTTTCCTGGAAGGTACTCAATCATGCCACCAAACTGCTGGAATATCTGACTCCAGCCAGCGGTGCTGTCGATCACTCCACTGTGCACTTGGCATTGTCTGAATCCAGCGCAATGCCTGATGGTCAGTGCGAACCTCGAAGTCACGGCCATACAGGAAATGTTTCCAATGTTTCAAGGCCTGAATGACTGCTAGGAGTTCACGATCGTAGACTGAGTAATTCTTTTCGGCGGGCAGTAACTTACGAGACATGTAAGCTACTGGATGACCATTCTGTTGCAATACACCTCCAATTGCGATGTTACTCGCATCGGTGATCACCTGAAATGGTTCGTCCCACGAGGCAAGGGCTAGACAAGGCGCTTCAGACAAAGCCACCTTGAGGTTCTGGAATGCCTCCAACGCTCGTGGAGTCATTCGAATCTTTTGCCTCCTTGTTTTCACTCCCTTTAGCAGATCGGTGAGGTCTGCCGAGAGATCAGAAAACTTGTCAATGTGGGTGGAATATGCCTGGCATATACCCACGAATGATCTAATGTCATAAGCAGTCTGAGGTACTTCCCAGTTAACAATCTCGGCCACTTTAGCCGGATCAAGTCGAATGCCTTCGGCACTGATTATATATCCCAAGTAATGTACCTGGAACAGATAAAATTCTGACTTCTTTTCATTGATATAGAGCTCGTTGCTTTCCAGCAACTTAAGGACTTTCTCCACATCAATGTCATGCTGCTCAACTGTAGCTGAAAATATGAGTATGTCGTCCAAAAATATGAACACACACACTCCAATCAACTCCCGAAAAAACGCATCATCATGCGGTTAAATGTAGCTGGGGCGTTCGTCAAACCAAATGGCATGACCACAAATTCATAGTGGGCCCGTTCTGTACGGAAAGCTGTCTTGGGGATGTCCCCCTCAACAATCCGAACCTGGTGGTACCCACTCTTTAAATCCAATTTAGAGAACACCTTAGCTCCATTCAGCCTCTCGAGAATATAGTCAATTCGAGGCATCGGGAATCGGCTCTTGATAGTCAGCTTGTTGAGTGCACGATAATCGACACACAACCGAGAAGACCCATCTTTCTTCTTGACAAATAAGATCGGTGCTGCAAACGGCGACACGCTGGGGCGGATGAAGCCAGCTTGCAACAATTCTTGGAGTTGGCGGTCCAACTCCGATTCCATTGCCTTCGAAAGGCGATACGGAAACTTGCTCGGGGGTTCCGAGCCTGGGAGGAGGTCAATCTTGTGATCCTCCGGTCTGGACGGGGGAAGCTGGGGAGGGAGACTGTCCCGAAGAAAAATCTTCTGGAACTTTTCATGGAGAACCGAGTACTTCTCGGAAGCACTGGCCACCGTCTGGGCTGTCTGGATGTAAATCATCGCACAATGTGCGCCTTTCCTGACTGCTCTCTTAGCCTGCAAGTGGCTTATGAGCGGAAAGTTTGGAATACCTGGCTCACACTTAATGGTCACAGGGGTGTTTGACACATTCCGATCAATCTGGAACGTGTGCTTGTCCCACTTGACATCAGGGAGAAACTTGTGAAACCACTGGATCCCCAAAATTATGTCTGCTCCTACAAGAGGGGCAACCATAAAGTCACGCACAAACTCTATGCCCTGAATGACTAACTTAGCACCTAGAGCTTCATACTTGACGCTCGTAGTCATACCTGTGCTAAAACCCTCAACTTGTTTGTCCACCGGAGTGAGCTCGAAACGGGCACGCCTAGCGGCCTCTTCCATGATCACATCCTCCGTGCTGCCGCTGTCAAACAAGACAACGACTCTCTGGCCACCTATGTAGCCAAAGGACTTGAGCAATTCGTTGCGCTCATACTCCTGGTCATGGGCGCCCTTCTGCTTATCTTCGAGCTCCCGGCTAATAATTGCTCCAACTGAAGCACCGGGGTTTGAAGAACTAGGGGTCGCCGCTGGGGTCTGTGTGGGAGCTGTGCTCACCACGGAAGCTGTGGAGGCGGCGGCGGGCTTTGGAGGCTTCTTCGGACAATCCCGAGAAGTATGTCCTTTTGTGTGACAAAAGTAACATCTACCCTCCTTCCTGTACTGAGCAAGCTCCTCAGCACTCAACTTGCCACCTGTCTTGCCGGCCTCTGCTTTCTGGTCTGGAGTAAGCTTAGACGCATTGTTCGAGTTCTTGGAGCCAGAGGCTCCCGGGCTCTGTCCTGGGGAAGACCCCGTCTGGTTCTGGCTTTTGCCCCCCGAGGCGTTAGCCTTAGGAGAAGCCGGCTGGGAAGTCTTGGGCTTGCCACCATTGTGTTTCATTTCTGCACTCTGCGCAAGCGAGAGTGCGTCCTCAAAGGTGGCTGGTCTAAACATACGCACCTCCCACTGGATTTGCGTGTCCAGGCCATACAAAAACTGCCCTTTCTTGTCCGCATCAGATAAGCCTAATTGTAGACACAAGGTCGAAATTCTATTGGCAAACTGAAGGACTGGTTGCGCGTTCTGACGCGCTCCCCTGAACTCGTCTTCGAGTCGCTCAAGGTAGTGGGGCGGTAAAAACCGCTGCTTAAGGTCACGGACGAACTCGTCCCACCCATAAGCTGCCATACCTGATCTGGTGTGGGCATGAGCCCACTGAGTCCACCAAGGAATGGCCTCACCTTCCAAATACCAACTGGCTAAGATCACTTTGTCAATATCTGTTTTCCTAACTGCGGCAAAGTAAGCTTCAAATTGATGTAACCATGAATACAGAGTAGTGGGATCGAGTTTACCATTATACTTACTGAAGTTCATTTTCTCGGGAAAATGATTCGAGGGCGCCGCCGGTGTCAATCTGGCGTCCAAAGCTCGGAGGTAACGCTCGTGTTCCACTCGTCGCATGGCTTCGTCTTCTCGTTGTCGAATCTCCAATGCCCGTATCTGCCTCTCAAGCAAGGAGCTTGACTGCGGCTGTGACCCCTCGAGAGGGTCCCTGTGACGAGGATCTGGTATCTGGGGTACGGAAGGAGAGGGAGGAGGAGATGGAAAACGCGACGCTGGAGAGCGAGAACGCTCCTCCAGAGCCAAAATCCGCGCCTTCTGCTCGTCCAACTTGGTTGTCTGGTCTGCGATTGCTCGCATCATCTGCTGGAACATGTCTTGTACACTCAAGCCGGGTGCCCTAGCTGGGCTGCCTGGTGCACTCTGGTCCCATGGTTCTGGTTCTCTCTCGTCGCCAAAGCTCGCCATAGCGGGAATATGCAGTTCCTTTCCGGACCGCAATCTGACCATCCACTATCTGTGTGGGAGACTTCCGGAGGCTTCCGGAGGCTAAAAACCAACCGTCCTTCGAGGGACAGGAGTCACTCCGAAAAGGGTAGTCCACCGGCGTCTAAAAACCAACCACACGAGCGAAAAATTTTCTGGTCTTCTTTGCTGAATCTTCGTCCTTGAAGTAGGCTCTGATACCACTGTAATATGCGGAAGCTTCGGAGAAGGATCGGTACTTCAAAACTCAGAAAACAGCATTCTTTTCGCGACGGAATTAACGCACAAACTGAAAGACGATGTGCAGAAAATAGAGAGAGAAAGGGGAGATGGAGAGGACACAGTATTGGGTCCCAATTACCCTCTGTAGGGCCCCCACCACGGATGGTGTATTTGCTTTATTAGAATGATGTAAATCTGAACAAATACAAAGTACTTGACCTTTTCTTGGCTGGAAAACCTGCCCTTGACCTTCAGTCCTTCACCCCTTAGCTTTAGCAAACCCTTGGCTGTCCTGGCCCTTGAATGCTTGAGGCTCTTGGTGAATTGTGAGATGCTTCTAATGAAACTATGGGCTGGGCTTTTATACTTCCCAAAACATGCAGTCGGCTGGTTTACTGAAGACCCACGACTGAGTCTTGTAATTAAATGTGTTCACACTTTAATAAAGTGTTTTTCACACCTGTTTGGAGCCTGTCCAGCCTGCGCATGACCCCTGGACAGCCTCCTGGCTGCTGGGCATTCAACGCAGAGGTGTGGGACTGCCCCCCACACCTGGCCGCCTTCTGTCCAGGGCTTATACCCTCTGTCGGCTGCCTGTCCAGAGGGTCTGGAGCTGGCCGACTGCCCCTCCAGCCCTTGCCTTGGCTGGTGGGCATAGTCTTGGGCCCTCCTGGCCCCTTGGGGGTGGTTCTATGCCTCCCCCATGCCCATACTAATTATGCCAATGCAAACACCTACACTGGGGTAGCCCTATGGGCTGGCCCCATCTCTACATGCAACCTACATGCCTACAGAGGCCTGGCATCCAGTTGCAAACCAGATACTCAGCACATCTGACATCATTCCAGAGGGAGACTCACAGCGCGGACTGGCACTGCTTCTTGTGCAGGACATTGCACACCTGACCTTGGACTCATGTGCAGGACAATGCACACCTGACCTCGGACGACTGAGATGGATCCCTGGCTGACTCGTCCCGGACTGGGCTCACATGGGACCAGTTCACCATCCCAGGTCCTGCACCTTCTGTACAGAATGTCTACGTGGCATCCAAGTGCGGGATGCACGTGACATCTCCCTTCAACAACATGGACAATAGTGTCAATTTTGTCCTCATCTCTATCTTACCCAATGGTGAAAGCTGCCAGCTCCATCCCCGCCAAAAACTCCTCTGGATCCTCATTAGCATGAACGTGGAACACAGGGTAAGTCATCAGTGTAGCCATCTCAATAGCTGACACTTCTCAGCTCTGTCAACAGTCTGAAGGATGCCTTGAAAGCCCTCAGTGGAGGCACCAAAACAATGATGTGTCTGGGAGAACCTGTCTCTATAGCCCCGTCCGAAGCACACCGCCATGAGGAGGAAACTACCACCAACACCACAACCCAGCACAGACACCAAAAGAAGCCCTCAGTGGAGGCACCAAAACAATGATGTGTCTGGGAGAACCTGTCTCTATAGCCCCGTCCGAAGCACACCGCCGTGAGGAGGAAACTACCACCAACACCACAACCCAGCACAGACACCAAAAGAAGGCACCCACACACCCAACTAACGTCCCCTAATCCTTAGTTGACACAATTGAGCACTTCAACTCCCTCCCAACCTCCCTATGTGGCCTAGTTGCCCCTTTCTAGGTCAGCTTTGGCCTCCAGCAGCACTGATCATTCACTTAAGAACCTCAGCTGACACCAGGTTGACCAAAACACTTGCAGCTGCAACAGAACTATCTGAATCTACCTCCAAAATCTTCCACTTGTCCCTAGTCAGAAAAATTGTTCTCCAGGATCCTCTATTGTCCTCTAGCTTCAACTGATTCTACATACACAATCCCAGGTCCTTCCTGGACAACGTGCCGACCCCTTCCGACCTTCTTGTGACCTTCAATTACTGAATTCTGCCTTAGAAATGTGACACAGAACCGGCTGACTCAGAGGCCTACAATGAATCAAAATCTTCTCCAAATAAAGGGTTGTGGGGTCAAGTTTACCATAATACTTTCTGAAGCTCATTTTCTTGGGAAAATGACTCGAGGAAGGTGTTGGTGTCATTCTTGCGTCCAAAGCTGCAACCTATCTTTCGTGTTCCACATGTCGCCTAGCATCTTCTTGTGCAGCAGCACGGGATGCTACCGCACAGTCTTCTATCATTCTAATCTCCATTGCTCGCATGTGCAACTCGAGCTTCGAACTCGGATGCGGTCGTAACCCTTCAAAAGGGTCATTCGGTAGAGGATTTGCAGGTAGGATCTGGGAAAAGGAGGGAGAGGGAGGAGGCGGCGGATAAAAAGGGGCTTGAAAATGGGTGCGCTCTTCTAGGGCCAAGATCTGCACCTTCTGCTGTTCCGATTTGGTACTTTGTTTTGCGATTGCTCGTAGCATCTGCTGGAACATATCATGCACACTCAAGTCTGCCACCCTTGAAGGACTGCATGGTGCACTCTGTTCCGAAGTTTGTCGTTCTCTCTCGTCGTCGTAGCTCACTATAGCAGGAAAATGCACTTCCTTTCCGGAGCATAATTTGACCATCCACGATGCGTGTGGGAGACTTCCGGAGGTTGAAAACCAACCGTCCTTCGAGGGACAGGAGTCACACCGAAAGGGGTGGTCCACTGGAGTCTAGAAACCAACCACAAGGGAGAAAAAAAATCTTTCTTTTTTTTTTGTTGGTTTTTCTAGCTGAATATTCACACTTGAAGAAGGCTCTGATACCAATGTAACATGCGAAAGCTTTGTGGAAGAATCGGTAACTTCAATGCTCAGAATTCAGCAATCATTCACGACGATTATAATGTACAATATTGAAGAAGATGTGCAGAAAATAGAGTGAAAGAAAGAAAGAAAGATATATTAAGCGTCTACTAAAGACCCAATGGACCTACGAGACCAAAGTGATACAATAATGTCCATGGCATATCTCATCATGGAATGGAAAATAAAACAGAAAGAAAACATAAACATAGCTATCTCACTGGGGTGATACAAAACTGTCCATGGAAACTCATCATGAAATACTAAGAACAGAGAAACATGAGAGCAACATCAGCTCCGAGTAGATGGTATACCACTCTCCAAAATATCAAGCATGGGGCTAATGAGTATGGCCGAGAGGTCTCCCTCAGCTATGTCACGTGGAAAGGTAGCTTGATGGTGGTGGAGCATGTCTTGGATTTGGAGTTGATGAGGTGATCATGGCCGACGGGGGGGCCGAGGGTGTCGGGCACGCTGGAGTGCAGAGGCTCGGTCCGAGGTAACTCCTCTTGGGCGAGGTAGGTCCATAGCAGCTCGTGGAGGGTCCACAAGATCCACTATGTCGGTGTGCTCCACCTCTTGGGTCCGGAAGAAACTGGTGATGGTTGCCTTGCGAGGGAGGGGATGGGGTGGTTGGGGCCGAAGCTCTCTCAACAAGGTGTCCTTGTGTCTGCGTAGCTCAAGCAGGAAGAGGCCTAGGCAACGCTGGTCCTGGAAGTCAATCATCCAGGAGAGTGGACCAAATCCCTCACGAAATAGACAGTGAAACCTCCCGCGGATCTCATAGTATACTGGGTAGCGGCATATGTAATGCTCCTCCGTCTCAACCTCTGTGTGGCATAATCGGCAGATCATCTCCTAACTGGGTCTCCCTATGAGCTTCCTGGCTTTGAAGATGCACTCAGCTCTACCCGTCTCCACTCTGAGGCGGTGGGATGAAACCCGTATCTGGCCAATCGCAATCCGCATGGCATGGGACATGTGAACACTCAAGTTAGCCCGGCTGCTTGATGAATCCATCCTCAGTGAGTGTGAGGAAGTGATCTTTGTGGAAGTCCATCTTCGTGGGGAGCTCCGGAGGTGTGATCAATGTGCAATGGGTGTAGAGGCTGAGAAGATCTAACTGGATAACCCGGTTGGTATCCTCGTGAGACAGCGGGAGAAAAGGGGAGTCCAAATTGTAGAGGCTGAGAAGATCTAACTGGATAACCCGGTTGGTATCCTCGTGAGAAAAGGGGAGTCCAAATTGTACTGAAGGGGGGGTAGGCGGTCCATGCAGAGCCCATATACTAAGAACCAAGTGGAAACTAGTGCATACCATACTCCAGCGTGGCCCTCAAGTGCTAGCTGTCTGGAGGACTCCATGGCAAGCCTCGGGTACTTGTGGGGATCCATGTGACTGATGCGATGGAGGTATGTGACTGTCTGGAAGAGTGCATCCACTACCATCGGGGCTGCAGCAAACTCTGCGTGGATAATCTGGTGTGGGGCTGATGGTTTGCTATGGATCATACGGGAGAACATCATGACTTGGGGCCTCTCAACTTGCTGCCAATCCTCATCGGATAAATCTGGCCCCCAGAAGGCTGCTCCATACAACAAGGATGGTGTGACGAGGGTGTCAAAAAGCCAACCCTTCATCTTGGGCTCGTGGAAATGTGCCTGGAAGCACTGCCGCTCAAGTCAGCTCAAGGCTGCATATCCCCGTGTCACACTGGCATGTGCTGTGGGAACCATGGTAGAGTGTGGGCCAATGAAAGTGACACCAAGGTAGACATAGGATGAGACAATCTCCACAGGATCCCCTCTATATGTGAAGCTCAATCTAGATGTGAAGGGGCGAGAGGTATTGAAGACCATTACCTTGGTTTTACCAAGGTTAACAGAGAGGTCCCTCTGAGTGCAAAAGTCATGTAAGGCATCTAACTCTCTCTGAAGCCCCTCGGCTGAGTCTGAGAGGAGGACGATGTCATTTGCATAAAGTAGTATGGGGATCAATATGCCTGCCCGTGTGGGACCACCCCCGCCTAATCCGTCAATGAAGCTCGAGATCTCATCAATGTAGAAGCCGAAAAGAGTGGGTGATAGAGGGCAGCCCTATTTCACCCCAGTAGTGCTGGAAATCTCTTGTGATGTACCTCTTGGGGCTCTCACTCGTCCGGTGACGGACTCATAGAGGACGATGATGCTCCAAACCATGTCAAATGGGACTCCGATCTCCTGTAGACGGTGTAGGAGGCAGGCTCGGGGTACAGTATCAAAAGCTTTGCGGAAATCCACAAAGCAGCAGTAAATCCTCTGATGTCATGCTCTACCCTCCTCGATGATGGCACGGAGGGTGAAGATGTGGTCAAGGGTAGAATAGCTCCTCCGAAAGCCAGCTTGTCCTGAGGCTCTGCATCCCTGGCGCTCTGCAAATGAATTGAGCTCCGCCTCTAGCACTGATCCATAGAGTTTGGCCAATGTGTGGCCAAAATCAGTATCGTCCTGTAATTATTAGGATCAAGTGGATCTCCGGCTTTGAGGATGGGGATGATGGCGTTGGTGGACCAAGAGGGTGGAAATCCTTCACAAAGGGCTCTATTGAACATGTAGGCTAGTAGGAGCGCTAGCGTATCATCGGCATGCGAGATGTACTCGGCAGTGAGTCCCTCATGATCCTGGTCTTGCACATTGCATAGTCTACGAATGGCCTTGAGGACCATGCCCTTTGTGAAGAAGGTGGAGGTGGTGGGACGGGGATGTGGTGGTGGGGGTAGGGGTGGCTGATGGGGGATAATGAGAGAGAGAGAGAGAAAGAAAGAAAGAAAGAAAGATATATTAACGTCCTGTCGAGGCCAAAGCTGACCTATAGGACAGATCAGAATACATCTTTGGTTACAATCCACTTCGGGGTATCGGTTAAAGAAAAGTGCATGTGGGATCAAAAAGAAACTAACTTCAAAGCTCTCATGACTCATGAGAGTTACATGTTACAGTATTGGGTCCCAAATACCCTTTGTAGGGCCCCCACCATGAATGGTGTATTTGCTTTATTAGAATGATGTAAATCTGAAAATAAAGACTGAATCTTGACCTGCACTTTTCACCTTGGTTGGAGCACTTCCCCTTGGTTGTCTTGGCCCTTGGAACACACCACCAGTTGTGAATTATGATCTACTGATTTTCAGGCTTGGGTATGTATACCCCTAAGATTCTCTAGTCAGCCAGCTGATGGTTTTCCTCCACGACTTGGTCCAGCAATAAATATGCTTTTAATCCTTCGTTTCAATGTAGAGGGCTGCACATACTCTGGATGGTGTCCAGGTTGTGTGCAAGACTCTGGCCACCTTGTGGACTGTCCTGTCTGGTGCAGGCAGCCACCATGGCCTGGCCGACTGGCTGGCCGACAGGAAGCCCAGACCCCTAGGCGTGGCTGCCTTGCTGTCCAGGCTACCTTGAAGTTGGCCAACAGCGTACTGGCCTCTTCTTGGGCCTCCTGGCCCTCTCTAGGGTGGCAGACTACCCATGCAAGAGAAAGGAGTCTTCACTCCCTTTCTGGGGTAGCCCAAAGGGCTGCCCCCTTGTCTACATGCAACCTACATGCTGGGCATTTGGTTACAAACCAAACACTCAGGTCATCGGACATCATTTCAAAGGGAGACTCACAGTACGGACTGGCACTGCTTCAGGTGGACAATGCACACCTGACCTCGGACGCATAGAGTGGAACCCTGGCTGACTCATCCCGGACTGGGCTCACATGGGACCAGTTTCCACTCCAGATCTTGCACCTTGTTCAAATATGTCTACGTGGCACCCAAGTGCGGGATGCACGTGACAGATTAGTTGGTGGTGGTTATGGTTAGAAATGGTTATTGGACATTAGGATAAGCTGTGTGGATGGAAATGAATCATGTTTTAAGTTTAACTGGAGTAGACACTTACGTGTGGTCCAGAATCCAAGCTCTTCTTGACAAGTTTAATCTGAGCAGACTCTTTTGAGGTCCAGAATCTAAGCTTCTCCTGACAAATTTGGGAAACACACTAAACTCTCCTGACAAATTTGGGAAACACACTAAACTTTTCGTTGTTTGGGTTTGGTGCATACAAGCTTACATGCTTGCATATGGTGTGTAGGTGTCTCTGAGAAGTCTATCTTTAATGCAGGCTGTACAGAAGGCGTTGAGCTCTTCTCAATTGGATGCAGCTGAAAATGAGTCTGTTTCGATTGTCATTGCAAGCGAGAAGGACTATGAGTTTTGTGTCAGCTTTCTAGAGAGAGGTAGCTTTGGAAATTTCTCTGTTTCTTATGGTTTTGGGCATCGGTACATCAATGCTTGTATCTCTGTTTCACTGATATCACTTGCGTCTTTCAGGTTTCAGGATTTATTCTACAGAGCTCATCTTGCATGGGATTGTTTCACAAAATCTCGATTTTTCAAGGTTCCATACTCTTAACAATCATTTTTTCTTTATGTGTGAACAACACTCCTTGAGATGATTCTTAATACACACTAATAAACTTGCGTGCGTCATGGAGGAGCCATGGAAGTTTAATCTTATTTGGTCCGATGTCTGTTATTTGAGGTTCTCACAACGTCTCAAGCTTATTATTTGGTGCTTTTTAGCCCTTTAGAAAATGTATGTAATGATTTATAACTGGTAAGTGAAGACATGTGAGAGTTCCATGTCTTCTATAATCAGTTGTTGGAAGTATCAGAGGCAACCTAGCTAATGATATTGCTGGTGTTGGGTAACTCGTCGAGCTGAAGCTGGAGCTCCCCCCTGTATGCCAAGCACCTTCTCGCCATCGCAACAACCCACCCCCCCCCCCCCCCCCCCCCCCCCCCCCGGCGGCACCCGCGCGGCCCCTCTTCTTTCTGCCAGCATCTGCTGTCTCCTGCCTGCAGCCTGCGCCTCCTCCCATTGGCCTTTGCCTCCCCTCCGTCTTCCTCTTCTGTTGGGCTGGCCCCCCTGTGGCGTCGTCGCCTCTCCAGCGCCCTCTCCCTCTCCCATCCTCTCTCGCCCCTGCCTTCTCCGCCTCAGTCATGCCCTTGCCTCCCTCGCCTTAGCCTGCTGCTTCCCCTTCTTACCCTCTTCCCCGTTACGTGCTTGTAGCTTTCGGGCATTTTCTGTGTGGCAAGACTCGGCATCTTCTAGTCTCAAACCTTGAGGAGGACTCTATGGCAGCCGCTCTGTCATCCTCAACCGAGGCTGCCGTCCCTTGCGTCTCTTTTTCAGAAGCGGATCTCGAGCTCCTCATTTCAACAGTCGCTTCTTTGGAGGCCTCCACCTTGGTCTACAAGATTGTGGGTAGCCGCCCGGCATGCGGACAGTTTAGGGATCTGTTACAGGCAAGTCTTCTAGGCACTCCTGGAATAATCATTGGTATTCATACCTTGAGGCGTGGCTACTATCAGGTTGAGTTCGATTTGCCTGCAGCTTCAGACAGAGGCATGCTGTTGAGCCCCGTCACACTTCATACGGCCCATGCCTTCTTTGCGAGGTGGCAGCATGGCTTTGACCCTGCGTCCAACCCTTTGGTAGGCATCTTAGGCTTTCCCGTGACAATCCGCTTTCCAGGTCTTAGGAAGGAATACCTTCCTCTTCTCCTGGTGGTAGGTGGTGCTATCGGAAGAGTGATGGAACCCCCCTCAACCGCTGCTTCGGTTCTTGCTTGGATGGTTGGGATTCCATCCCTTCGTATCTGCATAGCCACTGTGGAGTCAGTGCCTCATGCCATATCGCTTCGTTGCCTCTGAGGGGACCCTATTTTGTAGAGAGTTGAGCACTCTAGCCTCCTAGGCCAATGTTTTATCTGTCGACAGAGATGGGAGACCTCGCTAGAGCTTGTCTTCACCAGCAGTCTAGGAGGGCGACCCCTTCGCCCCAGTTTAGGTCCTCCTCACGAAGGTGGGAGGGACACAGCCCCCAGGTACCACAACACCAGGACCCAACCTCGGTTGAGTCCGGCACAAGAGTGGTAGACCACCGGTTGACTTCCAGAGCAGAGTAGAGCGCCGCCGCTAGGCGTGCCGGGATGATAGGACACAAGAGGATACGGTGGTGTCAGAGAACGACTACGAGCATTTATCAGAGCAGGCCCCCTGACGGTGATGCCCCCCCCCCTCTCCCCGGTGGAGACCGTTACCACGTCGAGATCCCTCTCCAGGCTTTCAGTTTCCCTAGAGGCTCTCGGATCCACCAGAGCCTTCGGCGGGCCTGCCCCGTAGCCCTCCCCCCCCCCCCCCACCGAACGCAATCCCTTCCCCCCAAGCCCCCATTCTCAACCCTTGCCCATCCCGCATCCCCCATCCCCCATATCCCCCCCTTCCCCTCCCCGACCATCTTCTCGGAGTGTCCTGCGTGCAGCTCCCTCTGCTCTGCTTGTATCAGAGCCCCCCTTGCCCCCCACCTTCCACCTCTCGGGAGCATTCTCGTCACCCTCCGGCAACACCTAACCCGGAGCGGAGACAACCAGCTAGCTCACTCCGCCATTTGATCCATCGTTTTATAGAGCCGGTAGAGATGACCATCGTTTTATAGAGCCGGTAGAGATGACCATCGTTGTCTCTCCGGTGCGGGCCTCCAGAGTCTCTAGGCGGCCCCCCAAGGGGCCGGGGTAGCTAGTTGACTACCGCTTCTTCCAATGCCTTCTCGTCAAAGGAGCTGGTATGTTTGTGTTTCTTAAGATCCAATAGGAGGAATACCGGCCGTGACCTATCCATATAGATCAGTTCTATGTGGATGGTGGTTGTGGTGGCATGATTGGTATTTTGGTAGGCACTACCTTCTCCGATCATGCACCGGTTATTCTCTCCTTGGAGGACCCTTGGAGGCAGGATAGACATTTGAGTACCCGGGTCCCAGATAGCCTCATCCAGGACTCTGAGATTTGCAGTAGGAAAGAGGAGATTTGGGAGAGGCTAGATTTTCACTCAAGAGCCTTCTGGCTTTAGAGAGGAGAGGAGCATTTGTCGGGGCCTAGCTTCTCTGCAACGGCTTCAGGAGAGTGCACCAGGTAGCCCGCGGATTTAGAGTCAGTTGGCTGCCGCCCATATAGTGCTTAGATCCATATAGGAGTGGAGGGTGGGGTACAGATACCATGCTAGAGCCTCCTTTTGGACGTAGGGGGGAGACGGGGTCACCGGGGATTACTTTGAGATTACAGGCCCACACAGGCGGAGAGATGTATCCACAGGTTACAAGGCCTCGATGGATCCATTGTTACAGCCCCCCCCCCCCCCCCCCCCCCCCCCCCCCCCCCATGTGAGAGCCATTGCCACTGATTTCTTCAGCTCTCATCTCACAAGTGCCCCCATATCCTCATAGGTGCTAGATGCGTGTGAGCGGGTTTCGCGACAGACGAGAGAGGTAGTCCCTCATGCTCTCCGGACCTTCCTCCCGACCCCTTCACACATCAGAGGAGCTGGTAGAGGCTATGAGGGCACTACACGAGGGCAAGTGCCCGGTAGAGGATGGTGTGAGGTGAATCCATGGCCCATCCCAAGCATGATGTGTAGATGTGTGGTATGTGTATATGGTGAATCGTGATGTGTGATCAATCCCAGGTGGCAAAAGACGGTGCGTGGCCAGGAGTGGATAAACGCAAAAGAGAAATCAAAATACCAAGCACATGGGTGATCATGGAAGACGGGCTACACAGTTTCTGGAAGAAAATCAAGGTGGTGACGGACCTAAAGGGGGGAATAGTGGTCTTTTGACAGGAGAGATGCAAAGGGGTGGGCTTGAGAGACCACCAGAGTGTAGACTGTAGAAAAGTCGGTTCTTGCAGTTCCATATTCTTGATAGAGGTTGCAGGTTGGTGATCCTGCAGAATTCAAAGATGTTGAAGGTCACGGGGAACAGCGCAGTGTGAGAAGATTGATTGAATCAGAGCAGAGTTGGAGTTGTAGTCCAGAGAACTAGCTAGGAGTGTTCCCTAGAGTCTCTGTGTATCTCCTCTGTTAGATACTTGGTTCAGTCTATGTCTGCTCAACTGTAGTGGCTGCCTGACAGTTGGATGCTGGTTCGTTGTGAATGAAGATGAAGTTTTGAAGAAGTTGCCACTGAGGTCTACTTGTGGAGGACCTGCCAGTTTATTGTTTTTTTCTTCTTTTTCTTTGAGCCCCAGGTCTCAGGGTTGTTGAGACATTGAAGTGATTTTGGTCTATCTGAAGCAGACAGGGAATTTGGGTTGTATTAGTTATGAATTGATGCAAAGTCTGTTGATTGGATGTTTTTGTTGTGATGAGTGAGTTGTTTGGGTTGAGTTCTTGAGGATGGAGCTCATGTATGAGTCAGTCTGATGACTAGTGAGCTGCTGCTGACTCAGTCAAAATGAGTCGAGGAGGTACAGGGCCATTTCTGTGTCAGCTGAGCTTCAGAACAGTCAGCTGAAAGTGTAGGGGACTTGCCCTGGCTTGTTGGTGCTTGGGAGGAGTGTTTGTGAGTCTCAGCTGATTGACAGACATCTGTCAAAAGTCAGAATCAGCAGTTGGAAGGGTTTGAGATCAGAGGGTGCTTCTGTGGCAACTGCGAATCAGCCTGGTTTCCAAAAGGCTGGATCCATGTATGGATAGTGTGTTCTGAGAGGCTAGAAGAGTCTATTGATGCAGAGGAAAGGGTACTTGTATCAGCTATTAGATTAGTTGAATGGTCGGGTACAGTCAGTTCTGAGACAGCTGTGAGCTTACTATTGCTAGCAGAGAGCCTCTAGGGTGATATCTTGATCAGATAAGTATTGCCTGTGGAGTGCGTGTGTGAGAGCATATCTTGATATAGAGTTCTACACCTACTATTGGGCACTGATGACGTTAGTGGGGATGTCATAGTATCTAGTCCATACTATGCATAATGGAGTTGATAGTTATATAGTCTTGTGGGTTGACTACCATGAGTATATAACATGCACGTTCCTAAAAGGTGAATTTGGGCATGTTCCTGGATTCATCTAGGTATATATATATATATATTGCCTAAGGGTCTGTGGATGTCAGAGGACACCTAAGGGAAGTTCTATGGTCAGGAGAGGCTTGTAGGCTGCAGTTCAGAGGTGTTGGAGGTCTGTGCTGACCAGGGAGGATAGCTAGAGGAGGTAGCTTGAACAAAAAGGGAGGTTGGGTGGGTGTAAGAGTGTCCAAGTGAGTCAGCTGGAGGGATGGGGACGGTAGCTGGTCTGATTGGTGCCCTTTGAGTGGGGATACTAGTGTCTCCTAGTTCTGATCCCGCTGTATCTTCTTCTTGTGTGCCTGTAGGTGGTGTACAGAGGTCGTCACCCGGAGACCACACAATGGGCTTCCAATCTCCTTATTTCTTCGTCGTTGGGATCTCATGAAAGGCGGCCTCAGAGCTGCCTTTAATGAGATAATGGTTACGGGAGCCATGTCAGAGAGGTTGTCAGAGGGATTAATCCACTTGATTCCCAAGGAGGGTAGTGACAGATTGGAGATTCGGCAGTGGAGACCCATCACCCTTCTAGGGACTGCCTACAAAATTCTGGCCAAGGCCATCAGCTGGCGGCTATAGCCCTCTCTCGCCGACTTGATACATGGTACAAACGCCGGTTTCATTCAGGATCGGAGCATTTTGGACATCTTCGCCTTCTGGGAGGCAACTGGCTCGACCAGGATGCACCAACAGGATCTTATTGTTCTCAACAAGATCTTATTGTTCTCCTTCTTGATTTCGAGAAAGCCTATGACAGAGTAGATTGGGGCTTTCTAGATGGAACAATGTGCAGGATGGGATTTTCGGACGAGTGGGCCGGAGGTGTTTTGAGACTCTACTTAGCTTCACACAACCACGTTCTTATTTAGGAAGCTAGAGGCGACAGAGTTCCGCTTTCTCGCTCGGTCTGCTGGCCGTACTGCCCTCTAGTACTTTATCTCTTTTTGTTCATCTCCGAGGCCACGACTAGTTTTCTCTCCGCCCAAGAGACTAGGCTCAAGGAACTACGTCTTCCCATTCATGCGCAAGAGAAGCCGCTAGATTCCGAGTTTGTCGATGACACTGTAGCGTACCTGTTGGGGGCGAGGGGAACCTCTAGAGATTCGTTGAGGATATTGAGATCTTTTGTCGTGCATCCAGAGCACAGATTAACTGGCACAAGTCGTGTGGAGTCTAGGTTGACTCATTGCCCACCTCGACTTGGCATCTAGTTGAGGCTTTTTAGTGGGTCCCGAGGGACACTCCAGTTCGTTACCTTGGATGTCAGGTTGGCATTGATATCTCCCCTGAGCAGCAGCTATCCCCTCCTCTTCTGAACATTTAGAAGAAGCTGCTATACTGGAGTTCAGCTAGGCTTTTTGTAGCTGGTGGCGAACCAGGTTCTTCTTGCCGGGACATCTACCATTGCTGAGGAGATATTGGGTATTGATCATAGTCACCAGAAATGAGAAACGGGAACGGAAACGATCAAGGAATGGAAATGGGGAAACAAGTTTTTAGGGGTGGAAACGGCCATTTCCTGTGACAATAGCACTTGGGAAACGAGAAATGGCCATGCAAACGGACGGGGTCGTGAAACGGAGAAACACATTTCTAGGGGCTGAAACGGCCGTTTCCTGTGACTATGGTACTGATGTACCAGGTGATGTGGGGGAGCGAAAGCCAATATATGATTCTGATGGGAATCCCGTCATAGATGGAGACTACTCATCATCCTCATCTTCAAGCTTGGATGATGATGAGTGAGAGCCGGCCATATGGCTGTTGGCATTTGTACTAGGATTTCAGCTTTAGTAGGACTTCATGTTGTATGCTCACAGTTCATTTGACATAGATGTTTGAATTTCAATTGTTTTTTTGCACAACTTTGTGTACCAGTGTTGCTAAATTATGAATGGTTTATAATATGTATTTATATAAATATATATACACATTATTTTAAAAAAGTGAACATACTTAAAGTGCTCATCCCGATGCGTACTTTACGTACTTGTACGCGTACGTGTACGCATAAGCGTACTGCTAAAGTACACAACCACTATGTTCTACACTAGCAAGACCAGTGAGCAATATGGCGAAGAGCTTGGCTGAACCAAACCTCGGTCCAAAAGCTCCGTCACTTGTTTCATAATCTCCTTTTGCTGTGCTCTGCTTACACTATATGCATGTCTATTTGGTGGGGAGCTACCTGGCAGCAAATCAGTGCGATGATCCTTAGGTCTATCATGCATAGGAGGCGCGCCTCTAACCGTTTGAGGCGTATGAGGCTTCGTTCGAGGTGTTTGGGCATAGTTGATTTTTTTTTTTTTTACTGTTTTTGGATTCTTCCCGTTTCTGACCGTTTGGGGTTTGCCCGTTCTGCCCGTTTGAGTCTCTACATGGGGGCTATAAGGGCCCCTCTAAGCTCTCAAGACTCACACACTCTCTCTCTCGTCTCTCCCTCTCTCATACACACTCTCCCTCTCTTAAGGCTTAAACCTTGCTCAAGGCAGCTCCTCACACACACTCTCCCCCCCTCTCTCATACACACCCAGGTGACACCCTCTCTCTCACCCTCTCTCACTGCGGACCTCTGAGCCAGACAGAGACCGAGAGCACCAGGCTTTCAGACTCCCAGACTACATCAGAGGGAGATTACAGAGATATGGGCTCGACATCAGCACCATATCTAGGAGCGGCTAGCTCACTTACACTCACACCCGGAGATCATGCTCCAAGGGATTTTTGCCTCGCCATCGCCTATGTATCGCATACTACACCCCCATTATGGTACTAGTTGGAGCTAGACAGATTTGCATTGCATTCTTGTATACCCTACGCATATAGGTTGCATACTGAGCCTTTAGCAGTAGTGCTCCATCCATCACCCCCCCCACTAGCTCAGTACTTCCATAGTTTATTTCATGTTTATTTTGTTCTTTTTTTTTCTGGACATCCAGAGGACATTGACAGTTGTACATTGATTTGTCTCATAGGTTGAGTTCGGCCTCTAGTAGACGTTAATATAGCTTTCTTTCTTTCTTTCTTTCTTTCTTTCTTTCTCTCTGTTTAATAATCTATCTATCTATCACTATCTATCTATATATCACTATCTATCATTTTATATATATATATATATATAATATAACAGATGCCTCTAACATGCCTCTAACGTCTCTAAAAAATACGAGTCTTTCGAGCCGCGTACCATACTCGCCTCGTACCAAACGCCACTGACGCCTCTAACAACCGTGTTGTTAGGAGATAGCTCTCTTGGTAATGCATCTGCAAAGTAATCCTTGTGTGCATTAAAAAATTTCAGCCTTTCACTTGAAGTAAAATCATGGAGGCTCATAGACCACAAGAAAACTTGTGTGGTGAAGCATAATGAAATGAGACTAAGAGAAAATCTAGAGCACTTGGTTAAACACACAAGATTAGTATGATAATTAGCATAATTATAATTTCAAGATAGGAGTAATGACTCATGTATCATTCATGAGAAGGTGCTTCTTAAAAAGGTTGAGTACAAGGTATAGAATGAATCCTGGATAATGTCGTAATACTCCTAAATCATCTCCTACATTTTCTAGATGCTTTTCCTAGAATCTCTCACCATAGTCAACTTTTGTGGCCTCCTAGATGCATGGGAAACAAGTGCCTCCTTCTAAGTAGGAATTGGATCCTTTTACAAGAGTAAAACTAAAGAGGTTAATATGCCCCAATCGACCTTAGAATAGAGGCATGATAATTGGGTGAATATCCCAACAAATCCCCCCTCAACCGATTAAGCATGACAATGCTACTCCCCTAGCTATGATGACACTTGGAGGACTCATTAGACTTATTGGTTATGTTTACAATGCCATGTCCATAGGTCTTACTGGTTATGATGACAATGCCAAATAGTCATGTGAATGAATCTAATGATGTTTATAAGGCTTCAGAGTTAGAGAGTTATGTTTAGAAAGGAGAGGTTTTAACTTGGTAGGGGCATTAAAATCTTAGGCTACTCAAAAAGCCCAATGTGCTTCAATACAATTGGCCTCCTCGAAGACCTCTTCTTGAAATTCTTCTTGAGTTGCAAGATACGCCTTTTGAGCCTTTTTCTTAAAGAAACAATTCTCCTCAATGTGATTATCTTTGCCATAAAATCCACAAGATTTCTTTACTTTTGAGTCGGTGAAGCTCTTCTTGTTGATAAAGTTCCTGTTGGTGGAGAACTTGTTTTTGGTGTAGTATACTCCTTCATAGACACTAGTGGAGGCATTGGTCTTCTCTTGCTTCTTCTTGTACTCCTCAAGGAGTGCAACTTCAATGTCCTCTAGAGAAGGTTCTGGAAGATTTATTAGAGTAGAGACTAAATGTCCATACTCTTCATCGGGCATACTTTTTAAAAGACAACTACTGCATCTTCATCTTCTATTGGTGCTCCAGCAGCTGCTAGTTGGGACATTAGACTCTTCATGTGATTTAGATGAGTTAGAAATGAGTCAGATGTTTTCATTTCAACTTTGAAAATTTGAATTTTAAGGCTAATTTTTGAATGTTTTCCCTTTGCTCCAAATACTTTTTCCGGTCTCCCATGCCTCGAAAGAGGACTTTGCATCTGAGATGTGATGAATGTAATTATCACTAAGTCCTAAAGCTATGATGGCAAAAGCCTTTTCATCCTTAGCTTCCCATGTGATCTCGGCCTCCCTTGTACTTGGTTTTTCTTCTTTCCCATTTGCAATTGCCCATAGACCCTTTTTCATGAGGATGAATTTTATCTTGACTTGTCATGTGTGAAAACCTACCCCATTAAACCTTTCAATGTGCATTGAAGTAGCCATGTTAATAGCAAGGTCTTACTTAGGAGACTCTCCACGGGCTCCCTGGATGAGAACTTGACTGTGAGAGACTGAGTAAAGTCTTGAAACACCATGGATCCACTCCACGGGAAAGTCCATCCGGCTCGTCGTGCCGCTCCAATCTACCCTATCATTAGCTTTCTCAACGTCGAGGAGTAGCACTATGAGGTCCCGCTGCCACATCCTGGCCGAAGCTGTCGCCTCCTAGAAGGTGAAGATGTTGTCCAGAATGCTCCAATCCTGAACAAAACCTGTCTGAGTGTAATGGATC
The DNA here is from genome assembly GCF_041138505.1 of Cibotium barometz. Lineage (NCBI taxonomy): Eukaryota > Viridiplantae > Streptophyta > Polypodiopsida > Cyatheales > Cibotiaceae > Cibotium > Cibotium barometz. Next base: position 34,617,948 of record NC_141104.1, on the reverse strand, counting down.
AACTCAGGGAGGAAAGGTTGAAGTCTCCTGTTGATGGCCTTGGCCAAAATCTTGTAGGCGGTCCCAAGAAGGGTGATGGGTCTCCATTGGCGGATCTCGAATCTGTCACCACCCTCCTTAGGAATCAAGTGTATCAAACCCTCTGAAAGCCTCTCTAGCATGGCACCTATGATCATAATCTCATTGAAGGCAGCTCGGAGGCCGCCTTCCATGAGGTCCCAGTGACGAAGAAAGAAAGAGACTAGAAGCCCATCCGCCCTCGGGCATTTTCCCCTAGGAAGCTGTCAGTGCCTCTGCAGTGAATGGAGTCAATAAGAAGGATCGAAGAAGGGGGGGGGACCACCTCTCTTGTGTGCCGCTAGACCCTCTTGCGCGCGTCCATCACCTGTGGAGATAATGGGGCACTAGTAAGAAGGGATCGGAAAAAATCCGTGGCAATGGCTCTCACATGGGGGGGATCAGAAACAATAGCTCCATCGTGCTGCGCAACCTACGAATGCCATCTCTCCTTCTGTGGGGCCCGGCAATCTCAAAGAAATCCCTTGTGACTCTGTCATTAGCCTGGGTCCAAAGGGAAGCTCTGGCATGATTTCTGTACTCCACCCTCCTCTCCTCGATGGATTTGATCTCCATACAAGCGGCAACAATGTGACTCAATCGAAGGGCTATTTGGGGAACTCTCCTGGAGTCGTTGAAAGAAGCCAGACCCCTCGTCAAACTCCTCTCCTGCTCGTGAAATCCCTCCCGTCTGTTTTGGGCTGCCTCCTACAGAAAGCTATTGATCTCACCCAAGCCCGCATCCAAGGTGCACACGGCAGAGCTTGAAATAAATTCCAGTCCCGCCCATATTTTCTCTATCCTAGCCCAAATCTTGGGGTCCTACATGAGGTTGTCCAGAATCCAGGAGCTCGCGTGCCTGTCCGGCCTCCAGAGGTCCTCTAAGGACAGAATAACCGGAGCGTGATCTGAAAAAGTAGTGCCCGCCAAGATACCGATCATGCCCCACGGCCGCAAGCCCACTCATCCACATAGAACATGTCAAGTCTAGAGAAGTTGGGGCCGGTGCTCCTCCTATCAGACGAGAGAAGCATAGGCTCCGAGGGCTGCGACCAAACTTCGGCAGATGCCAAGGGTCCTGGCCCCTGAGTGCCAGTATCAACCGCTCCCATGCATAGTACTTTGTGCCTAAGACTGTGGCTGTGCCTCCTTCGAGTCTATTCACTGTTGCCTCGATCATGTGAAAGTCTCCACCCATGCACCAAAAGTCAGTCTGAGGAAGGGCCTGTCGGACTGTGTTCCATAAGATGGCTTTGCCTGCGGTGTTCGGGGCATAAACATTGAGGAAGCCCACGCAATCCTCTCCAATCATAATGGTAACCCACTATGCACGCCCAAAGACTATGACTCCTAAGCTTGTCAGTGTCGGTAAAAGCTGCTCGCTTACAGAAATGTAGATTCCTCCCTGCATCCCTTAGGGGCCGAAGGAGGGAGACCAAAAAGTGTGACTCCTACCTGGTAGAATCTTCTCGCAACAGCGGGTGTGCCCCTCGGAAGGTGGTGCTCCTGGAGGAAAAGAATGTCGATGGGTCTCCCAATTGTAGCTTTGTGAATCTCTCCTCTGAAGACACCTCATCACTGAAAGCACTGAGGCCCCCCTAAACCTTGAATGTTTCTTGAGGCTATCCGCATATCAATCTTTGTGGGAAGTGGAACTATCGGAATTGCCCTCCACGCAAAGAGTCTTGGGCGTGGGTTTAGATGGGGGATAATCACAATCTGTCTTGGGAAGAAGGCTCACCGATTGGGCACGGATCTTGTCCTCCATGTGACGCCACTTTGTCCGAGCACGGATCTTGTCCTCCATGTGACTCCACCCTCCTCTCCTCGATGGATTTGATCTCCATACAAGCGGCAACAATGCGACTCTCAATCGAAGGGCTATTTGGGGAACTCTCGTGGAGTCGTTGAAAGAAGCCAGACCCCTCGTCAAACTCCTCTCTTGCTCGTGAAATCCCTCCAGTCTACTTTGGGCTGCCTCCTACAGAAAGCTATTGATCTCACCCAAGCCCGCATCCAACCAAGGTGCACGCGGCAGAGCTTGAAATAAATTCCAGTCCCGCCCATATTTTCTCTATCCTAGCCCAAATCTTGGGGTCCTACATGAGGTTGTCCGGAATCCTGGAGCTCGCGTGTCTGTCCGGCCTCCAGAGGTCCTCTAAGGACAAAATAACCGGAGCGTGATCTGAAAAAGTAGTGCCCGCCAAGATACCGATCATGCCCCACGGCCGCAAGCCCACTCATCCACATAGAACATGTCAAGTCTAGAGAAGTTGGGGCCGGTGCTCCTCCTATCAGATGAGAGAAGCATAGGCTCCGAGGGCTGCGACCAAACTTCGGCAGATGCCAAGGGTCCTGGCCCCTGAGTGCCAGTATCAACCCCTCCCATGCATAGTATTTTGTGCCTAAGACTGTGGCCGTGCCTCCTTCGAGTCTATCCTCTGTTGCCTCGATCATGTTAAAGTCTCCACCCATGCACCAAAAGTCAGTCTGAGGAAGGGCCTGTCGGACTGTGTTCCATAAGATGGCTTTGCCTGCGGTGTTCGGGGCATAAACATTGAGGACGCCCACGCAATCCTCTCCAATCATAATGGTAACCCACTATGCACGCCCAAAGACTATGACTCCTAAGCTTGTCAGTGCCGGTAAAAGCTGCTCACTTACAGAAATGTAGATTCCTCCCTACATCCCTTAGGGGCCGAAGGAGGGAGACCAAAAAGTGTGACTCCTACCTGGTAGAATCTTCTCACAGCAGCGGGTGTGCCCCTCGGAAAGGTGGTGCTCCTGGAGGAAAAGAATGTCGATGGGTCTCCCAATTGTAGCTTTGTGAATCTCTCCTCTGAAGACACCTCGTCTCTGAAAGCACTGAGGCCCCCCTAAACCTTGAATGTTTCTTGAGGCTATCCGCATATCAATCTTTGTGGGAAGTGGAACTATCGGAATTGCCCTCCACGCAAAGAGTCTTGGGCGTGGGTTTAGATGGGGGATAATCACAATCTGTCTTGGGAAGAAGGCTCACCGATTGGGCATGGATCTTGTCCTCCATGTGACGCCACTTTGTCCGAGCACGAGAGGATGTCTTGGGAAGAAGGCTCACCGATTGGGCACGGATCTTGTCCTCCATGTGACGCCACTTTGTCCGAGCACGGATCTTGTCCTCCATGTGACTCCACCCTCCTCTCCTCGATGGATTTGATCTCCATACAAGTGGCAACAATGCGACTCTCAATCGAAGGGCTATTTGGGGAACTCTCCTTGAGTCGTTGAAAGAAGCCAGACCCCTCGTCAAACTCTTCTCCTGCTCGTGAAATCCTTCCAGTCTGCTTTGGGCTGCCTCCTACAGAAAGCTATTGATCTCACCCAAGCCCGCATCCAAGGTGCACGCGGCAGAGCGTGAAATAAATTCCAGTCCCGCCCATATTTTCTCTATCCTAGCCCAAATCTTGGGGTCCTACATGAGGTTGTTCGGAATCCTGGAGCTCGCGTGCCTGTCCGACCTCCAGAGGTCCTCTAAGGACAAAATAACTGGAGCGTGATCTAAAAAAGTAGTGCCCGCCAAGATACCGATCATGCCCCACGGCCGCAAGCCCACTCATCCACATAGAACATGTCAAGTCTAGAGAAGTTGGGGCCGGTGCTCCTCCTATCAGACGAGAGAAGCATAGGCTCCGAGGGCTGCGACCAAACTTCGGCAGATGCCAAGGGTCTTGGCCCCTGAGTGCCAGTATCAACCCCTCCCATGCATAGTACTTTGTGCCTAAGACTGTGGCCGTGCCTCCTTCGAATCTGTCCTCTGTTGCCTCGATCATGTTAAAGTCTCCTCCCATGCACCAAAAGTCAGTCTGAGGAAGGGCCTGTCGGACTGTGTTCCATAAGATGGCTTTGCCTGCGGTGTTCGGGGCATAAACATCGAGGAAGCCCACGCAATCCTCTCCAATCATAATGGTAACCCACTATGCACGCCCAAAGACTATGACTCCTAAGCTTGTCAGTGCCGGTAAAAGCTGCTCACTTACAGAAATGTAGATTCCTCCCTGCATCCCTTAGGGGCCGAAGGAGGGAGACCAAAAAGTGTGACTCCTACCTGGTAGAATCTTCTCGCAGCAGCGGGTGTGCCCCTCGGAAAGGTGGTGCTTCTGGAGGAAAAGAATGTCGATGGGTCTCCCAATTGTAGCTTTGTGAATCTCTCCTCTGAAGACACCTCGTCTCTGAAAGCACTGAGGCCCCCCTAAACCTTGAATGTTTCTTGAGGCTATCCGCATATCAATCTTTGTGGGAAGCAGAACTATCGGAATTGCCCTCCACGCAAAGAGTCTTGGGCATGGGTTTAGATGGGGGATAATCACAATCTGTCTTGGGAAGAAGGCTCACCGATTGGGCACGGATCTTGTCCTCCATGTGACGCCACTTTGTCCGAGCACGAGAGGATGCATACTCCGAACTCCATCAATCACAATGGAGGTATCTGTAAGAAGGGGAGACAGGTACTCGACTGAGATATGCAGGAACACAAAGCCGCACCTCCAGGTTGGAGGCCACCATCTCCGCGTCATGGTCTTTGTGGCCTGAGCCTCCAAGCTCCATCCTAGCCAAGGCCATAGGTGGGTGAGTACGTCAGTGATACGAAGGTCGTGAAGATGGTGGGAAAGCTCAATTGCCTGTCCCTGGATGGCGGTATCCACCGACTCCAAGTCCCACTTTGTCCCCGGGGCTGCACTCAAAGGAAAAGAGAAGATCATCGCGCCACTCTTTGGCGTAGAAGGTCTAGAGTGATGAAAAACCACACATATCCGAATGGGGGCTTCTGTCTCCTCAAAAATATCTATCCCTTCTGCCGGAAGACATCGGAAGAAACTATAATCCACAGGCAGCCCCAAGATCGTGGGGAGCCCACCTGGGGACTTTGGCGGGAGAGCCCTCATTGGGGAAGGAACAATGGTCATCTCTACTGGCTCATAAAAACTATGAATCAAGCGGCGAACGGAACTCACTAGCGGTCTCCGCTCCAGGTTAGGGGCTGCTGGAGGTCAGCGGGAGTGCTCTGGAGAGATGGAGGGAGGGGGGAGGGCCGACTTTGATGAGGAAGACGGGGCAGAAGGGACTATTGCGGGAAGAGTTGGGGACTAGGATGGAGGAGGGGGGGGGGGGGGGCGGGGGGGCGGAGAGGCATGAGAAGGGCGCGGCTGGGAGTGATCCATCGGGGAGGTAGGCTGGTGGGAGAGGCTTGTCGGGGGCTCAGTGGATCCTAGTAGCCTCACTGAACACTAAGAGCTAGAGGAGGAATCTCGGCGGGGAAGCGGCCGCCAAACCGGAGGGGGCCGGAGGGATCCTCTTTGACTGGAGGGGCCCATCCCAACGGGTGGGTGCTATGATAAATGCTCGAAACGGTTCTCTGACAAAACCGAATCCTCCTGCACTCTACCAGCCTGGCACGTGCGGTGGCGGCACTCAGCTCTGGTAGTCAGTTGATAGCCCGGGCGCGGGCCAACAGTCCACCACTTGCCAGCAGCTGGGTCGTCCGCGGTCGGGTCCTGGTGCTCCACTGCCTAGGAGCGTGCCTCTGTCTCTACCCCTTGGTGAGGATCTGAATGGGAACCCGGGGGGGGGGGGGGGAACACAGGAGGCAGTCTCCTAGACTAGTGCCGAGGGCAAGCTCTGGTGAGGTGGCTTATCTGCCTGCAAATGAAGCATTAGCCCGGAAGGCATGAGGGCTCCAGTCGCTGCCCGTGCGAGGGATGAGGCAGCAGTGGGAGGGAATTCCATCACTCTCCTGATGGCTCCACCAATCACCGGGAGAAGAGGAAGGTATTCCTTCCTTAGGCCCGGGAAGCAAACTATCATTGGGAAGCCCAACACGCGAGCCAGAGGATCGGACGCAGGGTCGAAGCCGTGCTGCCACCGCGCAAAGAAGGCCTAGGCTGTACACAATGCAAGGGGGCTCAGCTGCATGACTCAGTTCGATGGCGCTGGCGAGTCGAACTCAACCTGGTAGTAGCCGCGCCCCAGAGGGTGAATGTCTATGATCTTTGCAAGCCCACCGATGAGGCTCGCCTACAAAAGATCTATGAGTTGTCCGCGCGTAGGGTGACTACCAAGTTCCAACAATCTTGCAAACCAGGGTGGAGTCCTTTGAACCTACAACAGTTGTAGCGAGGATCTGAAGGTCCGCTTCAGAAAAAGATAAGCAAGCAACGGCAGCCTCGGCCGGGGTTGACGGAGCAGCTGCCATGGAGTCCTCCTGAGGGTGAAGACCAGAAAATGCTGAAAGGATAATGCCCCGAAAAACCTGAAAAAACTACCTGCAAGAACTAGAGGGGAAGGAAAACGGGGGGAGAAGCTGCGGAGGAGGGAAGGTGGAGACCCGTGAAAAGGGGGCCCGGGTGGGTGGGGGGGGGGAGGAGAGAGGAGGGGAGTGCAGGTGGGAAAAGTGTGAAAGGAAGGCAGGAGGGGGGGAGCGAGCAACCAGGGAAAAAAGGGGGAGCGTAGGCTGAAAGGGGAGGGGCAACGCAGGCAAGGTGGGCGACACAGAGGGGTAAGAGGGGCAAAACAGGGGGGGTAGCGCGGCTAGGAGGCGTGGGGGAGGAGACACCGTGGGGGGGAGGAAAACCCACAGCCGAGGGGAAGGGGGCGACGAGGCAAAAAGGGGGGAAGGGGGGCGTTGTAGAGAAGGGGAGGTGAAAAACGCCGCAACAGTGCATGGGGACGAGGCAAACGGGGGAATGGGGGGGACGAGGACATGAAGCAAGAACGTGGGGGAAGCTCTTAGATCACGCTGATATACCCCCCATTCTTGTGCATCCCTAACTCGAACAGCATGCACATTTACCTTTGGTTGCTTCTCATTTTCCTTCTTACGTTGCGGGCATTCCCTAAACATGTGATCTTTGCTACCACATGAGAAGCATTTACCCTCCTTGGCATATTGCTCCCGTTGCTTAGGAGTGAGGCTAAACTTGTGCTTTTTATGAGAGGCATCCTTGGGCTGCATGTTTTCAGCCTTTACATCTTTCACAAAAGGTTTAGCCTGCTGTCCACTCTTTTCCTGGTTATGATCAGCCCTCTCTTTTCCCTTGAATGCATGGTCTCCTTTACTAGAACGCTGCAATTTATGCTCCAATTGCTCGGTGGCAAGAGTAGCTACTATATAGTCCTACAAGGCAGCATTATGGTGAGTATCAAGACCGGACTTGTAGACGGTTGAAGTCTAGACTTGAACTTCCTTTTCTTCTCGGGCTTACCCTGAAGCAAGAATGGCAAGCCCTCCGAGTAGATCTTCCAAAACTTGTTTACATATGTCTGCACAGACTCATTGTCCTTCTGCTCAATCTTATCCCACTTGCTCATGATCTTCTCCGCGGCATTGGGAGGCAAGAATTGTGCATCTAATCTCTTTAAAATCCTCCAATGTGTGAACGGGGCTGCTAGAGAGCTTTTCCGTGATCCACCAACGGGCAGCCGAGCTCTTTGGAATCATGCTTACATGACGAATCTTGGATTTCTCAGAGAATTCCTCATCATTGAAGGCAATGTCAAAGTGGGCTATAAAAGCCATTACCTTGCTTGCATCATAATCACCATGATAGGCTTCAAACTTTACAAAGTTGTCACGTGCTCTTTAAATTCTTTAAGCCTCTTGGTGATTTGTCTCGCCCATTTACATGGGACATGATTATATCTTGAATATATGGCTTGAAGCTTAAAGTTGCGGACAACTTTTAAGAAGCTGGGGAGGATGTCACCAGCCTGGACATTTCCCAGTATGAAAGGGGTCTGGTGGACTCCAGGATGTTTAAATATTTGGAAAGTACAAGCTTTGGGAATGGGGGATTATCCTAGAATACAAAGGACCACACTCCTAAATTTTAGGAGAGTTGCTATTTTTGGCCCGACTCCGATGGAAATTCTGTTCGCGTCATTACATCTGGAATTGAGCAGATACCAAGAGTTGGCAAAGTGCCTATGACAGAATGTCTACTAATTGGGATATTTTTAGAGGTAAAGATTATGGAAGGACCCATCTCTTAGATTGGGACATGTGGCAAGAAAGTGGACCAAAGTGAGACAAGTGGCCTGACACTTGTTAGAAAGTGGATCAAAGTGAGACAAGTGGCCTCACACTTGTCACTACAGCTATTGTGTGGCTCTCCACTTCTCATTGTAGCCTTCTCTTGCCATTTTAGCTCATGGGAGGCCCAAATCTATAAATTGGAGCTCTCTCTCTTCATTAATAGAGGCTCTCTTGCTGCACACTAGCCTCTACCACCATTACACGCTACCCTAATGATGGCTACTCTCTTTCTCTCTCTCTTGAAGGCTGCCCATGAAGAATACTGGTTGTTGGGGACTGTTTTGGAGGCTTCCATCGCGAAGAAATACTGAAGGCAAGGGAATTTAATCATTTATTATGATTTCTAACCATTGTAGTTGTTGTACCACCCATTGTACCGGCTGTACTAGCTTTTGTACTTACTGTACCTGTTGTACTAGTCACTGTACATGTTGTACTAGTCACTGTACATGTTGTACCAACATTTGTACTTGTACCAGCCACTGTATCGGCTGTACCAGCCACTATACCTACTGTACCAACCACTGTACCGGTTGTACCAGCCATTGTACCTGCTGTACCGACTGAATGGAGAGTTGTACTTACTGTACCAGCTCTATTGCATGAAGACCCGTGGGGTTTGGGGAAGAATCAGTACCCACAAGGAGGTATATGGATTATATTGTTGGCTCGGCATTTCTACAGCCTGTGTTCCGGCTTGGTAGCCTCATGTTGGGCTGTGTTATGGCATTTGTATATGGATAATCCGGCATCTCCCGTGGGAAGAGTAAGGCCCTCAAAGCTTGTACATGATATTATTCTCCTTGGGTAATAAATTACTCCAAGGGGGGGGTCGGTCCATTCCGGCCTCTATGCGGTGTCACATGTGCAAGCTCCATTTTCAGCATTTGTGGATGTTTTGTCCAACTTTATTTTCTATGCAAAGTGATGATGGATATGTGTTAAGGCTGTGGCCATGTTTCAATGTTTAAATGTTTTAATATGCATTGATGGTATCAACAAGTGTGTCAAAGGCCCTAGTCCCCCGGGCACCGCCGCGAGTTACAGCCCCCATGTCTGAAGTGCTTTATGTGGAGGTCTTTGTGATCCTTAGCTCTACCATTGTGCAGCTTCAATAGTGCCTTGGTGACATTGGTTGCAGTGAGAAGTGGGGCAGGGGATTTGGGATAAGTCGTGGGAGCTGATTTGGGATTTGGGATAAGTCGTGGGAGCTGATTTGGGATGTTGTATAGGTGGTGTGTGTAGGTCTCCCATATGAGAGGGTCTGTGGTAGGTGTGGGTGTCTTCTTTTCCTTCCAAAGGTGCCATTCATTGGAGGTGTCTGTAGTCAGAAAGAGTTGATACATATCCGACTCATGCTTGGCCAAAAATGCACCGTTCTTCCAGCGAGCAAGGTGACATAATGGTCTTTCGGGTGTAGATATCTACCCAGTCTCCTTTTTGTGAAGCCGCATGACTGCACTCATCATCATACCACCTGTATTGAGGCTGAGAGCCCACCGGCGGTTTGGCTGTGGAGCGAAGTGTGTGGGAAAGTTGGCTTGGGCAGATTTGTGCAGGATAGATGTGAGATGTGGTGTGAGAGTGGTGTTGAGAGGTTCAGGTTGGCTGTATGGCGGTAGGAGTGATCAGTGTAGACCGAGTCAAGGTGAAGGCCGGGTGTAGGGGGGTCTGGCGTGGGTGGCAAGGACTTGTGATCCGTTCCAATGGGTAGTGGTGGGATGGTGAAGTCCTGGATATGTGGTAGAAGAGCAAGAGATCCCATCAAGTAATCTGTGGTGGTAGAGCTGCCTCCTTGGGGGAAGCAGGTCAGGTCATCTAAGGTGGGCCAATCGACATTCGGCTGTAGATAAGCAACTCATGGATGGCCCCCATGTCCAAAAAACTCCTGCCGTAGCTAGTTATGTGCCGAGTGTCCTGTGATGACCGTTGTAACCCCAGATCTATAAGGTCTATCTCTGCAAGCATAACTGGGTGTGCATGAACATCATACATAAGATATCTCCCTGTTGAGGGTACTTCACAATATCTGCCAACAGAGGGGCATATAGCTACTGGACTGAGATGGCCAGCACGGCTTGTTTAGGAAAATGATTTTTTCTACATCCAGTTAAATTTTGAGCAGGGTTGTGGTATTTGCACATGGAGCTGTACCAACAGGCTATTTTTTGTACCAACAGGCTATTTTTTTGTACCAACAGGCTATTTTTTTGGAGGTGCAAATGCTACCAAGCCTCTAGGTGTGCTTAGTGGGAAATATGTGTGTGAGTTGGGTTCTGACAGATGCAGTATTGACTTGCAGGAATCACTTGTTTGAGGAGTATCCCAATTGACAAGGTTCAAGGCAGGCAAAAGTATATTTTGATAACTCCCACTTATTTCTACAGAAAAGGAGGTCAAGGCGGGACCCTTGACTAAGTTGCTATTGTACCATGCTGTGCAGCAGAGGGTGTCCTGACACTCAAATGCGAGGGGAGGAAAAAAGAGAGGTCACGGCAGCATTCTATTGTTTAAAATGCTGGTTAGTCTATGAGAGAAAACGTGCATGTTCCAATGCTCTTAGGTGAATCAAAGTAGATGGGGGTTCAAGCTTAAGATGAAACCAGCATTTAGCCTTTATTTGATATGACAAACAGTCTTTTTTCAATTACGGTGTGTTCACGAGTCTATCTGCAAGAAGAGAAGCTGTCGGCCAAATTATCTCCTCCATACATGCACTCTATAAAATATATGATCACTTTCCCTTTCCCTCCCCTATCACTTGGCCTTTGCAAGCAAGATCTTTCTGTGGCATGGCTAGCCATTCAACGCATCTCTATCTCCGACACTCCCAACCCATCTGCCTGGAAAGTGCAGTTATCAGTGTGTTGCCAGTGTGCTCATCCATAATATCAAAACTAGAATGAATGTGGCTTCCATGGCAAGACCATAAGAAGAGGAGGGAGGGTAAGTTGTCTACCTTTGTAAGACGTTATCGGCATTTTTGGATTTAGCGAGAGAGCAAATGACACAAACAGTGTAGTGGATTTGGGGAGGAAAAGATCACATTAGGCAAAACATTTTGTGCTCTACGTGGATTACATTTTGTGCTCTACGTGGATTTTTAATGGAATTTTCCTGTCAGCATTCAATGCTTTGCTGTCCACTAAAAACAATGATAAATGTGGTTGCTGCTCCACCCTCATGCTATAATGCCCTATTGGCTAGCTAGCTCATTTATTCAAGTCCGCGGTTGTGATGAGTAGCCATGGTTGAGCAGTTATATGCTATTGTTGGTGACATGGTTGAGCAGCTATATGCTTTTGTATCACCAACAGTACGCTAGTTATATGCTTTTGTATCACTAGTACACTTACATGCTATCGTGTCACTAGTACACTGGAATGCATTCATTTTCCTTGTGAAACCCCAGAGCAAGAAATGTTTTGAGTGGTTTTTTTCGAACATGTTCAAAACTTGGTTCAATGCCTTTTGCATTGAATTTGGTATTCCAACCTCTTCCTTTGCATATAGCGTACCACCTCGGTTTTCACATCCTTCATTACACGAATACATCTTGCAAAGAACATTCTGCAATTCAAAGAAATGTGGAGCATCACCCAAAAAGAAAAAAGCATATCAAGGAACCATAATCTCACACTTGTCCAAACAAGACACTTCTTGCTAGCCATCCTTGCCAGTGTTGGTTCATTTTTTCCACACGTACAGGCTGCCTATCCTTCCAAGGTTATATAATCAACAAACTGCACTCTAGAATGCCTCCTCTCTAAAGGGAAAATCAAGGCATGTGTTGCCCATCATATGTGAAGGCTGAAGCCACCTCCTTTGCAGAACAAGATAAAAAACTATTTACACAAAACAATCAATCAATGTTGCTCACACCTTATCAAGGATTCCATGCCATGGCCCTCCCTTTAACTCACATTGCACCAAGAGGGCAAGCATTGGGCTATCAAGCCTATAATCTTCAACCACCTTTTCATTTCCTTCATAAAAATTTCTCTTGTCCAATCTTTGTCATGGCAAGGACATGGAAAGCACACCCGCCTGAAGCACACCTCAAGTCTTTGTGATAACTCTCTGATGTATGAATTGACATAGGACTACGCGTGTTAAAGTGTCCACCCAAGATTATCCATCAAATTGTTGCAATACCCAAGGATAAAGTGAAATGTATCTTCATAAGCCATAGGAGGACACATTTTAAGAGTCCACCCAAAATTATCCACGAGAATTGTTGCAATATCCAAGGAGAAAGTGAAATGGTGATCTTCATAAATCATGTTCCAAGTGGGAATCCTTGATATTCATTCGAGACAGTCCATGTGAAAAGTTCTACAATGAATAGGTTTACCTTCATAGTTTTGGAGTTTAATTGGTTTGCTAGGTCCACCAATACCCAAGAAGAACTGTGCATAATCTCAAAGCTCTATATAAAATTTTCCTTTTCCGATGCAGACAATTCATATTCCCAAACCTTCACATGATCCTTGTGTGAACAAGAGAAAGGTGGATTGAAAACAAAAATCAAAGCCCACTCCAAGATTGGATGAAAGAGAAGCACATCAAATATCAAGTTCTCTTAACTTTTTTTTTTTAAAAAAAGAGAGAGCTTCAAGAATGCCATAGAAACTAGATGGTCAATTACTTGATCGGTGGGCAGACCCCTTTTAAATGAGTCCTTACCTACCTGAATGGAATGCCTCTAGGTTGCTTACATTCTGCACCATTTGCCAGCATTTATTATTCACCTGTCTTGTTACCTCTACATGTGGCCTTGCCTCTATCTAAAGTCCATGGTATACTCAACAAAATAAGCCCATGCATGGGTCCATAACTCTTTTTTGGAGTATTTGTAGTATTCCAAAACAAAGCCTCATGAAAATTCAATGCTCACTTCTAAGTTCATGCAAGGTTCTTCATAGATGTTGTGGTGGGCTCACCATAGGTTGACATAAATATCCTTCCTCATAGCCAAACACTTTTCTTTCTTATCTTTGTTATACTAAGCAAACAAAATTCTTCTATGTGATGCCATCATCAATCGATCCTTGTGGCTTTACACCTAAAGTCCTTTGCCTTTCTGCAAAATATATTTTGTTGAGGTGCATCTGTCCATGGAATGAAAGAAACACATTATTATTAGTAGCAAGAAATAAAAGAGAAAAAATAAACTTGTTTTTGCATGCTAGTGCTTTTAAGTACCTCTCATTAGAAGCAGCTAAAGCAACTACACACTAGAGAAAGTCCATTCCATTATTGAAGGATGATTGTCTTATGAATCACATCTCTTAATACAACTTAGATTCTAAACCTATTTTGTTTTGGTTTTGGGTGAGTGTGGCAAGGTGCTTTCTAATAAGATCTACACTATCTTTACCACCATTTCCAATGCATGTGAGCACGCGCGCGCGCGCACACACACACACACTAAAAGAAGTCTCATTAATGCAATCTTTGTTTTTCCACCCCTTGAACATGAAAGGTGGCCTCTCCATTATTTATTATTCAAACCTTTGAACCTTAAGGGTTACTTTTTTTTTACCAAATATAAAATTTAAACTGACTCCACTTTAGTTGATACCATATTTGGTAAAAGGGCAAGTACTTCCAACCCCCGAAATCTCTAATTCTTACTTGGGTTTGGATCGAGATAGCCATGCACAACATTTTGATATCATACTTGAACACTTAACTCTCACATGACTAGAGTTCAAACTTAATAAAAATTGCTAACCATGTGTACGCAAGTTAAACTGAATAAAAATTCTTGGCGCCCACGAGCTTCTCCATTATGTGTTTTTTTTGTTCCTACCTGCACAAGGCATCCTCCACAAGCTTCTCCATTATGTGCTTTTCTTTTCGCCTACCTGCACAAGGCATCCACTTGCATAACCTTCTGTAACTCTTGGCTCCTCTGAAGGCCAAGCACCCTGAAGATATCTTGATGCTGCTACCGAGATTCTTGCTCCTCTAAAGGCCAAGCACCCTGAAGGTATCTCAATGCTACCGAGATTCTTCCTCCTATATGCTTTGCAATTGCTTTGCATGTATTGTCTTTGAGAGAATAATGCTTCTTCTACCACATTCTCTACCACATAGCTTAATACATGCAATTGCTTAGCATGTATTATCTTTGAGAGAATAATGCTTCTTCTACCACATAGCTCACTAGTTAGGCAAACCACCGAGCATTACGTGATTCTAGAAAATTTCTTGGCATCAATTGGCAACATGATGATTTATCTTTACAACTTACTCGAAGAAATCATGGAATCCTTCATGTACTCATACTGCAATAGCTTTTGGATTGAAACATTGTAGTGTGAAATGCTATCCATCGATACATCATGCAATAATGGGTAATTCCAATAGCTTGGATGGATGAAAAAATGAAGATAAGCCCTAGGCTAGTCCCTAACAGCAACATCAAATATGTTCAAGTCAAGAGCTTATGTTCAACTTGCTAGAAGCTTGTGTCGTTGGAGGTCTCGCCTTAGAGCCTCAAACTACAACTTCCCTATGTGTGTATGCTCGCTTGTCTATATGTGTATGCTCGCTTGTCTATCGTGTCCTCACTCAATTGTCACACTAGAATGCTCCTTTGCTAATGGCGTGGAAGGAGAGATCTCTATATCTTATCAAGGCAATAAGAGATCTACCTTCGCAGTGGTTCTCTCTCATAAAAGGTGTGGGGAGAAGAAGAAGCTGATGCAAGAAGAAAACGTACAATCAAACCTATCTAGCATGCATACATCAAGCAAGAAATATTCAATGGTATACAAGCAAGCAAGAAGAGGGAAGAGGAGAGCTCATAAGTAAACTATTGCAAGGAAATGATTGTGTCTTCCTAATTGTCACAAATATCTTATATACAAATGACTAGTTTTCACACTAATCTGGTCAAACTTAAAAATGATTGGGGTTGGGCCTCTATTACTAGCCTTAAGCAACTATTAATGCAGACTTTCCCTGTTTGACATTAAGCACCAGGTAAGGTCACCTTATATGTTCCAGCACCGTCTTACAAAAGGTAAGTGCTCGCTTGAGCGGGTCAGATGGCAAAGTGCCTTATGGTAGGTAAGGTAGGTGAAACCATGTTAACCTACAAAGTGGTTAACAATGAAGAAACAACTTTGTCTTGGTTATCTACGAGTGATCTTGTGGAACCCAAACATAAACCTAAGCTTAATAAAGAAAAAGCCCCAATGGACCAAACAAATCGAACCTTATGCTTCAGTAAGTTATAGAATATGAACTCTTGCACACATCTAAACTTCCATTGAAGCCCATCTTATTACAATCAATTCACCTAGGCCATCACTTTCAGTTAAACCTCAATAAAAAAACACCAATTTCTTTAGCACATTTTCAAAAGTGAATGTCAATTACACACCAAGAGTCGAGGCCTTACCTACAAACAACAAATGCATCATGGATAAATTTCTAGATGTTATCATTGAGAACTGCGAGGGAAAATCTAAGTTGATGCACATTGGTAAATATACGACCTATGTGTCCCCATAATTGAGGAACAACCTGTGCAAGAAAAGTTAGTAAGGATTCCTTATACAATTATAGGACCAAGCCTGCCCCACCCCACTGAGTGAATAGGAGCATTAACCTTGTGACATTCTGGGCCTCACAACCCTTTTATCCTCTGTAGTGTGGATCCCCATAGGCTCTCTCTTGCAAGTAAATCCCTATGTTTGAAGAGACCTTAAGGATTGGATGTATGGAAACCTCTGTGCACATATCAAAGACCCCATAGAGTCCCAACCGGACTCCAACTTCTATTCCCATTCGGACGCTAACATATGCCAAAGACTATCCAAAGTGCCAGTAAAAAACTAGGACACTACTTTGAGGGTGAGGACATGAATTCTATATTACTTCTGATGTACAAAGGGATGTCAGAGGCGGTGTTGATGTTTGTGTCATTCGAGAGTGGCTGACCGCATGACAACTAAACCAATGGGAATCCTACAAGATGTCAAAATTAAGATATATGGGTTGAGCTTCATACAATCCTTTTTATTCATATATTTCCAACAGGCAAAGTCCTACCTTGCCATACTTGGATGACCATACATGCCAGTGTAGGCTCATACATAATTGGGACACCAAGCATATCTACATCTGAAAACGAGACCAAACGATCAAGGTAGATCTTTGCACGAGTAAAACACACACCATGGAGAGAGATGCTAGCCACTGTGTCTGAGACAACTACACTAACCACATGCGTTTATGTTTGTAACATCGGTGGTTGGAAAGTGATGTCGAAGACCAAATCCCCTTGCCTTATCATATACATTGAGTGTTGCCCTCTCACAACAAAACCCTTGCACATCTCAAAGGGCCCAATAGATTAGGCTTTTAATAGACTTTCTGTTTGGCAAAAAACATGCAAAAAGAAGGAAAGCCCATGGAAGTTAGCCACAACCTCTTATCATGGGAGACATGACTCTTGGTTTTTCACAAACAAATGTCTATAGAATAGGTGTGGGTGTCCTTGAGGTGCTACATGGACCTGGCCTTGAGGTTGCCCTTAGGGTTGGCCCTGCCATTGTTGCTGGCCTAAACGGCTAACCCTCTCTTGGTTTTCACACAAAAGAATATCCATGGAACAGGTGTGGGTGTCTTGCTTGAGGTGCTAGTTGGGACTTACCTTATGGTTACCCTTGGGGCTCACCCTACCAAACTGCTGGCTCACTCTGCCAGTGCTGGCCTAAATGGTCGAGAAGATGCTCTACCAAATCACCCATGCTCATGTCCTTGAATAGGACTCTAAAGGCACCCTTGGTTGACGATGAGGATTTGGATGATGCATCCCCTATCTCTTGGCTTTGATGGTGGACGACTTTAACATCCTTATCTTGGAGATTATCTTTACCAGGTCTATTGCCTCACAGGCAGCACTCATAGAAGATGTAGTGCTTAGATCGGTAGAGATGGTAGTGAAGCATGTTGCTCTTAAGATTGATCATAAATCAATCAATGAGTGATAAATCATCCAATCTTGTGTGCAAGCGTTGTATCTCATATGGAGATACTTAGTTCTAGCAATGTATTCCCACATTTTTCCTCCCTCCTCCTCTTGAGATTATGAATATGTGTAATGGGGCTCCATCTGGCTCCCCAAGGCAAGAATCCCATGATGAAGGTGTGTCTTAAGACCTTGTAGATGGACTTTTCAAGTGGTTTAGTGATCTAAACCACGCTAGCCTGCAAGGCAAAGTCTGAATGAGTAGATCTTAATAGGATCATCAATCCATCCCAGGGCCTTGAAAATTTGATCAAACTTTATTTGGTCATCATCCATGAGATGTGGATTGGCTTGGTTTTATTTTTCAAACGTCATCCTCAAAATGTTTTGTGCATATTCACGTAGTAGTGGAACGTAAGGAGGTGGTTGCATGAAACCCTCTATTTCAAGGTATGAGATCTCTTTACCCATGGGGTTGGGTTATACAGTTTCCGATGGCACGTATCCTCTACCAACCTGGTGCTTTGAGGCTGCAAGATTACTACAGGCTATGAGGGCACTGTAATGATGGAGAAAAGAAAGAAAGAAAGATTGCACTCATAATGGAGTACCACATGCACTCATGATGGAGTACCACATGCACTAAAGGGAGTACCACCATAGCCATAGAAGCATGGAGCTCCAAGAAGTATGATTTCATTAGTAAAAGTGTGTTGTGACCTTAGTTACAATATTCACTTATATACTTGCCCACCATTTCACACTCATTAATGTTAGGCCTCATACTTGACTGGCCATAACCATGCCCATGAGCCTCTCCTTATGTACAAACTCAAGCCCCTTTCATTACAAACCATCCCCACCCACCAAAGGTTTCGTCCTCGAAACCATGTATGGAGTAATGTATGGGCTGTATATGAATCCTTCTTGACTTCCCATATGAATGTGTAAGTACATTTGTTGCAATTCCAAAAACGCCTTACACAAGAAAACTCCACATAGAGTTGTCCACTTATTTGATGTACATATGGACTGCTCTCTATGATATCCATAAGCCCACGGAGTCTTGTTGAACTTGATTGATGATGAGTAGTGAAGTATACCAATGACCATGGTTGTCCATACAGTAAATTTACAGCAATGGACTGCTCTCTATGATATCCATAAGCCCGCGGAGTCTTCTTGAACTTGATTGATGATGAGTAGTGAAGTATACCAATGACCATGGTTGTCCATACAGTAAATTTACAGCAATGGCATCCTTCATATCATCATCCAAATCCATGCAAATAGCTGTCTAAAAACACCAACAGTTGTACACTTTATCCACTTTTATTCGTTGCTTATAATAGAAGCTCCGGATGGTCTTTCATGAAGCCTTTGGACTGTCAAGAAGCCTCTTCATTAGGCAAGCCTCTCCACTTCACAAGGTACTCAACAATACACCTATTACGAAGGTGTCTTTCCCTCATTCCAATCACCTTCTCTGTCACATATTGAGTCATTCTCTCTTCATCCATTGGAGGCAATACATCAATTACTTCCAATTGAGGGCCCACATACTTCTTCAAATGTGACACATGAAATACATTCTGGATCCTTGTGGTGGTAGAAGGTAACAACAATTGATAGGCTATCTCACCAATCCTTCTCAACATCTTGTATGGTCCGTAAAAGCGATGAGCAAGCTTTGTATTGGTGTCTCCCTTCAAAGAAGCATACCTTGACTTAGGGATTCTTAAGAACACATAAAAGCGATGAGCAAGCTTTGTATTGGTGTCTCCCTTCAAAGAAGCATACCTTGACTTAGGGATTCTTAAGAACACATAACCCCCTTCCTGAACTCCACATGCTTTCTCGATTCATCGGCATATTGCTTCATTTGGTTTTGTGCCTTAGCCATGTTATCCTTGCACCTTTGCATTATTACACACATCTTCTCAATCTCCTCTTTGGCTTGAGGATTCACCTTTTCCTCATTGAATGCAATGGAGGGTACATGCACCTTATACCCATACATGGCTTCAAATGGAGACATACCAATACTCATGTGATAGGTATTGTTATGGCAAAATTCAGCTAAGTGCAGCCATTTGTCCCATGAAGATTGGGTGTCATAACAATAGTGTCTCAAATAGACTTCAAGCCACTTGTTTGGCCATCCGTTTGCGGATGATAGACTATACTTGGAGTGAGTGTAGTTCCCATATGGAATCAAAGACACTCTTCCAAAAATGGCTCATGAACTTGGCATCCCTATCACTCACCACTTTCTTTGGCATTCCATGCAATCTAAACACATGCTCCATAAATTGTTGAGCCACCATAGAAGTTGAGCCGCCTTTGTTAGCCTATCCACCACCACATAGATGATATTCCACCCTTGCTTAGTAGTGGGCAGCCCGGTGATGAAATCCATAGCTATGTGGGTCCACTCTCCTTCCGGAATAGGCAATGGTTACAACAATCCACCCGGCAATTGATTTTTCGATCCTTGTTTAATTGGCAAGGCAAACACTTTTACACATAGTCATGCACATCCTTCCAAAGTCCTTTCCAAAATAGACTCTTCCGTATCTTATCATAAGTCTTGAACACTCCCAAATGACCCGCCATTGTTGGTGAATAGTGCATCTCTTGTAGGATTTTCCACTTGAAGGATGAGTGAGGAACCAATTAGATCTTTCCTTTATACCAAAGCAATCCATTGCGCACCTCAAAATGTGGATATTCATCCCATAACCCTTGTTGTAATTTTTGAAACATTGGACTAGTCATGTCATCCACCAAATACTCCTCTTGTATCTCATGAATCCAATCATAATGCACCTCCAAAATAGCATGTATAGTACAAGCCCACATCCTAGAAAGTGCATTTGCCACAACATTATCCTTTCCCGCGGTGTAAGAGATCTCGAAATCATAATTTTGCAAGGTAGCAAGCCATCTATTTTGCTTGGGAGAAAGGTTTTGTTGGGTGAGGGAAAATTGGAGTACTGGATGATCGGTCCTTACTTTGAAATGCCCACCATATAAATAGTGATGCCACTTCTTTATGGCATGCAAAATGGCCAACATTTCTTGATCATATACATGAAGCTCCCTCTCCTTCTCGGTAAGCTTTCTACTCTCATAAGCAATTACCCCATGTTCTTGATATAGCACGGCACCAATTCCTCTCCCACTTGCATCAGCCCGTATAGTGAAAGGCAGGGCAAACCAATATTGGAGATGAAACGAGTACTTGCTTGAGCTCTTGAAAGCTCTTATCGGCGCACGGCATCCCAAAAAAATGCTTCCTTCTTAAGCCTATTGGTAAGTGGGGCAACCATGTAAGCATAATGGCGTATAAACCTCCGAATAGAAGGATGATAGTCCCAAAAATCCCCTCAATTGAGTAGTGTTGGATGGTGTAGGCCACTCTTTCACACATTGCACCTTCTTGGGATCCATCTTAATACCATCATTGCTCATCACAATGTGACCCAAATATTCCACTTCTTGTGACATAAAAGTGCACTTGCGTTGCTTGGCAAACAACTTGTGCTCCCTCAATACCTTCAACACTTGCTCCACATGCATCAAATCATCTTCCCTTGACTTGCTATACACAAGTATGTCATCAAAGAAGACTAAAATTGATTTGTAGAGGAATGGCTTCAAGACTTTGTTCATGAGAGCTTGAAATGTGGCCGGGGCATTTGATAATCCAAAAGGCATAACCATGAATTGAAATAGACCCTGTTCAGTCCGAAATGCCGTCCAAAACTCAGCACCATCTTTCATCTTTATTTGATGATACCCGGACTTGAGATCTATCTTGGAGAAGTATTTTTCTCCTTTCAATTCATCAAGTAAACCATCAATCCTTGGAATGGGATATCGATTCTTTATAGTGATCTTGTTGGGATCCCTATAATCAATTCACATTCTATAAGATCTATCCTTCTTCTTCACCAACAAAATTGGTGAGGCAAAAGGTGATTGGCTTGGTTGTATTTATGAATCCCATTTCCAAAATCTCTTCCACTTGCTTTGCCACCTCTTCCCGCTCAACCTTCAAAAGCCTATAAGGAGGCTTATTGGACTGGGTTTGCATCCTTCTCAAGCTCTATGGCATGATCAACTTCTCTAGTAGGTGGCAAGCATTTGGGTGCTTCAAACACATCTTTGTACTCTTGCAACAAGGCATCCATCCCTTTATCATGTATTTGCAGCCCATTTTCCTCTTCTTGACGAGTGAGTTGTAGCATGTAAACAAGGCATAAGCTCTTCAACTCCCTCTTCATTTGCTTCATGTGGTGGACACCAAGGTTAAAGCATAGCTGCAAATTCTATCCAAGCATAGCTCTTTGCCCTCATGCATAAACCACATTTTCATGTGCTTCAAATCCATTGAGAATCTGCCCAAATTGTGCAGCCAATCACACCCAAGTACCACATCAATGGGGCCCATAAACCACATTTTCATGTGCTTCAAATCCATTGAGAATCTGCCCAAATTGTGTAGCCAATCACACCCAAGTACCACATCAATGGGGCCCATATCAAGCACAATCAAACGGGCATCATAGGCATATTCGGAGGACAAAGAAATCCTTGTTTGCAACCCAACTATTGCTCAGCTCCTCATGCTGTCCATTTGCAACCTCCACTTTAAGAGCCTTCATTATCTCTATTGGGCATAGCTTCAAAGAATTTATTGATTTGGAGTTCACAAAACTATGTGTGCTCCCCAAATCAACAATTATATGAACGGATCTTTCCCCAATCTTTCCCATAAGCCTCAAAGTGTTGGAACCTTTGCATCTCGCTTTAGCTTCTTGTGAAATGGCACAAAGCATGGCTATCTTTTTTTTTGTTTCTACTTCTACCCAATCCTCTCCACCCGGATCAAAAGGAAACTCTTGAGAAAGATCAAGAGTAGGCTCTTCTATCACCTCATTTGCACAATCTTGAAATTCAGCCTCATCCACATAATCCAATGGTAGCTCTTCATCTTCCACCACCTCAAGGATCATGTTGGCTCTCACCTCCTTTGCATTGCAAACCTTTTTATGATCAAGATTCCATTTCTCATTACAAAGGAAGAAAATCCCTTTCTTCCTCTTCTCCTCCATCTTCGCTTGTGACAATTGCTTAATCACCTTACCTTGAAGGGAAGAAGATTTGGCATCACTCTTGAGAGGCGGTTTAGCAATAGAACCACTCCATTTCACATTCCTTGGCTGTCCATAAACACTAGGGTATCGTTGTATGGGAGTAGAAGTTTGGCCATTTTACTGTATTTGGTCTGAAAGTGGATGGCTTAGTTTCTCCTGCATTCCAATTATTTGCAACATTCCCCTTATATGTAGATTCAAAGACCTCCACATAATACATGGCATCTTGCAAAGTTTGAGGTCTTTGTGACTTCACATCAGCTCCAAGTGAGGATTACAATCCATCTATGTACTTCACCATTTTGTTGTATTCATTCATTCCTCCAACAAACATGGAAAGTTCCTAAATTGGTTACTATATTCCTACGGAACTTCCCTTTTGCTCCAAGTCATACCATTGTCCCACCAATTGAGCCCGTTCCAATGGAGATGTGAAGTTTTGAAACATGGCATCTTTGAACTCTTCCCAAGTGACAAAATGCAAGCCTTCATGTTGAGTAATCCGTCACCAAACGAATGGGCATAATCTTCCAAATGCAACATGGTAAATTGTACTTTGTCTTCTTCCTCATGGGGATACAATGCAAAGTACATCTCCATCTTGCTAGTCCATTCTTCCAATTCCTCGATGGTTGTATTCACCCTTTTGAACTTGGGAAGTGTGATCTTGTCTTTCATATCTTTGGCTGTTGGTGATTCCAATGTAGAACGACCAAGGGTATTATGCGGAATATCCCATCTCTCACTAACATTGTAAACACCTCTTGAAGAGCCTTCCATGGGATCCAAAACTATGGGCTACTTCCCGAGCCTAGAACCCGTGACATGTCCACTTTGATGGTCTCTTGAAGCCATATTGGACTTGCCTTGCATACCACCAAGATTCCCATGTGGATTCCGTGCATGATCAAACCTGTCCACACCCCTTTTTGTACACCTAAAATCCGGTCTTCAAGAGTTGCAAACCTTTCATCCAACTTATCCACTGTTTGATGCATTAACATTGCATCTCGGAGGGTTCACCTCAAAAAAATTTAGTGTACCACGTGCGATCAAAAGGAGGAGTATTTTAATTCAAATTTTGGAAAAATTTTAACAGGATTACAATAACAGGAGGGGTATTTTAATTCAACTTCAAAAAAAAAATCTGTTAGTTCATAATTAAGTAAAGAGGGGTGGTTTTATTGGGGGGAAAATTTTAGTTAAGGGGTTTTTTTAATGCTCCTCTAAATGGGAAAGATGCTCCCCCTATGCTGGTCAGCTACACATGAGAAGAGAAGATGGCGACTAGGCATCGCCACTCTTTAATATTTTCTTCAAGAGGTGGTATATGATACATCTATGCACACTTTTATAAAACATGACATTCAATTCTAATAATGCCGATTCATTTAAATAGGAGGTGGTAAACTTTCATAATTCAATGATACACGGGTGGACTTCAAATTGCATTATGCACAATATGGTAAGAGTGGTCACTATTTTGTTATAATTAAAATGTGCATGTAATATTTTGTTATAATTAAAATGTACATGTAATATTTTGTTATAATTAAAATGTACATGTAATATTTTGAGTTACGTTATACATATGATTTTTTAGAAGTGCACCCCCCGAGCATTGCATTCTCATTGCCTTGTCGCAAAATCTCACTACTAATGCAGAGCACCTCTTTTTGAGCATCCCTTTGAGAAATCTTTCATTGCATCGGTAAGAGAAATCCTTAACATATCCAAAGTAATGTTACCTAATGAGATTTGATCATATCCATTAGTGTGCATTGGAATTCCTTCATTGACTATTCGCCCACTAATGTCATGAAGAGGTATTCTATCTTGTTGCATAGCCCTTGAACTTTGCCCACTGACCATCCATACGGTCATGGAATTGAGAACTTATTGGCTCATTGGGAAGCTCCTTAGTAGTGTTCTTAAGCTATGTAGACACCTTCAATTCAATCCGCCCCATTTTTTACTGAATTAGGGTTTTTAACCTGACAGAACTGTCCACTTTGTACCCTGAGATGGTGTTTGAATCAACCACTTGATGGCTAGTTAGGAGTGCCTTAAGATATCCTTTTAAGGCTTCCAAAGACCCTTGAGATATCTTCAGTGGATTGGGACTGAATTGCACTTCTTTACCCACTGCAAAGTGCAAGAAAATCACAAAATTTTGCCATAGTCTCCCGCAATTTGGCCCAAATCTCAATCAAAATGCAAAAGCACTTGCTCAATATCCACTCATGATATAATGCCCCAAATGATAGTCATCAAAAGCATATGCTTGCTCTCATGTAACCCTTATGCTTCGACCACTAAAACAAACATCCATGGCATACCCAATCAAGTGACCAATGTCTTCCATAGCCTCGGCATGCTTGCAATATGGTCAATTGTGTGTCAAAGAAGAGCTTTATGCTTGCCGATCTCCCAGCCAAGCCTTCGCACCCTCGTACCTAGTGAGATTCTAGGCACAAGTTGGGGCCAAGTCTTCACATCCAAGTACCTAATCTCCCTCCTTGCCACTTTACCAAAGCACTCACGAGACAAGGAGAGTTCATGCCATGCTCCCCCTGGGACTCTCTTCCAATGCCCGAGGTACCCTCACAAGCATGCTAGATACTATGAATTGAAGTGGGATACAAGTGAAGTGTATGTGGATGTAGCTTCAAAAGGATAAGATAGGAGTACTTACAATGTTTTTAGCATGACTCATGCTAATTCATTTCATCATTACAAAGAGCATGTACTCATGCTTTCCCCATTCATCTAAAGTGGCTCCGTCACATCAATCACCACAAACACAACATCCACATAGCATCCAAAATCATGTGATTCATCTAAAGTGGCTCCGTCACATCAATCACCACAAACACAACATCCACATAGCATCCAAAATCATGTGATTCACAAGCACAACTCACTGATTTGCATCACTTCAACCCCTTTTTGCCTTTACTCCATGGCCCTCATCAATGCACCAATCAATCAATCATATGGCAAGTAGACTCCAATTGCTTAATGCTTAAGCAAATAAAGGGCTCATATGATGCATCCAAAAATATCTTGAATGGTGGATGTAATGGCCATGCAAAAGCTTCTAAATCTCATGAGCATATACACCCTTGCAATTAGCATGCAAGTAGGCAAAGTAATGACATTCCAAGCACTTAAAATGCAGCCATAGAATCCCATATACCACTTGTAATGATGCTTTTTAGCAATGGCATTCCAACATTTAAATGAAGCCTTACTCCATGATTATTGCTTGATGTTTGAAAGCTTGAGAAAGATGACTCCAACCGTTTATTGCTTGATGTTTGAAAGCTTGTGAACTTGAGTACGATGATCACAAGAGCTTGAAAATTTGAGGAAGATGATCACAATCATGCCCATTCGCAGCTTGTAAGGCGTTTCTCTTCATGGCATCTTCCCACGACCAAGTGTAGCACGAAATAGAAAAAAAACACAGCAACATTTGTAGCCTTTGAAGTCCTTTGTTAGCTAGGCTTAAGCTTTGCAATGCTTTAGCTAAATTTAAGCAAGTTTAAGCTTGCAACCATGGCTATGGAAAACACAGTAAAAATGCAGCTCACTACTACAGCCATTCATGTGCAATTCAGCGCTTAATCCATACGAAAGCATCAACTAAACAACACGACTCAAAACGCAGAACTCACAGTCGCACCAGCCGCCTGATTCGACCCAAATCATCATCGCCATACTAATCTCGAGCTTAAACAAGCATCTTTTTTGTAATTAATGGTGAAATCGGCTGCTTCTTGATAAGGATTAGTGCTTGATTTACAGCAGCAAGATGGTGATGAAAATATCCATAAAAATGTTCATGAGAACCTCCATTAGGGAGCTTGAAATGAAGCTTAAGAGAAGATGAATCAAAGCCCTAAACTCCTGACATCAAACGGCTATCCTCTCCAAGATCAAACATGAAGAAGAAGGAAAAGCCGAAACGTTTTGATTAAGAAAAGTTAATCATGATTAGTAAATTTTTTTTCCCAAATTTGGTCCCTTTTGGAGCAGCCGCCTCAGAATTTGGTCCTCAACCAACCCATGACCCCAAAACTTTAATCAATTCAAAATTCAAAGGAAATTCTAGCATCCCACACTCCCCATGCCCCATTTCTTGATCAAGAAATCAATCAAAATCAAGAAAATTTCCAAGAAACTCTAAGAAAATCAAGAAAATGTAGAAATTTTAAAAATTTTCATAAATCTTGGATCAAAGACAAGGCTCTGATACCACTGTAATGATGGGGAAAAGAAAGAAAGAAAGATTGCACTCATAATGGAGTACCGCATGCACTCATGATGGAGTACCACATGCACTCAAGGGAGTACCACCATAGCCATAGAAGTATGGAGCTCCAAGAAGTATGATTTCATTTAGTAAAAGTGTGTTGTGACCTTAGTTACAATATTCACTTAAATACTTGCCCACCATTTCACACTCATTAATGTTGGGCCTCGTACTTGACCGGCCATAACCATGCCCATGAGCCTCTCCTTATGTACAAACTCAAGCCCCTTTCATTACAGACACACTCTATAAATGCTCATGTGGGTCCCTTTATGATGCGAAGGTCTCGAGCATTGTCTCTTTACCCTTCCTCATGTTCCATGTTCCTTGTCCAAACACAGAAGAATTGGTTTCGTAGTAAAAGCACTTCTATAAAATGAACTCCTATAGAGAGCAAGACTTCTTCTCTTGCATTGTGTGTGCTTGTTGTTGGGTGTATTGTGGAACACTTATCCCTAGTGGTGTAGCAAAAGAGACATGTCCCGATTCTGTAAAAAATGTGGTGATTATTGAGTTGCTTGCTTATCATGGTCTTGCTTGGGATAAACTAAGATTAGGATCAGCACACCTAGTGTTTAAAACATTGTGGCATCTAATATGGCTTGACCACCATTGGTCTTGCTCCCTAGGGCGGTTGAATGCCATATTCATAAAATTTAGGGCGTTGTTGACAGAGAAAATTGGTGAATTCGGAGCTTGGAGGACCATGGTGGCTCCTATTTCCAGGGACTCTAATGCTCCTCCACTCATGTTTGTGTTTTGTTGGCTCATTGCTTCCCAAAGCTCCTTGCTCGAGGTGGATCCAAAGGAGTCTAGCCTTCTTAAATGGGACACACTCTATTGACTATGCATGTCATTTGCTACTAGGATTGAAGGCATAGTGGGAAGTGTGGTTTGATCTGCTATAGTTAAATGTATTGTTGTTTCTAATAATTAGTACAGATCGAGTTTGTAAAGGTCAATGGTACTTTTGGATCAAGTCTGAAAATGGTTTTATATACTTTTAAAAAAAATGTTATTGCTAGGCTCACATGTGCAGGTTCACTTCTCTAGTCTCATGTATGTACAGGCTCATGTATCTAGCCTCATACGTGTAAGTTCATGCATGCAGGTTCACATCTATAGGTTCATGTGGCTAGGCTCACATACATAGGTTCATATGCAAGTTCATATAGATAGGTTCATGCCTTCAGACTCACATTTATTAGCTCATGTATGTAGGTTCACACGTGTACAAGCTCACGTCTTTTTCGTATGAACTTGGCTCCCTCAACAACTTCCCTTGTATGAAATAAGCCTACCTAGGGGGGAAGGAAATTCATGCTTCCCTTATTTCTACTAACCTCACCATGTTTCAACAAGTGGGAAAAATAGGCAACAACATTTTAAAAAGAGGCTCAAGAAGCACTTGGATCCACTTGGCCATGTTCGACAAGCCACCTATAGTTTGTGGTTTACCAATGTACCCACCAGACTGGGTGTCCTAAATTCTTCCATTCACATGGCCCATGTTCGACAAGCCACCTATAGTTCGTGGTTTACGAATGTACCCACCAGATTGGTTTACCAATGTACCGACTAGACTACGTGTCTCCTAAATTCTTCCATTCACATGGCCTATACTCATTCACCCCTACCTTATCGACCAACCTCATTACACATCAACAATGAATTATCTATCTCAAACCATGTGTAAGTGTTAAAGAAAGCATAATGAAAGGTGTCGAAGAAAGCAAAGTGTCAGAGTTCTCACTCACCGGAAGAAGCTTCTACACAGGCCCAATTTTTTCTCAATGACCATGGGTTGTGTATGTATTAGGTACATTGGCACTATTCTTTTGCAAGCTTGGCCCCTGGTACAACCCATCACCTAGACCTCCCTCAAAGCAATAGGAACCTTTCGTGGCCTCATCTTCAACCACACCACCCATTTGATCCACACTGCCTCTATCCCAAGTGCTCCACAATGACAAATCCCTGGAGCCATAGAGGCCACCTAGCCATTGAGCTCCATTGCAGACATGGGCACACCTTCGCTATGCGTCAAATAATGTAATAGTCTTGACTCCCTAAGAAAAGTGATGTTAAGTGAATGTCAAAGAAATCAACAAAGAGAGTTAGAGAAAGTAATTTAGTTGGATAAGTTCTCATATTGGAGAAGTCCACACACACATGGGCACACCTTCCGCCCATTGCCCATGCATGAGACTTGCATATTTCACTATGGGCTTCACTACTCACATCTCCCATGACACACACAAACAAATGCACCTGCTATTGACCTCGTCAACACCAACCCTCCAAGTATATCTCTGGAGGAGGGACCATGGTGGGTGTAAGCTTGCTGGCCTAGGGTACGAGACCCCTCACATGGGCAACAACTTTCATACTTGAGTGACCCGAGGATGCGGTCACACCATTAGGAAGGGGGCTATTTCCACTCCCAAGGTTAATACGGTTTCACTCGCTTGACCTACTATAAGATTCTTTGCCATTTTACCCAATTGAAACTAGCACTTAACTATCATAAGATGGCTCTAGAACATATAAAGCAGCCTTACCACTTAATGTCAAACAGAAAAAGTCTACAAACTCAGTGTACATAGCAATAAGCAAGACATAATCATTTCCTTGTAATAGTTTACCTGTGAGCTCTTCTCTTCCCTCTTCTTGCTTGCTTGCTATAGATGGATACATGTTAGATAGGTTTGATTAGAGGTTTTCTTTTTGCATTAGCTTCTTCTTCTTCCCTTGCATTTTGTGAGAGAGAACCACCACGAAGGCGGATATCTTGTTGCCTCCATCAAGGCATAGAGAGCTCTCCCTTCATCCCATTAGAAAAGGAGCAACAGAGTGAGAATGTGATGGATGAGCTAACACACCCACATAGGGAAGTTGCATTTTGTGGCTCTAAGGCAAGACCCAATGACACATGCTTTAGAAAATCTAAGGTAATCTCTTGACTTGAACATGCACGGTGATCAAATTGTTACCCTTGATTGAGCTTGAAATGACATTTTGTGGCTCTAAAGCAAGACCCAATGACACATGCTTTGGTAAGGCTAAGATAAGCTCTTAACTTGAACATTCATGGTGGTGACCAAATTGTCACCCTTGCCCATGTGTGTACTTGGAATGACATTTTGTGGCTCTAAGGCAAGACCCAATGATACATGCTTTGGTGGCAAGGCTAAGGTAAGCTCTTGACTTGAACATTCATAGTGACCAAATTGTCACCCTTGCCTTTGTGCTTGGAATGACATTTCTTCTTACCCTTCTTAGTGGGTTCATATAGTTTTCAGTGGTGTTGATAATTAAGCCTCAAGATTTTTATCCTTACTTTTTTTAGGTTGTAGAAAATGTGGACATTGATTCGGTTTGGCTTTAATGACATGCTTCTTCAACCATGGAGAAGTTTCATCCTAGGCACCCTTTTTGTCCACTCCTCTTGATTTTGCTTATAAGTGTGTGAGCATATATCAAGGAACTATGACAAGTTGGACATCTTTCAGTTAAGATGTTGAGTTCAAGAGTTTACATGGATCTGTGTGTGGATTTAATAGCAATTCTTAATGGGAACTATGACAACTCAGACATCTTGCACTTAAGATGTTGAGATTACATGGATCTATGTGTGGATTTAATAGCAATTCTTAATGGGAACTATGACAACTCGGACATCTTGCACTTAAGATGTTGAGATTACATGGATCTATGTGTGGATTTAATAGCAACTCTTAATGGAAAATCATACAAATTCTCGGACCCACATTTGCCACATAGGGTATGTATACAATGTTAAGAGCTACATGCTTTACAACATTCCATTTTATGCACTCGACAATCTTTTATGGTCCATGATAATAGAAGCATTATAATGGCATCTTTTCTATACCTTTTTGGTTCTTTCCCCTTGGTTGGTTGTTTCACTCTTGGCCCTATAGATGGGACTTGATTTTTAGGCATAGTTCCAAGTGGGTGTAGTTTTAGGACTAGTTGGCCCATGGGTAGAATCATTAGGAGCTGAGCTTCTAGTGTAGGGTGTGGTGCAAAAAGTGCTAAGGGTTTGGGGACATGAGGAAGTTGAGGAGACCCTTGCTTATACATATAACATGGAAGAGGACATTGTGAGGTGTCCCGTGGTCCTCCATGCTCTTACATTAATAGCTATAAGGGATCATCCTCAGTACCTAATTACGGAGGGGGTCTAAAAACGTTCGAGGGTCAATTCCCTTGGCACAATTTCTTAATGATATTAATTAGTACAGTGCATACTTCCTCTATTGTCATGTTAGCAATAAACTTGACCTCATTTTTTGGTCACAACAAGCCGACATCAAGGGATGCAACCCTCTCTTTTAGGGAGCTCTTTCACTCCTTCCCGCATCCATTGTCACTTTGGTGTATGGATCTATCTCTTTGGTATTTTCCCTCTTCTCACATCTCACACACTCTCTCACCCACAAGCACACTAGCATGGATAAAGAAAATGTTTAGTAAGAGGGTTAACAAGACCAAAGCTCCAATTGTTAGATGGGAGATAGGTGTTCACACTTCACTCAAAGTATGTCCACTATAAGTGCTTCCCAACATAGTTTGGCTCATGGTCTCATATAATTACAATGGTGGTTCTAATAATACATGCATGAAACACATTCACTGGGAATTCTTACAAGATTATTATTACAGGCTCTTGAAGCGAGATTTATATAAGTAACACCTTGACCATAGTCTATCTCCTTGTTGCCCTTAGTGTTGTTTGTTAATCCCAGTTAGGATTAACAATTATGCTCCTCCATTTGAGGACATTAATAAGTGTCATGCAAAGGCACTATAAAAGTTGTAACATTATGAGATATTGGCTACCCCAGGCCTTAGTTAGTAAGTTTTGGGCGCCCAAGTGTGAATAATGGTCAATTGTATATAAGGTATTCTCTCATAATGAATGGACACAATCCCCCTTTGTGCTATGAGAGTTCTTTCCTTGTCTTGAGAGAGAGTGTGAGAGAGTACTCTAGTACATGTGCCTTCTCTATGTTTGTATGCATGTTTGCTTGTGTAGAGAAGTGAGAGAGAGAGATTGCCTTGTGTGGTGGTGTGAGTGACTCTACGGTGATAGCATGGAGGTGAAGATTGGAGGATTGGAGCTTCTCGAAGTGAGCTTGGAGACCTCAAGGGACACGATCTCGAAGCATTGGTAAGTTCCCTACGATGGTTGTGT
This sequence comes from Cibotium barometz, assembly GCF_041138505.1. NCBI lineage: Eukaryota > Viridiplantae > Streptophyta > Polypodiopsida > Cyatheales > Cibotiaceae > Cibotium > Cibotium barometz. The sequence continues at coordinate 34,586,133 of NC_141104.1, read as the reverse complement.
TCTATTGCTTCTTCCAAAGGTGAATGCATAGAGTTCCTTCTTTGGAGGTGTGGTAGCCCATAACATTTTTGGCGCCGCTACCAGGGAAACACCTTTGTTTCTTCCATCCTCCTTGAGTTTCAACTCCCACTATACAAGTTTCATCATTGCCTTTGCATTCTGGAAGTGCATTGTGTATGGAATGAATGGACAAGGTTTGAGTGGAAGTGAAGGTTTATGAGAAATTGGGTGCTTTTATTGTGTCGGTGAGTACTGGGGTGACCCTAGAGGAAAGTTACACCTTTTTTTCCTTTCAATTTTGATGTTTGTATCACCAAATTTGTGAACAGGGTGATACTTTATTTTTGTTTCTTTGAAAAAATCCACACAATTCACAAAATAAGGAGCCATTAGTTGTGTTTTGAACTCGCATTACACTCCTTATGTCTAGCACAATCAATTTGGAGCATCTAGATAGGTAATTTGTACCCAAAATCCTCTCTATCGATATGTGAGAACTTCACACATGAAAGTGCAAGAAAATGGTTCAGGATCTAAGCTGCTTCCTGCTATCTCATGGCGTGAACTGCTCCTGCAATCAGCACCACAAATCACGAGATTACCTTACTAAAAATAGGTTGTCTTATCCTAACATCTCTGACATAACGGGTCCTATAAAATTTTAATCTATGAACTAGCTAAGAATACTTCATGACGTGAAACACTATATAGTTCACCACATGAACGATTTAGATCTCACAACGTGAACAATTCCCTGACATCTCGCAACGTGAATCAATTAGATCTCACGATGTGAACGACGTAGCTTTCACGGTGTGAACTGTTAAACATTTCACAATGTGAACTGTTTTCTACAGTTTCAAGGCATAACCAAATTTAGTTCACGAACCTAGCATTGTCAGATTAGGGTTAGGAAAGTGCCTTAATTGAGCAAATTGAGACTAGTTAAATTAGATCAAGGTAACGCTGATTTGTAAATCCGAAGTAATCTTCGAGCACGTGAGAGTGAAGAAACTAGTTCACGACGTGACCTACTTACCATTTCACAATGTGAATGATTTAGATCTCACGACATGAATGATTCTCTGACATCTCATGACGTGAACTGTTATCTGCACTCTCATGGTGGCCACAGAAAAAAAAAAAAGATCGACAGTACCTTACCAAAATTCATTTGGGGTAGCAAAATAGCTTATCAAATCACATCCACATGCACTTAAGGTCTAGAAAACTCATCGGAGAGATGACCTCGCTCCCGGGCGATAGTGCATTGAACCACCCAGGATCTTCCTATCAAAAGAGTTTTGGTTCATGCCACTCAGCGCGACGAGCACTTAATTGAGTGGAATCTAACCACCGTCGATACAAGTAGTGAAGAATCCATGGAAGAAGGGCTACGATTCTTTGGGTTTGGAGAAGATGAGAAACCACCCTCCCCTACAAGATCTAGTGGTATCATTGACATAGCCCCGGGATTTTTTGGTCTCTAAACCAGCAATGATAAGGAAGTGCAATCTGCGGGCACATGCCTGTCAACCAACGTTGGACATTAGGGAAAAAGGGAGCTCATTTTGGGGCCTTATAAGAAATTCACTATTTTTTGATTTATTTCTCTCCTAAAAGACCTCAAAAATAATAAAATATGGAAACGTGGCTCATAACTGTCAGTAAGGACTACCGAACTGTCAGTTCAAAAAATAATAAGATAATCTTTTGTCTAACTAACACGATTTTGCATTAAATATCTCCTTAGTTTTTTTTATTTCCCGAAGATTCCGCATCTCTTTTGATGACATGTGCAGGCCTCTCATAAAGAATCCATCACTCACTGAACTTAATGATTGTATGGATACCGCCACACTTCCACGATTCATGTTACAAAAAGACTATGAGATTGACAAGCAAACTTTGCAACCTCAAAAGCACAAAAAATGGCCGATACTAGTAAGTCACAATCTCAGAAGAAGCGATTACACCATCTTCACATCGACTTAGAAGAACAATATGCTCCAGCACAAAAAAGACGAAAGGATACGGTGTTAAATGCTCAACAACGGGAAAATATGAGAAGAGAAGGGCTCCAACATATTGACTTATGGTGTGATGGAAGCATATATCCAAAATGTCTAGTAAAAAACTCTACACCTCCATTTGTCAATCCAACCACACTACTGAGGTTTGTGGGCGATGGACAAAATGGACTTCTTGGTTATATTTCAGCACAATCTGCATTTGCAGAAACATATAAAACAATGTACCTACAAGAAAAGGGGGCCAAGATTCAAGAGATAGCTATTCGTGCAAAATTGGAGCAGCAGTTGCAGAATGAAATTGAGGAGCATTCAAAGAGTAAAAAAGAGTTGACAAGATCAAGAAGGAAGAGAACCGTGCTTGGAGACAGACAACGAAGCAAGAAGATTAAAAACATTGCAAATTTGAAGGCTGGGACTGGTGGATGCAAGCGAAGAATTCAGGAAGCAAGACTAGTTTGTAATTTTTTATTTTTTATACTAAAAAATGCTCTCAAATGACTATATCTATTTTGTCCATTAACGCAAAACAGGATTGGAAGTGTTGAATAATATAGGCATATTGTATTGTTACTATAGGAAACTATTGGAGCCTGCAAAAGAAAATATGGATCCCAACCTTCTTCCAGTTAAACAAATGAAAGGATTGCTTTCTTGTGGTGTAGCAAAAGGTTTGATTGAAGAAAAAAAATACAAAACAATCAAACGCAATGTTGTAGAGGACTTTATATCCAATAATCAAGTTGATGGTACTACAATCCAAGAGGCTCTTGATGTTAGTGGAGTTAGCAAGAAGGGATATAGTTCGATTTTCCATGCGATATCCTCAACTTTGAGAGATCAAAGGATTAAACGAGTTTTACTGCCAAATCCAGCAACCGTGTGGAAGATAAGAGGTCATTTGAATGAAAGTATAGATGAGTTTATTGGACAATATATCCATATTGAAGAAATATTTCATGGTGGTAAAGGAACCACTGTGTATGACCCTTGGAATAATATATTTGTAGATCTACAACAACTTCAAAGAAGAATGGTCGAGTTTTAAGGAATAACATTTGAAGAGTGCAAAGGCATTTTGAAATTTGTTATCAAACTGGATGAGTGTGAGGTTGTAAAGGAAAAGAAAATGGAAAGGATTACTATTACATTGATGAATGGAGCACTTGATACATCATTGACTGAAGCGAGTTCGAAGTATTTTAGTGTGCAGTCGGAGAAACACATATGATGGTTAGGCTCGTTCCAGGTATGATCATTTTTTGTTTCGTACTTGATTTTAGTCAATGTTTTCAAATCTTTTATAGTAAGACTTTTGTTTTGTATAATCACAGGTGAAGACAGAAGACCATGAAACACTAGATTGGGTGTTTCACCATACGGAAATACTAAGAATAATTAAAAGACAAGTGCAAGGAGAGAATCTCCATGTTGCAGGAAAAGGTGATTTTCAAGTAGAGTGGCACATGGCGGGGGATCTTAAAACACTTAAGTGCATGTATAACGTTAGTAAAGGAGGTAACTCAAAGTCTCCTTGTCTTTTACTGCAAAGAATCAGCTCAAGTAATGGATTCCAAATGGTGGAAGAGAGCACCTAATAGAGATAAAGTTGACCCTGACTTCAAGGCCATTCTTGACATTACACTATGTAATGTTCACATATGCACATTGCATGCTCTATGTCGAATTATTGAGAAATTGGTATTTTTGTATATTGGATTTGCTTGGAAACTCCGTCCCGAAAGAAATAGAAAGGATGCTCTTCATGCATTGGAAAAAGTGTTATCCGATATAGGTCTGCATGGAGGTGATGTTCATATCACAAAGGATTTTAAAAAGTCTACCAATGGCAAGGAGGTACCAATCAAGCCCTCTATTGGTGGTGTTAAGGCAAGAAGATTCTTGTCTCGACCCAAACACAGTAGTAAGCAAGTAAGGCAAGGTAGAACAGTTTCAAGGATTAGTTATGGATTGTGGAAGCAAGTCCATAATGCCGTGAAAGATCATGAGGCAGATGGGGAAGCATGAAATGTGAAGGCAGAGGTGTGGAGGTCTCTTGATCAACTCTTCATGTTCTGTGACAATGTAACATGGACAAAGAGTGATTACAAGAACTTTGAAGAGGCAATTAAACATTTTGGGAAGTCAATGAAAGACGCGTGGACAGCTTGCAATATAACTCACTACATGGTAAAGTGATTTCTTCTTTTACTTAAGTGTGATCCTCTTTTCTTTTATAACTTACTATGCATTCTTATGTCTCTGTGAAAACAGCATATCATCTACAACCACCTTCCCTATTTTGTCAAAAAGTATGGATGCCCAGCAATTTGGTCTACCCAAGGCATGGAGAAGTCTCACTACATGGCACGTAATGCATTTTTCAGACACACACAACACTATGGAGGGAGTCAAAAGGCAAATAGTCTAAAGGAAGTCTTCCAATGGTTTTACTGAGGCATTCTACAAAGGCTGCATGCTAAAAGAAAAGTTGCTAGTTCCAAAGTCAAGCTTGCTTTTATTCTAGCCCAAAAGCAAAGACGAAGACAAACTTTGGACAATTCAATGGCAGTAGAGAGACATAGACAATGGAGGGATTAGAAGATATTTAGAAACCATAAATGGACAAGTAAACATGAATAGCAGTTTGTAACTTATTGGTGTTATGTCCACATGTTTTCAAACTCAATCAATAGATTTTTATTCTGTAGAACAAGTGACTCTTGGTGTTATGCCTATATGTTTTGAGACTCCATCAAAAGTATTTCTTTTGTGAAACATGGGATCTATATTAACAAGCATCAATACATCCATGAGCTACACACAAAAAATTCAATCAATACTACTTAATTATGCTAGACACACTATTGATCCTTACCAATAAGGTACTGAGTGTCAAACGCTTTTAGAAGCTACTGAGTGTGGGAAGAGTACTGAAGTGTCGTACGGTGATGGGACAAATACAAAAGGGTACTGATCGTCCGTACGGACAAGGAACTGATGAGGATCAAAGACTTTGTACAAATCAGTTCAACTTCAACATAATGTTTGTGCTATATTTGATGACTAAATCCTATTACTCCCAAGGCCTGCTAGTCGGAACTCTCTTTTTGAACTTGATTGGACTCTTTTTCTTCCTTGTTGGCTTGATGTCGACTGTCTGTTTATCAATGCTTGCCTCTGTTTCTTGTCTGAGAGGGGTATCCTTGTCTTCAGCTATCTCCACGTGTTCTTCTTCTTGGATTGTGTGGCCTGATGCAATCATGGGTGGCTCTCGAAACCTTATGAGCTTGTGTTTTCCATAGCCCTCCAGACATTTGGGCTCCTTAACACCACATGCTAATGCATAAGAAGTGTAAGACAAAAAGTAAGAGGCCCTAGAGGCCTGCTTATTCACATAATCCCCAAATATATCTATGGCGGACAACCTCTCTATTAAAATGATCTTTTCCTTTTGCCATGGAAGATCATGTCCACCTAAAAACCTAGACAAACATTTAAAGAAGTAAACAATGGCTTCTCCATTGTTGCTCAACTACCTATGGTAAATCAAGATCTTAGCACTGCCTAGATCATGAATATAATGAGCTAGGCTTGACATTTTGCCAAACCCAGCCAGCATGCTTCCACTTGTTCTCTGGAGGAATGTGTCATCCTCAATTTGTAGCTGCCACGTATCAAAAGATTGGAGTGAGACAATAATACATAACTACAAAACATTTAAACACAAGATTAAGTATTTGATTTGAAGTAATAATATCATACCTTCTCATTTTCATCAACAACAAGAAGTTCATCTTTCCAAAGATTTATTGCTCTCCCCTCCAGTCCAGCCTCTTCTTTAAGCTTTTCCTTATGAAGTGCTGAGAGATTCATAGCTTCCTGGGTGAGCTGGGAAGGCAGCTTCATCTGGCTCTTGGAAATTTTCAGCCTCTTTGAAACAAATAGTAAGGGCCTCTGTAGGATCAAAAGTTGTTTCCAAAGCCAGTAGTGAATGGTCATCCTCTATGCCAACCTCCTTGTCAAGCCTTGAAGCCTGGGCAATAAGGGAAATGGCATAGTCCTCCCTCAAATTGAACATACACTCTATATCATGGAGGAAAACATAATCTTTACCACCAATCAAGACACCTGGAAGCATGGGCACTGCATAGTTGCTGCTCTGAACATCAAAATCTTCAACTGGCTGTGCTGCCCTAAGAGTTTCAGTCCTCAGTTGAACAAGGTCAAGAGCAGCCACTTGCAGCCCCTCATCCTCGAGGTTGATATCTTCTTCCTGCTCTGCCATATCTGTTGCCACAGGAATATCCTCTTTTACCTCTGCTACTACAGATATATCTTCTTCCTCAGCCTCCTGCCCTTGCTCTTCTAGAGATTGCTGATGGAAGACAATGAACATAAGGAATGCCATGGTTTCCTCAAGCACTCTACACTTTCTGGTGTGCAAGTTACAGCTGAATTTATATTCCTCAGGCAGGCTGTCAAATCTTCTATTCACATGGTACCTCAGCCTGTCAATGGAGACAATATGATTTATATACACAAAAACCTTTTCACCTTCCACAATTCTTCCTGTCTCTGTCAGTTGTTTGAAGGTATCCCAATGGTCTGAAAGAAAATCTCTGTGATGCTCCAAAACAGAGCTCATAGTGAACTCCCTGTTGAAAATACTGTGGTATATGTGGAAGTTCCTCTGGGCCTTGCATTTGTGAAGAAAGTCAAATAGGAGCAAATCTGAGCTCATAGTGAACTCCCTGCTGTTGAAAATACTGTGGTATATGTGGAAGTTCCTCTGAGCCTTGCATTTGTGAAGAAAGTCAAATAGGAGCAAATCTGGAGATTTGTCCTCTTCTGGTTCCCTTTGTTTTGAAAGGGAAGACTCACCTTTCTACTCCAGTCTCTTGCTTTTGCCTGAACAAAAAATTATATATCATGAATTCTATATGCTGACATATGCAATCAGGGAATGTATAGGATATCACCAAACAACTCTCTTCATGAACACACATGAATCACCTGGTGATTGCTGTGGTCTGAGTATAGCAGCAGAAAAGTCCAGCTTCCTCTCTTGAAAGGAGGGGCCTGAGAATCAATTGTTCCAAAGCAAAAACTTTTCTCATCATCAAGAAAGAAATCCCTAGGGACATAGAAAGCAAAACAATGAGGAAGAAGTGAAAACCAAAAGTGACACAAGAACTTGCAAGAAAACACGATGCAGGGCCATTTGAAAAATGTCAAGTACTCTCCTCGCATTTTGTTGCAAATTCTCCATTTCTATTGACATCCATCTCCAATCAAATGCTAGGAACATCTTACAATGTTCTGGACAGTAAATGATACTAGGAGGAATTCCCCTCGGGGGGGTCACTATATGTAAATCCTCTATATCACGTGCGTTCAAGGCCTATTTAAAAAGTCCCTTATCTATGAATTTTTTAGTGAATATAATGTATCCTTTCCTATTCAAATATGTAATTTTTTTTTAAAATACAATAAATAAATCCCCTCTGTAAATATATTTCTGTAAGTTTTAAATATTTAAAATGTCCTTCTGTTGAACCCACGTGATACTTACATATTTATACGAGTGACCCCCCCGAGGAATTCCCCAGGGCAAAAGAGAGCAAAACAAAGAGGAAGAAATAAAAACTAAAACTAATAAAAGAATTTGTAGGAAAACGCGATTTGGACCATTTGGAAAATGTAAAGCACTCTCCTCACATTTTGTTGCAAAATTCTAAGTCCTATTCATATCCATCTCTAATCAAATCATAGGGTGATGTACCAGATTCCTATGCAGTAAGATTCAAGAATTCTATAGATGGAAGAAATATATATCAGAAAACATTGAAAAGAATATAGATCTCTGACCTTTCTTTTCCTCTTCCATACTGTTGGAGTTGCCTTGGTGATTCTCTTGCTCTCTTCCAAACTTGAGCTACAGCCTAGGTAACCTGGAGATCTGGCAGTGGTAGTAGTCTTCAGACAGGTTGCAGAGTGGATGGAGTGTGTTGGGTAGAAAGTGATCAGAGGGGGAAGGAAAAGGATGATGGGAGGGTGCTGGCAAGGATGGAAGACGGGGAGGGAAGAGTGTTAATGGATCTGATTATGAAATCATGATTGGCACAATTTCCAAGGCAAAAAGTGACTTTTACACGTGTCAAATTTCAAATTCCAAAAGATCTGGGTGGGACCTACACGTGTGAAAAAATGACTACATTTCACACGTGTGGTATTTAATAGCTACTTTATTTGTATTTTGCAATAATCTATTCACTCCTGTTTAATCTCTCCTAACTCAGCTCTCTTGCCTCTCTACCTTCCTACTCTACACCATCAGCATCCTGACCAGCAGCACAGGATACTCATCACCAGCACAGGTTCATCCCCAGCACAGGATACTCATCACCAGCATAGCACACCTACAGATAGCTTCCAGGTCAGTAAGACACTCTATTTCCTTCTCTTCTTGTTTAATAGTGTATTAGGGTAAGGTACTGATTGATGTGATGTAGCTTAGATATTATGATAAATATTATATGCATTCCTTAGCTTTTTCCACTGCAAGGAGAAGCAGGAAGACTTTTTAATTGGGCTTGTTGAGTGAGAGCTTGATCACTTCTTGCCTTCTATAGACTCAATCCATCTTGCACCAAGTTGTAAACACACTGAAATGACTGAAGGCATGCTCCACCATGCTGCCTCAAGAATTTGCAGTAAAACGCGAGGAGGGGGCTTTAGGAATCTCAAACAGCCCAAATCGCATTTTGTTGCAAATTTGAAACTGATGCTTCATCCACCCCTATCATTGTGATTTTGTGTCTTTCTAGGCTATTCAAGGCTGTATACTCCTTGCATAAACTCAATCCATATTGTTTGTAGTTGTAAAGACAGAGAATTCACTGTAGGAATGCAATAGCATGTTGTTTCAAGTATTTGCAGAAAAACGCGATGGTGAGCTGTTAGAAATTTTAAATTATCATAATCGCGTTTTGTTACAAATTATTAAATTTTGCTTTATCCAATTTGTCATTGCCTTCTTTTATCATTCCATGTTCTCCATGGTTATAATCTTTTTCCATTGCTTTGTATGCAGCTTTTCAGAGTGATGGCAAGAACTGCAAGGATGGCTGGCAAGGGACCAGGGCTTGCAGTAGCAACAGCTAGGGCAGATATCAAAGAATCTAGTGTGCCTCCAAAGGGAAGAGTTGCACATGGCAGGAAGGGGAAGCCAATGAGCATGCTCTAGCAAAAGTCCAAGAGATTAAAACATTCTGCAGGTGTGCTAAAGGAGATCAGGAAGCAACAAAAAGCTATAGGCTTTGCAATCCCCAAGGCTCCTTTTCAGAGACCAGTGAGAGAAATTTGTGATAGTTGGCACCTTGGTTTCAGGTGGAACAGGACTGCCATTCTTTCCTTACAGGAAATGGCAGAGGATTACTTGGAGAAATACTTTGAAGATGCAATGCTTGTAGCAGCCCATGCTCACAGGGTAACTCTGATGGCCAAGGACTTCAACACTTTGTCCAGAGTGAGATGGAGGTATGACAAGCTGGTCCATCCTGTGGAATGGCAGGACATAAAAATGAGAGACATATTATTAATTCCACCTACAAGGAAATTGAAGGTAGATAAGGTGAAGGTTGTTGAAGTAACCCACTCAAAGAGCACCAGAGGGAAAGCTGCCTATGAGGAGTCACTGAAGCAGCAAATAGAAGAATCCACATCTGCTATAGATGTGGAGACTGTACAGATGGAGCTGCAGATACAGAGAAGGTTGCAGGAGCTGGGCCCTAACATAGTTGTCCATATTGAAGATGAAACTTCAGAGAATAATTTTAACTTGACAAAACCATGCTTGGTAGCATTGGCTCATAAGAATGAGTATTGCTCAGATTCTATCATTCTTGCAATGCTCTAGTAAGTTTCTTTTATTTTACATTTGTTTGTAAAACAATCCTTATTGTACCTCCTCCTTTACACCTTACCCTAATTATTGTTTGTAAAACAATAATTAGGGTAAAACAATCCTTATTGTAAAACAATCCTTATTGTACCTCCTCCTTTACACCTTACCCTAATTATTATTTTGTCCAATGTAGCATGATGAGAAGCTGGCTGAACCATGCTGTACAGCATACAGTTCATATTATTGATCCTGCAATTTCCTTCAAGTTAAGAGATCCAAAGGAAACTCCCATGGATATTTCCAATTGGTTCAGACACTGTGATTTTGATCATGTCGATATTTTGCTACTTCCATACCATAACAAGTATGTGGCTGACTGCTTCTTTTGGGATTTTTCTTCAAGATTGAGAACTCTTGTAGCCTTTGATTTCTTAATGCTTTTTTCCTTATGCAGTGACCACTGGAGCTTTGCTTCTATTGACATCCAGCAGAAGCAATGCTTTTTATTCAACTCTCTTAGAAACACACACAGAGAGGTGAAATTGTAAGTGGTTTGTGTGCTATTTTTAACTTTAAGCTTCATTATTTGGATTTAATGCACACTAACTGAATTATATGTATTGCAGTTGTATTAGAAGGCTTCTAGATGCATTGGATCACTGTCCTCCTAATGTCAATCTTTTGGATTCAATAGAGCCAATAGATTTAGAGGTAGAAAGTTGTTCCCTCTCTACTGATATCTATTTCATGCTATGCCTTTGAACTTATTGAATAATTTTATTTTGTTCAGATATTAACAGTTTCTAACATATCTTTCCAACTGTCCAGACACCACAACAAGATGATTCAAGTAGGTGCGGCGGGGCTGGAGAGTACTGATTAGTGCCAAATATATACTTTCAAGCTATTTTGAGATAGGACAGCCAGAGCTTGTAAGAAAAAATAATTTTCATTTAGCTTCAAAAAATTTGATATTGGTACAAAGTGTTCTAAATCATCATATCTCATTGCAGATGAGAGAAGATAGCTTCAGCTCAAACTATGTATATAGTTTCAGAGCTGATATAATTTGGAAGTTTTTGAAGTATGCCTCCCCGAAACCTATTGTACCAGCTACTGTCGAGTTGGGTGAGAGCTCTAAAGTTCGAGAAGGTGTCATACACCTTGATGACACAGATGATGCAGATGTGGTGCCACAGGAACAAGGACCTAGTGCTGATGAGGAGAAGCCACAAGAACAAGGACCTGCTGCTGCTGCTGATGTTATTGAGAAGATGATGGAGCAGCAGCAAACAGATGCTCCAGGGGCAGTAGAGGAGACAATGGAGCAGCACCAAGAGACTGTACACGACAGGATGGAGCAGCAAAAAATAGATTCTCCAAATAAAGATGATACGGTGAGCTTGGACCATGTAGAGCAGCCTCTAGATCAGCCTATAGATAAATAAAAAATTGTTGTCAAGAATATGTTCTACATATATAATTAAACACTTCTGTATAGAATTTTACTTTATTGAATATAATACCTTTGTTTATGGAGTCTGTGTTATCTCAATTTTCAAATTTTCAATGTCTTTGCATTTTATTGAACTCTTTCTTCTTTTGAGCACCTGCAAAAAAGCAATATGAAACAATAGGGTAAAGTAAACTAATAGCAGTGCTTAATGAGACTAGAATAAGTCGCATGGTATACCTTCTTATTGTTGTAGATAAATAAAAAGTCCTTTGAAATAGAACCTTCTGTCTCAAATAGAATGTCATTGCGCAATTGAGCTAGGGAGCAACATTGTCTTAATGAGATATTGACTAGCACATCACCATTCTCAACATCAATATCAAGAAGTTTATTTTTTGCACCAAAAGAATCTTCATCTTGATCCATTGGGACTAGTTTTGTACCTAGCATTCGACTGCGCTTATAATAAAAAGAAAAAATAAAATTTTGTGATGCAACCATGTACTTCAGTTGCATAGAAGGTTGGACAACCTCACAAAACACTGAACTACATGTCTTCTTATTCCAACCTTTATCCAAAAATTGTGGCATGCATGCCAGACTTATTGCTTTAACTATGAACATTGTTTTTGAAACCTTCACTGGAAAGGTATTAAACAAGTCTACAAAAACTGTGAGAGGCATGCATAAAGAAATTTTTATTATCCTTGTGGCAATATTGGGCCTCAGAGCTTTCTGTACTTCTTTGAAAAGCTTGGCCCTATATGCCTCTGTAACACTAAAATGTGGGAGAGGCCAATCCACTGAATTCCATGCCGGAAGGTCTTGTTTTCTTAACACACCATGTGTGTTTGCATTGTCCAACAATGATAAAAATGATCAGTAAAAAATATACCGGATTGAGCTAGCTCTGTTGCACATCGACCTTGGTATTGTTGTTCTCCTATCGATCCATGCAAAACATCTATAAATCCCAGAATACAATCGATGTTTTGCCATGTCTCATACGATGAAGGGTATAAATCTGAAATAAAATAACACAAGAATGTCAATAAGCAAAGAAAGAAAGCTTTATCTTAAAAATCCATACACCTCATAAAGAACAAAACCACAATAGAAAAATATACAATTAGGCCTGTGTTACGGAAGATCATTTGGATAGTCTCGCAAGACAAGTTCTTTATGCATGTACACATGCTGAATCAAAACTTCTTTCACCGATATCTTCCCTCTGGTGATTTTAAAATCTCGTACTCTTCCCTTCCATGATGCCAAGAAAATGTTTTTTGTCTGGGGTCTCTTTCTTTTGCTAGGTTGCATGAGCACCCATGCTCCTTTCGAAACACTAAACCTTTCCCAAGTTCCTTCCATTTTGACTGTACTTGAATTCTCTACCGAAGAAATAGAAGAAGCAGGTCGACGGGGTAAGGATGTGTGGTATAATTCTGCCTTCATAGCATTATCATCCACAGAGCGTCTTCCACAAGAACGGCCATAGTTTTTATTCACCATGGAGACCTTGTGAATCTGTAACCACAGCAAAGTAATGTAAACAAGATAACAAAGTGAAGTTTCAAGAAAGAGAAAGTGGGCAGACAGACAGTTGACAAGAAACATCTTACTCTAAGCCAAACAGGATCAAGGGAGCAGTTTTGGAAAAGAAGAGGCTGCTGCACAATGAGGCAGTGGTGTAGAATGGTAGACTTTTCGAAGGAAAGGCACCACAACATTTCAAAGTTCAAAGGAAGGTGGAAGCGAGAAGGCCCTTGTCAGAGAAAATGTCAGACTAGATTCTATCTTCATGTCCAAAGATCTTGTGAGAATAAAAAACCAATCTCCACATTAATGTAGCACGCTTGTACCTACATAAAATATTGTTTCTTTTATCTATTTTCTCTTATTTTTATGAATTTCCAACGTTACGTTGGCCCTCTGTTCATTGGTTGAGAGCTTATTTTTCCAAACCGTAAAAGGCCCCAAAATGAGCTCCCTTTTTCCCTAATGACTAGCTCCAAGACAAGAATTACCTACCCAACCTTCATGTTCTAGGCTGTCTAGCACTAGCACCCCCCTAGAATGAGAAGAGACTTAGAAAGCGTGGCCACGACAAGTCAAGTATTCTTCCCAACCTCAAAGGAAGTAGAATTAGATTTGAAAATGGTTGAAGTAGAATGACAACTACTATGAGAATTGAGCTTAAGGAAACAAGAGCTAGATACTCGAAGGGCTAGGGCTAGGGTTGAACAAAAGAAAATGGAAAATGTGAATCCATTTTAATCACGTGGCAAGGAGCCAGAAATAGTCATGGGTAGGACCGAGGGAGACATCCCAAATTTAGAGCCCATTAATGAAGAGCCAGGAGTGGAGGAAGTGTTTGATACTCAGAACGAAGGAGATAACCTGTATAGGAAAACTGTGGAAGTAGAGGACCGCCCCTGTACACCAAGAAAGACATAGAGCAAATGATCAATCATCCCACGTTCTTACAAGACATGGAGCTCTTGATTTTACAAAAACGGACGGAGACTGCTAATAATGAGCAGGGCCAGACTGAGGTGGCCAGACCTACCCCTAGACCCGAAATGCTTAGAAGAAGATCCAATGCTGGAAGAGGAAGAGGTCTAGATAGGGGGGGAGTAGCTCCTCAAAGACTAATGGCAGATCCAAATGTAGATCTTAATGCAGCCCCACAAGGACAGATTTGTTGAATATGGCTGCGAAAATGGGCCGAGGAATGGTCAAGGAACTAGGAACTGCTCTAGAATCCAGACCATCCCAAATGAAGCCACGCATCGTTTCAAAGCTCATACAAAAATTCTCAGGGGGGATGGGGACCCGATCTAACATGTCAAGATCTTTTGAGTCCACATGTGAAACCTACAAGCCAGTAAGTGATGTAACCATGATTCATGCCCTCTCACTGACCCTAGAAGGAAAATCTCATCAATGGTTTCAAACCCTCAAGCCAAAAGATAAGATCAACTTCACTCGGCTCAAGAATGTGTTTGTGCCAAGCTTTGCCCGAAGTGGTGACAGATGGAGCCTTGGCACAGCTGCATAATATCAAACAAAAAGAAAATGAGTCTATGCGAGACTATGTATCCCGGCTAAAGCACTTAAACTCAAGATGTAAACTATGGAAGAGGCTAACTGATGATCAGTTATTACCCTGCTTCTGGAGAGGAGTCCGAGATCACAAAATGCATGATTATTTAGTGTTAGCCCGACCGACTACTCGAGATGCATGTTGTAAGTTGGCAATCGAATATGAAGACAATATGCTTAAATTGCCCCATAACCTGAAGATGTCAAGGAGGCAGCTTCTACAGCAACGACTTCGCGAGTTTTGAGTCACCAAGACACAGGAACTCGGAGGAGTAAGCAAGTTGGGAACATGATTGTGGATGAACTCAGTAATGCCATACTGGACAAATTGAAGGTGAAGAATGGAAGAGAAGCATCAAGGCATGGGTATACCTATCTTTACCCTTGTAGAGATCTGGTATGGTGTTCTATGTGCCTAGAATGAATCACACTACCAGTGAATTCCCACAGTTAAGAGTAAGGCCATTACTCTATTGTGCTCATTATGTAAAATTAGGGAGCCATGACACTTTCATGTGTAGGTATCCAAGATTCCAAACCGTAGCACAACTTCCGACACCCAGAGCACCACTAGCTTTACCAGCACCACCCGTGCAAATCATTGTGGCTGTAAGACAACCAAACCCATCCTATTTACCTAGGGGGATGTTTCAAATACAAGACACGTCACCTCTGAGGCGGGGGCCACTACAATGTTTTGGTTGCGGTGGACCTCATCGAATAGCAGAATGTCCTAACAAGAATGTGGTTCATACACATCAAACTCAGCAAATGACTGCACCACCTAATGACATGCTAGTGCTTACTTGTATGAAATGTGGGGTTGATCATTTGATCAAGGACTGCCCATATCGCACAAGTGGTTCTGCTTCCACTTCTAACCAAGCCACTATCAGGACCATAAGTGTGCAGCTTGGAAACATCATGCCACTGAATGTCCTGACACAATCCCAAGCCCAACTAGGGAACAAAGGGAAGAACCCAGCAGCAGATGCCACCACTTCTAGAACTAATAGGAGAAGGATGGATCTGAAGAAGATACTATCGACACTGGATCCACCTAATCAAGGGAAGAGAGTGATCAAGCGCCAAAATCAGATGAGCTTGACTAGGAGACACAAAGAGAAAAACCAGCAACACGTAAGGGAATTGGTGAATACCCAAATGTTGAAGAAGAAATAAGAAAGCTTGAAGAAGCTAGGGCTCTAGTAGAAGAGTGTTAACGACTTCACGAAGCCAAATCACAGGCTAACCGGGCCAGGGATACAATGTATCCAAGAAACGAACCAATAAGGGAAAGAGAACTGGACGTGCCTACTCCAATTCCAAAAGAGTCTGAAGAAGGATCTCAAGGAAACCTTATGTCAAGAATGTTTGAGGAGGTTGAGCAGGATGTGTCCATTCCTTCATTCCCTAGGGATGGATATGAGACGCATACGTGGAAGAAACCCTCACTTGCCAAAGAGCCTAGAGAAATAGGCAGTCTCACAGTTGTACTATCCACTTGTGTACAAATGCCATTAGGACAACTGTTACGTAGTTCACCAACATTGTGAGCAGACATAAAAGAATGGGTAGAGGGCAGATTAAAGCCAACAGCCACTGCAGAGGAGATCCAAACACACCTCTAGCAGAAAGAAACTTAAAACACACAGGGGAAAGAATGCCTAGATTCATTAAGATACTGGTTAATCGATTGTGGGACGATATTATGAAAGTGACGACACTAATGCTACAATCCAATTTATCATAACGGATAACAAGCATTGGCTATCTTGGATGGTGGGGCGGGAGTCAGCATCATCACAAAATGATGTTGGGAAAATTGGGGAAAACCTGATCTAAAAAGAGCGGATCTAATCGTTAAAATGGCAAACGGAACATATTCAAGACCCATGGGGCTTTTGGAGAATGTGTGACTTAAACTCTTTACGTTCGGCTATCGTCATACATTTGTGGTAATGAACTTTTTGCACCAACCAGACTCATATGACATAATCTTAGGGAGACCCTTCATGAGGGAATCCAAATTAGTGCACGATTGGGCATTAGACCATGTGTATTTTCGAAGGGATGCACAAATCCTAAAGATAGATATGTGAATGTGGAAAGCACACCCCATGGAAGGACAACTGTTTGGTAATGATTCGGTCACAAGTATGCTAGCCCATGGTGGAATTTTCAAGGAGAAAGACTCTGACAAATTTGGAGTTGGTATGTTTAAGATATGTCCAAAACTATATGGAGTAATTGATTCCCAAAATATGAGATTTTTCCCAAATTAACTAATATTGACTTACTTTTTGTTCCTCAATTGTGTATGTCTTGAAATGGTGTGGCATTGAAAGTAGGTTTGGTTTATCCTCATCCTCTCTTTTTTTTAGCCATCACCTTCTTAGCCATCACCTCTCTTTTTTTTTAGCCATCACCTTCTTAGCTTGCGCTTGGCTTCCGCCAAAGCCTTGTTTCGTTTTCGGCACCCAGCTTTTGTAAGCTTAAGCATTTCCGGTTCTTGAAGGGTGACTTCCTCCCTATGTTTCCCTTCAAGGGATATCTTGTTCAACTCCTCACCCCAATTCTTAGAGAACTCATCGTATACTTTAGTAGCGTCAAGGTATCTCAGCCACTGGGCCTCTGTGGGTTTTCTTCGTAGAAGCAGGGCATTTCGTCGAGTGATATACCATTTCTGCTTTCACCATCCTCTAAGGCGTTGGGCACTGGTACAACCTTGTGATCCAGACCCTTCTATGCTTGAAGCTTCCTCCTTTGATTCCTCTTCAATGAGTTGCCAATTGACCATATAGACAGAGGTAGCGGAACATTCCCAGATTCAACGTATTGGGTTCCTTGGGGCTGCATAGATTTAGATTCTAGTCTTCAAGATCTATCTAATGATATGTCACATGAGGGGGTTTTGACAAACTTTTGATTAAGTTCACCATGATCCCATTTTTCAAATGGGAATGGGAATTTTCCCAAATTATCTAATATGGTGTTAAGTGGTCCAATTGACGGCCAAAAGAGTTAAAGAGAAGATGGTTTATCCACATCATACGATGGCCCAACTGAGGTCAAGGAAATTGATATTGCAGAGCTAGGGGAGGAAACCAAACTTGTTTATATCGCTAAGGACTTGACTCCAACTGAGGAAAAGGAACATGTTTCTCTCCTTAAGGAGTTTAAGGATTGTTTCACCTAGAACTACAAAGAGATGAAGGGTGTACCACTTGAAGTGGTACAACACACAATTCCAATCATGGATGGATCAAGACCAACCAGGTAGAAACCATACCAAATGAATCCCAAATATGCAGCAATTGTAAAGGAGAAAATTGATAAACTCATTGCTATGGACTTCATCTATGAGATAGAACACACAGATTGGTTATCACCAATCGTGATAGTGCCAAAGAAGAATGGGAAACTTAGGGTTTGTGTCGATCTCAAAAAGGTCAATGGGAAACTTAGGGTCTGTGTCGATCTCAAAAAGGTCAATGTATGTGTTTGTGAAGAAGTACCATTACCCACTGCCTTATACGGAGCACATTTTGGAAAGAGTAGCTGGTGAAGAAGCTTACAGCTTCTTAGATAGATTTTCAGGTTACAATCAAGTGTCTATAGCACCTAAAGACCAGCATAAAATGGCCTTCAACACAATGTGGGGGACTTTTGCTTACAAAGTTATGCCTTTCGGTCTCACCAATGCCCCAGCAACGTTCCAATGATTAATGTGCACAACCTTAAAGACTACTTGCAAAAGTGGTTGGAGGTATTCATTGATGATCTGTGTGCACACTCCCGATGTGGTAAGACCATTTGGCTTGCTTAAAAAAAGTGTTTTAGCGATGTCAATTTTATCGTATATCCACCCAACAGGGATCTTATATTCCATGTACACATCGATGCATCAAACTTCGCTATAGGATGTGTATTGGCATAGCTTGGTGGACTACCCATTCTGCTTTGCTAGTTCGCCAATTGAATGATGCAGAGGTGAATTATACCACCATAGAATGAGAGGATTTGGCCATGGTTTATGCTGTCAAGAAGTATCAACATTACCTATTGGCCAACAAATTTTTATTCTTTGTGAACCATCAGGCCTTATTATACTTGGTGAATAAGCCTTATTATACTTGGTGAATAAGCCTTGCACCATGGGAAGAAAGGGAACATAGCATGTGTTGGCCGATCATATGTCGAGAACTAGACATGGTGCCTAAATGGAGCGAAGAAATATCAGATTATCTAGCTTATGGTTTTTCGCCCCAAGGACGACCTTTGAACAAAGATAAAATGCGTCGGCTTATTAAGTTGACTACACCTTATCAATTGATTGCTGGTGAATTATACAAGCTAGGTAAGGACAATGTCTTAAGAAGATGTGTGTGGGAAGATGAATTTGTCACAATATTAGATGAATCGCACTTAGGAATAGTTGGACGACACTTCGCTGGGGAAATTACAGCTTGCAAGGTGTTTTAAGTGGGACTATGGTGGCCTACGTTATTCGAGGATGCCTTGGAGTTTTAAAAAGATGAGAAGAGTGTCAATGATTTGCTATTCTGCAACAAAGAGACAGGATGCCACTTACCCTATGATTGTAAGACAGCCTTTTGAGAAATGGAAAATTGATTTTGATGGACCTATTAGTCCAGCTGCGCATCCGTCACTCACAAGCCCAATATGTGATCATGGCCATAGACTTTTTCATGAAATGGGTAGAGGCAAGAGCCTCTAAGCAAGCTGATGCACGAACAACAGCTAAGTTCTTATATGAACAAATTATTTCGAGATTCGACTACCCAATAGAATTAGTCAGTTGATCGCGGTTCACATTTCATTAATGAGGTGATTGATCACTTACTTTGCTGGATTCCTTTTGTAGTCCATCAAAAGTCATCCCCTTATTATCCATAGGCAAATGGTCAAGCGGAGAGTACAAATAAGATTTTGTGTCCTATCTTAACAAAAACATTAGAAGCAAGTCGCACGGATTGGGAACATAAGCTAACTAAATCTCTATGGGCATATCGAACATCGTAATAAGGTAGCGACGGGATATACTCCCTTTCATCTAGCTTACGACATTGAGGTAGTAATACTGATGGATTACCTAGTTCCAAGCCTACGAATTGCGGTGCAAGAATGATTAATTGAGAATGCATTAGCCAAAAGGTTGGTTAACTTAGAGAAACTTGATGAACCCGGACTAATTACATCACATGGTCTTATGGTCAAAAAATTACAAAGGAAATGTTGGTTTGACAATAGCCTGAAATAAAAAGAATTAAAAACGAGGGACCTCATCCTCATGTATGGTGTCAGAAGAAGCACCCGAAATAAGAAACTCAAGTACAGAAGAGGATTAGGACCTTTTCGAGTGTCCGAAATCACACCTCAAGGGTTAGTCAGAATTGAAACAATTGAGGGCGTACAAATGGAGGGTTACATCAATGGTGGAAGCAAGGTTAAAAAATATTACGGACCACAGACCCAAGAGCTGCTCATGCAAGAGCATCTATAAACACAATGGAAAGAGCTAGCCAAGGAAAAAATTAAGCAAGCTCAGGAAGAAGCTAAGGCAAGAGAGGCCAAGGACAAACAGATACTTTAGGAGAGAGTATTGCATGTGAACATGGCTTCACTAACTCTCCTTGATGAGGATGACATGGACATTGAGCCAACACGGCTTAGGGTGAAAGTCTCTATGACTAAAAGTCATGCAACAAGCATTGCATTAATAGATAAGGGATCAAGTCATAATCTGATCTCTTATGAGATATGCGAAGCTCTAGACAAACCACACATTGAGGCCACCAATGCACAAGTACGAAGTGTGCACTTGTTAACTACCAAAGCTGTGGGATTTCTAAGTGTTAATATTTTCAATCAGAAATAATCCCTTGGTTGGAGTAGAGCTCCAGGATTTTATGAAGCTTAACAAACCACCCACCCACTAGTTACGAAGAGGGTCAAGAGGAAACACCAAGTTCATCTAATCTTCCAACTTATCCGGTGTTTTCCTCTGTAGCAAAAGTAAATTACTAAATCCATACCCTAGTATTCCTCCTACTGACAAATCTCAGGCATATTGTATTTTCTCACGTCTTCTTTCTCTTCCATTAGAATTTCCCACTAACACTCTCGCCCCCGAGGAGTTGTCAGCACCCCACCTATTTCCACCACCACGGACAATTCAAGAGGTTAGTCGCACTCTACCACAAGATACTCTTGAGCTTTTTACTGATGATACTGTTCTTGAGTCTTTGTTTTCTACAGAATATGAAGGATTCATTAGAGCAGGGAATCCATTGTTGAAGCCAAAGTTAATGTTCAAGGTGTTAATGCAAATAACACCTTTTGAACCTACCAGGCAGATCCTACCAGAAGCATACTCTGACATTACATCTATAAAGCAGCCTTATGTACCATGCCCTCTTTGAGCACCAAATCCGAAGTTAGAAGAACTATTGCCCTTAGCTGGAGAAGGCACCTTATGGTAAAATGTGGCAAGGCATGCAAAGGTGGCTGACCCGTACTTTGCAGATTTACTTGAAATC
Organism: Cibotium barometz; assembly: GCF_041138505.1. NCBI lineage: Eukaryota > Viridiplantae > Streptophyta > Polypodiopsida > Cyatheales > Cibotiaceae > Cibotium > Cibotium barometz. The sequence goes on along the minus strand of NC_141104.1, from coordinate 34,565,070 downwards.
AGGATTGTGACATTCATGATCAACTACTGCTTCTGCAGGTGGAGAAAGGCACATCGAGTTCATACATGAGGGGGCTATACAACAATTGTCACAGAGCATGCAAACCCCAAAATTGAAGATTTTGGTATACAACCAGCATGGCGATAGGAGTACTTAACAATTCTAGAATATAGTCACCAATACATGCGTGCTCCACCCACACAAAGAGTGGACCCATTATATATGCCACTAAAACAAAGATGGGCACCATTGGAATTCCATGATGCCAAGCAGCAAGATTCACTTATCTGCTACAACTTTCCTCTATTTTTGCTAGCAACATTTTGAGATATAGGACAACTTTCTGAATTTAATTGTGGTCCCTATTGACCAACCCAAAGAGAGATATGATGGATATGATGGAGATCAACTACTATTCAACATGAACCAAGGCCCCATTGATATAGGCATGATGTTATACTACCATCACCTCAGGTGTTTACCAGCGTACATGCATGTAACATTTGAAGATATGGTAGACACTAGGTTTTGGAGATCACACTCTGTATTTATAAGAACCTTGAAAAAGATTCAATCACACCAAAACTTATATCGTCACATGAGTTCGGCGACCAGGTCTTTAGACCTCGGTGACAAGTTCTAAGGAAAGAACCTGCATGAGGTAGGGGGGATGTTAATCTCACTTAGGATTAACAATTATGCTCCTCCATTTGAGTACATTAATAAGTGTCATGCAAAGGCACTATAAAAGTTGTAACATTATGAGATATTGGCCACCCAAGGCCTTAGTTAGTAAGTTTTGGGTGCCCATGTGTGAATAAGGGCCAATTGTATATAAGGTATTCTCTCATAATGAATGGACAAAATCCCCTTTGTGCTATGAGAGTTCTTGCCTTGTCTTGAGAGAGAGTGTGAGAGAGTACTCTAGTACATGTGCCTTCTCTATGCGTGTATGCATGTATGCTTGTGTAGAGAAGTGAGAGAGAGAGATTGCCTTGTGTGGTGGTGTGAGCAACTCTAAGGTAACAACGTGGAGGTGAAGCTTGGAGGATTGGAGCTTCTCGAAGGGAGCTTGCAGACCTCAAGGTACACAAGCTTGAAGCATTGGTAAATTCCCTATGACGGTTGTGTTCTATTGCTTCTTCCAAAGGTGAATGCATAGAGTTCTTTCTTTGGAGGTGTGGTAGCCCATAACATTGGTGGTGTGTCTGCCTTTGCTAGTTGGTGTCAGCAACCATGTTAATCAATGTGGCTTATAACTCTATAATTTTCATGCAAAAGGCATGCTCTAGTGATAATCAAAGTCAGCCTATTATTGTTTATAGGATGAGAATATGTATGAAGAGTTGATGGAATTAGACTACAATGGAAGCTTACAAACAACCATATCATCATATGAGACCTTATCTACACATCAAGGAGGAAGTGCTACACAACACTGCCTGTTAACCTATGACGGCGGACATTGAGACGTACTATGTTTTATGTCATTAATTTAAATATTCTGAGTCATGGGCCGGGCTTGTCGGCACCATATGTTAAGGATGAAGGGATTGGGTGATCATCGATGAGAGGCGCACCTTGAATATCAGTAGGGTAAGGGTTAGGGTCGGCCGGCCATGTATGGGCGCCCAAGTGTGAACGGCCAAGTCACCTATAAGAGTCAAATGTAACCCTAAAATCCTCATTCTCATGTGTTGTGAATAGAAGAGTGCTCTTGCCTTATCTCCTTGGTTTCCTTCTCCTGCGTGTGTGTGTGTGAGAGAGAGAGAGAGAGTGAGAGAGCAATCGAGCACTGTGTAGCGGCACGGCGGCGGCGGCGAGGCGGTAGAGCAGCGAACGGCAGCTCCTCCTTTACGGCTGCGACACAGGAATCCTTCAAGGTGGCAGTTAAGCGGTGAGTGACACACCTTTGCATTCTGTTTGAGCTTGCCTTCCTAGTTGTGTGCTTGCAGCCATTCGTGGCTCGCATACAGGGTTCGAAAAGTCCCCAGCTACGACCTGTGCGGCAAAAGCACACATTTTTGGCGCCGCTGCCGGGGAGTTGCCCTGCACCAAGCTCCAGTTTACAGCTCGGGCTGCTGCGTGAAGTTTAATTTACACTATAGAAAAGCGACTGTGTGTTTGTTGTTGAGGTGTTTCTGTGTTTTGCAACCTGTTTCTGCAATTTGTCTTCTGCATTTCTGGTTCTTTTGTTATTTTTCCGCTCCGCGTGTGGGCGTTCGTTCTGTTATCCGCTTTTTTGCGCCGCGGCCAAGGCTGAACCCAGAAAGAAACCCTAGAAAACTTATCTTTAAAAAAATAAAAAAATAATAAAAAATAAATTTTATTTTTAAAGAAAGAACCAAACGTGTGGAGAGGAAAGATTTTTTAATTGGAGAAAAAAATTTTGAAAAGAAAAAACCCCCAATTGACCCACGACCCACGGCCTCGGTCTCGGTCTTTTGATATATATATATAGGAGAGTGAGCCTCCATAGCTTTCTTTCAAGTGAGGGCTTATGGGAAGTTGTGCCCTATATGTAGCCCACTCCCCAAGGAGTAAAGTGTGAGCATGTGGGATAAAGCCCTCACCCTTCCCTCCACAAGCAAATAGGCTTTTGCCCCTTCCCCCATAGGAAAACGGACTATTTTGAGGACCATAGGAGCTCTGGATAGGCAAACACGGTGTTGTAAAGCACGCTAGGACCCTTTAAACGATACGCTCGTTTCGAGCTATCACACGCCCTAGTCCAAGTTCGACTGTAAGTAAGGGGGTCAAAAACGAGTTAAAAACAAGAAAAAACAGGGTGCGAAACACCTAAGAAACCACTTGTGTGAGTTTCAAGGGTAGTTGCCAATGCACGTAGGGTACCCACGTCACATGCATCTACGTTCTGGTCGGGTGCTAGAGCCTGAGCCACTAGAAAGTGTTTCAGTTTACGCAGGCTCACACCATCCCTCCACGTTAGCATCTTGGCCTTCGGCTGGAACCCAAGGGAGTGCAACCCAAGATCCACGAATAGTGGATAGTGACTCAGAAGCCATGGAAGGGCACCCTACCAAGAACCCTAAGGAGACAAGCCAAAACATGCCAGTGTGGGCCCCACAACCCGGATCTAGCATGTTTAGTCGTCTAATAGAGACCTTTAGTAGAGCTACACGCTCTGAACATGCGACAAGCGAAGTAAATGAAGAAGGAGGGGTAGTGGATTCGCCATTCACATCTCATGTAGACCCTACCCTCCCAAAGAGTGTCCATGTGGATATTCTACTCACTTTGTTTAATGAGGGCCCTACTGAGCTACCACATTCCGATGCTCTTCCTAAAGTAGAGGTCCCTAGAAGCCAATCCATAAGAAGTGACATTGCGTCCACTTCAAGAGAGCCGTTTGGCACACCAAGTCTAGATGGGATATTTCTCAATGAAAATTGGGAATATGATCTACACACAGAGACTCTAACTGACCTATACACAGGTTACACATACCATGTAGGTTGGTTAGAAGTCCTACGATCTACATCTAGCGCCACTAATCTAGAGGAGCAACAACACATGATATGTGAGGTTATTCATAGAATTATCCAATTTGAGAGGCAAAATAGGGGAGTGAACCTAGTTTCCACTGGCCCTATGAGATTTTTGGATACGGGCAAGGTCAAACAACCAACCCTATCACAATTGGAGACTCCCTCGGTGAGTCCCATAGACCCTTCGTATGATGTTTTGCCTGGAGTCTCAATGCAGGTTGAGCCCACGAGCAGTAACTTTAGTTTTCCAACCTTGGCTCAACTTTCCATTAAGGAATCCACAATGCCTACCCCAATGATGAGCATGATGGAAGGTGCACCTGTTACCGCTGTAGTTAGTACGATGCCGCTACCTAGTGGAACAGTACCTACAATAGCACGTGCCAGTGCCTATCGACCATATGTACCTATCGCTACTCATGCTCATGTAGCTCGTACGCCTCTTAGTATGCCAATGGCGTATGCTCCACGACCGCCTTATCACAACCCTTATCCAAGAGGAGCTAGGCCTAGTCACATATCATATCTTACGTCATTTGCCAACATACTCATACCAACGCCAACTCTTATCAGCCAAGCTATCCCAGAAGTGCCTCCACCAGCTATGCCTGCTCACCTAGGTGATCTCGCAGCGTTTGCTCAGACGATTGGATGATCTATTGCGGAAAACATGCGGGGTATGCCTGAGAGAGAACCTAGAAGCAAGGCAGTACAAGTGGCTAAGCTCACTCAAAACTTCAGTGGTGGTAACGAGGATGTTAGGAAGCACATTGAAGTCTTTGAACACGTGTGTGATTCCTTGGAAGAGCACAATGAGCTGCATAAGTGTAAAGCCTTAGGCTTAACCTTGAGTGGGAAGGCCGGAGATTGGTATCGAACCTTAAGGGTTGAAGAGCGCACTCACTACCCCACTCTCAAGAGATTGTTCTTGAAAGAATACATACGTGAGGGTGTGCTTTGGGGAGTAGCATCTCAACTCCAAAAAGCTGAACGTGAGGAAGGGGAGTCAGTGAGACACTTTATAAGTCGATTGAAGCATCTAAATTCTCGCTGCACTCGATGAGCGCTTTAATAATAACCAACTGCTCGATAGATTCATCCGAGGATTGCGCCACGAGGACATATACACTGGCCTAGTCATTAGAGGTCTTACAACACGTGGGAAGCAGTCACTGCCAATGCAATCCAGTTAGAAGACAACTTGATGATTGCAAGTAAAAAGGTGTCTTCGGAGACAAAATCCGTTAGTTCGCAAGTATCTGGGCACGAGCCAATGACGGTGAAACCTATTCCCAAGGACCCCAAGATATCTGAAATGTCTGTGACCGACCTTACTAAGGCTCTCCAAGAATACTTTAGGGATAATCGAGCTTCTCAAAATAGCCATATGTACCCAAGAAGAGAGCAACAATGGTGTTCGGTTTGCTTAGGACCACATAGCACGAGTGAATGTCCCACATTCAGAGTCAAATTCAATGGGAATTGCAATGCATGTGGTAAGTACGGCCATCAATCTAAGGATTGCCTAGTACTTAAGCGAATGTTAGCAAATCAGGCACCACTAGCCTGGTCAAACACACCTCAAGTACCCGCGCTAATGCCTGCACAACCTGTTGAGCAACCGTCACAGCATATAGTTCCAAGGAATCCGAATGTAGTCCAGTCTGTGCCGTTACCACTGCCACTGCTAGGACCACAACCTCCACATCCAAGGATTACCCCTGTAAACCAGATGGGTTGTGAGTCACATAGTGCGTGTGGGGATTATGAAGAAGAGATAGACCCCACTGTTTCATATGGGATTGATACGTTTACTACATGGAGGATCATTTCGGGCAAGTCAAGCCTGTATATCAAGCGGCTGCTCTCGCCACAAGAGGGCAAAACCTTAATACCTTGGCGAGGAGACCACCTCTTCAATGCTACGATTGTGGTGGACCGCATCGTGTAGCGGAGTGCCCTAATAGGCTACAGAAGATCGCTACTCAAATGCAACCAAATCAAGGGAGCACATCAGGAATGCCGGTACTTACATGTAATCGTTGTGGCATAGATCATTTGATCGCTCAATATCCACATAATCCTAATGCACCCAAGATTACGTCATTGAATTTGGTTGAGGTCACCAACCAAGCACGAGGAACCACACCCGTTGTACCCGCGAATGTAGTTACACGGTCAATGCTTCAAAATCAAAACTACATCCTTGAAGAGAGGGATACTGCATCAATCGCTCAGGCAAAGAAAAAGAAAACACGGCAGAAGAGATCGCTTAATGCCACGAGCTCCAAGCCTAGTTCAAAGACTAACATAGGGACAGGAGATGACCCCATGTATATGAATGATCTTGAAGATGATTCCAATTCAATAGAAACCATGGGGACCAAAGCCACTACCTTAAGGGAGGAACCACGGGGGAGCTCAACGAAGGAGAATCAAGCAAGTACATAAATAAGGGGAAACAGAAGGAAACTTCCTCGGCCCCACAACCAAGTCAGTTAATGCCCTCTCGACCACCCAAACTGACTGAGACTCCCCAAGACAAGCCACGTGGGCCAAAAACCCTCAAGAAAAAGATTGGTACTTACCCAAACCCAGTTGAGGAGATTGAACAAGTGCAACACTTAAGGGGTTTGGTGGAAGAAACACAAAGAGAACTGGAGCCAAACCCGAGAAAAATCAAAATTCCAGACACAGTGTTTCCTACGCAAGTTCAGCCTCACAGGAACCATAAACCGTTAGCTATACCTAGTATCATTCGGAAAGAAAGTGAGGATAGGACATCAGGAAGTGGGCAACCACCCTTTTTGCTTGAAAGAATGTTTAGTGAGGGAATGCCTAACCCCATTGAAGAGGAAGTGATTCCATCTTCACCAGCCCGGCGATGTCTCGAAAATTACCGTTGAATGTGTCTAAGCTAATGGATTTCATGTCCTCTGAAATCAAAACCACGATCATATCCAAATTATACGGAGATCCTGAGCTATTCTTAGCTCTTCGGGCATTTCTCAATGGAGAACTAAAGGCGGGGCTACCACAATTTGCAAATATGGATAGACCTGACACGCTTCAAGATGAAGGGGAGCATTGGGATCTACAACCCAACTTAGATGAAGATTCGGTCGTTGAAATACCTGTGAACAAGTTAGGACAGTACTTTGAAGGTGATGAATCTAATGCAACCCTCCCCATTACTACCAAGGGATTAACTCTAAAGGGAATCCTTGATGGTGGTGCTGGAGTGAATATTGTGACTAAAAACTGTTGGGAATCTATGGGAAGACCTCACCTCGAAGTCACAAACATAGTGGTTAAGATGGCAAATGGAACTATTGCTAAACCTATTGGAATGTTAAGGGACCTTAAGATCAAGGTTCTGGGATACAAGGTACGACATACCTTCATTGTAATGGATTTCTCCAAGCATCCTATGTCATATCAAATGATCTTAGGACGTCCTTTCATGAGGGAAGCACAAATGGTGTATGATTGGTCGAAAAACCATGTCTATCTACAATTCTAGGACTCTGTCATTCGAGTTGATCTTGAGAATGGTCGTGCACATCCTTTAGGAAGCAAGGTTATCATTGATAATCGTTCGGATACCACTATTCACTCCGCCCCATTAAGGTATTGCTATACATGCAAAAAAGAGACTGATGATGGGAAAGATTCTCCTTATATGGATGTCCTACCGGGTATGTGACTGAGTCGGATAACGTGGATTGGGTACACCTAGCGGCAACCATAGACACATGGGGAAATAGAGGCACAAGTTGGGTAACACCTGAGGGGCAAGATAGGCCACCGTTAGTGCCAATAAACATAATAGGTGTTATGCACTTGACTCCTGATGGCAAGAAAGTGGCAAACTCCACTGACACTGAAAGTAGCGAAGACTCTGACCAACGCAACTCTGAGTCTGAATCTCAAGAAGAAACTGACCCTGAGCCTGATGGGGGGAAAGAATTAAATATTCACCCAAATGTGGAAGCAAGGTGCTCAAGGCCTAGGACAGTGACCTCCTGCAGTTCATCCGAAAGTGAAGATCGACCAAGTGAGTCCGAATATGATAGAAACAAAAATCAAAAACTTGGTAAGAAGAAAACGAGACATAAGCGCCAACGCTATCGAGCTAATGTACGCACTGCAATAAACAAGGAAAGATCCACTGTAGAATGGCTTAGTTATGTAGGAGCCATTGATGCTCATCGGCGGAAGTTAGCGGATAATTGGGGACAATACCTCCAAAGTGTCATGTGGTGTATTCCGCAACCTCATGACGTCGCCCAATTAGAAATCGAAGAGAAGCCGAAACTAAGTCGTACTGCAAGTAGGCGACAAAACCAAGAGTTGGCTCAGCAACAAAAGGAAGCGAAATTGAGAGAAAAAATCTTGGCACAACAAGAACCAGTAGACTTACACCCCGCACCCGATCATTTCAAATCATTTACCACACAGGGGAACGTAAAGTGGTCTACACAAAAGCCCAACGAACGCCTACCAATGGGAGTAGCAGTGTCTACGATGGCCCTGCGGTAGTTAAGGAGATAGACTTAACAGATCCGGGTGAGGACTCTAAACCAGTTTTTATTGCTCAAGACCTCACCAAGGCGGAAGAAGCTGCACTTACGAAGCTTCTTAAAGAATTCAAGGACATATTTGCTTGGACATATCATGATATGAAGGGTGTTCCACCCTCGGTGGTGCAACACACGATTCCAATGATTAGCACTGCTAAACCAGTCCAGCAACGTCCCTACCCAATGAATCCTAAGTACGCAAAGATTGTACAAGAGAAAATTGAAAAGCTTGTAAAATGTGGATTCATATATCCTATTGAGCACTCAGAATGGGTTTCTCCGATAGTCATCGTACCAAAGAAGAATGGAAAACTCAAAGTGTGCGTTGATCTCAAAAAGGTTAATGCAGCCACCAGAAGGGATCGTTACCCCTTGCCGTATTCTGAACATGTGCTTGAAAGAGTTGCAGGCAAGGAGGCATATAGCTTTTTAGATGGGTACTCGGGTTACAATCAGATCACAATTGCAGTAGAGGACCAAGCTAAAACAACATTTATCACGGAGTTTGGAGTGTTTGCCTTTCGCGTCATGGCTTTTGGCTTGACCAATGCACCTGCAACATTCCAACGATTGATAAACACGGCCTTTAAGGAATATCTAAGGGACTTCTGTGAAGCTTTCTTAGATGATCTTTGTGTTCATTCCTCTTGGGATGAGCACTTGATGTGTTTACGAAAAATATTTGAAAGGTGTAGATTATATCGCATCTCCTTGAATCCTTTCAAATGCCAATTCTGGGTTAAACACGGAGTTATCTTAGGGCATATAGTGTCCAAAAATGGGATTTCCACGGACGAGAGTAAAATCAAGGTCATTCTGGAACTACCACCACCCACCAACTACAAGGGAGTCCAACGCTTTATGGGCCACGTTGGTTATTATCGAAGGTTTATTCTCTTCTTCGCCGAGATTGCTCGACCATTGTATAAGCTTCTCATCGAGTTTATTTGGACCGAAGAATGTGACCGTGCCTATGAGCTATTAAAGAAGGCCTTGGCGAGTGCTCTAGTCTTGAGAATGCTTAACTGGGATTTACTCTTCCATGTGCATATTGATGCATCAAACTTTGCTATTGGGTGTATGTTAACTCAACCTGGAGAACACAAGCTAGACTACCCCATTAGCTTTGCCAGTCAGTTGAACGATGCTGAGATGAACTACACCACTACGGAGCGAGAAGGATTGGCAATGATATATGCAGTAAGGAAATTTTGTTATTACCTCCTTGCCACCAAGTTTGTTTTCTATGTGGATCATCAAGCATTGTTGTATCTGGTAAACAAACCATGCTCCACAGGAAGAATCACACGATGGCTATTGATTCTTCTTGAGTTTGATTTCACTGTTGTGGTGAGACCTGGCAAAAAACATGTTATGGCTGATCATTTGTCTCGCATACCTAATGGTGAGGCTCCTACGGGGGTTGATGATGACTTACCTGACACTTCCCTGTTCATGGTGGAGACAATGCCTGAATGGAGTGAGAAGATTGTTAACTTTTTGGTTAATGGCTTCCCACCCAAGGAGCTTCATAAAGATCTAGCTCAAAAGCTGATCAAAGAATGCGAACCCTATTGCCTAATAGCCGGGACTCTTTATAAAAGAGGAAAGGATGACGTTCTTAGGCGTTGTGCCCGAGAGGATAAGTATCTATACATTTTGCAAGAGGCACATATGGGTGTAGCCAGTGGTCACTTCTCAGGAGACTTAACTACGCGAAAGATCTTACAATCAGGGTATTGGTGGCCCACTATGTTCCAAGATGCATCACTCTTTGTGAAGGGTTGCGATGAATGCCAACGATACAAGAAACCCCAACGAAAAGATCAGATGCCCCTATATCCAATCAAAGTAAACCAACCATTTGAAAAGTGGGGTTTAGACTTTGTAGGTCCGATTAGCCCAGCGGCCCGAAACACACAATCTCGCTATATTATTGTGGCCACTGACTATATGACCAAATGGGCTGAAGCGAAAGCAACACGTAAGGCAGATGCGAGGACAACAGCCAAGTTCCTCTTTGAAAATATAATCACACGCTTCGGTTGTCCTTTTGAACTTGTGAGCGACAATGGGACGCATTTTATAAATGACGTGATTAAGGAGCTCACAACAAATTTCATGATATCCCATCATAAATCTACTCCTTATTATCCGCAAGCAAATGGCCAAGCCGAGAGTACAAACAAGACATTAATCTCTGTTTTGACAAAAACAGTTGAAGCTCATCGCACGGATTGGGATCTAAAGCTTACGACAGCTTTATGGGCCTATCGTCCTGCATACAAAGTGGCTATTAATTGCACACCATTCAAAATGGTATATGGCCAAGAAGCAGTCATGCCGTGGGAATTTGTCATTCCTAGTCTTCGTGTTGCTACTCAAGAGGGTTGGGATGGTAATCCCTTAGTAGAGCGACTGTATATCCTTGAGCGGCTAAATGAAGAAAGACAATTGGCTGTATACAATGCCCTTGTGGAGAAGGATAGAAGGAAAAAATGGTTTGATCGCCACCTGAAGGAAAGGACATCAAGGTTGGGGATAAAGTCCTAATGTATGGAGTGCGTAACGAAAAGAAGAAGCTCAAATATGCTGGTAAGGGACCGTATAGAGTATGTGAAATTACCCCGCAAGGTACCATCAGAGTGGAGACTCTCGACGGAATTGAAACCGTTGGATTCCTTAATGGGAGTAAATTTAAAAGATACTATGACCCCCTGAGCCAAGAGGAGTTACATGCAATCCATCAAAAGAAGGCAGCTAAAGAACAAGCTGAGCTTAAGAAGATACAAGCAAGAGTTGAAGCCAAAGAACGTCAACAGCGTGCTAGGCGACAACGAGAAGCCAACTTGGGAATTACGCAAGTATTTTTCGAGGAAGCAGAGGAGGATGCACTGGAATCTGACCCGCCTCTAAGATACCCAATTGAGTTACAGAGTCCTTGCGGGGAGGTGCTGTATAATGCATTATTGGATACAGGAGCTCAACACAATTTGCTATCATATGGCGTGTGGTGCCAACTTGGAAAACCACCTTTATCCAAGAGTGCTATCCAAATTAAAGGTATCAACAAGAAGAAAACCCCTGTCTCAGGAATTCTGTACACTCCGGTGGCCTATGACAAGGGGACCATAAGTCAAAGCTTTTTGGTTATGCCTGCTGGTACCATGGAAGGGACTGTAAACTTAGGGCGCAAATGGATGATGGCCACCAAGTGCAATATCGATTGGGCAACTAGACGAGTCACAACGCAAGAACCAACACTAAGTCTGACCGCTCAAAATCCCGCACCTAAGTCATCCACTCAAATGCTAGATAATGAAAAATCACAAAGTCCAGTGGCAAAACCATCTTTGATTGTTTGCCATCCCTCTAACGCTTCAACGCCAAAAGTGGAAACATGCAGGGTGGTCTCTAAAGCTCCGCTTACTATGCCAAAAAACACATACAGATGGGTCCCAAAAGCTTCGTTAATAGCTACTTCCCCGGCTCAATCTCGTTCAGCCACCAAGAAGCCTCGTAAAAGGAAAGCAGCTACCCACCCGAGAAAGGGCAATGTAACATCGCAATGGATCCCTAAAAAATTATTAGTAGCCCAAGGGTACTACGAGGGGAATGACCAGATTTGGGTCCCTAAACATAAGCTGAATCCCTCTACATCACCTGTAAAACCTTGCAAACCAATTGTTGCCACCCCAATGACAATTCAAGACCGTGGTAAGAGAAAGATAACAGAGTGCTCCGCACCACTTCTTCCAGAGTTAGTTTGGATTCCCAAACGATATCGATCATTACCACCTAGCTCAGGAAGGGGGGAGCATGAAGCTTCTAGCTCCTCATGCCAGGCACACACTCATATAGACTTTTCTACATGCCCTACACCTACTCTTGTCAACACCCAACAAAAAATCGATGAGTCTACGTCTCCCCTTGTAATAGTATCGTCGGAAACCATTTCCTCCATTCATCAATGGGAGCGTACACTACCATCTCTGCAATTGGATGTGGCCACAAGGGTCATAAAAAGCTATCTGCCTACATCACAACCTATGACCCGCTGGACAAATTGGTTCCAAGAGGCTGCAACATCATTGCAAATAATATGATCTACCCAAGGAAAGGGGGAGCATGTACTCACGCTCGACAGTCTAATGCTTCCTCCTTAACCTTCTCCCTTGACCATGTAATTGCCAAATTCAAGGGGATGTATATATATAGCTTCATATATTTTTTTTTAAAAAACAAAGAAAAGAAAAACAAAAAATAGTAAAAAGAGCAAGAGCACAAAAAGAGAAGAAATATCCAATCAAGAACTAGATTGACCTGTCTCACAAACCTACTGATGCTATATCTGTGTTTGCAGATATGGCAGATGCACGATCATCATACACTTCATCCACTCCCACCTTTGATGAGAGGTATCATCTGTACCTTTCTCAGATATTTCACATGTGCTATCCTGTAATTGAAACTGAATGGGATCATATAGATGTACTAGCCAGAGAAGAAAATGTTGAGGAATTAGAATGGCTAATTCGCCTATTGACCATAACTGACCCCTACTCCGTAGAGGAAATATCCCCGATATAGCCCAATGCTTTCCTTTTCCACAAGATGACTATCCTCGCATGGTTACATTCTTGATAAGTTTATGCGGATGGAAAAATGAAAAGGAAATATCCGACAATGATGAATGGACGGATGAAACTCATGGCACTACTGAGGTTGACTTTATTTATTTGGATGATGCGGATAGAGGCTTAGCCTTAGGGCTAGAGCCAGGACTCTACAACATCCTCTTACCGTATCCTCAGTAGTAGTGTGGTGACTGGTAGGTAGGTTAGTGTTTTCAATTTTATTTTATTTTTCTAGTTTGGATTCCTTAAACAAGTCTTTAATTTTTCACACTGATGTGCCTCTCGAGGTATAGTGCTTGTTAATTGGTTATACAGGTGGAAAAGTTTGAGGTGGGTTCGCTTTCAAGTCCTGAGATAGCCGCGACACTCATACATAAATATCTCAACAAATTGCGGGCATTTTTCTCATCGAATCAAGGAGATCTCCAAAATACAGGTGTAATTCTTCCATACCCACTCTCTTTCATTTTTACTATTCAATTAATTGCATGAACTATAATGCATGACCACATGGGAATTGTCAATGTACTACTTAGTTTTTGAAGTTGCCTGACGTGCTAGTGTGAATCATTAATGAGTTTAACCTTATTGGATATATTCTTGAGAATGCATGCAGTCTTTAGTTAACCTTGGAATACGATTGTCTTAGGTCTAGGATCAAACCATCTTAATGTTTGACACCTGGCCATGTGTGTGTTGACCTCTAGGACATAGCTTTTACCCCTTTGTCGAAAGGATGCAAGACAAATTATAGTTCAGGAGCGAAGATCAAAAGAAATTTATTTAAAAAAAAGCCTATAATAAATGGCAATACACGTATATGATGTGCTTTAATGTTGGCCTATCGCCTTATTGATACTTGGTAGGCGAAGAGTATTCTACTCCAGACCGATGCCTTGGTTGGTAGGGGGTAGCCTTGCCTAAGGTGAACTAATAGATTCCTGGATAATGCCTTGTGTTAAACATGGTACCAGGATCGATGTTAGTTTTGCCTTGGGAAGGTCGCCATTGTGTATAAAAATTGTCACATGCGTAAAGAAATAAAGGCAAAAGGCTCCTGTAACTCTGATGTTTCTTGTGTTCCTAGGCTCGTGGTATAAACTTGTTCTTAGAGTAGACACAATGTGGTCATCTGTTTATTTATTAAGATTGGTTATTTTCCTTGACTTAGGCCAGTTATAAACCTTGATTAACCTTTGACACCTTGTTAACTCTTGATTTACTTTCAATAATTTTAAACTCCTGTTAATTTGCTACACTAGCTCATTCATGTGACCCTTAAACTAAGTTCTCATAACACATCCATTGTGGTCTAACATGCTTGAATTTATACACTTTACATCTTTTGAATTCCAGCATACTTTCACTCTACTTCCCTGTTTTGCAGACGGTCCACCATAACAACCCTATCGAGCTTACCATACCATAGCTTCCGAGGACGGAATCTACATCAGGAAGGGGGGCATGTTAACCTATGAAATGGACATTGAGACGTACTATGTTTTTTGTCATTAATTTAAATATTCTGAGTCATGGGCCGGGCTTGTCGGCACCATATGTTAAGGATGAAGGGATTGGGTGATCGTCGATGAGAGGCGCACCTTGAATATCAGTAAGGTAAGGGTTAGGGTCGGCCGGCCATGTATGGGTGCCCAAGTGTGAATGGCCAAGTCACCTATAAGAGTCAAATGTAACCCTAAAATCCTCATTCTCATGTGTTGTGAATAGAAGAGTGCTCTTGCCTTATCTCCTTGGTTTCCTTCTCCTGCGTGTGTGTATGTGAGAGAGAGAGAGAGAGTGAGAGAGCGATCGAGCACTATGTAGCGGCACGACGGCGGCGGCGAGGCGGTAGAGCGACGACGGCGGCTCCTCCTTCACGGCTGCGACGCGGGAATCCTTCAAGGCGGTAGTTAAGCGGTGAGTGACACACCTTTGCATTCTGTTTGAGCTTGCCTTCCTGGTTGTGTGCTTGCAGCCATTCGTGGCTCGCATACGGTGTTCGGAAAGTCCCCAGCTACGTCCTGTGCAGCAAAAGCGCACACTGCCATCCAACATGGCCTTGAAGAAAATGAAAGCTTTGAGAAGCTCTTACTGCTAGTATTGTGCATAGATGCATGGTTTAATGTTAAACAACTTACCCTTTCAAATGTTTAACTGGGTATAAACAAGATCAAGCTCATGGCCAAGACTCTAGACTAACTTGTTAAGAATGATTATAGTGCTCAAAAAGGATGGGCTACTACACTCCTACTACATGACTGGAAATCCCTAGAGATCCTAAGAGAAAATTAGCTTTATGCTTCGAAAAGTAATAAGCTTACTTACTTGGGGCTTATGGTTACTAAAGAAAGAATCATTCCCGAGCCAAAAAAGATTGAAGTTGTCATTCACTAGTGACTCCAAAATCAGTTAGAGAAGTTTGTGGGCTCTTAGGATTAATGGGATGGTGCCTTAAATGATGAAATCATAGTACTTGAGGTTCAGACAGAATTTTCGATGGAGCCAAAGAAAATCTAGGATATTTGAGAGAAAAGCCTTTGAGGATTAGAGTTATTTATGAAGCTCTTATTCAGTGGAAGTTTTACCCAGTAGAAGATGCTACTTAGGAATAACTTGATGAGATTCGCCAAAAACTTCCTTTGTGAGCTGAGGATAAATCAATTTCTTTTAATGGGGGAGTTTATAAGGTGGCCCTTACTTCTTTGTCACTGTGAACCCCAAGGTGATGTGAATTAAGTAAAATGTGTGAATGGTAAATTTTGTTAGAAATCTAACTTGGATAGAATTAGATTGATTTAGCCTTTTGTGACTTAGGTTCACCACAGAAGGCATGAAACCTGAGGCCTAACTTCATCAATTAGTTTGCTATAATACGGCTCGCTCCTTGTAAATAGAATGGTTCAGTGTTTGAAACAAAAAATGGATCCAGTAATACCTAGAAATCTCTTTCTGTATAAAATTTTATGGTTGATACCTGTGTAGGGGATTTTTATGGGTCCTAGTTGGTTAATCTGTGTAGTCGATGCCTAGTAAACTTGTTAAGGTCATTAATATAAAACAAACCTTAAAATGTAATAGGGGATTTTTATGGGTCCTAGTTGGTTAATCTGTTCAGTTGATGACTAGTAAACTTGTTAAGGTCATTAATATAAAACAAACCTTAAAATGTAATAGTATATTTTAGAGTTCTTTTTGGGCCCTATAAATTCAAATGATGTATATTGCATGGTTTGCCAATGTGGAAATGGCATGTATCTAGTGTAAAAGGTCTGATGCCGGAAGCTTTTCCTTGCCCCCCTAGGTTCCCATTGTAAGAGAAATTTATTATGGTGATGAGCTCATGAACTTAGTATAAGCTAGTTATTCTTGAATTCAAAATGGCATTAAGCCTTGGGAAGTTCAAAGGGTGAAAATGAAACAAATGCTAAGGTTTATACTATGGTTAAGGGATAAATTAAATTAGTAAGCTATTTAGAGTGGTGACATTTGAACATCAGGATGGGTATATTAATTTAAAAAAGTTATAGAATTACATTTATAGCAGGGGCATTTTAACCAATTCTGGAAACAAAACCGTAAGTTTATGAAGAAAAAGGGTCATTTTATCCATAAACATATTTAAGTGTAAGGGGTTTTTTAATACTCCTTGAATGCACATGATACATAGGATTTCTTCATAGTGCACCGCCTCAAGTATTCCCTATCCAATCTCTCTTGCCCACATCATTAGCTAAGTTTTCTCCTTGCTATTGAAGCTTCCTACCTACTGAATTATGCTTAAGTTAAAAACATAACAAATCTTAGCCACACAACCTATCACATAAATCTAATTCTCACCTCTCTCTCTCTCTCTCTCTCTCTCTCTCTCTCTCTCTCTCTCTCTCTCTCTCTCTCTCTCTCTCTCTCTCTATTTACATATTCAAAATAAAATAATGCAGAATCATGGAGTGGTTAAGTCTCCATGTCCTTGTATAATTTATGGAGCCCTACTTGTATAGCTCAATTATTCATCACTAGAGACAAATTGTTTAACACATCACAACACCATAATAGAGACTAGGGATGAATTTTTAATAAATTATGATTCTTTTTCAAGCAAAACAACTTTATTTTTTATTTCAAATCAACCCACTGAAAGCACGATTTAACCAAAAAGATAGAGGTAAAACAAAAGACCTTAATAAAAGTAGAAATGGAGATAGAACTTGAGAGTTATATTTCATTCTCTCTACTCAAGCATAACCTCAATTTTCACTAAATAGGATGATAAAACTTAATTTGGGCAAGATTCGAGAAGGGGTAAAATTTTGGTTTTTCTACAATTTTGGGGGTTGAATTGGGTATGTTTCCTTGAGTTTAGTAGGTTTATATGCAAGTTTATTAATGCTTTGAATTTCTTCATGCATGCTTATAGTAAAGAGAGTCATATATTAGTTAATCTAAATTTTCTTTTATTCTATGGCTATGTCATATATCTAGAAGTTTCAATTATGCTTAAAATAAGAGGTTTAATAGTGGACTTAGTAAACCTATGCTTGTAAATCTTGTTTAATGAGATGGGATAATTTTCTTAAGAATGAATTGTTAGTCTAACCTAAATGATCACTTCTTGGAAATTATACTAATTTGCGAGTATGTTAGTTAAGGTATGTCTAGTATAGTAGTGATCTTGAAACTTTTATGTGGGAAGTACTTTAGAGCCATCTAGGCATTATCTTTCAATTATGTGTATTTGATTTAGAGTAAGAAGTGTTGACTACACTTTTGATAACCCAACGATATTTTTAAATAATGAAGTAAATGCATGACGGACTAATCTAGGGTATGTGAGTAATTTATGGAATTGAGTTGCTATTATCATAAATATGAGTAATTCTAATAAATTCAAATGTAAAGAAGTTGGTTATTCTTGCTTAAATGGGGTGTGTGTGTCTCCTACGTCTTCCACCAAGTGACATTAGACTCTAGAGAATAGATCCTTAAAAATGAATGACATAGACATGAGAAATACTTTAGGTCCTTAGCACATTAAATGTAATTAAATCATAAAGATTCTTATATAACCGAGGGGGTGACTCTTTGGGTATGCATGAGTTTGTAAATGAACCTAAGGACTTTAATGAACCCACAACAACAATTGAATTCCTTATCAAAGACTCTCAAGTCCCAAGGATGGAGCCATACGAACACATAAGATGTGGGAATAACAAAAGAAGTAGATTTATATGTATTTGTTGTCTTATTCATGCAATTTGTAAGAATTTTTAGGTGGGGATGGCCTTCCATCTGAGGGATGGATATACTATTCCCCATGTGTCCCCATGTGTGGGATAGTGATCCAATGACACCACTGACTGGTTCAATGAAAAAAAGATGAGAAGGTGAGGGGCTTTGACCCAACCCCCTCCTTGGATAACTAGGAGGAGCTCTTGTGATGTGGACCTTAGAGAAAAGGTTGTGACTCAGGAAGTTTGAAAGTGGTGTAACTCAAAAATCCCAAGGTACATTCAAGTATTGGACCTATGGACTTACCAAGGTCAAGTAACCAAGGTATCTAGAGATGAATCTAGTATGGGCAACCAATGAACACTTGTGTTGACTCCTCTTATGAAGTACATTGACTTTATATAAATGTCCATATAGCTAAATCGAGTTGATTATTCTTGATTAGCATAGATTATAGAGTTAATTTCTTACTACTAGAGTGATGCTGGCACTACGAGTGTTGACTCCTCTTATGAAGTACATTGACTTTATATAAATGTCCATATAGCTAAATCAAGTTGATTATGCTTGACTAGCATAGATTGTAGAGTTAATTTCTTACTACTAGTGATGCTGGCACTAATGAAAATTTATAGGCAAAATAATCACATAAAGGCCTACAACTTCATAGAAGACTTATCCTAGAAGTCACCATCATTTTCCTATACACAATCAGGAAGTAGATCTTTAGACATTTTTGAGGTCCCAAAATTGGGGGTAATTTGTATATAACTTTGGATCTAGAGACATGAATGTTGGAGGACCGAGCGAGGTTGAAATTGAGTGGTGGAGGACCAAGCAAGCATGTCCTTGAATTTTTTTTAAATCCTAAAGAAAAAGTTAACACCTCTAGAAGTATAACATAATAAGTAAACATCTACAAATCACTAAGAAAATCTAGGGTGAAAGCATATAAAGGTGGCTCAAATAGTTGTGTGCTGGCCATGTACTATTATAGTTATAGTACATAAAATTTGAATCTTTTACGTGCCTTTTTCAAATTAGTATATTTTAATAAAGAGTTGGTTATTAAGCTGTCCATCCCCCTCCCTCTCACAGTCCCTCTCCCTCTGTGAGAGGCACCACCAATACTGTAATCTCTCTCTCTCCTTCCCTCTCTCTCTCTCTCTCTCTCTCTCTCTCTCTCTCTCTCTCTCTCTCTCCTTCCCTCTCTCTCTCTCTCTCTCTCTCTCTCTCTCTCTGTGAGAGGCACCACCAATACTGTAATCTCTCTCTCTCCTTCCCTCTCTCTCTCTCTCTCTCTCTCTCCTTCCCTCTCCCTCTGTGAGAGGCACCACCAATACTGTAATCTCTCTCTCTCCTTCCCTCTCTCTCTCTCTCTCTCTCTCTCTCTCTCTCTCTCTCTCTCTCTCTCTTCTTAGAAGGCTCCCAGAGGTTGACAATATGATTCAAAGGTTTGAGGCAAGCTAGGAGAAGGGCTTTGTGCATGTATTGAATAGAGAAGAGTGCATGTATAGGTTTAAGGAAAGCCTACAAGTGCTCTTTGTAGGTCTTCAACAAAGAAGGTTGTATTAAAGGTTCTTTTTTGCTGGCTTGAGGTTAGCTAGGAAGTGGTTTGTATAACCACTGACAAAAGTGCATTTTTGTAAGCTTATGGAGTTGCATCATGAAGAGTCATTATAATGCAGCAATAGTAGGGGCTTTAAAAGGACCTTCATGAATGAAGAAGAGGTAGAAGCATTAAGGTATGAATGAAGAAGAGGTAGAAGCATTAAGGTATGAAGCTAGCATAAAGAAGAGGCATTACAATGCAGTAATAGTAGAGGCTCTAGAAGAACCTTCATGAATGAAGAAGAAGTAGAAGCATTAAAGAAGTATAAAGCTATCAGAAAGAAGAAGCCAAGGAAAAGAATCAAACTGGCAAAAGAAGCACAAGATTCTAGTTATACTGGTGCACTCAAGCAACAAGATTCTAGTTATACTAATGCACTCAAGCAACAAGAAAGTGTGGAGAAGATTGTAGAGTATATATTTGGAGTGCTTAAGCAATTTGGCCAAGCAGGGAGAGACTAAAGTGATGTAAGATGTTTTGAATGATAAGCGTGTTTTGGCATGTGTCAAGGAGAGATCTAAGCATGCTTTGGCATGTGACAAGGAGAGAAATCAAATGCATACATCTATCAATTCTATGCTGAAACATTCATTGCAAGTGTTAAAAAATCCTAGATCTAATGATGAGTTTTATGTAAAGGGACGCACTTTAACCATGCTTGTGTCAATGGGCTAGGTGACCAAGAAGATGTAAGTATTCAAAAAGCATCAAAGTTGCTTAACATACAACCAAGGAATCTATATTGGGCATTGTATAGAGTTTAAAGTGATGGTTCATCAAGCCAAATGTATTTTAAGCAATGGCAATATAAGATCAAGGGATGATGTGGTTACTCCCGAAATCAAAGATCTGGTTATTGCTTTTTGGATAGAGAAGAGTAGGGTGTCCCCTAACAAAAAAGACTTTTGGTTTGCCAATGAATTGATCGTAAAGCCTTACGTAGAGAACTCAATACATCTACTTGATGATTCCAAGGTATGGACTCAGTTCAATGGTTTGGCAGATGTGCAATATACCACTATTGTTATGTTATAACAATCCGCTCAATGAATTGATCGTAAAGCCTTACGTAGAGAACTCAATACATCTACTTGATGATTCCAAGGTATGGCACATGTGCAATATACCACTATTGTTATGTTATAACAATCCACTCAATGAGTACATGTGTGCTATAGCATTGCCACTAAGCCTCCACTAAGCTTGGTAGCACATTTACTAATAACCCACATAGCGATGTGACTTACTTCATATGCAATATAGCACTACTACTCTACTATAATGTACATATAGTAAGCCATGCATTGAGATGAGTTAGTACATATGTAATATGTACTAACTCATATGCAATATAGCACTACTTCATATGCAATATAGCACTACTACTCTACTATAATGTACATATAGTAAGCCACGCATTGAGATGAGTTAGTACATATGTAATATGTCACACTTTTCAGCAATGTATATAGCACATGTAGTAACCCACACAATGATGCAAGAGAGTACATGTGTAATATAGCATAACAACTATGCTATATAGCATGTGTAGTAAGTAATACATTGATATGAGTGTATACATGTGTAATATCGCACTACCGGTCTACTATATAGCACATGTAGTAATCCATACATTGATATGAGTTAGTGCATGTGTAATGTAGCACTACCAGTCTGCTATATAGTACAGATAAGGTAGTATATATGCAATACAATAGATATTTTATGATATATAGTACATGTAGTACAATACACATTGATGTGAGTTGGGGCATGTGTAATATAGCACAGCCAGTATAGGTACTACATATCACAAGAAGTAACTAACATTACTATGTGGGTTACCACATGTGCTTTATAGTAGCAGATTATATGAAACATGACTCATTAATTTTGTTTCCATGCGAAGAGAGTTTTTTCTTAGGTTTAGAACCAAACATCCAAAAGTGCTCATTGGGCAATGCACCTTTGAGAAGCTCAATCCTTTTTTGTACGCAAATTAAAGGACCAAAACACATGTTGTTGTATCTACCACATACAAATGATGTACTTGAAGGATGCTTTCAATACTATGTGCATGGATTCTTTTGTTTTACATGGATCTTCATGCCAATGTGCTTGTGATGTCTAAAATAGGGTGAAAGCCCAGGTAAGGTGGACCACTTACACAACTTTTTTGCATTTTAAAAAGCACATGCTTTTTTAGAATATCTTATGTACTTCAAGGATTATTAGAGTGTTTCAAGTACTTTGAAGGCATAAGAGATCCTAAAAGCATAGTACCTTATGTGGATTTGTAGTATAAGTGTACTTTAGATTATGGTCAAGGGTTTTGGCTTGTGATGTAGAGGTGTGATTGGTTGCTGGGGTGCAAGAGGTGGATGATGTTGAGGGTTTTGAGGAGCTCCATAAGGGCCGAGAGGAGGTAGGAAAGGCTTTTGATAGGGGACTTGGTAGCAAGGCAAGGGTGGGTGATGGTGGTGAGGAAGCCATGGGCAAAGAAGCTGAGGGTGTTGTGATGGGAATGGGGGAAAAGAGGTGATGCCAAAAAAGAGGATCCTTTCAATAAAAATGAACCTTCATAAAAGAGTTTTGAGGAATGGCCAATGTGGAAGTGGTAGTGGAGGTAACTTGGCCAGTTGGGGGTGGTGCAAAGAGGATGAGAACATGCATGTGTGAAAGATAGGAATATGCATGCATAGAAGATGGGTTGCCTCTGGGATCCTCTTTCGGATCTTTTAAAAAATTTCATAGTTTTTTTATTGTCTATACATGCAAGATGTGTTGTGAAGTACCCCTTTTGACCTAATTTATTGTGATGTGTATGTCATTATCTATACATGCAAGATGTGTTTGTGAAGTACTCTTTTTGACCCAATTTGTTGTGATGTGTTTGTGTAGTTAACATTATTTCTCATGCACAATCTCCACACTAGTAGTTAACATTACTTTTTATGCATGGTCTATAGACTTTTGCACAAGCATGATAATAATGGATCTTTGTACTATTGGTCATAATAGATAATTTTTTTGTTTTTCGAGCCGAGGTCAGAGACGAGCAGTCAAAGACGAGCACGCTCATCTCTGAGACTCGAGCAGAGAAACGCTTTTGTCATTACCTTCATCGTCTCTCGGTCATTTGAACGGTTTCGCTACTTCCTTAAGGCATAACCTCAGAAGACCCAATAACTAGGCATGACAGTGACCAAGAACTCCCGAAGGAGCCCAGGTACTGTGGGACTTGCCCCGTTAGGCTCACCCACTAAAAACTCTGCAAACCCGGTTTCCGGAGAGGAATTGCCCTACCCACAATGGGCGTCGGCTCGAAATAATAGATAATCTTTCATCTAAATGGTTTGGAATTTAAATGGTGGTATGCTATTCAAGTTTCTTTTCAAATTAAGGAAATCGCTAAGAACAAGGGTGTTGAGGAGGAGATTCCAACTATATAAGTAGATAGTGCCACAATAACTGATAATCCAAAGCCATTTCAAAGGGATGATATTTTTGGGGTTGAAAACTTCTTAAGGGAAGATGAAAACAACTTCTTGAGTGTCTAGTGAATCCATGCCAAGTACATCGTGAACCCTATCTATTGCAAAGCTAGTTTTGGTACAATATAGGATATAGGAGATTTAAAAATATCATTAAATTATACTTGTATAAATTTTCACATGTGATGACTTGCTAGAAATTTGTTCATCTATACACTTGGTTTAATTATGATATTCCTATTATTTGGATATATGATGAGCTCTATGGCTTATATACTTGAAAATTCCAAGTTTACTCATGATTTTATGGAAATAACTAACTGTTATCTAGCCACACACACAATTAGCTCTCTGTTTTTATCTTTTTTTTACAATCATGGTGTTTTTAATGGGATATACCAAGGATAATAACAAAAATAAAAATTTTGAACAATCATAAAGGTAATACCATGTCTTGTAACTTTTCACAAAAGTTTTGTCACTAAAGGGTTATGCAGATTTTTCTTAGTATCAAGCTCAGACTTAGAAGGCCCTAAAAAAAATATCCGTTCCCTAACTCTTATCACTTTCTCAATTATATGATTGGCTATAGTTTGGAGGTTCTAAAACATGGGTTTTAGAGATGAAGGAGAAGATCGTGGAGGGATCTGGCTTATGGCACATAGATTCATGATATTAATATTATGTGTAGGGTTTTCGTAAAAAATTGGTGTATTTAAAGTGTGATTGAATTATCCCTTATGTCATGAGATGCCTTTTGTGATACTTTTCTCAATATGAGAACCATTTTGTTCTTCTTCTATGTATTGTATCTATAAATTACACACACACACACACACACATACGCATAGGCACATGCGTACGTGTGTATTGTATCTATAAATTACACACACACACACGTACGCATAGGCACATGCGCACACATACATACATACATATGTACATACATACAAAAATATATATATACATACATACATATATACACATACAATAATATATGTATACACACACACACACACATACATATATACACATACAATATATATACACATACATACATATATACACATACAATATATGTATACACACACACACACACATACTATTTTCTTTTTTCCTCTCTGTTACTTGTTAGATTCATTTATTTGTAGGCTTCTATAATAGATTCTCATAGCTTAATCTAGCTTAATCTAAGTAATAGCTTAATCTAGCTATTACTTAGATTGTAAAAAATCAATGAGATCCTATCATTTAATTTTTACAAACATGGTATGCTTGGAAAGGCTATTACACAAATCTTTATGAAAGTACATTTTCAAATAAATAAAATCATAGTCTAGAGTAAAGCAAGCTAAATGCTACTATGTCTTTATTCATAACTCTTTCTCAAGTCATGTTGAGGTGTTTAGTCAATGTAAAATTTGGGATTAAGAAGCATGGGAGAGAACTTTATAATTTTTTCTAATTTGATTAGACTTAAGACCATTTATTACATAAAATGTTTAAAGATTAGCATTTATAATGCAAGTAGTACCATCAATTCTCAACATACCAAGGTTATCAACAAGGTGACAAATGTTTCTACTAGTATCTAAGTCTTGCTCATCCTTATTTTGTTTGAATGCTACCACTCTAGTAACTAAGTCTTATTTTTGTTTGCATGCTATATTGTGTGTGGTTCCAAAAAGAAAGAAATTTTCATGTAGTAGGGTATAAGTGTCAAAAATTTTCATGTAGTAGGGTATAAGTGTCAAAAATTTCAAAATTAAGAGAGCATATTCTCACAACTTTTGCATTAGCTCTTGTTGTGAGTGTAATTAACATGGCACATATTATTTGTAATATACATGAGACTAGACTTCTTGTGTGTGTAGGCACATATTATTTGTAACATACATGAGACTAGACTTCTTGTCATGAACAATTTCAATTCAAATCAAGTGGAGCTAGATTGTATGGTTATGGTTTTGGTAGTAGATTTTTATTGCTCTATTTTGCAATCTCACATATTCTTGGTCACTTCCTTGCCTTCTCCCTCTTTGATTTCTTAATATCAAAGAGTAATGACTCTTTAGTGTGGCAGAACTCATGTAAATGTTGCATATTCTGGGATAAGCCCAATAGCACGACACTTCAAATAAATTTTTTGATTTCACGAGAGAAGCTTCATAGAATAGATGTTAGAAATGATTGCATGATGCGAATACAATGAAAGTGATCTTTAGGACTTCACCAAAATTAAGTTTTAATAAATGTAAGAATTTCTTTGCTGATGTTGAACATTCACAAGAGAGAGATAGTGTGTGTGTGTGTGTGTGTGTGTGTTTGTGCATACTTAGTGTGTGTGTGTGTGTGTGTGTGTGTGTTTGTGCATACTTAGTGTATGTGTGTGTGTGTGTGTGTGTGTGTGTGTGTGTGTGTGTACACATGTGCATGTGTAAGAATTTATTTGCCGATGTTAACATTCACAAGAGAGAGAGAGAGAGAGAGAGAGAGAGAGAGAGTGTGTGTGTGTGTGTATGCACACATGTGCATGTGTGTGCACACATGCACACACACAAAACGTGAGAGAGAGAGTGTGCGCGCACGCACATGCACATACACAAAGCGTGTGTGTGTGTGTGAGTGAGAGAGAGAGAGAGAGTGTGTGTGTGTGTGTGTCAGTGTTTGTGTGTATGCACATGTGCATGTGTGTGCACACATGCACACACAAAACGTGAGAGAGAGAGAGTGTGCACGCACGCACATGCACACACACAAAGCGTGTGTGTGTGAGAGAGAGAGAGAGTGTGTGTATGTGTGTGTGTGTGTATGCACACATGTGCATGTGTATGTGTGTACATGTGTGTGTGTGTGTGTGAGAGAGAGAGAGAGACGGTTTTAGAATGTTGCGTACATTTCCATGCGTGGTGTAGGTTACGAGAGTTGTCTATTGGGCAAAAGCAAAGAACTTGTTCTTTTGCGTTAATAGGAAGCCGGCCAATTACGTAGCTTGGTTGGACGTGCAAGCCGGTCAGCCGGCCATGGGGGTGAGGGTGGCCGGTCGTCATTCACAGGCCAAGGCTATAAAGCGGATCCTCATTTTCAGAACCATCTCGACAGAGCTGTTGAAGGCAGCTCTAGGTTTGCACCTTCTGAAGCGCGCGCGCCATCTCCTTCGAAGCCTTCCAAGCAAATTAGGGTGCCCCAGGCAGATAAGTTCTGATATCGACATGGCTGCATCTAGCCAGGCAAGAGCCAGTGCTTACACGCACTCGATTCTGTTGGGAGTGATGGTTGCACTGCAGCTCGGGTGCTGCGCAGCCACACAGTTTGACGTGGGAGGCTCGGATGGCTGGAGTCTCAAGCCCAACCTCACAGTCTGGGCTGAGAAATACGTCTACGAGGTTGGCGACAGCCTGTGTAAGTACATCTTTCGTAAGAGATAAGCTGGAAGCGAGCTCGCGGCGCAGTGGCCGCCGCGAGGTTTCCATGGCTTACCACTAATACGCTAAGCTTGCAAAACACAAGTAGTCTCTGGTTCTGATATCTGTGTCTATTGCCAGTTTTCAGGTACACCGCAAATGCCCACAGCGTGCTGCAGGTGAGCAAAGCTGACTACCACGCCTGCAACACCAGCGCCAGCGCCATCTTCTTTGACAACAAGGGCAACACCACCTTCCCTCTGAACATGCCAGGCAAGTACTGGTTCATCTGTGGAGTCCCCACCCACTGCAATCAAGGCATGAGGTTCTCCATCGCTGTGATAAGCGCATCAGGCCCCGCCTCCGGCCCTAGCACCGGCACCAGTGATTCTTTCACCCTCACCAGCCACAGTGTACCCTTCATAATGTTTGTCGCCCTCGCAGCAAGCGCCTTCCTTGTTTTGGTTTAAGTGAACATGAGCCTCCTTAGGCCCACAAACGATGATTTCTGCTTTTAAATTTGTTGCATCATGGGGTTTGCACAACCTTAGAAGGTGCAAATCTTTTGATCTTCAAGATTTGACTTGGATGGAGAATAAGTTACATTGTGTACCAGACCCCGCCTACTAATATACTTCCACTTTAGTATTGCCTCATTATTGGATACTTTACTTGGTTTAGATGGGTTCATTGTTAGTGAAGAATGTTCTACAATTAAATCCCAATTCAATAGAGGGGTCTAGTGGATAAGCATGGGATGATGGGCTAGTGGTGGCCTCATGTGCTGCCTATTTGTTTTAGTCCCACAATATATGTATCCTCTCAAATCTTATTTATCAAATGAAAATTACCAGTAGGTTGTGCATGCTTTATGTCGCATTGCACTTTTTGTTTCATTCCATAATTGCTTCTGAAGTTTGAAACTTTGTGTGGGACAAATTGGGGATTGAAGCCTATCTTCTCTAGGAGATGATTCCCTACAAGGATACGGGACACTAATTCAATAGCACAATTACATATTTTTTAGTAAAAAGGATTTGGCGAGTGGATTTTTTGAAAGGTGCGGCCAATAAGTTTTAACAAGGAAAAGAAAAAAAAAACATTTTTACCAATGTGAATCTTTGCAAAATTTCTAAATGATGTAATATGAACTCCTATGGATAAGGAGGTTGTTGAGCTCAAGTGGTTCACCTCGGAGTATGTAAGATAAGGTCGTATAGCTCAAGGGGTTCATCTTGGAGTATGTAAGATAATATTGTTGGAGGGGATATTAATGTAGCACTACACACCTAGATGCAGCAAGCAAGAAGAGATAGATAGAAGCATAACACTCAAAGTAGATTGATGAGAATGAGTGAAGTACAAGTGATTAGCCTATGTCCACACATCACTATCATAAAAATGCTACAAATCCCCCCTGTAGAGATAATGTGAACATGTATAGGGATCATGTAGCTTATCAATGTCCAAATGGCAATAAGCCCAAAGCTTTGCAAAAAGCTTCAAACTTCTCTTACGAGAGACAGATCCTTCATGAACATATCTGCCACATTGTCGTGTGTAGAGACATAAGCCAGGCTAATCTCTCCTGCAATATAAACCTATCCTTGTGACATAATGATAATACACCTCAATGTGCTTTGTGTGAGCAAGAAACACTAGGTTCCTCCATAATGGTTAATGCACTCTGGTTGGTTAGTGAAGATGGAGGTGGGGGACTATTGTCCAACACCAAGATCTATCAAAAGACATCTTGGCCATACACACTCCACAATCGTTTTGTAAATGCTACCATGTACTCAGCTTCACGGCTCGAGGTGGCCAGTATTGGTTGCTTCTTATTGAGCCATGATATACATGAATCACCAAGGTGAAAAAAAACCCACTAGTAGGCACTCACATGTCATAACATCTAGACTAATCACTGAAAGCATGCAATTGAACATCACCCCCCTTAGCATAGAATAACCTAAAGGATTGAGTGCCCTATAAGTATCTGAATACTTGCTTGGTAGCCTGCCCATGCTTAATTCCAGGAATGTGCATAAATCTTCTCAACTAGGTGACCCCAAACTAAATGTCTTGCCTCGTATTATATAGATAGATGAGGTACCCAAAAATCTACTAATAAAGGGATGCATCAAATGGTTCACCTGCATCTTCGAGAGACTAAGGCTAGCACCTATCTCTAATAGTGTAGCAACAAGCTTATAGTCTTCAAGACCAAACCATGTAAGCAGCCTCTGTATGTACTTTGACTACAACATCACAACTGTTGGATGAGGAAGTAGATGCTCTACACACACACACACACATAGTCGTATCGAGCTCAAAGAGAGAAAGAGACAAGATGTGATACCTAGAAGTACTCGATAGAATGATAAGAAATGAGTGGAATACAAGGTACTTATAGTCCTAGGGCTGACATGCCCAACACACTAGAGTGTGTTCATACGGGAAAAAACCCCTAGTAGCACAGGGTAAAAAGTGCCGGTGTATAAGACTATTCACACCAAGACTTCCTGGAGGCCACACACAGTCGTATCAAGCTCAGAGAGTGAGAGAGACGAGATGTGATAGTTGGAAGTACTCGATAGAATGATAATAAATGAGTGGAGTACAAGGTACTTGTAGTCCTAGGGCTGATGTTCCCAACACACTAAAGTGTGTTCACACGGGGGAAAACCCCTACCAGCACAAGGTAAAAAGTGCTCATGTATAAGACTATTCACACCAGGACTTCCCGGAGGAATCCCACACAGATTGATGTAAAGAAACCCCTAAATTATGCATAGTGACAAGGCAACAAAGCTGAAGACAATGTAACATTCTGACACCATTAGCATCCATGTAAATGAGCTGCAAAGGGAAGGCAAATCAAACAAGAAGCTAGGAACGAGAGTAATACATCTCAGTAAGGAAACATGAGGGAAACATCACTACATAAAGGTATGTCTCCAAGACATAGCACAATTGAGAGGTCAAATGTATAAGTGACCAAGGACATCACCAATAGCAATACATAACATGTGCCCCCCCCCTCTCAAATGCAATAGCCATAAAGACAACTCAGGTGACAATTTCTATAAAGCATAATCATCAAAGTACGGATCATCACCAAGATCTATGTTTGGCATAGCAACATCATGTAATGAAGATATAGTGACTAAGGCATAAACATAAAGAGACGAATTAGTCTCTACCTTTGCATGAGATGAACCAGCACACAACCTGATAATCCTAAATCAAAGTACCAATTAGCATCTGACAATGACAAACACAAAGCATGAAAATCAGTGCATGTGGCTATTAAGGCATAGCCATCATGTGAAAAATTTGCTTCCTTGGCATTGTCAATTGTAGTTGCAGTAAGACCTTGCAGCTTCTTTTTATCACTCTCTATCCGCTTCAGACATTCCTCAATTACATGACCATGTTTCTGACAATAGTTGCAAAACTATAGAGATAAGCAAACTATTAGGTATCACCTCAGCAATATTGATTAACTGCTAGGCAAAGAGTTGTAGCAAATTCTTGATAGGATTCACGTAAGCCATTAAGAACTATAGAGATAAGCAAACTATTAGGTATCACCATCAATATTAATTAACTGCTCTCTCAAATCCTTGACACGAATCAAAAATCCATCCATAGAATCACCCTCAATCATATGCTCTAAGTCAAACTTTTTCTGTAGATAAGCTACACGAGCTTCATTGCAGATCTAATATAGAGAGGCAAGTATATCCCATGCACTTTTAGAAGAAGTACATGAAATATGAGGTATGACTTGTCCTTTACACAAGAGAGTAATCAAAGCATAAGCATTCACATCTTTAGCATCCCAACGGAGTTGTTCTTGTGTAGAAGGAACAAGTGTAGGCAATGCACTTCCATTGGAACCAGGATCACTGGTTCCAACAATGGATCTGTTAGAATTGTGCATCTCAGTGTTATGAGGCTTACCCTATTTATTGGGTATGTTATCCATTTTCTCCTTGTGTAGGAAGTTGTTAGGCTATCGACTTGTTTATAGAGGCAGTCAGCCAGCTCACTCTCAAAACTATAAAAGGAGTCTCTCATATTCACTTAATGTAACCAATCGAAGCACAAGTGCAACACTCTACTTGCTGGCTATTGCCATTGTAAAGTTTATTACTATTATAAAAGGTGATCTTGTCCACAAGCTCTCTCTCTTTTGCTCCCTCTTATGTCTCTTGTTTTGTCTCTACGCTTCCGCATGTGCATACTCCAACATGGTATCAGTCGCTTACATACCCAGCTACCATCATTTGCAAGTTTAGTCCTTCCCCCTTTGCTGTGTCTCCTAGATTTCACATCAATAGTTGCGTTTTCTGGAGTTCACACCAAGTGGCTATGTTTTCTAGAGTTCAAAACTGTGGCTGTGTTTTTTCTACAGATTAAACAATGGTTGAGATTCCTCATCATAGCTGTGTTTTTCTTCCTCTCGGAGGCTCACATCTATGTTTTCCTCTTCAAGATGCCCTGCTCCTGTGCTTGGTTATCAATCATCAAGTTGCAAGCTCCTGTTGGCTGTATTTTTTGCTTCTACATGCTTTTACACTCGGGGGGTTCACTATATGTAAACCCCCTATATCATGTGCGTTCAAGGCCTATTTTAAAAACCCCTTATCTATGAATTTTTCATAAATAAAACACACCCTTTTTCTATTCAATCTGTGAGAATACCCCCTTTAAATGGTACCCTTCTGTATGTAAAATATTATGTAAAATAAGGATTTTAAAAATCCCTTCTGTTGAACCCACGTGCTATGCCTACATATTTATGAGTGACCTCCCCGAGCTTTTACAACAGTTCTGAGAGGTTTGAAGGTTGTTTTTTTAGTGCGGCACTACAAGGGATTGGGCTCATACCCGCGCTCTTAGCCGCTAAAATTGACTTGTGAAAAAAAGTAGCGGGCCCGTGTATCAGCGCGTGTATAATCGCGGCCAGAGACATGCGTGTAAAACCGCGTGTACAGTACCTCTTAGACGCGCGTATACACGGGTGTGTAGCCGCGTTTTTTTACACAGACGCGTTGATACACGCCCCTATACACGCTTCTTATTATATTAGACGCGCTTATACACGGGTGTATAGCCGCATCCTGCTCAGTTCCCATGAACCAGACGCGTTTTTACTTGCGTCTATACACGCGTTTCTTTAATTTAGATGCGCTTATACACGCGTTATTGCCAGTTTATACGCGTTAATACACGTGTAATTTCCAGGGTATCCGCGTATATACACGCGTGTTTTAGCAGTTTTGACGTGTTTATACACGCGAACAGAGAGTTAAAAAAAAATCCAGAGAGTGCTATTTGGTGCCTGAATACTGTTCCAGCATTCCAGCACCCAATAACACTCTCTGGTTTAGGGTTTTTGGTGCATTAGACCATCCCATTAGACCATCCACGAAGAACATATGCACGAGGGAGATTAAGACAAGAACGACATGAATGCATACATTGTCATTACACGATTCAAGACAGCCATGAATGTAATACTATCGATCAATCAATTCAATATTACTATCAAAATTTCATACAAGTATACAAGGGAGTCCATATCTCGAAGTAGCCCATGGCTTGAGTTTACAAAAAAATATATACAATCACATCCTAAATATGGAATGTGATACTACAAGTCTGAGTACTACTCAGACCCAGATGATGACTCGGTGCTCCCCCCATGCTCAGATGAGCTCGCATCGGTCGGAATGTCCGAGGAGTAGTGCTCACGTCCACCCTCTGCAGCGGCGGCCGGTGGATCATCAACAGCTTGTGCCTGTTCAAGTAATATATAGTATATAAGTATATATATATGCAATTCAATAAACCAAAACCATTCGTTACGAATTTTCAAGTACCTGTTGACCGTATGGTCTCATGGCCAACTCAAACTGCGCGTCCGTAATACGTCCCTCGGCTCTGAAGATGGCCCACGTGTCACGTCTGCTATGCCGGCGAGCATACGCAGTATCGTGGGTTGTGGGCTTCCTCCCCGTAACCCGTCGCTGTATCATAATCAACACAATTTGTAAGATTAAAACAAATCATAGAATCAATGAATTAAGTAAACAATCAAATAAAGTGGCAGGATACTTACGAACTCTGCCTCCCATGACTCGACGCCGCCAGATCCAAAATGCGAAGATCCAACGGTCTCCATCTGGATCCGTCGTGCCTCCACATGCTGCCTGCTCTTCACGCCACCCTCTGCTCGTTTTTTTGCCTCCTTCCACTCGCGTTTGTGCGCAGTGGCAGGTTTCTCGGCAGGATAGCCACCCGCATTTAGCCGGTCATCGTACGCGAGTTTTTTAAGGTGAGATCTTTTATTACTTAAGATCTCCCTTATTCGCGTCCTTCCCCATACATCCGAGAATGTAGCATGTGGGGGATTGGGGTACCGACTATGTACAGCCTCTATCACCTCCCCAACTAATCGGCTATTTTGATCTTTAAATTTAATAAAACAATTTCTATATGAGTTTGATACTACCCCACGCATGTACTCCATTACCTCCCTCCCCCTCGCATCCATCACTATCCCGCCCCTATCCGTCACATCATAGCAAACCACTCTCTCCATCTCTCTCATCTCCTCCTCTTCCGAACTGTCTCCTCTAACTCTTCTCCCTCTATCTCCTCTCTCACCGCGTGCCCTACTACCTCCCCCACCTCCCCCACCTCCTCCACCAAAGCACCCGCCGCATCCTCCACTCCCACTCTTCCTACTGCTGCGGGTGGAGTCACGACTGGGGGATTGTCTACGTGACGGTGGCTGTGAGCCCTGACGTGACGGTGGCTCTGAGGGAGCACGTGATGGTGGCTGTGAGGGTGTACGTGAGTGTGTCTGGGACGAGGTATGTCTCCTCGGTGGACGTGGAAGAGGAGAAGCTGCATGCCGTCTCGTCGGACTCGGAGGAATAGACGGCACTGGAGTGCCCTGGATACTCGCGGTAGGGGTATAGACACCAGGCAGGGAAGGAGGGGGATGGGCATACATATACTCTGTAAGCTCAACCGGACCAGGTTGACGCCCAAAGTGATTCATCATCTCCATCAACCAATTGCTGTACGCAAATGGATCGGATGAAGAACCTGGAATATCCATAAAGAACCTGCAACAAACATCTTCATGTACATCATGGGCTGTCTCTAGACTCACACAAATATCATCATTCAAGTCAGTTGCCTGCAAATCATGAAATCTGAAACGCCGCAGTTTTTTGTCTGCAGAAACGCGTGTATATACCCGTCAAAAAATGCGTGTATACACCCGTCCAAAAACGCGTGTATACTCGCGTGAAAAAACTCTGCAGACAGGTTACACGCGCTGCTACACGCGTTTGTACACGCGACCTGCAAAAAAAATTTCTCGAAAAGACTGACCCCCCGACAAAGACAGAATGTCCTTATAAAAGGACCAGCCATTGTCGCCCCTGTCAGGATGCAGTAACCCAATCGTGTGCAAAAAGACAAACCCAAAGAGCAAAGAGCAAAGTAAACAAATCTGACAAAAGAGACAAGGCACAGGACAAAGTGACTCACCTCTGAAAAAGTGAGTCCTCTCTGCTCCTTCTCTGCTCCCTCCTTCTCCCGTGTGTGTGCTCCTTTCTCTGCTCCCTCCTTGCTGTTGGAAGAGGCGAAAACAGGCGAAAACGCATGCACTGTTGATTTCTTAGTTCAAAATCTATATTTGGGGAAGGCGGGCTGTTTTTAGTTTAAACTTACCGCCGCGTTTATATTCGCGTTTATAAACGCGGGTATATTCGCGTGTATGTAATGTTAGCTGCGTTTATACACGCGTTTTGCAGAAAGTAGCCGCGTGAATACACGCGCTTTTTAGGAAGTAGCCGCGTTAATACACGCAATTTTAAGGAGATAGTCGCGTCAATACACGCGATTTTGTGCTTTCATTAAAAACATATAATGATTTTGTGTTTTCTGATTTGTACACAGAATGTCATCAACCTCTTCAAGCAGTTCTGGGGAAGATGAGACAATGCGTCATCGTAATCGCGATGTGTGGTTGGGACAACGGATCAAATGTATGTGTAATCGATGTCAAGGATGCATTGTACGAGCACGTCGAATTACTTTGAATCACATCTCCATGTATGGAGAATGGAATCAAACAGGTTTAGAGGTGAGTAGATGTAAATTGATGGTATTCAAATGACTCACGGTATCCAAATTAAATTAATAGAGTTGTAACATATAATTTGATAAATTGAAGCAGGATGCAGTACCACACCCTAACATGGTACCCTACGCGCGACGAGAGCACGTAAAGCGTCGACGAGATGATGCTGGAGCTTCGGGATCTATTGTCAGAGATGAGTGGGAAAGGGACGACAATAGCCCTGCACCCCACGAAGTTGTGGAAGAGGAGGTGCTTGATGATATGGTGCGGAATCTTTTTAAGGATGATCCCAAAGGTATGGACGACGATGATATGGAACAAGAGCATCTTTATAAGGCTTCATCGACACCGGTGTTTGAAGGGTGCACATTCTCAGTTTTACGTGCTTCACTTGAACTACTTAATATACAAACAGTTTATGGATGGAGCAATGCAAGTCTTGACGCATTGTTGAAGTAAGCATTCTAACTTACAAATTTGAATTAGTGGTTTAAGGTTTAGGATTTAAGACTAATTATAATTGATAATATTGGATGCAGGCTATTATCAAACATGCTTCCAAAGGAAAATAGACTACCCACCTCAAGAGACATAGCGAGGCGCTATGTGACATCTCTTGGAGGACTGGATTATGATAAAATACATGCATGCGTCAATGATTGCATTCTCTTTCGTGGGACGCATAAGGAGGCTCTACATTGTCCCACTTGTGGTGAAGCAAGGTACAGAACAGATATGAAGAGTTTTGATGTACCTCGTAAAGTCTTGCGACACTTTCCTATAATTCCTCGCATCAAACACATGTTCAAGTGCAAATCCATAGCAGAGCTCATGTCATGGCATTCCTCACATCGATCGGATGATGGCATGTGGAGAATTCCCGCAGACACTCCTGCTTGGAAGCATATTGAAGATGAGTGGCCCAGCTTTAAAACAGAGCCCAGAAACTTGAGACTTGGCCTGGGTATGGATGGAGTGAATCCATTTGGTTTCAAAAGCACCGCATACAGCGTGTGGCCAGTTGTGTTGGTGAATTACAACCTTCCACCATCAATGGCGATCAAGAAGGGACATCTTATGTTATCCCTTCTAATTCCAGGGAAACATAAAGTCAAGCATATGGATGTTTATCTTGAACCACTGATTGATGAGTTGGAGGAACTATGGAGAGGTGTTGCGGTGGTGGACATTAGTAGGCCTCCCTCCTCTCGACACTTCGACTTAAAAGCAGTGTTGATGTGGACAATGCATGACTTTCCAGGATACAGCGATTGTTCTGGTAAGAATTCTAATTACCTCCCTACTCTATTACTATTGGCTATATATATTAATTAGACGGTTTGACTTTATTATTCTAACTTTTATTTATATTTTAACAGGTTTGAAAACATCGGGTAAACATGCATGTCCTGTTTGTGGCCCTTCGTTAGTACATGAGTATGCTGATGGTTTGTGTAAGACTATATTCGATAATCATCATCAATTTCTCCCCTCAGATCATCCTAAATATGTTGCTAGTAAGAGTAACATTCCTCCACAAACACTTCGTGCAAAAGATTGGAAGCGTATTTGGGAGTCTACAACTGTTCTTCCTCCAGATGGCATGAACAGGTATAGTGATGTTTTTTCAATCTTGTTTTGTGTAGTCTCTAATTGGATTAAAGGTCACATAGAGCAATCCCTTGTGCAGGTACTCCATTTTTTTCCGGCTGCCATATTGGACCCATCTTAAGATCAACCATCTTCTTGATCCCATGCACATCTTTAAGAATGTGGGATCTGGTATTTGGGAACATATTACTGGTAAACGAGACAATGTTAGCGTACGTGAGGACTTGCGGGTCGCAGGACGTATGCGTCAAGCTTGGCCACGAGAGGTGGGTGGGCACGTTCGTCTTCCGCCTGCACCATGGATTATATCAAAGAAAGAGGAGAAGCAGGTAAAGCAGGCCATCACCACTTTGCGTACTCCCACTGGATGCATGAGATCATTGAAGGGAGCCTTTACAACCACCAAGAAAAGAGGCGTTGAGCAACTATATGGGTTGAAGTCCCACGATTGGCACAAGATGCTTCAAGTAAGTGTTTTCCAAGTCTTGTACGTACGTTGAAATTAAATTTTGTAATGCCATAAACCATAAATGTGCTCTTATGTGCGCAGTTCATACTACCTACTAGCATCGACCATTGTGCGAATAAGAGTTTGAAAAAATGTATTTATAAGATGGGCGAGCTTGTGAGGTATGTAAAACCCATGCTCAGATCACCCTTCCTTATACCTTGCAAAATGAACGTGCATGAGGTATAACGTACTATTTATTTATTTTTCAGATATGTTAGTTCCAAAGCAATTGATCCAGCCACGTTGGATGATGCGCGTGTTATGGCAGTGGAGGTGGTTTGTTTGTTGGTAGAGGAAACTTTTCCGCGAACCATTCTCACAAGTCAACTACATCTCATTGTGCATTTAGTGGACGAAATTGCTTTATGTGGTACTGTGCATGCACGTTGGATGTTCTTCCTAGAGCGCTTCATGAAGACCTTAAAAGACTTTGTGAGGCAAAGTGCAAGGCCTGAAGGAAGCATGGCCGAGGGTTGGTTGATACAAGAGTCTCTTGTATATATTTCAGAATTTCTTGGTCAGGTGGACAGCTCTTTGCCACGACTATGGAGCAATGAAGAGGACTTGAGGATGACCTCTATTGTGCCTCAAGGAAAAGGACAGAGTAAAGTAATTGACAGAACATTGATTGATGATCTCAATTTCACTTGTATCCTTAATAGTGATGTGATGAGCAGATGGGTTACAAGATATGAGGATGCAAAGACAAAAAGGCAAGCATAAAGAGCTCTCTTTCGGAGGCAACATGGCTCTCGGAAGGCGTACCCTAAGCATCTAGCAACACTTCCGAATGATATCCATGTTGATTGGTTGCATGAGGAAATGGAGAGAGCAGAGAGCGACGAGGGGCTGCATATCACGGCGGAAGAATGGGAGTATGCACGAGGATGCATGTCAAAGGTACATAGAACTAATGTTTTGCATTAGTTGTAAGTGATTTGCTTTTAATATTTATTCACATTGCTTACACAAATATTGCTTCTATTTTGGTCCAGTGCACTATGTTCAATGCTATATGGTGTGAAGGCAAGCATTTTCGAACACAAAGAATTGATGAAAAGAGAAATACACAAGATTGCGGTGTCATTAGTAGCTTTGAGGGAGCTAATGGAAAAATGGATGATTATTGTGGCATAATCCAAGACATATTTAGGCTTGACTTTCGTCGCTTCTTTGTGTATGTTTTGGATGTCAAATGGCAAATGAACGTGGTAGAAAAAGGGCCTGATGCAACGATAAAACGCCATGCAAGTGGATATGTAACTATTGACTCTACAAAGTTCTGGCAAACAAAGAAAGATAGGCTCGTATTGCCACAACAATGTGAGCAGGTATGCATTTTTTTACTAATGTGTTTCATGTACATATATATCTAAGCTCGCGTACCCCTTGACTTTTGATATGCTAATTAATTACTATACTGTGTGTATTTGAGTAGGTTATCTATCTACCAATGGTGCATGACATCAAATGGTGGTACGTCATCCCTATTGCACCACGTTCCAAAGTGATGTATAATACATTCACTGATATGGAGCATATGGAGGATGTAACAAGCCGCAATGAAGATGACGTCGAACATGCCATTGAAGATGTTGTGATCGATGATCAAGAAATAAGAGATGATCGTGATAATGAGGATGAGCAGGCCATTTCTCATGATCATGAGAATGACCCTACCATTGAGGATGATGGTGATGTTGATGAGGATGATCAGGACATCGATACCATTATCAATGGAGTACAGAATATCGATAGTGGAATAAATTTAATCATAGCCTTACCAATTGATCAAATGGATATTGATGTTGATCGTTTGGCAAGGATGGATCTTATTGAAGATGAGATCGAACCCTAACCAATCCATCACTGTATGTTCTAAATTGATGACATTTCTATCATCTCATATGCATGATTTATTTTTGAATATATTTCATTGTTGTAAATGCATGTAGTGGGATTGTGTAATGTACTATGAGATGGTTTAAAGAAAATAGTTTTTAATTTTGTAAAGGAATTCAATTTTTCTTTAGTTTTTCTCTGCCATGCGTGTATTAATCCGTGTATAGTAGCGTGTATTTATCCGTGTATAATAGCGAGTATTAATCCGTGAATAGTAGCATGTA
Organism: Cibotium barometz; assembly: GCF_041138505.1. Lineage (NCBI taxonomy): Eukaryota > Viridiplantae > Streptophyta > Polypodiopsida > Cyatheales > Cibotiaceae > Cibotium > Cibotium barometz. Next base: position 34,526,187 of record NC_141104.1, on the reverse strand, counting down.
TTCATCCGTGTATAATAGCGAGTATTATCCCGTGAATATTATCGTGTATTTATGTGTGTATTACTGCGTGTATATAAACGCGTTTATACACGCGTTGATAAATGCAAATATACACGCGACCTTAAAGGCTAAAATACACGCGCCCGATTCTATTCAAATACAAGCGCGACAATACACGCGTTCGTAATTTATCGCGTGTATGAAACGCGTGTATGACAGCATTGTCTTGTAGTGTGGACTACAGTGGAAGGTGTTTCTTCGTGTGTGGTGCATCCCGATAAGCTACCTCGATATCTATGCTTCTTTGCCAGCTTCCCCTCCCTCCGGTTGGGTATTTCTGGTGAGTTTTGGTGGATTGTTTTGCTTCTATCCATCCTCTTTCTCTCTCAAATTTCAGAGGCGGTTGATTGGTCTTGGTGCCTCACTTCGTTGGAGAGTGCTCAAGGGGGTCTTGGAGTGCTGAGATTTGTGTACTTTTTTGCTGTGGATATGGTTGCCCCTATATGAACAAGAATGACAAGTTGGATAGAACCAAAAATGCCCATTGGAAGCTAAAGATGTGGACCTAGTTCATCCACAAGGGTTTTTGGGAGATTGTTTAGGCCATTGAGAAGAAGCTCGAGCATCCTCAGAACTCGAGGAGGTGGACCCAAGATCAAGAGAATGAATTCCTTGCAGAATCAAGTATGGTCCAAACTAGAGGACCTCTTTGCTTGAGATTTGTCGATGCGGGCAGTTACTTTGCAAGGGAAACTCTAAGGTTTGTTATTTTGTGCTGGCAATCTCGAGCTAGCAGTTCTATGCAGTCATTCCTCATCAAGGCCATGGTTATCAATGACCAGTTATACTAGCAATGGGTGTTGCTTTGTCCTTTGCTCAGTTGGCTGCACTTATCCTCAACAAGCTTCCCCTAGAGTATGGTGTGGTTTCTCGAGCTTTTTAGTGCCAAGTCACAACCACACAGTTGGATTTTGATGACCTTACCTCCCTTCTCTTGGAAGAAGAGTCCGTTCTCGTTTCTTCGGGTAAGATGAAGGTGTTTCTTAACAGTTCAGACCAGGCACTTACTTTAGTACTACAGAAGAAAGGTCGGAGTTGTTGCTTCTCATTTTTGAAGAGAGGACATCTGTCCAAGGATTGTTTGTCCAAGAAGAAGGATAAGACCAAGGGAAAGTCTTCATCTCTGAAGAAGGGTAAATACGTGACACACGACAGTGATACAAATACTTCCAATAACACATGTAGGACTCCCAAGGTGCTTCCGGCTCGGGAGGACCAAGATGGTGTACTTCTCTAGTATACATGCAGTTTCCTCCTTGTGCTTCTAGCCAGAGGAGGCTTGTGGGTGGGTGAGGGGGTTGGTAGCAGCTCCATTATTTGGTGCATGGGAATCGTGAGTTGGAGTTCCAAGCATTAAAAGTTTGGCAGAACATGGTCATCTTCATCTTATTCTTGGAGTTCACTGCAAACTTGTGTGGGAATTTGGAGCCAAGCAAAGCTCCTGTTGTTCGTGGTGGCATTTTGTTTCAAGAAAATAGGTTGGTGGGTGCTCTCTCCGAGGAGGTGATTCCCGTATTTGGAGTAGTGGAGGGTCCATGGTTGCATCTTCATCAACTTATCTTCTTTAGACTCTCGCACACTATGAGCTACAAAGGGGGTGTTAGAATTGTGCATCTCAGTGTTATGAGGCTTACTGTGTTTATTGGGTATTTTATCTATTTTCTCCATGTGTAGTAAGTCGTGAGGTTGTTGAGAGGCACTTGGCCAACTCACTCTCATCACTATAAAAGGAGTCTCCTCATATTCACTTGATGCAAACAATCCAAGAACAAGTGCAGCACTCTACTTACTATAAAAGGAGTCTTTCATATTCACTTGATGCAAACAATCCAAGAACAAGTGCAGCACTCTACTTACTCTCTATCGTCATTGTAAATCTTCTTTCTATTATAAAAGGTGATCTTGTCTACAAGCTCTCTCTCCTTTGCTCCCTCTTCTCTCTCTTATTTTGTCTATTCTTCCATCTGTGCATACTCGAAGAGGATCCGCCTGACATGCTAGATGTAGAACTAGCAGGCCTTGAGTCAGCACCACCAGAACCAATAGGCCATAAGCCAGCACTAGATACATACACCCACAAATTCTTTGTCATCTGTACATGTTTCATCATATATGCCCACATGGGATAGTTGGTTCCATCTCCAACTTGTCATCATCAATGGACAAGACAACATGCCAAACAAGTCATTTTGGTATTTCTAGACATTTTACATAGCAGATTAATGCGCAAACTAAAGCATATCTAACACACGAAGTAGTTGAACATGACTTAGAGCACCTCAAACAATGCATGTGCAAACTCATCAAACAACCAGCAATCTATAGGTTGAAAGATGCAAGCGAAATCAAGACACAAAATCTATAGGTCAAAATCTACTGACATGAAATCAACAAGTCAGAAGCTAACATAGAATCAGTAGTAGGCCGGAATCTAATGTGGAATCAACAGGCCAGAATTTGACGTGGAATCAACTAGTCAGAATTTGCTAACATGGAATTAGCAAGTCAGAATCTGACGTGGAATCAGCAAGTTGAAAGCTGACGTGAAATTAGCATGTCAGAAGCTGATGTGGAATCAGCAAGTTGGAAGCTTTAGCAGGTCAAAAGCTGACGTGGAATCGGAAGGTCAGAATGGGCTCACATGGATTCTTCGAATTAGAGTCTGCAGGCAAAAACGGCTAACACTGAATCTACAACCCAAATTCTAAACGTCGAGGACCGTAGGTGAAATGAATGCCGAATACCAAACGCAAAAATCCAATATCCGAATGCCAAATGTGGAAAGCCGAACGTTGAAAGCCAGCTACTAAATGCAGAAAGCTAAACACTGAAAGCTGACTGCTAAATGCAAAAAGCAAAAGACTGAAAGCCGACTACTGAATGCGAAAAGCTAAAGGCTAAAAGCTCAATGTTTGAAGGCTAAAGCCGAATGCTGAATGCAAAAATCCTGAAGCCGAATGGCTGATTGCAAAAAGCCTAAAGCCAAATGGATAACTAGGCAAAGCTGATAGATGTAGAAGTTCGATGCAAAAAGCTGAAAGGCAAAGGCTGAATTGGCTGACTGGGCAAAATCGACGGACGCAGCTGAAGGGTGGACTGGGAAAAACCGAAGGCTGCAAAAGTTCAATGCTAAAAGTTAAAAGCTAGTACTCAAACAACAATGGCAACGACAAACTAGCAAAAATTGGCAGACACGGAAGTTCAATGCCAAAAGCATCTTACTTGAGTTGAGTGTAGTGTGAAGGCATGCCTAGAATGTATGGCAACATAACTAAATGACACCAATGTATAGAAAGAGGTAGAAACCCTAAAACTATGGAAAGTGCAAGAGCATACCCGGATGTACGGCAGCGAAAAATAATGACACCAACAATGTATAGAAGGAGGTAAAAACCCTAAGTATGTGAGAAGTGCGAGAGCTTACCCAAGATGTACGACGGCGTACAATAATGATACTAATGTACCACCTACTTCGTTGCTTCAGAGAATAACGGAATGGAGCTATTGGCTCTAAAACCAAGCTTTAAAACCTTGCTCTAATACATCGCTTTGATACCAATGTTGGATGACGGAGTAGATGCTGGAGTAGATGCTCTGCACACACACACACAAACACACATGCACACACAGTCATATCGAACTCAGAGAGCGAGAGAGACAAGATGTGATAGCTCAAAGTACTCGATAGAATGATAAGAAATGAGTGGAGTACAAGGTACTTACAGTCCTAGGGTTGACATGCCCAATACAATAGCAGAGTGTGTTCACACAGGGAAAAAATGCCTACCAGCACAAGGTAAAAAGTGTTTGTGTATAAGATTGTTCACACCACGACTTCTCACAGGCCAAAGGCTAACAACAATACCATCATCACGTTGTATAAATTTTATGCCTAAATAAAAATACAATAAGCCCAAATTTGTCATCTCAAATGACACATGTAATTCAATATTAAATGTTGAAATCTCCTCCTCGTTATGGTCTGTGTGAGCAGCATGTCATCAATTTATAAAACCATGAGCAATGAATGCTTTAAAAGGTTGCTTGGTATTATACAAAGATAGGAGCATATGAGCTAATTTTTAGCCAATCTGGGCTGATTTTTGTAGCACCTTTTTGAGCATTAATCATTTTCTCCACATATGGCTGGCCAACATTAATCATTTTCTCCACATATGGCTACCCAGCATTGTACAAAGGTAGGAGTGTATCAAAGATGCCCTGTGAGCATACATTTTACTATGTTTTACATAAAACCATGGGTTAAACTTAGTTCTCAACCAAGACAACATCTCTACTCACCAAAATCTGCTTTGTGATGGATGGTAGAGTCTATACCCTTTGCTTTCTAAGTAGTATCCCCCACAAAAATATATTTTACCACCTTATCATCCAGCTTATGGCATTGTTGCTCAGGCAAAAAAGCATAAGCAAGACAACCAAAAACACGTAAATGAGCCACAGAGGGCTTCCTACCATTCCAAGTTTCATAAGGGGTGATGCCTTGCTAGGGTATCTATTTTAGTACATAAGTGGAACACATAACTACCTCCAACCAAAAAACATGAGGCAAATATTGACCTCCTTTAACCATGGAATGTGATCTCCATGAGAGATCTATTCTTCCTTTTAGCCACACCATTTTTCTTAGGTGTATAAGGCATCGTGCATTGATGTTTTATGCCTCTTTTAACCATATATACATGAAACTCCTTTGACATATACTCCCTCTCTTAATCTATACAAAGGGTGCCAACTTGACATGTAGACACATTTTTAGCCATAGAAACAAAGTGTCTAAAGCATGTAAAAACCTCTAACTTTGCCTTCAATAGATACTCCCAGGTGTACCTAGAGTAGTCATCAATAAAAGTCACAAAGAGATATCCCTTGATCGATGGTGTCCTCATAAGACCACATATCACTATATATAAGTTGTAATTTTTGGACAGTGCTAATTGATCCATCTTTCAAGAATGATGCTCATTGTATCTTGCCCAAAATGCGCCCCTCACATACATGTTTGATGGGTGCCTCAAGCTTTGGCAACTTTGCCACCATCTCTTGCCTTTTAAGGTACAACAAGCTACCAAAATTCAAGTGACCAAACCAGGCATGCCATAGCTCCACATCACTTATAGCATGTGTGGTAGTTAGTCAACAAGCATTATATGCCAATCTTGCATACCTGTCTAACCTATAAAACACATGCCTTAGAGTACCAAATACCATAGGGATATCTCCATCACTCTGGTCATAAAATGTACACCTATGATCAACAAAATCTGACCTCTAGGCCAGCCCTAGCAATGGTAGAGACTGACAACAAGTTCTTTTTGATGCCTAGCACAAACAAGACTTCTAAGAGAGTGATTTTCCCACCATTTGTAGTAATGAGAACAACCTTACCAACTTCTTTTACTAGATATAAGGAGTTGTTTGCACATGTGACTATTCCTCCTTGAGGAGTAGACTCAAGTGAGAAAATAAATCATGTTAAGAAGTAATATGTTTGCTAGAAAACCACTATCAAAGTACCATACATGATGATCTATTATTGATATGCATACATCATAGATATATGGATTATAGTTGTAGTGCATAATGAATGCCCAATCATCCTATATATAGTTCATTGTCTCCTTCTTTTAAAAGCTTGGTGCTGATGCATCAACCAACCATGTTTGACTCTTTCTTATGTTCCTTCTCTAGCCTTTTGTTGCATTAATTGTGGCAGGCTTCCAACAATAGTTGCATTTTCCTTTGTTCTTAGGCTTATCACCCCCTTCTTGGCATCCTTTCTAGAAGAATGGGCTAATTCTTCCTTTAACTTATAGCCACCCTGAGAAAAGGCTTTGCCTTTACCTTTTTGATTGGCAAAATTTTTTTGATCTTGATCAAATAGCTCAACACCAACAAGATCACCAAGAATGGGAAATAGACTTTGTTAGTGCTTAATTTCCTAGTTGCTTAGCTGCAAACATACAAAAACACAAGGCAAACAAAATACACAGAGATCTAGGAGAAATCAAGAAAAACACAAGGCTAGAGGAGCAGCACACAAGGCAAAAAAAATGTTTACCTAAGGAAAACACAATACACAAGCTAAGATAATACATACACATAGCTAGAGGAGCAACACACAAGAGCAAAAACAATGTTTATGTAAGTAAAACACAATACACAAGCTAACATAAGACATACACATAGCTAACATAAGAAAAACACAAAGCAAACACAAGACTTGAGGCAAACACATAGAAAACATATGGCATAAGGTAATCAAAAGGAAAATCTCAAGGTAAAAAAAGGCATAAAAAGAGGAAATGAGAAGCACTTAAGGACCAATAAAAGTGGCCAAAGAGCATGGAAAATAGGCAAGCATGTCATAAATTATTTTCCATGCTAGTTAACCTTTTTTATGGTCTAAAATCTCAACACAAAGCTTACATGCCCTTATTATCAAAACCTCTCACAAGAACACCCTCTCTATTGAGATATCAAGCTCAACACTTATGCCACTAATATGGTTGGTGTGTGGTGGTGGATGACAAGTTGTGTGACAACCACATTTGGATTACTAGAGTTTGGCATAGTTATATAGCGTCAGTTCATCTAGTCAAGTTCACACTATGAACCGACCTCCTTTGTATGTTATAATAGGAGAGTACTTTCTCTTATAATATATTCTCTTATCTCTTTATATTATGGTTGTGGAGAAGAGAATATAATAGAAGAAAATTCAGCCATCTATGTCTCTTGTGCACTTGTCTACTCTTGTGTGTGTGTGTGTGTGTGTGTGTGTGTGTGTGTGTGTGTGTTTGCTTGTTTGTAAGGAGCTAAAACTCATCCTCTCCCCCATATTCTTTTCATGGTATCAAAGCATCAATTTGTGTCTCACATATAGTAGCTTTTCTCACATTAAGTAGCTTTTGGATGTTTTTTCAGTAGTAAAGACCAACAACCTTTGAGGATTGTCTTTATTTTTCTTGGTTTAAAAAATGTATATGTTTTTAGTAACGTTCGAAGATTATCTTTATTTTGCTTAGTTTTAAAAAAAAGTATCTTTATTAGAGAAATTTATGTGCTTGACTCCTCAATAATCAAGTAAATAAAAATATTCCTAATTATGAGCAGTAATAGTGTGTAGGTTTAGGCTTTTTTATGGGGCCATAACGTATGTGGGCATTGTAGCATGAGAGCGCTTTATCCCAAGTCCCAAGCCTTGGCTTGAAAGTTTTTATGATTTTCATGATTAAGTGTCTTACGATGATCATAGTTCTATGTTTACTTGAATATAAACAATGATTAAGTGTCTTATAGTGAGCATAGTTCTACATTTATCACATAGTTTAGGGTGAGCACACAATTCAATGTTTACTTGAATATAGATAATGATTTTATTTTATCCATGTATTTTTTCTATTCATGGTATTAGATGTATAGGCACATTTACTCTATAATGGCATTAGATGTATAGGCACACTTACTCTATAATGGCATTTCTTTATAATATTCCAAAGACCACAACATTGTGTAGCACTAGAGTGGTGTTTGACAATTCAACCTCCTTTTCATCGAGCCTCACACAAATCCTTTTCACTATTATAACTTAGAACAAGAATTTTCTTTGTACTTTAATCTAATAGTTACTAAATATTACAAATTATGAACTAAATCTTGAATTAAAGAGGTATTTTCCTTTATCCCATCAATTAAAGAAGGGGTTTTTGAAAATTAAACCACTTTTACGTTGATAAGTTGAACCTAGCCTTTTTTTGAGACCCTGAGCAAGGCATATTATGGAAATATCACTTCTAAAATGAAATATATATAGATACACATGCATGTGCATGCACACAAACACACGCACAAGTGCATGCATACACACACAAATGTACGCACACACCCGTACATACAACTGTGCACACGAATGCATGCGTGTGCACATACATATGCACACACACACACACACATTCAACTTAAAAGTACATGGTCCTTGTTGTCAATGCCTTAGCTTGTCTTAGCTTTAGAATGATGTGGCATTACTACTAAAACATGTTTAGTATGGTGTTTAGCTAGTGTGAGAAACAAACATGGGTTTAATGTTTTTTCCAATTTCAAATTTTGAAAAATAGATTTAAATTTTGCACCAACTAGAGAGGTTTTAATTTTTTACACTATCACAGAGGTTTTAGCTATAAATACCTTCAAACTTTTCAAATCCAGCAAAGATTACGTACATTTTCTATGGATAGTGTTTAGTGCTTCTATGCTAGGTAGCGTACAACCAATGTTACACATAATCTTTCGTAAAATCTTTCATTATTTATGTAATCTATTGATACTAGGGTGTCGAAGCTTGTCATGATCATCTCTTAGTTGTAAAAAGTGCCATCACCTTTCTAGGTTGCAAGGAAATTGACATGAGCTTTTCTCCACTCGCTTCACATCACATCCGCCTTGGAATTTGCATTGCCTATCAACATCCACCTAGAAATTCGACTTGCTTGATATTGTCACAACAGTGACGTGTGTGTGATGGGTCACATGGTTTTCTAGAAAAGGCTCTTGACTGCTATTGCATTCGCCCTTTGGTGAAAAATTGTCTCCCCATTGGTGGTTAACCATCTCTCAATTATTTTGAGTAGGGTGGGGGGCCATGACAAGTTCGGCTAGCTTGAGATTCTAGACATTCACCGTCTTGGGGTGAGAGAGACCAACCTACCCCACAATGTCACAACCACCTTAGAATTAAAATTGCTTGTCACTCACAATTGTGATGCGTGTAAATCCCATGGGGTCACTAGGTTTTCTGGAAAAGGCTCTTAACTGTTGGCTATCACCCTTTGATAAAAAATCGATTGCCTAGTGGGCCAACTATCCATGCTCTCTTCAATGCATGCTTAGGCTAAGAGTTGATTATTTTGAGTAGGGTGGGGGGCCATGACAGATTTGACCAGCTTGAGCTTCTAGACATCCAGCATCTCTAAGTGAGAGAGACCATCCTACCCCACAACCATGATAGGTTTGAGTAATTGGCTATTAATGTTAACCACTCTGGTTAACATTAATTTTCAAGTGTGGCTATGCTTATTGTAACTCATCTTTTGTAACCGCACAAAGCACTTAATGTAAAAGAGACATGGGATGACCAAACTTATGGCTTGTGTAATGCCGGTCATAGGAAAGAGTTGGGTGGTCGGCCATTGTAAACTATGAGCTCTTGTTTATAAGACATTTTATGAAATATGAAAGGGGACAATCCCATTAGTCTCATATGAGTTTTGCCTCTCTTTCTCTCTCTCTCTCTCTCTCAAGAGCTTGTGGAAGTATGCTTGCTTATTGTGCTTGCATGCTTGATTGTTGGTGTGTGATTGTACGGATGGTAATGCTCTAGCTTCTCTCCCCTCTCTTTGCTCTCTACCAAGTCCCTCTTCACTACAAGGGATCGGGCTCATACCCGCGCTCCTAGCCGCTAAAAATGACTTGTGAAAAAAAGTAGCGGGCCCATGTATCAGCACGTGTATCATTGCGGCCAGAGACATGCGTGTAAAAGCATGTGTATAGGACTGCGCAGACGCACTCATACACGGACGTATACACGCATTCTATCAGTTCAGATGCATTTAGACGCGTTGATACAAGCGTCTATACACGCGTTGATACAAGCGTCTATACACGCGTTTTGTTAATTTAAATGCGCTTATACACGCGTATTTCTCAGGTTTGACGCGTTTATACACGCGTGCTTTACAGATTATCTACGTATATACACGCGAGTTTTAGCAGTTCTGACGCATTTATACACGTGAACAGAGAGCAAAAAAAAAAATCCAGAGTGCTATTTGGTGCCTAAATGATGTTCGAGCATTCCAGCACCCAATAACACTCTCTGGATTTTTTTTTTTGTGCATTAGACCATCCACGAAGAACATATCCACGAGGAAGATTAAGACAAGAACGACATGAATGCATACATTGTCAATACACGATTCAAGACAGACATGAATGTAATACTATCGATTCACGATTCAATATTACTATCAAAATTTCACACATATATACAAGGGAGTCCATATCTCGAAGTAGCCCATGGCTTCAGTTTACAAAAAAAAAATATACAACCACATCCTCAATATGGAATGTGATACTATAAGTCTGAGTACTACTCAGACCCAGATGATGACTCGGTGCTCCCTCCATACTCAGATGAGCTCACATCGGTCGGAATGTCCGATGAGTAGTCACATCCACCCTCTGCAGTGGCGGCGGGTGGATCATCCGCAGCTTGTTCCTGTTCAAGTAATATATAGTATATAAGTATATATATATGTAATTCAATAAACCAAAATCATTCGTTTAGAATTTTCAAGTACCTGTCGACCGTATGGTCTCATGGCTATCTCAAACTGCGCGTCCGTAATACGTCCCTCGGCTCTGAAGATGGCCCACGTGTCACGTCTGCTATGCCGGCGAGCATACGCAGTATCGTGGGTTGTGGGCTTCCTCCCCGTAACCCGTCTGTATCATAATCAACACAATTTGTAAGATTAAAACAATCATAGAATCAATGAATTAAGTAAACAATCAAATAAAGTGGCAAGATACTTACGAACTCTGCCTCCCATGACTTGACGCCGCCAGATCCGAAATGCGAAGATCCAATGGTCTCCATCTGGATCCGTCGTGCCTCCACATGCTGCCTGCTCTTCACGCCACCCTTTGCTCGTTTCTTTGCCTCCTTCCACTCGTGTTTGTGCGCAGTGGGGGCAGGTTTCTCGGCAGGATAGCCACCCGCAGCTACATTTAGCCGGTCATTGTACGCGAGTTTTTTAAGGTGAGATCTTTTATTACTTAAGATCTCCCTTATTCGCGTCCTTCCCCATACATCCGAGAATGTAGCATGTGGGGGATTGGGGTACCGACTATGTACAGCCTCTATCACCTCCCCAACTAATCGGCTATTTTGATCTTTAAATTTAATAAAACAATTTCTATACAAGTTTGATACTACCCCACGCATATACTCCATTACCTCCCTCCTCCTCGCATCCATCACTATCCCGCCCCTATCCGTCACATCATAGTAGATCACTCTCTCCACCTCTCTCATCTCCTCCTCTTCCGAACTATCTCCTCTAACTCTTCTCCCTCTATCTCCTCTCTCACCGCGTGCCCTACTACCTCCCCCACCACCTCCCCCACCAAAGCACCCGCCGCATCCTCCACTCCCACTCTTCCTACTGCTGCAGGTGGAGTCACGATTGGGGGATTGTCTACGTGACGGTGGCTGTGAGTCCAGACGTGACGGTGGCTCTGAGGGAGCACGTGATGGTGGCTGTGAGGGTGTGCGTGAGTGTGTCTGGGACGAGGTATGTCTCCTCGGTGGATGTGGAAGAGGAGAAGCTGCATGCCGTCTCGTCGGACTCGTAGGCATAGACGGCATTGGAGTGCCCTGGATACTCGCGGTAGGGGTATAGACACCAGGCATGGAAGGAGGGGGATGGGCATACATGTACTCTATAAGCTCAACTGGACCAGGATGGCGCCCAAAATGATTTAGCATCTCCATCAGCCAATTGCTGTATGCAAATGGATCGGATGAAGAACCTGGAATATCCATAAAGAATCTGCAAAAATAATCCTCATGTACATCATGGGCTGTCTCTCGACTCACACAAATATCATTATTCAAGTCACCTATCAGCCTGCAAACCATAGAAATAGGAAACGCAGCATCCAGAAATGCGTGTATACACCCGTCAAAAAATGCATGTATACACCCGTCCAGAAACGCGTGTATATCCGCGTGAACAGACTGTGCAGACAGCATACACGCGCTTTTACACACGTTTCTACACGCGACCTGCGCAAAAATATTTTTGAAAGGGACCGACTCCGATAATGTGTCCTTATAAAAGGCCCACTGTCGCCCCTGTCAGAATCGTTCATCCAAAATTGTGTGCACAGAAGCAAAAGGACGGAGACAAACCCAAAAAGCAAAGAGAAAATAGCATAAACAAATCTGAGGAAGGAGACAAGGCAAAGGACAAACTGACTCACCTCTGAAAAAGTGAGTCTTCTTTCTTGGTCGGCTTCCTCCCGTGTGTGCTCCTTCTCTTCTCCCTCCTTGCACTTAGGTTTCGTTTCTGTTGGAAGAGGCGAAAACGAAAAAGAATAGTATTGTTAGTTCAAAATCTTTATTTGGAGAAGGCGGGCTATTTTTAGTTTAAACAGATCGTCGCCTTTATAAACGCGTGTATGTTCGCGTGTATGATAATTTAGCTGCGTTTATACACGTGTTTTGCAGGAATTACTCGCGTTAATACACGCGATTTTTAGGAAATAGCCGCGTTAATACACGTAATTTTTAGGAAATAGCCGCATTAATACACGCGATTTTTATACTTTCATTAAAAACATATTATGATTTTGTGTTTTCTGGTTTGTACATCGATGTCAAGGATGCATTGTACGAGCACGTCGAATTACCTTGGATCACATCTCCATGTATGGAGAATGGAATCAAATAGGTTTAGAGGTGAGTAGATGTAAATTGATGGTATTCAAATGACTCATGGTATCCAAATTAAATTAATAGAGTTGTAATACACGCGATTTTTATACTTTCATTAAAAACATATTATGATTTTGTGTTTTCTGGTTTGTGCATAGGATGTCATCAACCTCCTCAAGCAGTTCTGGGGGGAAGATGAGACAATGCATCATCATAATCGCGATGTGTGGTTGGGACAACGGATCAAATGTATGTGTAATCGATGTCAAGGATGCATTGTACGAGCACGTCGAATTACCTTGAATCACATCTCCATGTATGGAGAATGGAATCAAACAGGTTTAGAGGTGAGTAGATGTAAATTGATGGTATTCAAATGACTCATGGTATCCAAATTAAATTAATAGAGTTGTAATACACGCGATTTTTATACTTTCATTAAAAACATATTATGATTTTGTGTTTTCTGGTTTGTACATAGGATGTCATCAACCTCCTCAAGCAGTTCTGGGGAAGATGAGACAATGCGTCATCGTAATCACGATGTGTGGTTGGGACAACGGATCAAATGTATGTGTAATCGATGTCAAGGATGCATTGTACGAGCACGTCGAATTACCTTGAATCACAGCTCCATGTATGGAGAAAGGAATCAAACAGATTTAGAGGTGAGTAGATGTAAATTGATGGTATTCAAATGACTCATGGTATCCAAATTAAATTAATAGAGTTGTAATATATAAACTCTAATTGAAGCAGGATGCAGTACCACACCCTAACATGGTGCCCTACGCGCGACGAGAGCACGTAAAGCGTCGACGAGATGATGCTGGAGCTTCGGGATCTATTGTCAGAGATGAGTGGGAAAGGGGTGACAATAGCCCTGCACCCCACGAAGTTGTGGAAGAGGAAGTGCTTGATGATATGGTGCAGAATCTTTTTAAGGATGATCCCAAAGGTATGGACGACGATGATATGGAACAAGAGCATCTTTACAAGGCTTCATCGACACCGGTTTTTGAAGAGTGCACATTCTCTATTTTACGTGCTTCACTTGAACTACTTAATATACAAACAGTTTATGGATGGAGCAATGCAAGTCTTGACGCATTATTGAAGTAAGCATTCTAACTTACAAATTTGAATTAGTGGTTTAAGGTTTAGGATTTAAGACTAATTATAATTGATGATATTGGATGCAGGCTATTATCAAACATGCTTCCAAAGGGAAATAGACTACCCACCTCAAGAGACATAGCGAGGCGCTATGTGACATCTCTTGGAGGATTGGATTATTGACAGAATAAAGTAATTGACAGAACATTGATTGATGATCTCAATTTCACTTGCATCCTTAATAGTGATGTGATGAGCAGATGGGTTACAAGATATGAGGATGCAAAGACAAAAAGGCAAGCAGAAAGAGCTCTCTTTCGGAGGCAACATGGCTCTCGTAAGGCGTACCCTAGGCATCTAGCAACACTTCCGAATGATATCCATGTTGATTGGTTGCATGAGGAAATGGAGAGAGCAGAGAGCGACGAGGGGTTGCATATCACGGTGGAAGAATGGGAGTATGCACGAGGATGCATGTCAAAGGTACATAGAACTAATGTTTTGCATTAGTTGTAAGTGATTTGCTTTTAATATTTATTCACATTGCTTACACAAATATTGCTTCTATTTTGGTCCAGTGCACTATGTTCAATGCTATATGGTATGAAGGCAAGCATTTTCGAACACAAAGAATTGATGAAAAGAGGAATACACAAGATTGCGGTGTCATTAGTAGCTTTGAGGGAGCTAATGGAAAAATGGATGATTATTGTGGCATAATCCAAGACATATTTAGGCTTGACTTTCGTCGCTTCTTTGTGTATGTTTTGAATGTCAAATGGCAAATGAACGTGGTGGAAAAAGAGCCTGATGCAACGGTAAAACGCCATGCAAGTGGCTATGTAACTATTGACTCTACAAAGTTTTGGCAAACAAAGAAAGATAGGCTCGTATTGCCACAACAATGTGAGCAGGTATGCATTTTTTTACTAATGTGTTTCATGTACATATATATCTAAGCTCGCGTACCCCTTGACTTTTGATATGCTAATTAATTACTGTAGTATGTGTATTTGAGTAGGTTATCTATCTACCAATGGTGCACGACATTAAATGCTGGTACGTCATCCCTATTGCACCACGTTCCAAAGTGATGTATAATACATTCACTGATATGGAGCATATAGAGGATGTAACAAGCCGCAATGAAGATGATGTCGAACATGCCAATAAAGATGTTGTGATCGATGATCAAGAAATAAGAGATGATCATGATAATGAGGATGAGCGTGCCATTTCTCATGATCATGAGAATGACCCTACCATTGAGGATGATGGTGATGTTGATGAGGATGATCAGGACATCGATACCATTATCAATGGAGTACAGAATATCGATAGTGGAATAAATTTAATCGTAGCCTTACAAATTGATCAAATGGATATTGATGTTGATTGTTTAGCAAGGATGGATCTTATTGAAGATGAGATCGAACCCTAACCAATCCGTCTCACTGTATCGTTCTAAATTGATGACATTTCTATTGTATGTGTTGTCTTTTAATTATCATCTCATATGCATGATTTATTTTTTAATATATTTCATTGTTGTAAATGCATATAGTGGGATTGTGTAATGATATATACTGTAATGTACTATGAGATGGTTTAAAGAAAATAGTTCTTAATTTTGTGAAGGAATTCAGTTTTTTTCAGTTTTTCTTTGCCAAGCGTGTATTAATGCGTGTATGGCAGCGTGTATTGATGCGTGTATTATTGCGTGTATTTAAACGCGCTTATACACGCGTTGATAAATGCAAATATACACGCGAATGTAAATGCCAAAATACACGCGCCCGATTCTATTCAAATACATGCACGACCATACACGCGCTTGTAATTTATCGCGTGTATGAAACGCATGTATGAGAGCATTGTCTTGTAGTGCTTGCATGCATGTGGAATGGAGTGAAGGTTGAGCTTTCCCTAGCGGATTCACATCAAGGAGTTAACCCTCATTAGGGTTGGCTAAGTGCACCTCTCCGAACTCGACCCTTGCATGTTGTCTCTCTTCTTCTGTCCCTCTCTCTTGTATACAAGGTAGTATGTTAGGATTAACATCTTTGGTGCCATTGTTGGGGATTGCATTTAGCTTAGGGTCCTCCACTTAGTTCATTTGCTAGAGTCCTTATTTGGCCCGGTTGGAGTGTAAATCCACCGGTTGTTTGCTTGTGCTCAACTTGGTCTTTTGAACCAGGAGCGTTGGTTTATTTAAAAGTTCCTAAAGATTTTCTGACTTTGTCAAAAGGAAAATGCTCGAATTTATCTCCTAGATATTGTGGTCAATTTCGATTTATACATCGGATTGGCACGGTTGCGTATAAACTTAAACTACCTCCACATGTTAGAGTTCATCCATGCATAGACTTCAATCTCAGCACATTCACATGTCCAATCCTTTTATGCCAAATGTCTGTGTCTGCAACAATTCCTGAACCATTTGCAAACATCGCAGCACTCATCTCAGGCATGTCTACATTCAACGTAAACATCGCAACACTCATCTCAGGCATGTCTATATTCATCTCAGGCATGTCTACATTCAACGTAAACATTCTGCCCACTCTGGTGCCTTTTGCAACCAACCTGCACTTATCTTTAAAGTCTTCAACATAACAACCATCAGGGTTAAACCTAACCTGCAAACCCTGCTCAATTATCTGGCCAACTGAAACAAGATTCTTTGTTATGTTCGGAACGTGAAGTACATCTGCAAGGTACTTCACTTTGCCATCCTGCATAGACAATGGCACATCTCCAACATGGGCAATTGGATGAGCAATGTCATCCCCTGTTTCCACAAAACCTGGTCTTTCCAGGTTTTTCATCTCCTTGAACCACTCCCCCATGACTTGTCATGTGGTTCGAAGCACCTGAATCCACATACCACACATCATCTTTTTGTGCTGCTTCAACATTTTCAGACATGGCATTCACGACATGCTGCATAACAAACAACCTTTCATTGTCCTCATTATTTCTGCTTGAGGATGCATAGTTGTTTTGCTGCACTTTCCCATTTTGCATGTCAGCCTGCTTCTTATAACATTCTGCCTGCACATGTCCAGGCTTACCACAATAATAGCATTCGCGTGCATCATTATACTACCTTTGCCAATTTCCATGGCCTCTTTGACTCCCCCTGCCTCTAAATTTGCCTCTTCCACCTGCGTGTTGTTATTGTTGTGTATTCTGGAACTGTTGTTGTTGCTACTGCTGGCCATAATTCTGATTACCTGTTCGGCCACCTCCTTGACCGCGTCCACGGTCTCCTCTACCTCGTCCTCTTCCTGAACTTGTGTAGAAGGCATGTTGCTCCGAACTATTTTTGGTTTGTGAAGACTGTTGGTCTTCACCCAAGCTCTTCTCTTCTATAATCAGCATAGACACCAAATCTGTAAAGTTGGGAATGTTTTTTCGAGTCTGAATAGACGTCTTGAACGCCTTGTATTGTGGCCTGAGACCACATAGACAGACTTCCACCTTGTCATCATCATCTACTAACACACCAATAGATGCAAGGGATTCCACAATACCCTTTATCTTCAGCGCATAGTCATTCACAGACATGCTCTTTTTCTCCACAGTATGAAGTTCATTCTTCAACTATATCTTACGTGCCTTGGTATTTGTTTCATAGAGCTTTACCAAGGTGTCCCACGCCTCCTTGGGGGACTTGGCATCCTGAATGTGCCCAATCATGGTGTCCTGTATACTACTGGAAAGCCAATACATAACTTTCCTGGCTCCTTGGTTCCAGTCTTTAAACTCTTTCACATCTGCAGGAGTCGGATTTATGTCCGGTATCTCTGGTGCCTCTTCATGCTCACCTTCTATGTAGTCCCAATAGCGCTTTCCCATCAGGAAATTCGTCAACCTGAACCTCCAAGCATGGAAGTTATTCTTATCAAGCTTCTCAGCCACAATCTGGGTAATCCCATCATTTGACATCTTACCAAACACATAATTTTACCAGAAACAGCACTCTGGTTTGTCCTGCACAAACTGCTGTATTTTCTGCAGCGGTACTGCAGTACACTTAAATGTCACAACCAGTGACTTCAATGTGCATACATACACCCAACGGCAACTGTTGACCTCTTTGCAGCACCCACAGTGTCTGCACAGTCAATCTGTCTTCCTGCAGTTCTTAAAACAGAGTTTTGCAGAGAATCAATGACTTACCCGCAGTGCTCGAAATCGCTTGCTTTTTGAAAAACGGAGGTCCAGACGCGCCCGAAACGCGTTTTCGGCCCAAAAAATGTTGTCCAATAGAACGATATAGTTGCCCTATAGCTTTACTCCCGCGAAGAAAGCTCCTCAATCAGAGATCGTTTGTCGATGCCTCCCGTAGAGCTCCCGACAAGGGTGTAGTCACCAACATAAATAGGGAAGAGTAGTTGAAGCTCTTACCCTCGTACCACTTCCTGTGGTTCTCTTGCTTGCAGCTCAGCCCTTAGCACGATGCAGGGGGGAAGAGAGCTTGAGCTCTTGCAAGCACACACACCCTCGTACCGCTTCCTGTGGTTCTCTTGCTTGCAGCTCAGCCCTTAGCACGATGCAGGCTCTGATACCATGAAAAGATGCAGGGGGGAAGAGAGCTTGAGCTCTTGCAAGCACACACACACTCACAAAACCCTAATAGAGAACACACACAAGGTGAGAGGCTGAAAATTTTCTTCTTCTTACTCAACACTCAACACACCATATACAAGATAAGAGTACACAAAATATGAAAGGTACTCAGAGGGTACCCAACCAATACATACACGGGTTCTCTATAGTGTGAACCCAACTAAATGAGCTGGCGCTATAACTATGCCAGTCTCTAGAATGGCTGTCACACAACATGTCATCCCACTGGCCGCATATCACCCATGATCTCACCAACCATGCCAGTGGTGTAAGTGTGGGGCCTATCCCCCAAGCGGGTCATCAGTGTCCACCGCCTCACTGGATGAGCTCGATATCTCAACAATTTACCCATCAGCTTTGCCAGTCGCCAACTCAATGACAATGAGAGAAATTATACCATGACCAAAAGATAAGGGTTGGAAATGGTCTACACTGTTAATAAGAAGTTTTGCCATTATCTTCTGGCAACTAAGTGTGTCTTCTTTGTAGACCATCAAGCTCTTCTCTATACTTGGAAAACAAGTCCTATACAACAAGCAAAATCACCAAGTGGCTACTAATCCTGCTAGAGTTTGACTTCACTATTACAGTGAGGAAGGGCTCATAGCATGTCTTAGTAGATCACATGTCAAGTATCCCTAACGGCGAGCCATCCGTAGGAGTGGACGATGATTTACCAGATGCCGCCCTATTCCAACTATGATTAATTCTTGAGTGGGGTGAGGAGGTAGCGCACTTTCTAGCCAACAGCTTACGAGTGGACCCCCTCCTAAATAAAGACCATGCCTGTCGCGTAATTAAACATGCAGCACCCTACCAACTCATTCCAGGCCAACTCTACAAGCAGGGGAAAGAAGACAAGATTCTTAGACATTGTGTCACCATAAAGAGGAATATGTCTTCCTTCTAGAACAGGCTCACTCTACCAGTACTGGTGGGCACTTTGCAGTAGCAGATATCACTGCGTGCAAAATCCTCACAGCCAGGTTATGGTGGCCCACCTTAATGGCGGATGCAATAAAATATGTCAAGCAGTGCGATGAATGCCAACGTGCGACAATCCCCCGCTTTAAGGACCACATGCCCTTGAACCTTGTCGTGTCCTTGCAACAATTTGAAAAGTAGGGCATTGATTTCATTGGGCCCATTAGTCCCATAGCTAGATACACTCAAGCTAGATATATAATTGCTGCCACCACCACGGACTATTGCACCAAATGGTTGAAGCTCAAGCTACTCATAAAGTTGATGCGCGATTGACTGCAAAATTCCTCTTTGATTCAATATCACACACTTCGGTTGCCCCTTAGAGCTTGTGAGTGTGATAATGGAATGCATTTCATTAATGAGGTAATCCGATTCCTCTTTACAAAAGTTCCTTGTCACTCATAGAAAGTCCTCCCCATATTACCCACAAGCTAATGGCCAAGCTGAGTGCACTAACAAGGTTTTCTGTGCCATTCTAACCAAAACCGTAGAGGCCAGGGGCAACGATTGGGAACAAAAGTTACTGGCAGCACTATGGGCCTATTAATAGAACTTTATACAAGGCAGCTACCAATGCCACACCCTTTAGTCTGACCTATGGTACTGAAGTGGTCATGCCAATGGAGTTCTTGGTCCTGAGCTTACACATCGCGGTTCAAGAGAAACTCACTGGAAACGTCTTAAGCTGTCACCTCGTCGAGCTTAAAAAGCTTCATGAAACATGCCTTCTAGCAGTATATAGCATGATTGTCGAGAAACTAAGTCATAAACAATGGTTTTATGACTAGCTAAAAGACAAACAAATGAACGAGGGAAATATGGTCCTCCAATTCAACACCAAAATACACAAAAAGAAATTCAAGCTCAAAGGCTTAGGACCCTTCCTAGTCACTGAGATAACCCCGCAAGGCATTGTGTGCATCGAGACACTTGACGGCGTCGAAATGGCAAGATATTTCAATGATAGTAAGTTAAAACGCTACTATGGCCCACTAACAGAAACTACCCTAAGGGTCATACATGATAAGAAACAAAGGAAATAGGACCATGAAAACGTGAAACAAACCGCCCCCAACAAGAGGCAAGCCAAGCTTAAATAAAAATATATTGCGGTCAATATGGCCCAAGTGGTAGACCTCGAAGAGGAAGAACGGGAGGTGAAGCCTGCATGGTTGTGGTTAGGGAATAACCACCCCGACGAGCTTCATCCAGAAATTAGCTCTCATAGATACAAGGGCTAATTCCAATTTGATGTCCTGGTGTTCCCTCAGGGAACCTTCACTAAAAGATACTCTGGCCATAGTCACAACAGTGGCATCTCAGGAGGTCCACTGCTTAGGCCCATGTCATACTTTTATTCCACATTGGAAATAACCGCTTGGAAGGGAACTTCTATGTGATTCTTGTAGGAACAATGCGCAAAGAGATCCTCCTCAGAAGGGGTTGGATGGGCCACAACAGGTGTAACATCGATTGGGATGCAAGGACAGCTACCCTTTAGTTGGCCTTTGGCCAAGTTACTATCCTCATGATGGATCAAGAGCCCGTACCTGTTGCTCCCCCATGCCCAAAAGTCACTACTCCACCCATCACCACCCTTCCAACCTCACCCCCACAAATCCATCCCACTCAAAAAGAGGCCGCTCATCACTCCAAACACCCCACTGCCTCTCATGCCCTCCCCACTACCCCACTCGGTGTAGCAACCAACTCCCACATCTCAAAAGCCACCCAAGATACTGACCCACCTCCGAAAACTAACCTCACTAACACTTCTAACCACACTAACACATGCACACAGGGCACGCCTTCTCATCAATAATGGATACCTTAAAGGCTCCTAACCACACAAGGCTATCATGAGGGCACGCCTTCTCATCAATAATGGATACCTTAAAGGCTCCTAACCACACAAGGCTATCATGAGGGCACTTCTACCTTGTGGATTCCCCTATGATCCAACTATCATCCCCATAGACCAGCACCCCGAGCTCCTCGTCCACATCATAGGCAGCCAATTCGACAACCACAAGCCCACAGGATGCAAGACAACAAACACTGACCCAAGCGCTCTCTAAGGCCCACATATCCACAACCACACCATCGACCTTGCCCAACAACAACCTATAGGTGGATCCCAAAACCTCTACTACAGGCCCAACATTTCTATGAAGGAAATAGTCACGTTTGGATCCCCAAATCACCACAACCCCAATCCCCCCCTCATGTCACTCTATAGTCACCCACCCAAGGTGGTCTCTGCCACAAAGACTGCCCATGAGAAAAGAAAGCAAAATCTTCACAAAACGACACTCAAACCCCCCACTGAGCAGCACCACTGACAGCCGTTACTCATAATATACCCTCAACGTCGGCAACTCCTCCACCCCCCTTATTATCCGGCTACCTCGGAATACTCCCAAGAAGCCATCAACCTCTCCAGTCTCAAGTACTCCCTCGTCCACTAGTCTTTGCAACTCCCAAGGAATTAGAACATTCCCCCTCTCCATCACCTAACTGGAACCAACTCCTCCATTTGGCAAATTAGACCCGCAGTCAGTACAAAACCCGCAATGGGGTGTTGGCACCATAGCCCAAGGGTACAAAACCTAATTCAGGGTGCCCTTCAAAAAAAAAAACCCATGACTATACCATTCACATCCCCCTTTTGCTAACGGGCCGCTCCAATTAGAACTTCCAATTACCACTGCCATTCCAAATATGCCACGGCACACCAACATTCACTTCAACTGTCCTATGGTCGTTCCAACTTTTGTTCTGCTTGCCATAGCCGTACCATTACCCCAAATGAGGTGCCACAGCCATTCCATCATCAAACACAATTGCCATAGCCATTCTGAAAGTGCCAAGGCCGTACCATTCCCATGCGCAGCACAACCATACGATATTTGCCACGACCGTACCATTCAACTACATGAGAAGCCACACCCGTACCACACAGAAAACCAACTACCACAGCCATTCACTTCAACTTTCCACGCCCATTCGTTGGGAATGCCATGCTCATTCGCTTCAAGTTGCCACAGTCGTGTCCTTTTGAAAAACAATAAATATGGGTCCCACCCCCTCATTTCCTCACTTTCAGTAGCTTTCTGTGTAGCCAAACTCTTGAAAATTTTTCTCTCAAGTCTTCCTGTGCACACACCCTCTCTCACCCATGGTTGATACCTTGCTCTCCTCCATGGAGCTTCTCCACCACCCTACTCTCAGGAAGACGCACCCAGAGGGGGGACACTTTGAAGAATATGCCCGACACCCCACACAATTATCACATCTTTGGGAGCCACTCATGAAACAGATCAATGGCCATACTGTGCATTCACTGATGAAGAACAACCATAAAGTCAAGCAGAACCTCCTTTACTTTACAAGGCCATGTTACATGACAATGGCAACAGCAAACCCGACAGCAATAGTCACACGTCTAGAGCACATGGGGCTAGGAGGTCTATCAACTATGGATCCATGGTGTGCAGATATGCATAATTGCCTCTATTTTACATAAACTTATGACTCCAACATGCACATAGGTGATGTGATTGACAATGAGAAGCACAAGCAGACAATGCACTTGAGCGTGGACGTGGTGAGATAAGCACTCCAGCTCCCCAGCCTGGACCAGCCTTATGTGGTGTGGCTAACCAACACTCCCAAGTTGGCCAAGGACACTTACAGGGGTGCAATAAACAAAGACGGGGTCCAATGGGCCAACATAACTCAGGAAGAGCTAGTCATGCCAGCATGGGTCCTCCAATTTCTTTTGACAAAACGATGGACCGATAGATTCAATAGATGTAGCATGTTTACTTTGGCCAGGGTGCACCAAGATAAACCCTTGAATTGGGCCAAACATTGCATAAGGAGCTCCATGACATTTGCTTCAATCCTCAGGAGAAGCTCAGCAGTAACAATCCTCACAAAAGTGCTCTGCCATGCGGCCGATGAGAGGAGATTCCCAGGGCCATCTAGCTTAGTGGCCTAGATGTTGGGCCCATTACTCTGCAGCTACCCCCATCCTCTCCACAACCACCACCCGTAAAGCCCCATCAACTAGACACTAAGGGCAAGGAACCAGTTCCCCCACCTCCCAATTAAGGCCCTATACAAGAGGAGCAGGATGCTAAAGAAGAAAGATGAAAGTCTGTTGAGGAGGAGAGGCAGAAGCAGGAATGCTTTAATCATAATCTTTATGAAACCCCGCCCTCGGCGGACAGCTTCGCGAATTTCCCCCCTCAATTCACAGAAGCCGACCCCTCCTCCCCTCACTCTTCTCATGTCAATACCCTGGAAAC
Source organism: Cibotium barometz (assembly GCF_041138505.1). NCBI lineage: Eukaryota > Viridiplantae > Streptophyta > Polypodiopsida > Cyatheales > Cibotiaceae > Cibotium > Cibotium barometz. Next base: position 34,502,556 of record NC_141104.1, on the reverse strand, counting down.
CCTCCGCTAGGCAAGAGCAGGTAGCTTCAGATCAAATCAGGCATATGCTAAGAGGATACATGCAGCCCATGGATCAGTGCCAAACTTTGCACTCAGGTTCTCTCATCTAGCCAGGGAGCTTATTACACAGATGACTGACTGTATTTATCAACCAACAGGAGGTGGCAGCTATCCCAAAGAGAGATGCTACTTGCAAAGGCTCAAGAGAGGCAGATTGTAGAAGATTTATACACAATCAATCTGAACAACCTCCAGCTGCAGAACATGATTGATGAAAAGGAGCAGCAACTAGGGCAGGCCATCACCACCATCACAACACTCTAGCAACACCTCCAGCAATCTCAAGAAGCCACACAAAGGGCCCAAAACGACCTCGAATTAGCCGAGGTCATTGCCAGAGACTCCCAGAATTGAGTTGCTGTCATGGAGGAAGCACTTACAAAGACTTAGCTCGACTTCCAACAGTCGCCCGACACCATCTGCTCCTTCCTCCAGCGCAACACATCAAAAGGTCGACGCACTGATGGATATGGCCATGGAGCTACCCCTACTTGCCCTCCCCCCATAGAACCCCTTCCAGCTCTTCGACCTCCATTACCGAAGTGTCCTGCTCAACCTACTCTAGCACAACATTTTTTTAGACGAGCCCCTCTCCCGTCAAACCTACAATTATATCCTCACTCACCAAGCTCCCCCTCGCTAGCATCGCCTTTCTACCTCTCTTCTTCTTCCAAGGAATCATCTCTTTCACCCACCCCAAGATCTTCTTTGACCTCCCCACCCACCTTCTCCAAGCCACACTTATCAGCTGGTGTCACCTCCTCCGATTCGGCCAACTCACAGAACCAGTTCATGTCATTGATCTATCAGTTCTCGAAGGCTTGTGTCCATACCCCTACTCCTCACAAAGGACCGTTGACACTCTCCAACATCTCCACAGTAGGGGTTGGCGCATAGTCAATGCCCCATATTGCTCCCTCTACCACGACAAACTCCCTCCCTACTCTGAGCAAGAATTGTTATCCTCTACCAACGGTGTCATGTGCAAATGGAGGTGATGGAGGCCATGGGCATTCGCCACTTTGATGACTCGCACGTGGCCTTCCCGATGGATGTCACACCAAAGGAAGCTGCAGAGGTGAGAGCATTTTTTAGAGTACATGGCCCAGACAATTCTGAGGACGAAGATCACGTTAGCGACCACGACGGCCATGACTGCAGCAACGACAACCAAGGAGGACTACCACCTCCACCCCCATCACCCTCCTCTCCCCCACATTAACCCCACCACCCCCAGCCCTTCTCATCCAAGCAGTAACAACCAGCCACCACCACCACCCCCACCCCCACCCCCATCTGGCACCTCAACCCTCCCCCTCTTCCCCTCCCAATCATCCCCACCACTTCGTTTTCCCATCCCACCTCCCTCACCAACCCCACCCTCACCTCCCTCTTTGCCCTTAATTTGGGAATGCACACCACCTTCACTGATATCCCTTCCACCTCAGCAAAAGGCCCCACCCGTATTTGATGCAAACCTCGCCACCACGGGAACCTCTTCATCGCATACTCCTCCTGGTCACCCACTATTCACCCCTCCCACCCAACCCTAGAAGAAGGTAAAATTTTGCCACCACCACTGCTAGAGCACAAGGAAGTCAACCCTCCACTCAATCCACTCAACTGGTGGGACCCTCTTGACAAAATGCAGTTCAAGCAGGCGATAAACATCCTACTCGGTCGTCGACAGCTCCAGGCCGCACCGATCACCCAAATCACGGATCACATGGACATCAATGTCCTACAACCACACATTGAGGCCAAGCATCGATCCTGGAGGTGAGTGCATCCATCCAGACAGCGAGGAGGCTATGATCAGCCATCTGCCTAATCACCCCATCACTTTTAATCTCATGGGCGAGCAGCCGGCTTGGAGATGCCCCTTTCTACTGAAGCCCTTCATTTGGGAAACCTACTGCAAGAGGTGCTGTAATCCCTTCATATAAACCTCAAGTACCTGTTAATAAAAAGACGGTGGGCGTGGAACCTCTTCCACGAGGAGTAGCAAAAGAACCCAAAATTGTAGTTCAACTTTCCATGGTTTGCTCATGTGACGCCATAATAGCCCTGCACAGAAGAGATAATGATCTAGCGCTTCCACCACGACTTCATACGAAGATATGATCAAGTCCCAGAAGCAACGGTTAGATTCTTCAACTTGATCATCACGCTACTGGAGGCCTTCCTGACTAGGACCAGTACCACGAAGGCACGCAAGGCTTGGCCTTCGACATCAACAAAGACTTGACACTCAAGCAGATTTTTGGATACTATGCAAGCATCATGTGGATGCCTGCCTAGCGCCTCCAAACGTTCAAAGATATGATGGAGACTACGTTTTGGATGAGCTATCAATTCTTCCATCAAGCATCCCCTACTCCTACCTTTGCGATGTGACTTTATCCACACTTATTCGATTTACTCTTGCTAGATCCGACCAGCTCCGAGGACGGACCTAAATTAGGGAGGGTGGTATGTTAACCACTCTGGTTAACATTACTTTTCAAGCATGGCTATGCTTATTGTTGTAACTCATCTTTTGTAACCGTACAAAGTGCTTAATGTAAAAGATACATGGGATGACAGAGCTTACAGCTTGTTCTGTAATGCCAGTCATAGGAAAGAGTTGTACTACATAGAGCTAGGAAGACTAGTTTTGGGCCCCCAATTATAAATAGGCAGCCAACCATTGTAAACTATGAGCTCTTGTATATAAGACATTTTATGAAATATGAAAGGGGACAATCCCATTAGTCTCATTTGAGTTCTCTCTCTCTCTCACACACACTCTCATGAGCTTGTGGATGTATACTTTCTTGTTGTGCTTACGTGCTTGATTGTTGGTGTGAGCTTGTAGCGATGGTGAGATGCTCTAGCTTCTGTCCCTCTTGCATGCATGTGGCATGGAGTGAAGGTTGTGCTTTCGACAGCTCCCTCCTTCTTGATCTTTACCTAGCTATGAATTTCTACTTGGGTGACACAAGTAGAGGTAGAGTGAGCCCCTAGTGGCTTCACAATGAGGCGTTAGCCCTCATTAGGGGGTTAGCTAAGTGCACCTCTCCAAAATCAACCCTTGCATTTTGTCTCTCTTCTTATCTTCCTCTCTCTTGTATGGAAGGTAGTATGTTAGGATTAACATTGGCTTCTCTTAAGTGAGGCAAGCCATAGAGCAATGAAGAAAGTAAGGGGGTGAGCTTGTAGTTTGAGAGTGTAAAAACATTTCTCATTGAGGAAGAACTATTGGGTTATGGGTATATTCGTTATAAGAGCGTATCTTTAAGTTGTATAGTTAACTAGGCCATCAACTATGAATATGTGATCAATGTTGAAAAAAGCAATGTGTGAGGGTGCAACATGAATAGAGCAAGGGGAGGAGCATGCAAATTAGAAAGAGTAAAAGACTAAGGGTACATTGGCAAAGGTTGATTTTTTGGTCATTTGTAAAAGGTGAAGTCAAAGGTAGTACATAGAAAGTGCAAGGGAGCACATGTAGTGTGAGCATTTATGGACACATGGTTAGCACAAGGGTGCACACATCTTGTGAGTTGGGAGATCCATGAGAGCTATATAAGCATGTACTTGGATCAAGCTTATGCAATGAGATTATGTGACATTTGTGAGCATATCATTTTGTTAACAACTTGTTTACTTTCTTAATCACCTTATTCTTCTCCTTAACAATGTCTTTGATCACTTGCTTTGAGCCTCCTTAGATCCGCATTTTTAACATGGTATCAGAGCCTTGGCTCTTCGCAAGAAATTAGGTTTTCTTTGATAGGGAGCTATCATCTTCTATCTTTGATTAGTTAATTAGGTTTTGGAAAAATTCTTATTCTCTCATCTTCATCAAGCCTCTCTTGGTGTGCAATAGAATTAAGAGAGAAGGATCTACAATAGGGCATTAGAGAGAGTAGAAACTCTCAATAAGCTCACATCTTCTTCGAGTAGTGCTTCTCGACTTCACAATAGTGCAATTGTACAACAACACATAGTAGAGAAAGAGAGCGCGCTCTACGTAGTGCAGCACAGCAGCACCAGCTCCAAAGTGAGCATAATAACAAAAATACAGAAGCAGCGCGGCTTCATTCTCTAAACAGGGAAGTTTTTGGGTAATATCTTGTGTAGAGTGAACATATGCAGCAACAATACAAACCCAAGCGAGCCATCACAACAAGAGTAGTTGGTACTCACTACAAATGAGGCAAAAAGAGCTGCAACAATATCTTGCAAAAATGCACAGCAGTTGTGCGAGAGAGCAAGCAGAAAAGACGCATGCATAGCAAAGAGGTGCGGATCTACATAATTGCCTCTATTTTACATAAACTTATGACTCCAACATGCACACAGGTGATGTGATTGACAATAAGAAGCACAAGCAGACAATGCACTTGAGCGTGGACGTGGTGAGATAAGCACTCCAGCTCCCCAGCCTGGACCAGCCTTATGTGGTGTGGCTAACCAACACTCCCAAGTTGGCCAAGGACACTTACAGGGGTGCCATAAACAAAGACGGGGTCGAATGGGCCAACATAACTCAGGAAGAGCTAGTCATGCCAACACGGGTCCTCCAGTTTCTTTTGACAAAACGATGGACCGATAGATTCAATAGATGTAGCATGTTTACTTTGGCCAGGGTGCACCAAGGGCAACCCGTGAATTGGGCCAAACATTGCATAAGGAGTCCATGACATTTGCTTCAATCCTCAGGGGAAGCTCAGCAGTAATAATCCTCACAAAAGTGCTCTGCCATGCGGCCGATGAGAGGAGATTCCCAAGGCCATCCACAGCTTAGTGGCCTAGATGTTGGGCCCATTACTCTGCAGCTACCCCCATCCTCTCCACAACCACCACCCCCGTAAAGCGCCATCAACCAGACACTAAGGGCAAGGAACCAGTTCCCCCACCTCCCAATCAAGGCCCAATACAAGAGGAGCAGGATGCTGAAGAATAAAGATGAAAGTCTGTTGAGGAGGAGAGGCAGAAGCAGGAATGCTTTAATCATAATCTTTATGAAACCCTGTCCCCGGACAGCTTCGCGAATTTCCCCCCTCAATTCACAGAAGCCGACCCCTCACTCTTCTCATGTCAATACCCTGGAAACCCTCCTCCCCTCACTCTTCTCATGTCAATACCCTGGAAACCCTCCGCTGGGCAAGAGCAGGTAGCTTCAGATCAAATCCGGCATATGCTAAGAGGATACATGTGGCCCATGGATCAGTGCTGCCAAACTTTGCACTCAGGTTCTCTCATCTAGCTAGGGAGCTTATTACATAGATGACTGACTCTATTTATCACCAACAGGGGGTGGCAGCTATCCCAAAGAGAGATGCTACTTGCAAAGGCTCAAGAGAGGCAGATTGTAGAAGATTTATACACAATCAATCTGAACAACCTCCAGCTGCAGAACATGATTGATGAAAAGGAGCAGCAACTGGGGCAGGCCATCACCACCATCACAACACTCAAGCAACACCTCCAGCAATCTCAAGAAGCCACACAAAGGGCCCAAAACGACCTCGAATTGGCCGAGGTCATTGCCAGAGACTCCCAGAATTGAGCTGTTGTCGTGGAGGAAGCACTTACAAAGACTTAGCTCGACTTCCAATAGCCGCCCGACACCATCTGCTCCTTCCTCTAGCGCAACACATCAAAAGGTCGACGCACTGATGGATATGGCCATGGAGCTACCCCTACTTGCCCTCCCCCCATAGAACCCCTTCCAGCTCTTCAACCTCCATTACCGAACTGTCTGGCTCAACCTGCTCTAGCACAACATTTTTTTGGACGAGCCCCTCTCCCGTCAAACCTACAATTATATCCTCACTCACCAAGCTCCCCCTTGCTAGCATCGTTTTTCTACCTCTCTTCTTCTTCCAAGGAATCATCTCTTTCACCCACCCCAAGACCTTCTTTGACCTCCCCACCCACCTTCTCCAAGCCACACTTATCAGCTGGTGTCACCTCCTCCTATTCGGCCAACTCACAGAACCAGTTCATGTCATTGATTAATCAGTTCCCGAAGGCTTGTGTCCATACCCCTACTCCTCACAAAGGACCGTTGACACTCTCCAACATCTCCACACTAGGGGTTGGCGCATAGTCAATGCCCCATATCGCTCCCTCTACCACGACGAACTCCCTCCCTCCTCTGAGTAGGAATTCTTATCCTCTACCAACGGTGTCATGTGCAGATGGAGGTGATGGAGGCCATGGGCATTCGCCAGTTTGATGACTCGCACGTGGCCTTCCCGATGGATGTCACACCAAAGGAAGCTGCGGAGGTGAGAGCATTTTTTAGAGTACATGGCCCAGATGATTTTGAGGACGAAGATCACGTTAGCGACCATGACGGCCATGACTGTAGCAAACGACAACCAAGTAGGACTACCACCTCCACCCCCATCACCCTCCTCTCCCCCACATTAACCCCCCAGCCCTTCTCATCCAAGCAGTAACACCCAGCCACCACCACCACCATACCCCCCCGCCCTTCTCATCCAAGCAGTAATACCCAGCCACCACCACCACCCCCCAGCCCTTCTCATCCAAACAGTAACACCCAGCCACCACCACCACCCCCACCCCCATCTGGCACCTCAACTCTCCCCCTCTTCCCCTCCCAATCATCCCCACCACTTCGTTTTCCCATCCCACCTCCCTCACCAACCCCACCCTCACCTCCCTCTTTACCCTTAATTTGGGAATGCACACCACCTTCACTGATATCCCTTCCACCTCAGCAAAAGGCCCCACCCCTATTAGATGCAAACCTCGCCACGGGAACCTCTTCATCGCATACTCCTCCACCCTGGTCACTAACTATTCACCCCTCCCACCCAACCGCTAGAGCACAAGGAAGTGGCCCCACCCCTATTTGATGCAAACCTCGCCACGGGAACCTCTTCATCGCATACTCCTCCACCCTGGTCACTAACTATTCACCCCTCCCACCCACCAACCCCTAGAGCACAAGGAAGTCAACCCTCCACTCAACCCACTCAACTGGTGGGACCCTCTTGGCAGAACGCAGTTCAAGCAGGAGATACACATCCTACTCTGTCGACAACTCCAGGCCACACCGATCACCCAAATCATGGATCGCATGGACATCAATGTCCTACGACCACACATTGAGGCCAAGCATCGATCCTGGAGGTGAGTGCATCCATCCAGACAGCGAGGAGGCTATGATCAGCCATCCGCCTAATCACCCCATCACTTTTAATCTCATGGGCGAGCAGCCGGCTTGGAGATGCCCCTTTCTACTGAAGCCCTTCATTTGGGAAACCTACTGCAAGAGGTGCTGTAATCCCTTCATATAAACCTCAAGTACCTGCTAATAAAAAGATGGTGGGTGTGGAACCTCTTCCACGAGGAGCAGCAAAAGAACCCAAAATTATAGTTCAACTTTCCATGGTTTGCTCATGTGACGCTATAATAGCCTTGCACAGAAGAGACAATGATCTAGCGCTTCCACCACGACTTCATACGAAGATATGATCAAGTCCCAGAAGCAACGGTTAGATTCTTCAACTTGATCATCACGCTACTGGAGGCCTTCCTGACTAGGACTAGTACCACACGAAGGCATGCAAGGCTTGGCCTTCGACATCAACAAAGACCTGACACTCAAGCAGATTTTTGGATACTATGCACGCATCATGTGGATGCCTGTCTAGCGCCTCCAAATGTTCAAAGATATGATGGAGACTACGTTTTGGATGAGCTATCAATTCTTCCATCAAGCATCCCCTACTCCTACCTTGCGATGTGACTTTATCCACACTTATTCGATTTACTCTTGCTAGATCCGACCAGCTCCGAGGACGGACCTAAATTAGGGAGGGTGGTATGTTAACCACTCTAGTTAACATTACTTTTCAAGCATGGCTATGCTTATTGTTGTAACTCATCTTTTGTAACCGCACAAAGTGCTTAATGTAAAAGATACATGGGATGACAGAGCTTACAGCGCTTGTTGTGTAATGTCGGTCATAGGAAAGAGTTGTACATAGAGCTAGGAAGACTAGTTTTGGGCCCCCAATTATAAATAGGCAGCCAACCATTGTAAACTATGAGCTCTTGTATATAAGACATTTTATGGAATATGAAAGGGGACAATCCCATTAGTCTCATTTGAGTTCTCTCTCTCTCACACACACTCTCATGAGCTTGTGGATGTATACTTTCTTGTTGTGCTTTGCATGCTTGATTGTTGGTGTGCGCTTGTAGTGATGGTGAGATGCTCTAGCTTCTCTCCTCTCTCTTTACTCTCTACCAAGTCCCTCTTGCATGCATGTGGCATGGAGTGAAGGTTGTGCTTTCGACAGCTCCCTCCTTCTTGCGCTCTACCTAGCTATGAATTTCTACTTGGGTGACACAAGTAGAGGTAAAGTGAGCCCCCTAGTGGCTTCACATTGAGGAGTTAACCCTTATTAGGGTTGGCTAAGTGCACCTCTCACTACAAGACAATGCTGCCATACACGCGTTTCATATACGCGATAAATTACGAACGCGTGTATGGTCGCGCTTGTATTTGAATAGAATCGGGCGCGTGTATTTTAGCATTTAAGTTCGCGTGTATTTTTGCATTTATCAACGCGTGTATAAACGCGGTTATATACACGCAGTAATACACGCATAAATACACAATAATATTTACGGGGTAATACTCGCTATTATACACGGAAAAATACACGCTACTGTACACGGATTAATACACGCATGGCAGAGAAAAACTGAAAAAAAACTGAATTCCTTAACAAAATTAAAAACTATTTTCCTTAAACCATCTCATAGTACATTACAGTATACATCATTACACAATCCCACTACATGCATTTACAACAATGAAATATATTCAAAAATAAATCATGCATATGAGATGATAGAAATGTTATCAATTTAGAACATACAGTGACGGATTGGTTAGGGTTCGATCTCATCTTCAATAAGATCCATCCTTCTCAAACGATCAACATCAATATCCATTTGATCAATTGGTAAGGCTACGATTAAATTTATTCCACTATCGATATTCTGTACTCCATTGATAATGGTATCGATGTCCTGATCATCCTCATCAACATCATCATCATCCTCAATGGTAGGGTCATTCTCATGATCATGAGAAATGGCATGCTCATCCTCATTATCACGATCATCTCTTATTTCTTGATCATCGATCACAACATCTTCAATGGCATGTTCGACGTCATCTTCATTGCGGCTTGTTACATCCTCCATATGCTCCATATCAGTGAATGTATTATACATCACTTTGGAACGTGGTGCAATAGGGATGACGTACCACCATTTGATGTCATGCACCATTGGTAGATAGATAACCTACTCAAATACACACAGTACAGTAATTAATTAGCATATCAAAAGTCAAGGGGTACGCGAGCTTAGATATATATGTACATAAAACACATTAGTAAAAAAATGCATACCTGCTCACATTGTTGTGGCAATACGAGCCTATCTTTCTTTGTTTGCCAGAACTTTGTAGAGTCAATAGTTACATATCCACTTGCATGGCGTTTTATCGTTGCATCAGGCCCTTTTTCCACCACGTTCATTTGCCATTTGACATCCAAAACATACACAAAGAAGCGACGAAAGTCAAGCCTAAATATGTCTTGGATTATGCCACAATAATCATCCATTTTTCCATTAGCTCCCTCAAAGCTACTAATGACACCGCAATCTTGTGTATTTCTCTTTTCATCAATTCTTTGTGTTCGAAAATGCTTGCCTTCACACCATATAGCATTGAACATAGTGCACTGGACCAAAATAGAAGCAATATTTGTGTAAGCAATGTGAATAAATATTAAAAGCAAATCACTTACAACTAATGCAAAACATTAGTTCTATGTACCTTTGACATGCATCCTCGTGCATACTCCCATTCTTCCGCCGTGATATGCAGCCCCTCGTCGCTCTCTGCTCTCTCCATTTCCTCATGCAACCAATCAACATGGATATCATTCGGAAGTGTTGCTAGATGCTTAGGGTACGCCTTCCGAGAGCCATGTTGCCTCCGAAAGAGAGCTCTTTCTGCTTGCCTTTTTGTCTTTGCATCCTCATATCTTGTAACCCATCTGCTCATCACATCACTATTAAGGATACAAGTGAAATTGAGATCATCAATCAATGTTCTGTCAATTACTTTACTCTGTCCTTTTCCTTGAGGCACAATAGAGGTCATCCTCAAGTCCTCTTCATTGCTCCATAGTCGTGGCAAAGAGCTGTCCACCTGACCAAGAAATTCTGAAATATATACAAGAGACTCTTGTATCAACCAACCCTCGGCCATGCTTCCTTCAGGCCTTGCACTTTGCCTCACAAAGTCTTTTAAGGTCTTCATGAAGCGCTCTAGGAAGAACATCCAACGTGCATGCACAGTACCACATAAAGCAATTTCGTCCACTAAATGCACAATGAGATGTAGTTGACTTGTGAGAATGGTTCGCGGAAAAGTCTCCTCTACCAAACAAACCACCTCCACTGCCATAACACGCGCATCATCCAACGTGGCTAGATCAATTGCTTTGGAACTAACATATCTGAAAAATAAATAAATAGTACGTTATACCTCATGCACGTTCATTTTGCAAGGTATAATGAAGGGTGATCTGAGCATGGGTTTTACATACCTCACAAGCTCGCCCATCTTATAAATACATTTTTTCAAACTCTTATTCGCACAATGGTCGATGCTAGTAGGTAGTATGAACTGCGCACATAAGAGCACATTTATGGTTTATGGCATTACAAAATTTAATTTCAACGTACGTACAAGACTTGGAAAACACTTACTTGAAGCATCTTGTGCCAATCGTGGGACTTCAACCCATATAGTTGCTCAACGCCTCTTTTCTTAGTGGTTGTAAAGGCTCCCTTCAATGATCTCATGCATCCAGTGGGAGTACGCAAAGTGGTGATGGCCTGCTTTACCTGCTTCTCCTCTTTCTTTGATATAATCCATGGTGCAGGCGGAAGATGAACGTGCCCACCCACCTCTCGTGGCCAAGCTTGACGCATACGTCCTGCGACCCGCAAGTCCTCACGTACGCTAACATTGTCTCGTTAACCAGTAATATGTTCCCAAATACCAGATCCCACATTCTTGAAGATGTGCATGGGATCAAGAAGATGGTTGATCTTAAGATGGGTCCAATATGGCAGCCGGAAAAAAATGGAGTACCTGCACAAGGGATTGCTCTATGTGACCTTTAATCCAATTAGAGACTACACAAAACAAGATTGAAAAAACATCACTATACCTGTTCATGCCATCTGGAGGAAGAATAGTTGTAGACTCCCAAATACGCTTCCAATCTTTTGCACGAAGTGTTTGTGGAGGAATGTTACTCTTACTAGCAACATATTTAGGATGATCTGAGGGGAGAAATCGATGATGATTATCGAATATAGTCTTACACAAACCATCAGCATACTCATGTACTAACGAAGGGCCACAAACAGGACATGCATGTTTACCCGATGTTTTCAAACCTGTTAAAATATAAATAAAAGTTAGAATAATAAAGTCAAACCGTCTAATTAATATATATAGCCAATAGTAATAGAGTAGGGAGGTAATTAGAATTCTTACCAGAACAATCGCTGTATCCTGGAAAGTCATGCATTGTCCACATCAACACTGCTTTTAAGTCGAAGTGTCGAGAGGAGGGAGGCCTACTAATGTCCACCACCGCAACACCTCTCCATAGTTCCTCCAACTCATCAATCAGTGGTTCAAGATAAACATCCATATGCTTGACTTTATGTTTCCCTGGAATTAGAAGGGATAACATAAGATGTCCCTTCTTGATCGCCATTGATGGTGGAAGGTTATAATTCACCAGCACAACTGGCCACACGCTGTATGCGGTGCTTTTGAAACCAAATGGATTCACTCCATCCATACCCAGGCCAAGTCTCAAGTTTCTGGGCTCTGTTTTAAAGCTGGGCCACTCATCTTCAATATGCTTCCAAGCAGGAGTGTCTGCGGGAATTCTCCACATGCCATCATCCGATCGATGTGAGGAATGCCATGACATGAGCTCTGCTATGGATTTGCACTTGAACATGTGTTTGATGCGAGGAATTATAGGAAAGTGTCGCAAGACTTTACGAGGTACATCAAAACTCTTCATATCTGTTCTGTACCTTGCTTCACCGCAAGTGGGACATGTCAGAGCCTCCTTATGCGTCCCACGAAAGAGAATGCAATCATTGACGCATGCATGTATTTTATCATAATCCAGTCCTCCAAGAGATGTCACATAGCGCCTCGCTATGTCTCTTGAGGTGGGCAGTCTATTTTCCTTTGGAAGCATGTTTGACAATAGCCTGCATCCAATATCATCAATTATAATTAGTCTTAAATCCTAAACCTTAAACCACTAATTCAAATTTATAAGTTAGAATGCTTACTTCAACAATGCGTCAAGACTTGCATTGCTCCATCCATAAACTGTTTGTATATTAAGTAGTTCAAGGGAAGCACGTAAAACTGAGAATGTGCACCCTTCAAACACCGGTGTCGATGAAGCTTTATAAAGATGCTCTTGTTCCATATCATCGTCGTCCATACCTTTGGGATCATCCTTAAAAAGATTCCGCACCATATCATCAAGCACCTCCTCTTCCACAACTTCGTGGGGTGCAGGGCTATTGTCGTCCCTTTCCCACTCATCTCTGACAATAGATCCCGAAGCTCCAGCATCATCTCGTCGACGCTTTACGTGCTCTCGTCGCGCGTAGGGTACCATGTTAGGGTGTGGTACTGCATCCTGCTTCAATTTATCAAATTATATGTTACAACTCTATTAATTTAATTTGGATACCATGAGTCATTTGAATACCATCAATTTACATCTACTCACCTCTAAACCTGTTTGATTCCATTCTCCATACATGGAGATGTGATTCAAGATAATTCGACGTGCTCGTACAATGCATCCTTGACATCGATTACACATACATTTGATCCGTTGTCCCAACCACACATCGCGATTACGATGACGCATTGTCTCATCTTCCCCAGAACTGCTTGAAGAGGTTGATGACATCCTGTGTACAAACCAGAAAACACAAACTCATTATATATTTTTAATGAAAGCACAAAATCGCGTGTATTCACGCGGCTATCTCCTAAAACTTGCGTGTATAAACGCGGGTACTTCCTAAAAAACGCGTGTATTAACGCGGCTAATTTCTGCAAAACGCGTGTATAAACGCAGCTAAAATCATGTACACGCGAATATACCTGCGTTTATAAACGCGAACATAAACGCGGCGGCGTATTTAAACTAAAAATAGCCCGCCTTCCCCAAATATAGATTTTGAACTTAGAAATCAACAGTACATGCGTTTTCGCCTGTTTTCGCCTCTTCCAACAGCAAGGAGGGAGCAGAGAAAGGAGCACACACACGGGAGAAGGAGGGAGCAGAGAAGGAGCAGAGAGGACTCACTTTTTCAGAGGTGAGTCACTTTGTCCTGTGCCTTGTCTCTTTTGTCAGATTTGTTTACTTTGCTCTTTGCTCTTTGGGTTTGTCTTTTTGCACACGATTGGGTTGCTGTATCCTGACAGGGGCGACAATGGCTGGTCCTTTTATAAGGACATTCTGTCTTTGTCGGGGGGTCGGTCTTTTCGAGAAATTTTTTTCGCAGGTCGCGTGTACGAACGCGTGTAGAAGCGCGTGTAACCTGTGTGCAGAGTTTTTTCACGCGCAGATACACGCGTTTTTTGCCGGGTGTATACACGCGTTTTTTGACGGGTTTATACACGCGTTTCTGCAGACAGAAAACTGCGGCGTTTCAGATTTCATGGTTTGCAAGCAATTGACTTGTGTAATGACAATGTGTGAGTCAAGAGACAGCCCATGATGTACATGATGATGTTTGTTGCAGGTTCTTTATGGATATTCCAGGTTCTTCATCCGATCCATTTGCGTATAGCAATTGGTTGATGGAGATGATGAATCACTTTGGGCGCCAACCTGGTCCGGTTGAGCTTACAGAGTATATGTATGCCCATCCCCCTCCTTCCCTGCCTGGTGTCTATACCCCTACCGCGAGTATCCAGGGCACTCCAGTGCCGTATATTCCTCCGAGTCCGACGAGACGGCATGCAGCTTCTCCTCTTCCACGTCCACCGAGGAGACATACCTCGTCCCAGACACACTCACGTACACCCTCACAGCCACCATCACGTGCTCCCTCAGAGCCACCGTCACGTCAGGGCTCACAGCCACCGTCACGTAGACAATCCCCCAGTCGTGACTCCACCCGCAGCAGTAGGAAGAGTGGGAGTGGAGGATGCGACGGGTGCTTTGGTGGGGGAGGTGGGGGAGGTGGGGGAGGTAGTAGGGCACGGGGTGAGAGAGGAGATAGAGGGAGAAGAGTTAGAGGAGACAGTTCGGAAGAGGAGGAGATGAGAGAGATGGAGAGAGTGGTTTGCTATGATGTGACGGATAGGGGCGGGATAGTGATGGTGGATGCGAGAGGGAGGGAGGTAATGGAGTACATGCGTGGGGTAGTATCAAACTCATATAGAAATTGTTTTATTAAATTTAAAGATCAAAATAGCCGATTAGTTGGGGAGGTGATAGAGGCTGTACACAGTCGGTACCCCAATCCCCCACATGCTACATTCTCGGATGTATGGGGAAGGACGCGAATAAGGGAGATCTTAAGTAATAAAAGATCTCACCTTAAAAAACTCGCGTACGATGACCGGCTAAATGTAGCTGCGGGTGGCTATCCTGCCGAGAAACCTGCCACTGCGCACAAACACGAGTGGAAGGAGGCAAAGAAACGAGCAGAGGGTGGCGTGAAGAGCAGGCAGCATGTGGAGGCACGACGGATCCAGATGGAGACCGTTGGATCTTCGCATTTCGGATCTGGCGGCGTCGAGTCATGGGAGACAGAGTTCGTAAGTATCCTGTCACTTTATTTGATTGTTTACTTAATTCATTGATTCTATGAATTGTTTTAATCTTACAAATTGTGTTGATTATGATACAGCGACGGGTTACGGGGAGGAAGCCCACAACCCACGATACTGCGTATGCTCGCCGGCATAGCAGACGTGACACGTGGGCCATCTTCAGAGCCGAGGGACGTATTACGGACGCGCAGTTTGAGTTGGCCATGAGACCATACGGTCGACAGGTACTTGAAAATTCGTAACGAATGGTTTTGGTTTATTGAATTGCATATATATATATATATATATACTTATATACTATATATTACTTGAACAGGCACAAGCTGCTGATGATCCACCGGCCGTCGCTGCAGAGGGTGGACGTGAGCACTACTCCTCGGACATTCCGACCGATGCGAGCTCATCTGAGCATGGGGGGAGCACCGAGTCATCATCTGGGTCTGAGTAGTACTCAGATTTGTAGTATCACATTCCATATTTAGGATGTGATTGTATATATTTTTTTGTAAACTCAAGCCATGGGCTACTTCGAGATATGGACTCCCTTGTATACATGTATGAAATTTTGATAGTAATATTGAATTGATTGATCGATAGTATTACATTCATGGCTGTCTTGAATCGTGTAATGACAATGTATGCATTCATGTCGTTCTTGTCTTAATCTCCCTCGTGCATATGTTCTTCGTGGATGGTCTAATGGGATGGTCTAATGCACCAAAAACCCTAAACCAGAGAGTGCTATTGGGTGCTGGAATGCTGGAACAGTATTCAGGCACCAAATAGCACTCTCTGGATTTTTTTTTTTGCTCTCTGTTCGCGTGTATAAACGCGTCAAAACTGCTAAAACTTGCGTGTATCTGCGCGGATACTCTGGAAATTACGCGTGTATTAACGCGTATAAACTGGCAATAACGCGTGTATAAGCGTATCTAAATAAAAGAAACGCGTGTATAGACGCAAGTAAAAACGCGTCTATACATTGGAACTGAACAGGATGCGGCTATGCACCCGTGTATAACCGCGTCTAATATAATAAGAAGCGTGTATGCAAGCGTGTATTAACGCGTCTATAAAAAAAAACGCGGCTACACACCCGTGTATACGCGCGTCTGAGAGGTACTGTACACGCGGTTTTACACGCATGTCTCTGGCCGCGATTATACACGCGCTGATACACGGGCCCGCTACTTTTTTTCACAAGTCATTTTTAGCGGCTAAGAGCGCGGGTATGAACCCAATCCCTTGTAGTGTCTCCAAAATCAACCCTTGCATTTTGTCTCTCTTCTTATCTCCCTCTCTCTTGTATGGAAGGTAGTATGTTAGGATTAACATTGGCTTCTCTTAAGTGAGGCAAGCCATAGAGCAATGAAGAAAGTAAGGGGGTGAGCTTGTAGTATGAGAGTGTAAAAACATTTCTCATTGAGGAAGAACTATTGGGTTACGGGTATATTCCTTTTATAAGAGCGTATCTCTAAGTTGTATAGTTAACTAGGCCATCAACTATGAATATGTGATCAATGTTGAAAAAGCCAATGTGTGAGGGTGCAACATGAATAGAGCAAGGGGAGGAGCATGCACATTAGAAAGAGTAAAAGACTAAGGGTACATTGGCAAAGGTTGATTTGTTTGGTCATTTGTAAAAGGTGAAGTCAAAGGTAGTATATAGAAAGTGCAAGGGAACACATGTAGTGTGAGCATTTATGGACACATGGTTAGCACAAAGGTGCACACATCTTGTGAGTTGGGAGATCCATGAGAGCTATATAAGCATGTACTTGGATCAAGCTTATGCAATGAGATTATGTGACATTTACGAGCATACCATTTTGTTAACATCTTGTTTACTTTCCTAATCACCTTATTCTTCTCCTTAACCATGTCTTTGATCACTTGCTTTGAGCCTCCTTAGATCCACATTTTTAACATGGTATCAGAAGCCTTGGCTCTTAGCAAGAAATTAGGTTTTCTTTGATAGGGAGCTATCATCTTCTATCTTCGATTAGTTAATTAGGTTTGGGAAAAATTCTTATTCTGTCATCTTCATCAAGCCTCTCTTGGTGTGTATTAGAATTAAGAGAGAGAGGGAAGAATCCACAATAGGGCATTAGAGAGAGTAGAAAAACTCTCAATAAGCTAACATCTTCTTCGCGTAGTACTTCTCACCTTCACAACAGAGCAATTGTACAACAACACATAGTAGAGAAAGAGAGAGAGCTCTACGTAGTGCAGCACAGGAGCACCAGCTCCAAAGTGAGCATAATAACAAAAATACAGAAGCAGCGCGGCTTCATTCTCTAAACGGGGAAGTTTTTGGGTAATATCTTGTGTAGAGTGAACATATGCAGCAACAATACAAAGCCAAGCGAGTCACTACAAATGAGGCAAAAAGAGCTGCAACAATATCTTGCAAAAATGCACAGCAGTTGTGCGAGAGAGCAAGTAGAAAAGACGTAGCAACGAGGCGCACATGGCATTAAAGCCTGGAAGAAACAGGTTGCAGCTGCTGCTGAGGTTGTGGGCGTTGAAAGAGGACATATTCAGAAGCTACGAAGCGGCAAACAGCATCCAGAGAAAACGCAGTAAGGCGACCGATAGGGGAGCCGGGAACCTGCAGAAGAAAAAAAATAGAACCGCACGGTGCACAGCAGCAAAGACGAAGAGAAGGCAACCCATCGCTATCTCTGTGTGGAGGGAAGCAGGTTCATGTAGAAGTAAGAACGTAGGCCACAAGCAACAAAAACACCAACGTAGCAAGGCAGTGAAGGGAAGCGCAAGCCAGAGCCAGTAGAAGAGGTTTTGCGCATCTCAGCAGCGTGCAAGGGTGAGCTATCCCCATCAATCGTAGAAGGTCAAACTCTGCAAAGAGAAATCTGCTCGGAGTCGGAATCATAGCCACACGTAGTCAGCAAGTAGATAAGGTTCTTTTAAAAAAAATAATCACTAATGTGTGGTGTGAATGAACCCTCTATAAGAGGTGTTCACATGTGTAAAAAGGAAATAGGCATGACTATTTTTTTGAACATCATACGAATCATCATGGGCTTCCGCAACACAACATCAACAAAGTCATCATCAACATGGGAATTACTGACATGTTTATCATTGAGTTGGGCATTTACATTATTAGAAATATGTGCATTGTATGTGAGATCTTCATCTCAAGATCTAATTTGTCATCGACAAAATATTTTCACTAAAAATATGGAATCTTTGTAAATGCCGCCAATATGAAAAATAATGTAACCCTTGATGAAACACGGTAAAATGAGCACGCGTGGAGTAAGTGTGTGAGGGCAAAGAAAGAGCTCTCGAGAAAGAAATGGGAAAGAACCACTAAGTCATCCACAAGCAAAGGGAACAAGCTAAAAGCCTTTGAGTCATAGGTGGAGAATAAGCCAAAGAGCCCAACAAATGAAGGGCACCAAGGGTGTTAGTAGAATAATGGCTTGGCTTCTAACCCCTCGTTTGTAACCCCACTCTCCCGGCGTGTAAAGTGTCAAGACAAAGCCAACATTGATGCTCATAGAGCAACCTAGATGGACCTCTCTAACCATATGAGTATGGAGTGCAGGTCAGGTCAATACATGTTAGGTGTTAGACCCTCGTCACATTGAGGGGAGGTGTTGAAAAAAGCAATGTGTGAGGGTGCAACATGAATAGAGCAAGGGGAGGAGCATGCCCATTAGAAAGAGGAAAAGACTAAGGGTACATTGGCAAAGTTTGATTTGTTTGCTCATTTGTAAAAGGTGAAGTCAAAGGTAGCACATGGAAAGTGCAAGGGAGCACATATAGTGTGAGCATTTTATGGACACATGGTTGGCAATAGAGTGCACATATCTTGTGAGTTAGGAGCTCCATGAGAGCTCTATAAGCATATACTTGGATCAAGCTAATGTAATGAGATTATGTGACAATTACAGTCACAATTCCTCTAATAGTTTTTCCTTATAGTCACAATTCCTTTAATAATTTTTCCAACTATGTCGAATTGGCATGGTTGAAGAAATGAAAGGCTCAATTAAGAGAATCTTGATGAATTCGATGAATAAATTCTCCCTTCATTGTCCATATGGTATTTTTATATTTTGCGCATTAATAAAGTAAGCATGACAAACTAGTTTACATGATAATGCATTGAGAAATTCATGGAGAAAAACATGAATCTTGAGGAAATGAAAGGCTTAATTAAGAGAATCTTGATGAATTCGATGAATAAAATATCCCTTCATTGTCCATATGGCATTTTTCTATTTTGTGCATTAAGAAAGTAAGCATGATGAACTAGTTTACATGATAATTGGTTGAGAAATTCATCAAGGGTACCTTCGCATAGTTTTGAGAGCTCAGTTCAACTAGGGCATGGGGAAAGGCCTTAAATAGTAGCTAGGTTGAGTATTCAGTGCAAGTCTGTGCTTTAAACAACTTTTAAGATTTTTAGTACGTACTATGTAGTCTAGTTAGAGGTTATAGAAGATAGGCCATGAAGAGATTCATGGGAGGGTCAATACCTTGTGCATTTCTCTATGACTGTTGTGTGTGTGTGTGTGTGCATGCGTGCATGCATGAGAGAGAGAGAGAGAGAGAGAGAGAGAGAGAGAGAGAGAGAGAGAGACATAGTTATGGAGCTCAGTTCAAGTAGGGCATGGGGAAAGGCCTTTAAATAGTAGCCAGGTTGAGTATTAAGTGTGAGTCCGTGCTTTATACAACTTCGCGGTGTTTTGACATTATTATGGAGCTCAGTTTAACTAGGGTGGGGAAAGGCCTTTAAATAGTAGCTAGGTTAAGTATTAAGTGTGAGTTTGTGCTTTGTACAACTTCCAAGCTTTCAATACATACTATGTAGTTTGGTTAGAGGTTAAAGAAGAAAGGCCGTGAAGAGATTCATGGGAGGGTCACACCTTTACTTTCTATACTCACTCACTTAAAGACACCTCCTTAATGAAATATGGAGACAATTTTCCCAAAACTTAGTAGAGTTTAGTATATAGAAATTGATTGACCAATATTCACTCTTTAAATGAAGATTTGTATTTTTTTTTCAACTATAGTTAGATGAAGCATTAAGAAAGCTAACAAGTCTTATACTATATTGTCCTCTCTCTCTCTCTCTCTCTCTCTCTCTCTCTCTCTCTCTCTCACACACACACACACACACACACACACACACACACACACAACAACAACAACAACATTCATAGAGACACACATAACTAGTTTTTCCCAAGAAATTTAAAATATAGAATCCCTATTTTTAATGCTTCATTTAGAAAGGAAATGATGTGCAAAAAAGGAACCCACTAATTTTTTCTAAGAAATAGAACCCCTATTTTTGAATAAGTATAACAAGTACACATGAGGGGGATATAAGTAAATGAAGCACACAAAGATCTATAGAAGGGAAGAGGAATCGAGACAACTTCACTCGTACATAGTAAATAAATATTATAAAATAGTTTATTGAGTGAAACGATCAAGTACTAAATTGTGAGGATATGAAGTACCGACACAAAAAATATAAGTGGAAGTCAACATCCCATAAATTGATGGGAGAGAGCTATAAAAGGAAAGAGGAATTGAGAACGCTTTCACTAGTACATAGTTAATAAATCTTTACAATGTAGTTTATCAAGTGAAGCTAGAATGAGTATATAAAGTACCGACACCAAGAAATAAGATGTGGTCTCAAAGTTCAACATACCATAAATTGATGGGAGGGAAAAGGGAGGAATGAAATGATAATGTAGTACAAATAGAAGTCACATAGATGTGAAGGATGAGAGTGGTTTTATTGAGCATGTGGATGTGATCATCATATGAGTTAGTAGCGAGAGTAGGGTCCATGCTAGTTGCTCCATTGCACTTAGTAGGATAAGGACCACACTAAGTATGCTCACATATGGAAGACGATAAATCAATCGTGTCCATGATGCTTTGAGATTTACTCTATGGAGTGCATGCATAGTGGTTTCTGCATATCAGGCTTCTCATTCAAAAATCACCAAGTCCAAGTCCTTACCTTCCATTTTGGTGTCGTCATATGGCTCATATATTGTCCGATAGCTTGGTTATGAAAGTTTAAAGACTATCAATCTCTATCACATCGTGAAAAGAATACTAAGCGCAATTGGATGTATAAAATTTGTGAGACGCAAATGAAGGTGCATCTAGAGAGGGATATACAGTCATGTTGGGTTTAATCCATCTACTAGAGAGGCATATACAGTCATGTTGGGTTTAATCCATCTACTAGAGAGGCGTATACAGTCATGTTGGGCTCAATCCATCTACTAGACCTAAGTTGATGGAATGATAAGAGGATAGTAGTCATGAGGGAGTGGCTTATCATAGTGGTGGGTTACATCATAATACATGGCATTGGTTGTTGCTTTCTTCTTTTCATCATGTTGTCATGGAGGTCAATAACATGCATGATGATGATGCAACCCTACCTCCATGGAGGTAGGGTTGCCAATAACATGCATCATGCTATGGATTGCTCACAAGATGCGATCCACGACTAGAGTGTCTTATGATAATAACTGCGTTATGAGGTTGAGGTGCCCCATAGCATGATGCAATTGATGAGGATCAATGAGAGGGGGGATTAAATGTGAAGAGGGGTCGAAGTTGACTTGTTTGGCACATAGTAGAAATAGTCCAACGTTCACTTGAAGTGGATACAAGGGGGGGCATCAGCATGCCCCAGTACCTGAGGGGCGACATGTTGTTGTTGTCTTTGTAGGGGTGACAAGTGGTTCGAAAACCCCCCTTCCCTCCCCTCTGCCTTACCTTACCCTTACATGAGCCACACCAACCATCATCCCAAGAGGGAAGAGAGATAGGTTTGTGTGGGAATGACACTACCAACTCACACCTAACAAAAGGGCATCAAAGAAATTAACACTAAAGTTGACAATCTGTATTGAAAGGTTAAAGAGCCTCTCAATGTGAGATTCCCAAGGCTTGTACAGTTACCACCATGCTCTGGCAGCCCTTTCCCCGCGGTTTACAACGTAATGAGTCACGACTCTCTCGACTGAGCGCTTGCGGTCACTTTACCCCAGCGTAGCGTCCAAAGAGCTCCTCTTCCTCTTGTTCTACGACTTGGGAACTCCAGGGCGAAGATCGCTGCAGGGTTTATGTATTTTCTCTGCGTTTTCTGCGAGATTGAGCTCCGCAGAGGGCAGAATTCATCGATCCAGAGAGACGATCTGCATGCTGTCTTCTGCATTTGGCTTGGCGATGGAATTGGACGATTGATCCAGAGAGGTAATTAACTTGCAAGCATCTAATTGCAGGGTTTCTCCTGTACTGCATTTTGCAATCTGCAGATGTTGCACAAGTTTTCTGTAGATGCGATGGTCTTCTCAGGCTGTACAAGAAAACGGCCGTGCGAGACAGCATGTGCAATGGCTGTATGAGGCATTAGATGGAATGCGCATTTTAGCAGCTTTGATGCGTTTAGGTTTGTTTTCCGGTTCATCCTTCCACTGCATTGTTTCTTCAATCTGTGGTGAACACTGCAATGGCGCCACCCCTGATTATTCTGTAGTTCAAATCGACGCGTTAGATTCGCCTTTACATAGGAAACTGACCTGAAGTTAGATCTTTCCAAAGAGCTTACTCTAACGTACAAGAGGTCAGCACATTGTGTCGTGCTTCTGAAAATCCCAAAGATAGTGTAAAGAGATATTACGAAGGCTTGTCTGGTTAATCTTTTGGCTAGTTTTCCCATCCTCCACCGTGCTTGAGTGTTATTGTTGCCTCGAGTGGATCAATGATATGGCATGCATCATCAATGAACATGCAGTAAACCTGCACACTTAAGAGACTCAGTAAACGAAACCATTTTTCGGGGTTCCTGGAGAAACCCTTGCATCTAGCTTGCCTTGTGTTGGAAGTCAGCTTAGTTATCTTGCTATGCATGATCAAGTTATTTGGAACTGTCTTTTAGTAGTCTAGCTTGATTCTTCCCTTCACCTCCTACCAAGACTAGATATGCATTCTACATGATGTATTTAACATTGAGGCTGATGCATCTTATGGGGAGATCTGCACTTACTCTGGCTTACTCTTGTGGTTTACCCGCTCAGGAAAACGGGGGAGGGGGGATGTGGTTTGTGGGAGGGTGTGGATGACTTGCTCTTATTTTGAGGAGTAGGTGATGTGGATTACTGTGGACCTATCTTTACATTAACTTCCACCCATTCATAGGTTTTGATGATGTGATGCCCTAGCACGTACTCTATGCTATGCATGATGAGGCTGATGGGCTGAAGTCTTGTGAGCAGAATCCAATCAAGTACAGGTTTTTCTGGTGAAAACCATGTTTTTTTTAAAAACTTTACGTCATCTATTGAAACCATAACAATATTGCCGCAATTGTGTAAATTATACATGATGAAAATCTGGCAGCAGATTCAATCCCTTTTTTTTTTCTCAAGAGTTGTTGGGGTATTGAACTCGTGATTTTGCTTGGTTAGGGTGGAGAGACACGAGCTATCCACGTGGGCAGGAGCGTGGCAACTGTTGCAGATTCAGTTTACAAGGCGAGGTATTTGGCATTGAAGAATGCAGGCCTCAAAGTCTCCAAAAACAGAGCCTCCAACTCCCCACTCTGCCTTGGGGATAAGATCA